>NC_132945.1:12290500-12915500 GCF_034638445.1 Ciconia boyciana | reverse complement strand
TCAAAGTGAAGAGAAGATAAAATATAGACACTTTAATGAATCAGTGTAATAATACAGTTTGACTATATTCAAGGCACAGTGCATGAGACTACTTTCTAAATTTCCATTTTTACTAGCTTCCAAAAGAGAGAATGACAACTAGTACAAAGACTGTGGTTCTCATACTAATGTAGAAATTGTGCTATTTTGGTTTTATACAAAATAAATGTAAATGTGCTCCTGAATATCTGCTACAGTTTCTCTTTAAATGGAAATGTCAGAGAAGAGTTCAGAGACGAAACAGGAGTAGTGACATTTCCAAGCCCTAATGTGTTTGTAGAGGGCACAGGAATAATTTCTCTAGATCACAATAAAAGCAACTCAATGTTAAGTTAACATCAGAGTTTGAGTGAATCACACACCATAAATAATTTATTTTAAATGTGGCTTTTCTCTTAATTGTCACAAATGCAGAACCAGATTTATTTCTGTATGTAATGTTTGCATTTACTGTACAAATGTAATTTTCACGTTCTATAGGTTGCCCACGACCTATTGAAAACATAGGTTTCTTGCTCCGTTGTTATCAGTCAAACAATGTACATTGTTATTTGTAAGCCAATTATATATACAGAACTACTACCTGGATAAATGTTCACATTTGTAAATTTAAGCTTTGCTTTGGCAAGCTGTTGCATATATAAGCTGAAAATTCACTTTCCAAAGCATTTATACTAATAAATCTCAGTACTTCAAGTAGTCACCAAAAGCAAACAAAAAATAAATTGAGCACAACGAAATTATACTGTTAAATATCCAATTATTTTGTACAATATTTTCTAAGCTCTAAGTAGGAATTAAGAAAGAAATAGCTTAAGGTACACTATTTATTGCAATATTAAACTTACCTGTTTCAAAAGCATGTACTGATCCCAGAAACTGACACAGAAGCACACATATTTCACCATACAAAAATACAACATTTAAAAGCCTACAAAAGATTAGTTAATTTATCTGATTTTGGCCCCACTTGAAGGTTGCACACTAGGTTAAAAGTGAGTGAAAGCAACATGTTATCCAAGGCTAATAACAATGTTACTAGATAGGTATTTCTGAAACAGATGTTCTTAATCTTCTCATTTAGCATTTTAGAAAATCACCTGACTAGAACAAAATTAAACCTCATAATACCTTACTCGTCTCTCCCCAACCAAGCCAGATGTACCATAATAAGACGGCTTGTTGTGGTTTAGCCCCAGTCGGCAATTAAGTGCCATGCAGCCACTCGCTCACCCTCCCCCCTGGTGGGATGGGGGAGAGAATCGGAAGAGCAAAAGTAAGAAAACTCGTGGGTTGAGATAAGAACACTTTAATAATTGGAACAAAATAATAATAATAATAATAAATTGTAATGAGAAGGAAAACAACAAGAGAGCAAGAGAAGAACAAAACCCGGGGAAAAAAAACAGTGATACAACTGCTCACCACCCGCCGACCGACGCCCAGCCAGTTCTCAAGCAGTGATCGCTACGCCATAGCCAACTCTCCCCAGTTTACATACTGAGCATGACATCATATGGTATGGAATAGCCCTTTGGTCAGTTTGGATCAACTGTCTTGGCTGTGCCCCCTCCCAGCTTCTTGTGCGCCTGGCAGAGCATGGGAAGCTGAAAAGTCCTTGACCAGTGTAAACACCACTTAGCAACAACTAACACATCAGCATGTTATCAATATTATTCTCCTACTAAAATCCAAAACACAGCACTATACCAGCTACTAGGAAGAAAATTAACTCTGTCCCAGCCGAAACCAGGACAGTATCCACCCCTTATTCTATACCATCTATGTCATGCCCAGGTTCTACTCTTTCCAATACATTCCAATTAATCACCACCACTTTTCCTGTCTTTTGATCATACACACAGATATCAGCCCCTTAGACTATGGGCCATCCCTCTAAAATGTCCATTGAGTTAATTTAGTCCATGACTTTGGGCTCCATCTGTCCTAACAGTCTTTCAGGGCAGGAGAGATGGTGTGTGGTGTTGGATTGTTGCATGCTGAAGTCAGTTCTGGTTCCATCCCTGCTGCACTTTGCTTGGTTTCATCAAAGTTCATTCTTCATTAATCTGGGTGATTCTTACGGAAATACCGTTGATATGGTGTATAGTAACCATAAAAGTGATGACATACAGTATTACATAGCAATTAACATCATACCATTTAGTTCATTGGCTATTCTCACCCAAAATCAAATTCCCTTTGAGGTACACAGCGGGCTTCCCCATCCTTTCGCATTACCCACCAAGTGCACCCAGGTCCTTGAGCAAAAGCAATCCCACGAATGGGCTTGCCTTTGCCTGAGACAGGAGTAACCAAGACTGTCTTTCCCAGCATGTTTTTTATGTGCACTACAGGGACTTTATCCCCTTCGACAGTGCATAAAAGTTTTGATTTTTTGATCTGTCAGCTCGATTGACAGATCCCCTAGAGCTGACTAACCAGGTGGCTTTTGCTAAATGCGTATCCTAATGTTTGAATGTCCCACCACCCATTGTTCTCAGTGTAGTCTTTAACAGTCCATTGTATCGTTCGATTTTCTCGGAGGTTGGTGCATGATAGGGGATGTGATATATCCACTCAATGCCGTGCTCTTTGGCCCAGGTGTCTATGAGGTTGTTTCGAAAATGAGTCCTGTTGTCTAACTCAATTCTCTCTGGGGTTCCATGTCGCCACAGGACTGGCTTTTCAAGGCCCAGGATAGTGTTCCGGGTGGTGGCATGGGGCACAGGATATGTTTCCAGCCATCCGGTGGTTGCTTCCACCATTGTAAGCACATAGTGCTTGCCTTGGCGGGTTTGTGGGAGTGTGATATAATCAATCTGCCAGGCCTCCCCATATTGTTATTTCAGCCATCGTCCTCCATACCACAGAGGCTTTAACCACTTGGCTTGTTTAATTGCAGCGCATGTTTCACATTCGTGGATAACCTGTGCAAGAGTGTCCATGATCAAGTCCACCCCTCGACCACGAGCCCATCTTTATGCTGCACCTCTTCCTTGATGACATGAGGTATCATGAGCCTACCGAGCTGTAAATAATTCACCCTTATGCTGCCAGTCCAGATCCACCTGAGCCACTTCAATCTTAGCAGCCTGATCCACCTGCTGGTTGTTTTGATGTTCTTCAGTGGCCTGACCCTTGGGTACGTGAGCATCTACGTGACGTACTTTTACAACCAGGTTCTCTACCCAGGCAGCAATATCTTGCCACAACACGGTAGCCCAGATGGGTTTGCCTCTGTGCTGCCAGTTGTTCTGCTTCCATCGCTGTAACCACCCCCACAAGGCATTTGCCACCATCCATGAGTCAGTGTAGAGATAGAGCACTGGCCACTTTTCTCATTCAGCAGTCTAAAGCCAACTGGATGGCCTTTACTTCTGCAAATTGGCTTGATTCACTGTCTCCTTCAGCAGTTTCTACAACTTGTCGTATAGGACTCCATACAGCAGGACTTCCACCTCTGACGCTTTCCCACAAGACGACAGGACCCATCAGTGAACAGGGCATATTGCTTCTCATTTTCTGGTAGTTTATTGTACAGTGGGGCCTCCTCAGCACGCGTCACCTCCTCCTCTGGCCATATTCTGAAATCTTTGCCTTCTGGCCAGTCCATAATTACTTCCAAGATCCCTGGGCGATTGGATTTTCCTATTTGAGCCCATTGTGTGATCAGTGCAACCCACTTACTCCATACATGGAGTTGCATGATGTGTAGAGGGGACCCTCCCTTTGAACATCCAGCCCAGCACCAGCAGTCGGGGTGCCAGGAAGAGCTGTGCTTCAGTACCAGCCACTTCCAAAGCAGCTCATACCCCTTCATATGCTGCCAATATCTCTTTTTCAGTTGGAGTATAGCAGGCCTCAGATCCTCTGTATCCCTGACTCCAACACCCTTGGGGTCGACCTCGAGTCTCCCCTAGTGCTTTCTGCCAGAGGCTCCAGGTAGGGCCTTTCTCCCTGGCTGTAGTGTAGAGCACATTTTTTACATCTTGCCCTGCCTGCACTGGCCCAAGGGCTACTACATCAACTATCTCCTGTTTAATTTGCTCAAAGGCTTGTCATTGCTCAGGGCCCCATTTGAAATCGTTCTTCTTCCGGGTCACTTGATAGAGAGGACTTATGATCAGGCTGTAATTTGGAATATGCATTCTCCAAAAACCCACAACGCTTGAGAAAGCTTGTGTTTCCTTTTTGCTACTTGGTGGAGACATGGCTGTTACTTTGTTAATCACATCCATTGGGATCTGACAATGTCCGTCTTGCCATTTTGTTCCTAAAAACTGGATCTCTTGTGCAGGTCCCTTGACCTTACTTTGTTTTATGGCAAAACCGGCTTTCAGAAGGATTTGGACTATTTTCTTCCCTTTCTCAAAAACTTCTTCTGCTGTATTGCCCCACATGATAATGTCATCAAGATATTGCAGATGTTCTGGAGCTTCACCCTGTTCCAGTAGACAACTGCTTTACTAAGAAATTTACTAAGCACTAAGTAATAATATATTTAGTATGAAGGACACTGCTTTACTACTTATTGTTATTATATTTATTATATTATTAATTTTTATTATATTTTTGCTATTTATTCTCCCAGCCAAAATTGCTGAGTCAAATATAGAGAGGTAATTAGTTTGTTGGGTTTTGGTGGAATTCCCCTCCATATACCCTAACGAAACACAGAGATTAACAGCCCTCTCTTGAAAATAAAACAGGAAGGGATACAGGCAGGCCTGCCTCCCTCGGCTCCTACTGCCTCAGCATCCATTCTCCTGCCTTTTACCCCAGCTCAAGCCCACCAGGGCCCTGGCAGCTCCCAAGGCTTTACACAGACCTCTCCCAAGTAGCATCCCAGGCACACTTTCTGTTAGGAGGGAAGGGAGGAGTTCTGCTATCCCTCAACCTGTGTTAAAAGAGCCCATCAGCCACTCAGGATGGAGGGCAGGCCCGGCCCTCAGGGTGGGAGGGATGGTGATTAGCTCTTAAACGAGGGAGGGGTTAGTAGCAGGGTGCTCTCTCCTCACACTTGAGCAAGAAAACAAAAGGCAGGAGACTCTCTTTTTTTAATGTAATCTTGTGGTCTTCTTCTTAGGTTGGCAGTATTGCCTAATTAGAGCCAGCCCAGAGAAATCAGCACTAATTTATGTCTGATTTAGCTGCCTAGTCAAAGAGCCAGCTGGTGGTAGGGGGCTTCCCTCTGCTTTGCTGTGACCCTTAGTCCCACAGCAGTGTCTGCTGTGGGGGGCTGAGGAGTGGTAATCCTGAAAGTGGAGGGGGAATACTAGTCCCTACCTGGGCACTTTCCCTACAGGCAGGATGGGAACCAGTCGTTACCAGATGACAGACAGGGGAGTCTTCTAGGCCTGTTGTGCTCCTGGAATGGGGCTGGAGGTGAGGAACCTGGGGAGCTGAGAGCATGGGGAGGAGAGGGGCTGCAGCTGCCCTCTCTGGTGTGGCGTGATGGTGGGGAGGCATACTGGGGAAGGACAGGCCCCAGAAAATGAGGTGTGAGCTGGTTTGGAGCACCTGTGGTGGTGAGAGTGATTGTGAGGCTTGTGAAAGCCTTTTGGCTGTACCTCTACTCTTGGTAAGATGACTAATTAACTGACAAACCACTGACAAAGAAGCCTGGGCTGTTGGAACACTGTGATATAGCTCATGACTGGTTTTGAGGAGATGTAGACACTGGGATTAGCTGTTACTCTGAGTTGTTTCCAGAACTGTCTCATAGGAGTGTATAAGTGCTGTAAACTAATTAATGTTATTTACCAGCAAAATTATGTGGATAAATAAATCCAACAACTGCATTAGGCATGTCTGCATTTATTTTAATATTATTTATCTATTGTTAGTCTAAGAATTGTTGCTACTAATTATTTTATAATCACATCTGTGAAAGGAAATGCTATGTAGAAACTCTTATCCACAATGTTTTGACAAAATAGGTTATGTAGGCTATATATAGAGAGTTTACTTACAGCCAGACTGATTCTGCTGATGCACTGTGATATGTCTGAATCTCAGGTTGGGGGCGGAAAGTGTTATAACTAGGTTTGGCAAATCTTTGTGTTTTTCTTTCATCCTGTTTCTTTTACCCTGGGGGTGAATTATATGCATGATTAACAAAGCCAGAATTTGGTGTAGTATCTTTTGTATTACCTTCCCTGTTCTAGTAAAGATCTGATGTTTTTATTATACTTGCTCTCTGGGTTTTATCTGCTTGCACTTTAGGTTGTGGTTTTTGAAAGTTCAGTGGCTGAAATTTAGAAGGCACTATGATGAGATGTGGAAGTCCTTCACAGGATCCTGGGCCATGAAATGGAGCTAAAATTCATAGCGCCTACTTGTAACCACAGGTTACAACTGTAGCTGGTAGAGTTGCATTTATGGTTTTATTACAGTGGGTTTAATTTGGTGAATTTCTTACAATATGTTACTGGAAACTCATTTCCAGTAACTTATATTTTTCAGTGGCTCTAAAAATATAATTTATTTGTGATATTAATGGAAAGTTTATTACCCTACTTTTTATTGTTAATGATAAATACTGTTGTATAACTTCCTTGCTCTGAGCAAGGAAAAAAATTTTTGGGAATATAGTCATAAGAAAAATGCTTTAATCGGTAATTTAAATGCAGACAAAATGTACTGCTGGAAAAAGGAGAGATATTTTCCCATTCAAGGACAAAAATGTAACTTTAAAAATCATTAAATAAGGACATGATCATTTAGCTTACCTTTGTATTAATGTGAATAGCAACTATAGCATATTAACAATTGCAGCTATATCAGAAACATGACGTAGATCTTCAGATATGGGTATAAAACCATCAGACCTCTGGATCTCATTATGCTAAGCTGCCTCACATGCCTCTCTGAATAGTGTATGCAAATGACTGATTTTCTGTTAAATAAGTAAGATTGCCTTACTGTTTGTAGACTGCAATTAATGTTGGAACAACACCAGATGTACTCTGAAATCTTGTGAGATAAATGGGTAGATTTACAAATCAATTAAAAAAGTGTCTTGATGTGTCAAATTATTTCCTAGAATATTAATAAATCCTTATTAAAAGGCATTAATACATACACAAATATTATATCTGTATCAAATGCTATTGAAAAGAATACTGAGTTAAAATTTTTCACTGCAGAATTCTCCTTGCTTTCTGCCTTTTAATTACAGAAAGAAACATTCTCTTTCTCGTGGTTGGTTTGTTTTGGGATTTGTTGGTTTTTTGCTTGGTTTTTTTACAGCTCAGTAAGGAACTTTCTAGGTGTTAACTTGTACTGGTAATTGCCATGTTGTCCTGTTTAGGTCTGCAGAAATTGTGCATTTCTTTAATTGTGGTAATAGTTTGTCTGTAACTGAAAAAATACTGAGAAAATAACCCACAAAGCAGTTAGGAAAATGGAACTCAGAACTTACAAAAACATAGCATTTGTCTTCTCTCCTAGGTTTAGCTCATGTTGCTGTGCTTAATACAGTGATGAAACAACACTTGTGTCACCAGTTGTTGTAACACAACATAGTTAAACACAGTCACAACCTTTGCCATGCATATAGAGTGCCTGTAACTGCTTTGCCCCTTTTCTTATTGATTACAGAGCCTATCTGTGACCTCAAACTGGCTGTTTAAACTGAAAGCACCGCTTCACTCCAGCTAGAGGTTTTTAGTACCAATGAAAAACAGGTTTCAGGAAACTATTGAGTTTTACCTCAAAACTGACACAGAAAATAGTCATCAAGGTCCTAACTGGTTCTGAATGTATATGGAAAACCTCTGCCCTAATATGTTCCTCCTCTTATATCAATGGAGTCTTTTTCACAGCATTAGCAGCTACTATTATGCCCATTCAGATTTGTTTCTCAAACTAACTACTTCCATGAAAATTAGAGAGAAAAAAAAGTTTCATAATGCTTATGCATTTGCCATCAAGAAAATAAAGTTAATAGGCTACTTGGTGTACAGATCTCTCTACACATAAATTACATAGACTATAATTCAAATCAGGAAGATATTAACAAGAATTTTTTGTGACAACACATCTTCTATTAGAAACAAAACTTTTTTTTAAATAAAGAAGCCTGGTTGCTTTAATCAACTTTTTTGTCATTAACCAAAACATACATGAAATAAAAATATGCTCTTCGAAAAAGAGGATATTCTCTTTTGGTCAGGAAGTGTTGCCATGATAGTCTTTGTAGATTGTAATTTGATGCCTTCTGTTTCTCTCTTCTTTGCTGTCAAAACATCATGTATCAGTCATGACTGAGTCCAATCAGGTCAAGATAATTGCAATTTTTTAATGAAAAGCTTAAGCAAGAACTGTTTTAATCAACTTTAGTTTGAAACATTCCTTTTTGATAAAAGTTTAGGAAATGTTCTAATCTTGCTTTGACTGCAGAGCAAGCTGTCTTGTATTGTGATGCCAGATTGCTTCTGAATGTTCTGCCTCTGTATGCTGCATAGTTTCAACTGAGATTACAAGTTTTTGTTTTACAGTAGTGCACAGTCAGTGTGTTCTTTTTGAACCCGAGAAGCTTATTTATACCTGTTGCTGTATTCATGTTGCTTGCTTCTTGCTGTGCAGGGTTACAGAAATTACATTTCCTTTTGCCTTTAGCAACATAAAGACAAGTTCTAATGTAAAAGCTGCTTGAAACTTTCTTTATTTTGTTGACTTGTACTGGACTATAAAAGTAAAAAAATTCTGCCTTTGTTTTGTTATTGTGTAAAATTAAGTTAGTTGTCCTGCATATTTTTTTCTGTAATCATAATTTTTCCCAAAAGAAAAATCCACTAGAGAACCAATACAATTAGAAAATGTCATTGTTAGCATTCATTTTGACTTACGTGTAAATTCCCAATACCTGTATACAGGAAAAGCAGAGAGAAAAATTATGCGAATTAGATCACTTCCAACTATGGGTCATTGCTTTGAGGTCCAGAGAACCTGGGGGTAAACTCTGCTGGGTTTGGTCCATTAATCTTTCTTAAATGCTAGTATCTCTAAGCAGAAAGTGTGACAGCTGCTGTTTTACCGTGTGTTCCTCTTCCATATCTTCTTAGTGTTGGAGCCAGTACCATCTACACCTGCCAAGACATGGTCTATACACTTGTCCAAGTAGCACTATCAATCCAGTTGCATTTTATATATAATCACACTATCTTAAAGCTGAATATTTTATCTTCTCACCTAACATAAATACTGAGACTCAAAGGAAGTTAAGCATATTAGTGCATGTTTAAGTGAGTCTTTGTTATGTTTTTTTAAGCAAATTTTAATCCTGAGAGGAATGAAGCATTTGCAATCCCAGTAAGATGACTGGATGTTGTTGCAACTTTATACCTCACTGTAAGGCTCAATCACAATTAATCATTTTAAGAAAATCGGTTAAAATAGATGGTTGCTACACCACTAACTCACCAAACTCTTTGTAGGATAGCCTTTCATCTAAAAGCAGTATAGTGGTGTTGGAAATTAAAACAATGAAACTCTAGTTACTATTCTTAATGTGAGAAGGTATGTCAGATCATAACCTCAACCTGTGCTCATAAGGACCTTCCTCTGTGTCTGTGTTTGGTGCTGTAGGGCAAGCAGTGATGCTCAGGAAGCTCCATGCATCTCTTTATGTTGTAAAGCAGATTCACATTCTGTTTGGCCAATTCCACAGCCTTTCATGTTTTGAGACATAATTCATATTGCTGAAGCACTTAAAGTACTTTATAAGCAGTACCAGCAATTTTCCAATTAAAACAGAAGCACTTTATAATACCGTAAAAAAGTCAGCCCAGAGAGCACTTAGATCTATTTACATTCTGACCATAACTAGGGACATAAAGAGAATAAGAGGAGTTCAGGGCAGTGGCCTTGTTCCTGAGGACAGCTTCTAGTGATTTAACCATCTGTGCATCTGACTCAGAGTAGGTATGCAGTTGCAGCAGAGCTGTATGCAAGTTCCAGGACTACCTACTCTTTCTTGCCAAAGACACAGGACTTCTGGCCATTTCACAGTGAATGCCTGACTCAGGGATGCACATGCTGATATGTGTAATGTTCTGTGGCAGCAAGCAGTGCCAGGACTTTTTCATACAAATTTCATATCTTCAGCAACCTGGATGGAACAGTCTCTCCTGCATGCACCAAGTGAGAAAGTAGCTCTAGCTTAGCATCTCTCTAATTTCTTCAAGTAACAAAGAGTTTCATTTCACAACATGTGGCATCTTCTTATCTTACTGCTGCTCTGTGTGCAGTGCATGAAAGGGACTTAAAGAGGCAATGTTTCAATGCTAGGATCTTCATCAGTGAGCAAGTCTTTTCAAGACTGTGAAGAAAAGATACTCCAAGTGACAAAGTATGCTCTGATGTAGGTGATGGAGCAAGCTTTATAGTTTTTTCTAAATTACCATAATGAAAAATAGATAGTTCCAAAACATGCTATACTGGAACTTATGTTGCTCCCTTTTTACATACGATCCAACTCCCCAAAACAAAATTCCAAATAAAAAACAGAACATATTTTATACACACTAATTTTGTAAATATATTATCTGCGGTTAGTTGTATATATGATGGTTTTGTATAATTTGTGCAGGTTTTTTCTATAGTTTTGACATGACTTATTGAAGATATTGGATTTATTTTTTTTTGCAGAGAGTATTGGAGAAATTATACATGTGGTAGCATGTAGCAGATTGCATTTTAAATAAGGAGCAAACAGAACATGTCGGCAATCTTTCCTCAAAGAAGACTAAAGGAGTTGCCATGGAAATTATTCTAATTTGTGATCCATTACATCAACAAATATTTAACTTGCGATTTTTTTCTATCTCTAGATACCTTTAGAATATTGCAAAGATAGTCAAGAGTATTGTATTATGTTTTTTATAGACTGTCAACAGCTCTATGTAGCACAGACTCTCTAAGGGAGTAACAGGTTAGCAGTGCAGTTGAGTTTTGCACTGAGGAAAAAAGTGTTTCTGCACTCATATCACTGTCCAAACTGCATTTAACCAACTTCCAAATTCTATAGCTGTCTTCAGTCCTCATTCATAGTAGCTTTCCTACAACTCCTCTGAAGGAGATTTATTTTTCCTCATAGTTATTTAAAATAAAATAGCTAAATTTAGATTTGAGCATCCCTGAAGTTTGGGGTAGTTCATGTCACATGCTGAACTTCATAGCTAAAACCCTTGTTTTATTAAAAGAGGGGTTTGTGCAGTGGTGGGATAAAGCAATATATTTCCACCAATACACAGCCAATTTCCAGCTGCTTTGCCCTACCATTTCATGTAATATTGATTTAAGAAATATATTAATATTAAATAGTTTAATCTTTGATCTTATGTTTAAAAAAATTGCCTATGCTTGAGAGCTCAGATTATAGCCTAGAGCCACATTCTTATGCAACCTGCATACAACCTTGTATTATTCTGCTTAGGAAAAATTTACTCAAGAATAAAGTTTCATGGCAATAGCAATCTTCCAGATTATTTCCAATGAATTCATTGCAAATTGCTTTTGTTTATTCACTATACTATGATAGCAACATCATTCCCACTTCTGCAGCTAACTTGGGGCTTTCAAAAATTTTACATCCTTTTACAGGTTTTTAAAAGCTTACTTTTCAAATTCTTTATAAGTTATGTTTTCTAGGGTAAGGTCAATTCAGAAGAACACTTTTAGTTGACAGTTTAGGGGTTTTTTTTAAGTAAACCAATTTTAAACTTTCATTACTGCTTAATAGAAACTTAATATTTCCAGTAGAGAAGAAGGAATATTAGCAAGGAAAGCATTTTGAGCATAGATTTAAAATAGATCAATTTCCTCCTCTGTTTGTGGCTGAGAAGAATTGATTTTAAATAAGGATATTTCCAATGAGGTGGGAAGTTTATAACTTCACCAGAAAATGCAGTGTGTTGTTAGAACAATAATTGCAATGTTTGCCTTAAAGTTCAATTATAAAACTAAACATAAGCATTTTACATTGTTATTTTCATTAGAAACTTACTTCATTTTTACTGAAATATTTCTTTTCTAAAAAAGCTAATATGACTTGTTCATTTGCACATTGGGTTTTTATTTTCATTTGCATAATATTACCTATAATAGCAATATAGATAACATTCCTGTATTATAAAGTTGGACATTAAAGAAAAATATAGGTATACAGCACTTTTGTAAGACTTGACTTCAGCTTTGCTGTGGGTGGGCCTCATTAAAGTCTGTGATGGTGGCATGCTAATTTTTGCAAAATGCCATGTATCAGCTCTAGGAATCTCTAGATCCTTGTTAATATAAAAATTATTATTTTCCCCAAAGAATCTCTTCGAATTCAGTGGATTATTTGTTTGGGTAAGTATTTCTGCACCAGGTAACTAGTGTAACAATGCTACTAGTTTATTTATCTGTTTGTTCTTTGCTTATATATATGCATTCTAATAGCATTTAAACCCTTGGATTGTTTTTTCAAAGTTATATTGATGGTTTACCTTTCTAAAAGGAGAAATTATGTTGCAGGACAAAAAAAAAAAAATCTACATTTTTGGAAAGACTGTTTTCTTTTAAATGCAGGCTGTTGAAGTATAGTTTTAAAAAGCTGTGCAGTTTGAACCTGCAATCCAAACAATAGATGTAATTTTAATTGTAATTTGCAGAATGTCTTTAAGGTAAATAAAGGTATTGCTCTTTCAAAGTCTGTCTAAGGGTCTTCAAGAGAAAGAAAAAGCAGTTCAACTGCCACACTAGAGGAATTATATCAGTTGTAACTGTAATGGCATCACATTTTTGTTGCTTATTTTTGTTGTCTGTAGTCATACATTTTTGGCTGACAAAATTACATTGTTTTAGCCAATAGTATTTAAAAAATAAATTTTTACACCTCAGATTCTTCCATTTGCAGCTCACAGCCGAGGTGCATCCCACAAGGGTGAACCAAATACTAGTAGTATGAGTGGCTATCTCTGTTTAGAGTGCCAGTCTGTATTATGCACATAATAAACATCAAGAAGAAGGCCCAGTTGTGGCCTTAAGTGTGATGTTGGTAGCAGAGGGCAGAAGTAGAAGTCACTCCAGGTACAGACTGTCTGAGATGAAACCCAGCATCGTAAGGATTTTGGCTAAGTCTCTGGTCTCCCCACTACTCCTTATCTTAAAAAAAAAAAAAAAAAAAAAAAAAAAACAAACCACCACAAAAAACCCCACACCAAAACCCAAAAAAACCCCAAACTTCTTGCTTTTTCTCTGTTATTCAACTTTTTTAATGAACTGGCTTTTTCAAATAATTAGCTGAGAGGTATGCACATTAAAATGGGTATACATGTGTACTTCACCAAGACAAATTCAACTCTGAACAGCAAAAGTGCAAGCAACACAATTAGCTGGGTAGCAGAATGGCTAAAATCATGCTGCAATATTCAAAGTAGGATTTTTTTTTTTTTAAATCTTGTATTAGTCTGACTACAAAGTTAGTCTTTTTTCTCCCCATTATAGGTGGACTGCTTACTCAAAGTTCTTTAGTGCTATAGGAGAGGTTTGGGGGAACTATAACAATGAGTGTGGCCATATCTGACTATGCTGGAAAAACTGTCTGGATGGTTCTGCCTTTTGAATGAGTAAAATCTTGGAATATTCACTCTAAAAAATCAAGAACCCGCATTTCTCCACAGCAAACTTTGAGCTGGCTTTGAGTTGCTAATTGGACTAATGTTGAGATGGGGCTATTCTGACCCTCAACATTCTTTTTTGTCAATATGCTTTGTCTGTCTTTGCCCTTCTATGTCCTAATCCTAGGCTATAAGCATTTTAGTGCTCTTTGCTTTGCTCATTACTCAGCATTTAGACAGCAAGCCTTAATGAGGCCCTTTAATTTATTCTGTAAATGAAGTGTAAGTAAGAGTAACAGACCTAGACCCCTTTAAAACTATGCTTTGCTTCCTTCACTCTGAACAGAGCAAGAAAGAAAAAGTTTACCACCTGGGTTTTGATGCATTTACTAGCTTACACAAGGTGGCCATTAGTGTTAATCAGCAGCAGTTTTTCTGGGTTTGTTCATTTTCTTTTTAATATGTTGTCATTTACAAAGAGATAAGCAGTCTGTAAATGTAAATCCATGGGTTTTTTAGAATTCTTGCATAAACAACCAAAGCTTCTCAAAGCATTGAAGGTCATTAAAATTTAATGCTGTGTAAAGTTCAATGATCAATGTATCCATTTAGTAAACATATTTTTTTGTACAAGCTTTTAGCCCTTGTTTCTTATTAGTATTCAGGTGGAATCATTACTGAAGCATTCCAAATATATATTTTAAATGAAGGTTTTAAAAGCTTCCTCTGGCTTTTAAGTTTATACTCTTTAAATTACTAAAAAGGTTCTTCTGTCATGTGATGTCATGTTTTGCAATGTCTGTTTATATAATGTTTTTCTTTCATTCTACTCTGTATTTTTTTGCCTTTTGATGCAGTTAAAAAAAAAAAACCAACTCTTAAAGCTGTTTCTAAAATGGAAAGATTTCTTTTGTTTCGCTGCAATATAAATAGGACACTTATGAAGAACAAGCCGAACCTTTTTATTGCTTAAGTATTCTTAATATTTAAGTCTAATAAAGGTCATATTTTGTGCAGCAATATTCTCATTAGTTCTGTCTCTTGTTCCAGCTAGACCAAACTACCTTTATACCCTGCTGTAATACCTGTGGCCTTATTAAGCCTTGCTACATAGAGAGTCTTCAGCTTACCTCTTAAAGACATTATCAGGCTTATTCCAGTGTAGATATTTTCTTCAACAGAGGATTTCAGTGTAGTATTGGAGCTGGAAACAATGCGTAACTGTCCATCTAAATCTATCTTATCTCTTTTTCTTGTTTAAAACTAAAATAATGTTTTGCTTTAGGATCAGATCTTATAAAGGGATTTTATGAGCAGATCATTCCACTTTACTGGATTCTGCAGGACTGAGGTATCTCTCCATTGCAGACTTCCTATGAAGAGTATATTTGATTCAGAATTTGCTTCCCATAGTTTTGGCACTACTAAAACAAATGCTGTTCTAGAATCCTCCTATGAACTTAAAATAAGTATTCATTAACTAGACAAGCAAAGAATTTAGTTTTCTCACTTGTTCATATATCTGAAAAACTGTTTTTCCATGTAATGCTTATAAATAGCTATCCATTTATCATTAACTGTGTTGAGCTGGATGGTGATCTCGATCTTAATAGGAAAGCTTAAACATAAGAAATGCAACTCAAAAGACAGTCTTGGTAGACACATAACTGAACATGTGTACAGAGAGAAAATTACCCTCATCACTTCAAGTCATTGTTTAAGCATAAGCAAGGTTCAGTATAGGTAAGCTGATGTTCTCACTCTGGGGCTACAGCAATCCATTTGGAGTGGTGGTATTGGACTGACAACTGAGCACAGAGCTTTGGTATTTCATATAATGTCTCTGAGTGACTTTGTGTGTGTGGATATGTGTGTGCATACTTAAAGAGATATAGAGAGATATATACATATGCAAATGTACATACACATCTACAAATACCTGTTTGCAAAATTGATCAAATTATATGTGTATTGACACAAATATTACAGACGCCATTGCACAAGAATGTATTTAAACATAAAAACATTCAGGGCTAAAGATTCCAGCTGCTCATCATGCCTCCAGTTCTGACCATAAGCAATGGGTGGGATTTGGCAGCCTGGCTTCCAAGTATAATCACTCAATCATTTTCACCATAATTGATAATGAATGTTAAACTGTAGGTGAAAATTAGAAGCTATTTCTCAACATTTGGTCTTGAATTACTACGATTTATCTCCTGTTTTAAATGGACTTTTTCCTTTTAATTAAGAAATCAAACCAGGTGTCACCATTTGAAAAAAATCAATAAGAATGTGGTTTTTATCACTAGGATGAAATGATTATTTTTCCTCCAATCAGCTGTATTTTTTTTCTGTTTGCAATGAGTAACAAGGCTTTTTTTAGCCTGTCTCACAAACATACACTTGCAGATGCACTTGCAGTTCTAAATCCCTTATAAGAAATAAGCTCTCCAGTTCCATCTAAGTTCCAATAATAGATGTTTTCAGACAGCAGGCTTGGGTAGTTAATTTGGCTAATTGTGACTATCTAGACTGTCTATCAGAGAGATTAATCAGTAATTCTTTCTACACCTGAATACCACATGGTCAGAATTGTTTCTCAGGCCAAAAGAACATAAACAGGGTGTTTTTGTCTTTATCTACATGAAGTATGTACTAACTACTGGGAGCGATGACCACTGACATAATACCTTCTTTCATTGGGCAAGAGCACAATCTGCTGCTTGAGTTTCATCAGACTCTCTATTTTGAAGGTTAAGTTCTGTCCATGGTTAAGGCATTTCGGTATTTGGGGTTGAATTGGACTCAGGCTATTAAAAGCTCCATGATTCAACCTATCTTATGATACTACCATGCTCTATAGAGAGAACATGCCAAGAATTTGTGTGCTTTGCTGTCTGTACACAGAGTGTGCTATGAGTTTTAGGAGTCTTTTTGCTGTCATTGTGCCTCCTATAGGATTATGCCCTATGTAGCAAAGAGGAACGAGCATCCTCTGCGAGGTATGTGCTGCTAAGAATATTCACTGCAGAATGATCTATCAAGTTTAGTAACAGTCTCTTCAGGGTGTGTCCAGGCTGCTGCAGGCGCTTGTTATTCTTTCTTCTTCTACATCTGATTTTTGCTTTGGAGTTTGCTTCTACTGAGATCTCATATTCTCTCAGTTGGGTTTTGTTTAGCAGCTCAAAAGATAGTGGGGCCAGCAGTGCCTGGAGTCACCCGAGAGCAAGGTTTCTTTCTCCTTCTAAGCTTTAGAGATAAACAGCACCTGTATTCTATCCATTCACTTTCTTTCATTGTTTTCCAGATCAAAATCTGTGCATCTGAAGGTCATTGAATTACTTGATGTGTGAATGTGCAGTTGTTTCCTCTCACCCTGCTGTTGCTGTTATTGCTAAATAAAGCACTCTTTCCTTGCTTAAATTTGAGAATCTGTATTACAGCAGTTTGCAACATGACTAGAATTGGATTCCCTCAGATGTGGCTTTACAGAAATATAGACTGGGCTAGAATCATCTGTCCAATTCGCCTGGTGTGGATATATTGTGTCAGTGGAAAATGCATGAGGAATCTCATTCCTATATCTGTTATTGTTATTATTACCTATCTCCCTGGATCTTGCATCACAGATATAACCTTGCACTCGCACAAAACAAAATTTATCTTTTTTTAGAGTAACTGATGTACAGGCCAATTCCTCAAAGAAACTGCTTTGTACTGAAGTCTTAAGAACTTCATTCTTAGGCATTTTGTGCCTGAGGCTAGTTTGTGCTTTTAAATAACTGCCTGAATAGTTGTTAAGCTGCACTGCTGGGGATGCAACAAGGAGAGGGAGACCTCAAGGGAGAAGATGTGAGATCTTGTCAAAATTCTATTTTTACATGTGATTCTCCAGTCAGAATTCTGTTGCACTATCAGAGCACACCATTTCATTCCAGTGAAGACTTCTGTGTCTTCAGTCCACTGATAAGTATGAACAGACTGAGGCGTTTACAGTTAACACTCTCAAGTGAGCATTAGGATAGTTTTCAAAGAGAAACAATATTTTTCATTTATTATGCAAAATAATTCTTACAAGTAATAACGTGTATTTTGTTGTATATCCTGTTACTCTTGAAGCAGGGGAATAGATTTTGTGGCAGAAAAGCTTTCTCTGAGTCCCATGTTGCTTTTAGGACCTGTATGAAGACTGCCATTCATGTTCTCTGTAAGAACATTTATCATTAACTTCAAATGAGTTTTGACTGATTTTTCTGGCTGATCTATCAGGAAAAGATTAGGCTGATCTGTGTAGGGGGGTTACTATAGTTGAAGTTTTCCAACATGGAGAAATATAAGGCAGGATGGGCTCTCTATAAAATAAAAATGTAAGCACAAAATAATAGAGGTGATCAAAACTTGATGAATTCTACTAGTTCTGCTACCTTCGGTATCCAACTCCAGAACAACGGTCCTGAAAATTATAATTAGGCACTGGTCAGTGAGCTTTTTATCCCAGGGTGTTTTCAGAATATTAGGATTGATTAGCCAGTAGAGCAAATTATAATCCTTAAACGTGCCTGTGGGCTTTGTTTTCATCTACATTTAAAAATTATTTTCATTGATATTTTTTTTTTCTCCTAGCACTGGTTTAGAATATCTTGCTATATAACACAATGACTCTGGATATATCCAGATTTATTGGGTGCTCAGATAATTAGAAACTATAAATTATTCCAGTTAGGATCCCAGAGTATACAGATGAGATGTTAAGAGATGCTAGACAGGCTGTGCTGGCTGCAATAAGGAGAAAGGCAGTGCTGACAACAGTATATTTATTACTGATGGCTTTGACACTGACAAAATGTTATGATATGAGAGGGAACCACAGTGATACTGGTGATATTAGCACCATTGCTGGCTTGCTGACAGTCACATGTCAGATAGCTCTGACTAAGTTAGAGATCTGTGCATGCTAAGCTTTTTACACTGTTGTGGATGGATAAGACAATCCAAGGATTTTCAGACCAAGTCAACCTATTTATCAATTTTTTTTCATCTTACTTTCTATCTTTCAGAATAGTGGTGCTGCATGCTACTGAGAGGTCAGCAGTACTGAGTGAACTCTTGTGGTGTTCAGCTGGCAGTTTCTATAAGGCTGCACTTGCAGCTCGGTTATTGGGCTAACCACAACCCAGCATTGTTAGGCTTTAATACAGGCTCTGGGCTAATGTGTTCAAACTTTAAAGATAGCATTCTGTTCTCCAGAAAACTTCTGAGATAGTGGAGTGGCTTGCACTTTGCTACCCTTAACAAATAGGTCATAAAATCTTACTTTCTGCTAAACCTGAATATTAGCATGGCACAAATAATTTAGCTAATGGTATAATTAAGTGCAGTTGAAGGTGATGCCAGCAGTCAGGAAGAGCAAGCAGAAAATGGTCATGCAACCCAGAAACTGTTTTGTCTTGTCTAAACTAAAACTGAGAGTTCAATTATTCTTTTTTTCCTTTGACTGATCCTAGTGCCTACATTCTTAAATAGCATATGGACCCCATGACCATGCCTGCCTTTAAGTCACCAACATTTATGCAAATATATTCTTTCTGCTTTGGTCTAGGTCTCTGTCAACTGTATCTGAAAAATCTCTGAATCTGTATATTATGTAAATGGACACAACAAGGGAAATCTTTTGAAATCTGCATCTCAAGAGCTTGAAAGCCCAATAGTGTTCCACAATTCAATAAAATTCTCTGTGTTGCTGACCATGAATTCAAATATGGAGAAGCAGAGTGTAAGACCTAAGACTAACAAGTTCATTCTCTTATTTTATTTAATGTATACCAAATATTTCAAAAACTGTCTCTATCTGAACCACTGAGAGTGAAGAGAGACGGATTTTATTAATCTTTTTTAAGATGCTTGGACCTGCCGATATATGCAAATACTGTGAATAGGTGGGCAAATTAGTAGGCAAGGTACTACTACAAGATGCCTGAGAAATAATAATAATAAACTCTGACTCACCTGATAATGATCTGGTGTCTTTCAGAATTTTCTCTTAAACTTTTTAATAGTATTTTATAGACTCAGGAACCTGCTAGTGGTTAGTTTGATTTGGGCTTATCTCTGTTTTCATTGAATTAGTACCTAAAAAAGTGAGGTTTCTGTACACACTTCAAATAGCAATCCATAAAGGAAATGGAAGAAAAATCCAAACAGTTTTATGCAGCTTACTATAACTGATAGTCCTTGGGAGAGGACTGAATAAATGATAGTAGACTAAATCACTTTGTAAACTTAGTTCAAGAAACTTTAAAATGATAAAATAAATCTCGTTCTCTCACAGTTGATGGGGGTTTTTTTCCTCTTGCCCTTGCAGAGGATGTAAGTCGTTTGTAAGCAATAGAGTTAGTCTGCAGACTACTTTACCCAAAACAAACAGTCTTTGTTCTTACCTTTCAAGTCTGCAATCTGGTAGGGTAGATGTGCGTGACAGATTTTTGATATATAAATGCATAATAAAATGTGGTTAGACTTTATTTTTCCCCAAAGTATTGTAATATCAAAAAGAGCTTGGCAGGTATTCTAACTTTTCTGTGGCAGGTATGCACATAATTATTCCTCATCCTTGAGAAAAAAAAAAAAAACAACCACCACTTTGTTGCTGGCCAGGATTAAAATTGAAGCTTGCCTTGTGGTGGCGATGTGAAGAAAGGAATTAACTTTGGTGTTATGAATTTCATCACCTAGCTATTCAACGTGTTTCATTCACTCAAAGTCTTTAACTGTTTTGAAAATAAAATGCAGGAAGGCAGGATTTTTTGAAGCCACCATAGCTTTCATTACCTTCTACTGACCTTACACTCAGGAACTGCATCCCTCTCTTTCTTACTGCTGCTTTTGTAGTATCATTTTATGGGGACTGTCGCACACTGAGAACAGAAATATCTGCATTGCTGTCTTCTTTAGAATTATGCATAAATAAAATTTTAAACTGTACTGCAAGGACTGAACAGATCATTAAAAACAGGAGAGATGGGAATTGCAAAGCCACTAAATAAGCTGGAGTGGAAACTATTGATGTGCTAGGAAGTTAGCAAGAAGAGAAGGGCAGAGGGATGACAGAAAGAAGTGATGGTCAGGGTGGTGATCAGGGGCAATGGAGGGAAAAAATCAGAACAAAGCCTTTACTGACACAATAGCTGCATGAATAGCTAAATCTATAATGAGCAAGAGGCTTGATACGGGGTTGAGGATCAAGTGTAAGATATCGGGAGAAGTAGACTGAGAGTTTTAAAGGATGACCGCTGATATCCCGAAGTGAAAGCATTGTGATGACAAACAGAAAAAGAAGAAACAGGAGACCAAACCAAAGGAAAATAAATGGGCAGTAAGCAGACTGGCAGAATAATTTTGGAACTTAAGAGACCCTTCACTTATGAGAAGTAGATTAGTAGGAAAGTTAAAAGAAGGTGGGAGAAAAAGTCCTTGTCATAAGAATCAGGTAACAAAAGAAATACCTGATGAGAAGGAGATAAACTTGTATGCAGAGTGGGAGATGCAAACAGCCTTCGGTCACAGCAACTCTGAGGATTCCAAAGCAAAAGCAAGTGGTACGGGTCAAGTTGAGGAGAGACAATTGAAGGAGACTGTCAGGATACATATTTTGTGATCTGTATGATTTAATGTGATGTAGAATGAGATTCAGTATCTCAATTCATGTTACTTCACTTTTATTTGTCCTTCATTTTAATTCCCCACTTTACTCCCTGCTGATCTTCAACTAGATGTTTTTTGTTCTCATCTTGCTTTAGCCCAACACTTTCCACTGGCTGAGCTAGAATCCCTTTGCCTGCACTGAGGTTTTTTTTAACTCTCCAACAAAGCCTGATGCCATTTTATGATTTCACTTTGTAATTATGGTTTTTTTTCTTTCTTTCTACTGCAGAAAGAATTACCTTTTTCTTCAAGTAACAGAGAGACTCTTAACTTTGTATAAATCGAAGCAGGTATACAATACAGTAGAGATATCCAGCAACTGCTTTTAGCAAATATGAAAATCCAGACTTTAAACAATAAGTAACTTTTTGTTCACAATAGTGAAACTCCTAACTTTTCATATATCAAAGCCATCCTCTCTAATACAAGTATCCTTTTCATAAACAAATTACTACTGAGATGCAGTTAATCTATTAAATGGTTTGCTTTAGTTCATCTTTTATGACAAATTATTTTTGTAAGAGACCAAAGCTACTTCATTAGCTTCCCAAAATATGAGGCAATTATTAATCAGATACCTCTTTTTTTCCTTACTGATAAATAATCTATTGCACGTTTTGTTGCAGTGAAGTCTTAGTTATGCTAGTTTCTAGCTTTGATTTCAGAAATTACTTTTCCGTATATAAAAGCGATCTTGGGAACCACTGAGCAATTGTGACCTCTGCTGGAAGCCTTAAAATTGGTTCTGATAGACAGCAACCACTGGAAATCATTATTCTTGTTACGTTAGGCACTAATCTGCAGTGTGCTGGGTACTGTACAAATAGATTAAGGGATTGTACCTACTCTGAGGAATTTACAGGATAAATAGAAAAATAGATAAATAGAAAAGGCAAATACAACATAAATAGAAAATATAAATGAAACCAAAGAGGGCATTAGTGGAAAGACTAGACAGAGAATCTTTCTGCCTCTTAGACTGCTTGTGCCACTTCTGAAATAGTGTAAGATATTGATGAATAATCACCATGCTTATGACATGGCTATAAATATCCTGATAAGACAAATACTCCAGATTCATAGTTTGAAAAAATATTCCTCAGGATTCTGTATCATTATTTCTAAATACATAAGTGAAACAGGAGAAAAATTTTGTTCAGGAAGAGATTCAGTACTGAGTTTCTGCTGGAAACAATATGACAGTCATATGTGTATGACAGAAGGAGCCTTTTATGGAAGTACCAAGAACTATATAATCATTGATCTGTAATTGCCTTGAGCCACCCATTCATGATTCCAGCCCAAAGTAAATCTTGAAATGCTTGTAACCCCAGTGCTTCAAGTGATGCTAGTTCAAGGCTGTACTTCAACACAAAATGTACAATTAAAAAAAAAGTCATTTATATTATTGGAAAGAGACATTTACATTTGACAATTTACAGTGAAGAATGAACTGATTGTAGAGTTCTGAAAAATGTAAATGAATTTACCACTTTTCTTAGAGTGGAACATTTGCCATCCTGAACATATGGTTCATTAAGGTTTCAGCAACTGTTTACTGTGGCTAAAAACAGGGTTGTGGGAATTCTAAAAAGCAATGCAGTAAGATAAGAGCTCTTGATGTAAGAAGGCCCTGAAGCCAAAGCTGTTTCGCTCTTCCCAGTTCGTCCCTGCCTTCTGTGATGGTCCATACAATACTTTGTGTGTTATTTTTTAAATATCTTTATATTGTGATTGTGTCAAAATCCAGGCATATTCATAAGACCGTTTTATGTGCAAGTGTCATATTATGAAAAATTGGCCTGTGTGAAACTATTTGGGAAATAGCATTAGTTTAGCACAAGCACTAGCCCACTTATTGGATGCCCAGGCCTGGTTGTCATACTTGAAGGAAGCAGTTCATTATCCAAATTAAACCTTTAGACACTATTTGAATAAATGGGAAAACTTCCATTGATTTTGGCCAAGTGATGAGTTTAGCCCTAGATAGGTTACAATCTATAAATAGCTCTTAAAAGAGAAGGGGAAAAGAGGCAGGGAAAAGTCGAGAGATGGGATGTCTGTCTACAATAGGGACAGAGCACTATGAACCCTCTGCCTATTCTTTACCCGTTCAGTGAAGCAACTGGGAATGGTGTTGTCATTTCTTTAAATTTCTCGAGAGGGAGAATATTTCAGAGAAGATGTAGAAGATTATTTACTGATGATATAAATTAACTGGGAATATTTCTCTCTTTGTCAGGAGAGTAAGTCTTCAGGCAGTTGTTTTGATGAACTTAAATGAAATATAAACCAAATACTAAAATAATCACATTCTTTATTTCCTATGGATTTTAATCTCTTTTTTTTTTTCACTGTGTCTGTTTAACCCTTCTTGGCTTTTTCAGGTTCCTTCAACGTGCTTTTTTTGTCATACCCTTAATAATCGTGCTTCAGCAATATGCTCTGAATTATTCCAGATCCTTCCAGTACAGCTGTAGAGCTAATATAAATCAGGTGATGAAACTGTGAATCATGAGGAATGTTAGCTGATGTTCTTGTTTGTTCATTAGCAGATTCTAGATACATTTATTTTTTTTTAATGAATCTTAGATTTTTCTGGGGGAAAAGTAATATCCTTAAAGTCCTGGTGGAACTGTTAAAGCAGAATTCAGTCTTGCAGGAAAATAAGGGGGTTTTTTTATTTAAACATTTAGCAAAGATTGCTTTGAACTATTATTATTATTACAGTTGGTTTTGAAGCACTGTGAACCAACTAGAAGTTATGGTTTGACACAGAGCTTATTGCATGTAATTTTATAGCATCTGTTTATGCAGGAGGAAGAAAAGGTGATTTGTGTGGATTCTCTTGGCTTTTACAAAAATACTAAATAATTAGTATGGACTACATGATAGGGACCATAACTGATTAAGATTGTTGACTGGATTACCATTGTCTATAACCAAGATTTATTTTTAAGTTTATTTTTATATTTTTAATGCAAGCTTACTGAATTCTAAAAGTATATAAAAAAGCTTTCTTCCCCCTATCATTCTCTTTCAGCATATTTCCCCACCTAAGACAGGCTGCTTTTAATACAGTTTCTCCAGATACACCTAGGATATTTTGGAATGGATGGAGATTATTTTTCCAGTATCTGTGGTAAACTGTGAACATACATATCTCTTGACCTACTGTCTTTTAATCCAATAGTTTCACTTGATAACTTGCAGTCTTGTTCCCTTTCCCTGGGGGAAAGTATTCACAAAACAGTTTTACACAATACTATAATTATTTTCACTCTCTGTGTCTTTGAAATAATTTGTTTTTATGGATAAGGTCCATACTTTGACACAGTATACATTATATATATAAAATGTTATTTCTGACCAGCTGTCTCAAATATATTGCTGTGCTTGGATGAAATGCTGTGCTGGTTTTGGCTGGGATAGAGTTAATTTTCTTTATAGTAGCTAGTATGGGGCTATGTTTTCAATTTGTGCTGAAAACAGTGTTGATAACACACTGATGTCTTAGTTGTTGCTAAGTAGTGCTTATACTAAAGCAAGGACTTTTCAGCTTCCCATGCTCTGCCAGGCGCACAAGAAGCTGGGAGGGGACACAGCTGGGACAGCTGACCCCAACTGACCAAAGGGCTATTCCATACCATATGACATCATGCTCAGTGTATAAAGCTGGGGAAGAAGAAGGAAGGGGGGGACATTCAGAGTCATGGCGTTTCTTCCCAAGTCACCGTTAGGCATGATGGAGCCCTGCTTTCCTGGAGATGGCTGAATGCCTGCTTGCCCATGGGAAGCAGTGAATGAATTCCTTGTTTTGCTTTGCTTGTGTGCACGGCTTTTGCTTTACCTGTTAAACTGTCTTTATCTCAACCCACAAGTTTTCTCACTTTTACTCTTCCAATTCTCTCCCCCATCCCACCAGGAGGAGAGCGAGCAAGCGAGCGGCTGTGTGGTGCTTAGTTGCCAGCTGGGGTTAAACCACGACAAGTGCTTTTTTTAGGTTTCCCTTCCTTTCTGTGTTCTGTCCTATAAATTCTGATAGAAATGACTGTAGGCATGTACATGCACTGATAGTTATCTGTGGCTGTAAAAGCAGTCCTTTCTTTTGAATATCTGATCATCTAATGAGGAACTGAACTATCAAAATTATTTAACCAATGCTCCAAAATATCACCTACTCTTTATAGGTTTGGAAGGTTGCAGAAGATACTTTTATTCAAACAGTATACAGAATGAAGGAAAACAGATTTTTTTTATAGGCAAACAAACCAATAAGGGGCTTGCATAATAACAGATATACTAGTTTAAACCAAAGTTTCGTCTCATCCCATGCATTTCTGTGCTAGTAGCCAGTAAAGTATGATGGAACAAGAGCTACAGGAAACAGAGCAAGTTAGATTATTTATTGGGTAAGTCCTGCTCACCTTCATTGATGAGAAGTACAGGGATTTTGATATCTGGAAGCTGTTGGTGGACCATGTTTAATAGCAATTGAAGGGCATTCTTTCATGAATTTCTGTTACCCTTTTTAACGCATCAGTTCCCGTTGACTTCCACAACATAGACAATTTATGCTTAATGTGAAAAATGCTTTTAATTACAACCTTTAATTGTTTTAAAATCTACTGCCTGTTAATTTTGCTGAATAGCTTAACTACTCCTTGTTCACATTTTTCCTGCTATTTATAGATTTCCTGGGCCACCTCTTCTCTCAGCAGAAGAATCCTAGGCACTGCATTGATCTAAGTGAAGCTTATCAGTACTTACCAAGTCCACTCTGTCATTTCTCTGAAGCTGAACAGAACCATGCCTCGTCCTAACCAAAAAGATGATCTATAAAGACACAGTGAAAAAGAAAGAGATTGTGTTGATGTGGATAAGGTTGCATCAGTGCCCTAGCATAGGAGAGGGGATTAACGTGGTATAAACATATTTCTTTCTAGCTGAAGTCTTGGTCACTTGTCACCTGATTTGTAAATATGTCCTCACACCTTTTGATAGACCAGTGGTTTCAGCCCCAAGATTTTGGCTAACTTCCAGATTAACTAGAATTTCTTCATCCTCTTAAGTGGATGTTGTATATTCCTCGCTTCCTATTCCAAAGCATTTCTCTTAATGAGGAGCTCAGCACAATTATCATGTTCTAATCTTGATGTAGCTGAATGGATGGGAATTCCACTATGTAACTAGTAAAGCTCTTTTTCATTTTGGGGGATGGATTTGTAGATAAAATTAATGTTAGTGTTGTTACTCTTGAATGAGATTCTCATATAAGGAGTTAGACTACCATCATGCTAAAATGAATTACAAATCAAGGGATTACTATTTTAATTATTAACATCACTCATTACAAAATATAAAATTTATAAGGGTTTGGCCTACAAGGTATTCGAGACCATTATCATTCTTCTTACAGATTTATTCTTCTCAATACCCTTTTAGTAAATGTAAGGAGCAACTTGAAAATTTTTTTTGTACCTGTGTCTGGACAGCCTGTGAAGGGAAAGGTGATAGCTGACCTTTTCAGAAAAATGGGACATACAGAAGTTAGAAAGTAGTTGTAGTGATCATAATTTGTAGCAAAATTTTTGTCAATTGCTTGATTAAAAAGCTTTATCAGTAAAAAAAATTACTTCCCCAAACTAATTTTATACATTTTGATATGCTTTACTAATGAATAGATGACTCATGTAGGATGAGAATTTTTGCTTGGCTTTGCAGGGATGAATTCTTCGCTTGCTTGTCTCTTTGCTTTCAAACCAAGGAAAGTATTTCATGCTTTAGTGTTGTACAGGGATGAAGACAAGGAATGTTATACCTTTTGAAATTGCAATGAAGAGCCAACAACTAATTTGTCTTTCTGATAAAATACAGCATAGCAAAAATAATTATGTCATTAAGTGCATATTAAGATAAAAATCTGATCTTTTTGAAATTACACTGGCATTCTTCTAAGGACTTGAATGGAGAAGGATATTAGTCCTCATTTCTGCAAGAATGTATGTTTTGGAGGCCTTTTAGAGTTTTTGCAGTAATTTATTAGATCCAGCTTTGAAAATTGATTTTTTCCAAATCAGAGACTTGATTTTACCATAAGCTTGGGTGCTGAACAGACAGAATGAGATTGGACTAGCCTGATGAAACATCTAAAATGGAAGAGTAATCATGTCAGGCTCCCTTTGGAATTACTGGGGAGAAAAAAAGTCTAACTCAGTCTTTGGAGCAGCTCATCTGTCACTGAGCCTAATGTGACTGCATGCAAAACCAGAGTCCATTTAACTGATGTGCCTGAATTAGAGTGAACCTGACTCAAAGATCATAGATGAAGAATGTTCTTGGAGACTTCAAGGCAGGACAGTGCCTACATTTTATTTGGACTGTGAATAATTAAAACGCTTGGTAATACAAGGAGTCAGCTTTCTGATAGCTATAGGGTTGTTGTGGTTTAGCCCTACTCGGCAATTAAATACCACACAGCCGCTCGCTTACCCTCCCCCCTTGGTGGGATGGGGGAGAAAATCAGAAGAGCAAAAGTAAGAAAACTTGTGGGTAGAGATAAAGACAGTTTAACAGGTAAAGCAAAAGCCGTGCGCACAAGCAAAGCATAACAAGGAATGCATTCACTACTTCCCATGGGCAGGCAGGTGTTCAGCCATCTCCAGGAAAGCAGGGCTCTATCACGCCTAACAGTGACTTGGGAAGAAACGCCATGACTCTGAATGTCCCCCCCTTCCTTCTTCTTCCCCAGCTTTATACACTGAGCATGATGTCATATGGTATGGAATAGCCCTTTGGTCAGTTGGGGTCAGCTGTCCCAGCTGTGTCCCCTCCCAGCTTCTTGTGCGCCTGGCAGAGCATGGGAAGCTGAAAAGTCCTTGCTTTAGTATAAGCACTACTTAGCAACAACTAAGACATCAGTGTGTTATCAACACTGTTTTCAGCACAAATCGAAAACATAGCCCCATACTAGCTACTATAAAGAAAATTAACTCTATCCCAGCCAAAACCAGCACAAAGGTGCATAGTCCAAAAGGTGTCATAGGTTAGATTTTGCCACAAGCTGTAAAAATAAGATTGCAGAGGAGCAAATGAAAATGTGATTTTTCTACAAAGATGTGCTCTCAAATTGTGAGCAGCTGTACTCATTTAAATCTGAGAAACTACAAAGTCTATGTAAAGTCTTAGTGAAGACCTAAATATTCAAAGTATGTATTGTGCTTTATGTTAACATTTTGCAATGGTGGGGGTGAAATATTCAAAACTGAGAAAGCTTTGCCTGATATGAGGTATAAGACAGATTTTGACTGGCAAATAACACAATTGGCATTAAACACTAAGCAGGTGAGAAGGCAGGGTGGAAGAAAATGCATTTCTCAGCTTATGGGTACATTGCCTGAAGCTGAGTGCTGAAGGCAGTAAGTACAGACTTACTTATGTAATATTTTATACATGATACTACTGTCCCTAGTTCAGTAACTTCTTTGTTACATTAGTATTCTGAGTCCTCTGCACTTCCTTTGTGGAGGAAGTGTTCTCTAACTTTAGCAAAAGCAGTTTTCCAGCTCTAAGCCTAATAAAAAGGGAAAGCAAGAGGAAAAACCTTTTATTTGTTGTTTCTGCTGCTGGAGAGCCAGCAGAGGGAGCTTAAGTAACAAACCTCTTCCCAATGCTTATTAATAATACAAAAGTACATAAACAAATAAACAAAAATCTGCCATGATAACCTATTCCCTGTAGGAAATGGGACAAAAAAGAAAATCAGTAGCTGTTGAATGGAAAAGGATAAAATCAGTAGGGAAAGGAAACTTTTCTAGTAGATGAGAATGCACTGAAACTAACAGCAAAAAATTAGTGTCTTAAAATCTAGGAATCTCCATCAAATTTATAAAGATGGTGTTGCTATGTTTTTAGACTTTTCTTCATACCCAAGAAACTTACTGTTGACTTTTTTTTTTAATGAATACTCAGATTTTTAAAAAGCATTGTATTGACTTCTTATTTTACATACCATTGACTTACAGGTGCTGAGACTTCAGGAAAAATATTTGGGATAGGTTTTCACTGTGCTTTCTAATGCAGTACAATAATATCCAAGAAAGTCCTAAGTCCTTTTATGTCTTTACCTGTCTCAGCAGGGCTATCAGCTCTGTAGAAACTAAGAGATGAACAAAAAGGAAAATAATATCCATCTCTTCTTCAAGGAGCTATGTGAGGTCACTCAGTATCTGACTTTTTGAACAAAGGTAAGCAAATACTCTGCTTTAGGATCACTTGTCAGACCAGTGACAGAGCTAGATGAACTCTAGTTCAATTTGTATGACTGGCCCTACCATATTTCCTGTTTACTTGTGGAGGCTAGTGCACTTGTTTTAAATGTCATGAGCATAGCATCTTATTTCAAGTGCATAAAGTTTTGCCTATTCTGGGCATCCTTGAGGAAAATAATTTTGGGAAAGGATTTAAAGGTCTGGAAGAGACATGAAAAAGAATCACAGAAGTGTTCTCAGGTGGGTTTTTTTCATTGTTCTGAAATGTGTGTATTTTTGTGCTCAATATCTATGGCAATATCTTTGTTATAGAAAGGTTGGGTTTTTAATCAAATTATTATATCAAAGATTTACTAAGAATTGGTGGCTTTCTAGAAAGACTGGTTAGTATTGAATAAGAATTTTCTAATAACAACTCCACTGTTAGAACCCAATATTGATGGTACAGCTTGTTGCAGAGCTGTCCACTGAGCACATTGTAAAATTATGTCCTCTCACCTAGTTTCTTTCACTTGAAGCATATTAGAGAACAGTTACCGAAACAAGTGTCAGTGATCTATAGACTTGTTGGATGTATGGTTTATTTCCAGCTACACACACACACATTTATTTCATGTTGCCACTTCTAAGTGCGTAGTTTGGGGGTGTTCTGCTTGAAAATGCAAGCCTTTCAAGTTATGTACACTGTTCTGACTTGGTTTTTATCTCCATAAATAAATTTGGTTTATGGCTCTGATAACAGCAAGGTAGACCCCTCAATAAAAATTTTCTGAGCTCCTTTCCTCTTCTTACTGGTCAATACACCACTTGGCTGTCTGCCTTTTAGCAGCCAAACAATCAATCCCTTTCTGAAATACTTAGACCAATTTCCCACTTGCCGTACACTTAATAATTGGCCCCGTTCATTCCAGTGTCAAAATTATTTTATTTTGCCAAGGCGATCATTTCTTTCCAGTAGTCCTAAAGTGTCATCTTGTGGCTAATACTGGTTATGATTTTACACCTTCAAGAGAAAACATACCCAAGCATCAAATATAGAAAATCTGTAAGTTCTTCTCTGGGTATTGATAAGATTAATTTGGGGAGTCAAGATTATTTTATTTTAACTGAGATTGCATCACTGGGGTTTACTTAGGAAATAACTGATGATAGGGAATAACAAAAATCTCCTAAGAAGTTCATAATCCATTTGGAAGTTACTGATAGATTTTTCTATGGTTAAATGCAGTCATATAACTTAAGGATGCATGAAAAACAAGTCATAACAAATTATTAGATCTTTGAAATACTCATCTGATTGCTATGTAATACATCTTATTTTCACACTTTAATGAAACAAACAGAAATTAAATATCTTCAGAAGTGAAATAGTTACATTATCACACTGGTTCCAGGATAACAACTCAAATATAAACTGTCTTAAATTAGCACAGAGCATCCCAGCTTGCTTTAGATACATGATCAATCTGATGTCCCTTTTGAGGGCAGTAAGAAGCCAGTTTGAGTATTTGACTGAGTAGACTGCAACTTCTTGCATCAAGCAAAGGAATCCAGGTCTCTTTTAGAGGAACTTCATCTGAGAGCTTTGAAAAATGGAGTAGAGAGGAGCTTTGACTATGTTGCAATTTTTTTGTCTCAAAACTTTTTCAATGGCACTTCTGTTGCCATTTTAAATTACTTTTGGTTTGACATAAATGTTTATTAGGAATAGAAATATTTTTTACATTAAACTTTTACAGTTTTTTAAGTTTTTTCTAGGAAATTAAAATTTTTTGTCTTAATACCAATTCAGAATTGTGGCAAGCTCTGGAAATCTGAAATTTTAAATCCTTTAGATAAAAACCTTCTGTTCTCTACACTTACATGTAAATCACTCACTGATAGTATAGTACCTAGATTGTAGGGTTTTTCCTGTATTTGTGAAAATCTTCTTGGAAAAAAGACATAATCATTTCTGCTTGCTGCAAGATTGTACAGGATCTAAAACTATTTTCAAACAAGCAAGATGAAATTTTGTCTCACTTGAATGTGAAACAGTCCATTTGACCTGAAATGTAGCATTTTATTTTCAGGCACTTGTAAAAAAGTAAAGAGAATAAATAATTAGTTTCATAGAAATGAAGTTGAATTTCCACTTTCTTAGACAACAGTTTTAGCCTTACAGCTCTTCTGCTGTATGAGAGCAATCCAAGTTCAATTTCTTTTTCTTCCTCATGGATTTGAACAACTATCCCTTTGTTCCAGTATAGTTCTCAGGCTATGAGTATTTTGGACTTTGGGAATTATGATAGTTTTGTGCCCACTGTCTCCTGTTGGTAGTGTTCCACCTCCTTTAGTCACAGAAACAGACATTAGATCTCAGTTTCCCACCTGCCATGTAACTGGTTTGATGTCCTGATATTTGGGTCATTTTCTATTACTTCAGTGAGGTCTTGATGACTACCTGATGTGTTCACAAGACATGGAACGATACAGTAAAAGTGTCCTGATGGCTGGAATGCACCTCTGTGAGACCTTGGTTTGCCTGAACTGCATAATGCATGGATTTCTTGCTGTCACAAAGACTGTTCTGACATCTGGTGTTCACCCAGTCCATGATTATACAGCATTGCAGAATCTCTGTACAGGTGTCTCAAACTAGCATAACTGCTGCAAGGGTCTAACAGAACAGCCTGTCTGCAATGTCTTGTGCTGTCTGCAGTTCTGCTTTCTTACAGCATATTTATGCACGTTATAAAGAAATCATTCCTTCTAAACTGTTTTTGCAAAGGTCTATGATAATGCTCTAAATAGATCTAAATTGTTTATTTTTTCTGACTACTTGAAATTAAATCAATGTAGATGATAATATCATTCCTGAAACTGAATAAGAGCTTAAGTCAGAGTTAGCAATGTGGCTTCAGTAAGTAAAATGTTTGTAGTAATGTGCAGTATATTCAAAAGTAGTTCTTAGAATGAGAAGACAGTCACTTCATAGATTTAAGCTAGAGCTGCTACTGGGTCTGTTCGTCATGTGTCTGTCTCTAGGACTGAAGTGTTGCATGACTAGTCATCCTCCAAATTTTGGGCCATCTCCAACATGCTCATAGATGGTGGGAGGTAGGGATTGTATACAGTTTTATGCTATAAATGGATTCCCCAACAACAGGGAAATCTCCAGCTGAACTATTTCAATGATCTTTGTACTGTTTGCATTTTGTAAAGCAGACCTCAGCATTTTGAAGTTTTCTGTGAAAGAATTTGCAAGTAAAGGCACATAACTGATTCTTTGTAACAGGTTTCTATTTTCTTCATGATCCAGACCAAATCTGGTGCAAAGTAGGCAAAGTCTTGTCATTTGTGTTAAATATCAAGTTGTTCAAGTATATGCCAATATCTGATGATCTGTCTTGCAAGAAACCACAAATGGACTTACAAGGAGACAGCAAACTTTTTTCCCACCCTTTGGTCTCTTGTTTTAAACTAATAGTGTAGCCTTCTAAGAGGTAGGGAATATCAAACATAAGTATTCCCTACAGTTCCTAGCACCAAGAATTTTGAAGTCATGCATGTTCTTAGGTATGTCTGTAATAAAAATGTTATCCCACATTTATTTATAATGCAGTGACATACCATAGTTGCTAAATTATTTTGAGTGAAAAAGTATGCATTCCCTGTCCTAGAGCACATGAAATCTAAATTCATTTGCACAAAAGGCAGTGTAATTAATGCATAGACAAGATGATCCCTCTGAGATGAGAGCTGCTAATGAAAAGAAATATTCCTGTTGTTTCGAGGAAAGTGTTGGCTATTTGTAACGAGCTCATTTGTATGTAATATTTTCTACTGCAGGACATATCTTTAAAATAGATTTTTGAGGTACAAGCTGTGAATAAGCTAGCACAGATACCCACTCTAGTGATAACTTCCAATGAATTCTGCTCCTGAAGTACTGCAAAGGTAAATTAGATATTGATTTCTGACAAAATAGAAGACTTGTCTTATTGCTGAATTTTGAATCTTACAGATTAAATAAGAATTTGATAGCTGATGCTAAAACTTACTGTTCTTTGTGTTATAGAGTATATAACACAAAGTATATAGGACTCTATATCCAGAGTCCTAAATTGAAAGGTTCCACCGCACAAATACACAGTTAAAAAAAAAAACAAAACAAAAAAACCCAAAAAAAACCAAAAAAACACCACAGTAGAAAGAGAGGATGGAGGGGATGCAGTGAAATATAAAACACTTGGGGTTTTGCTCCAGAGGCTAAAACTTCCTGGGTTGAATCTTCTATGTCTGATCGTGCAGAAGCAACCAGAAAGATGACCTTGGTTTTCACAAGAGATAATTGTTCAAATATTTAGCCATATCCTGTCTACTTTAAGATTTCTTTATGATTTCACCCAGGATGCTCTGGCTTCCCCAAGTGTGCAAAACGTGTATTTATACCATCTTTCATGATCTGGCTATTGAGATGCTGTGAAGTCAAAGCATCATAATTACATGTTACTGTTCTTTTAAATCAATTACAATTCTTCAGAGAACATTTAAGGGGGTTTTGTTTGTGTGTTTTTGTTGTGTTTTTTTAATCTAGTCTGACCCAGGCACAAAAATATTTGATCTCATATCACAAGACAAGGAATTTGCAAATCCTTCAGGCATGGTTACTTACTAGGATTAATTACCACAACTGTTTCTCATTGCCCTTCATAACCCTGACACTCTTTTACAGTTTCCACAGATGATACAGAATTCTGCTCCTAGAGTATTTTACTCTTGTAAACACAGGTTATCACTGTGTGTTACACCCACTTGGCAGATATTTTATTAACATTAATACCATGTTGAACATAGTATTAATTACAAGTTCTGTGTACTGTACACAAGCTTCATGTGTTTTTATTTATGCTTGACTGTATGCATCTTTCTTGCAATCAGTTCTGCTTTCCCTATTATCCTTGAGTATCACTTGCACTTTTGTGGGTTAGTTGATACAGATTTTTTTTTTTTTTTTAATGCCCTGTATTACAGACATGATCAGATGCTATCAGGTCTGACCTAGTACTCACCAAAGTCAATCAGAAGTCTTACACACATAACTGGATTTTTAGAATGGAAAGACCTGTAGGCAGTGTATCTCATTTCTTTCCAGTTTTAGGTGTTTGAGTTGATAACATAATGCTTGGAATAGTATGGTTTGCTGCAAGTAGTCAATAATGCCACTTTAGCTTAATTAAGTGTGCCACTTTAACCTGAGGGATTTTGAAGGAATTCCAATATGACATAATTGTTCGTGTGTTAAGTGTTGGTAAAGGACATTGAGTCTAACTCATATGTTGTGAATGTTCCTCATGTTTAACTCTGCCACAAGTCTTATTTCAGATATGTTGCAATAAAGCTAATGAGGTTAACCTTTTTATCACTTTTATGATTAAAATATGTTTCAATATCACCGAATAACTCTGTGGTCTATGTAATTATTTGAAGTTAGCAGTGGTCTCAAATAAGCCTTGCTGCTGACCAAGGAGAGCCCATTTGTTCTAGGATGCTACCTCTTCTCCTTTCTTCCAGCTTTCAGATAAACTAGAAATACATTAGACATTTTTCTTAGTACTGGTCTTCAGTGTCAGCAATTGCTGTGGTTGTTGCAGGATTTTTAGTTAACTATCTGTATAACTGAAACAAAGAAAAGTCGATTTTGGGAGTTATCAGTTTAAGCTGATAGTATGAAATTGAATCAGTGTCTCTCTCATTCTGTGCAGAGAATGAAGACCATGTCACAAAAAAAAGTATGGACCATAACAACCTGAAATACATGTATGGACATATGTTCAGTCACCTTCTCAGAGAGCACGAGGATGCTTGACACAAATGGCTGAAGCCAGTTTGCTATTCATATTTTTCTACATACACAAGAAGGGAGCACTGTGTGCTTGACCTGCAGTAGTGAATCTAGCAGGCAACATAATTCATCTGTGAAATTATTTCATAAAGGTTCCCTCAAAACTACAAGATAGAGCTTGGCACATTTTTATGTAGGTTTGTCAGCTTTTCTCCAACAGTCTCAGATGGATGCAAATATCTTCTGGTTTATTGTCCTTGCACTCTGTGATGATCTGGTACTGTCCCTGTATTATAATACATCATGAGTTTGGGTGGCTCTGCAATCAAGTCCAGTTCTCCCTTACTGAATTTTATTCGGTATATTGCCTTTGGAAACAAGGCAGGGCTCCTGACACGTAAGTGAAGTCCAGCCCCGTTACTTCACTTTGAGTGCCCTGTTACCATCCTGTGTTCATACACTATTAAAAACTGTGAGGGTTCATTTTGGTCCTAACAGAAGGCATGTGTGACAGTAGCATTTTCTTTGCATTCTTAACATATTGTGTAAAACAAAACAGGAATTACTGATTTATGAAGTAATTGTCATTGTGTCTGGGTGGGACCAAAAATTGGTTTGTAAATAAAATTTTCTGTTTCTTTTCATTTGATGAAAAATATGTAAAACTGCACCTCTAAACACATTCACAAGGTCTACGTTTCTTCTGGGAAAACTTTGTGATGTCCTCTCTGTTTTCAGATAGGTGAGATAAGGATGTTTAGAGGAATTCTGTTCAAAGTAAATTTTTATATGAATGGGAAATTAAATGTGTTATCATGTCTGGGTAAAGGCACAGCTAAGTTTCAAAATTTATCTGAGTTTGCAGTTCAAAAGAAAAAAGGTAATTTTGCATTTTAACATATTCAAAGTTTTATTTTATTCATTTTTAATGTCTATTAAATCTGCTAGTAGTTAGTCTGTTATATCTGTTAAACTTGGTCTTTTTCAGGATGTGTATTTACACAAATTATTGTCCAAATAAAACCATTTGCATATGCAAATATAGAGGGCAACTTTAAAGCTCTGTCACATGATACACTTCAGATCCATTTCTTCCTTCTAGCCATAGACTGTGGTTGTCTAAAGATTTATGGAATTCATTCTTTGCATGGATAGAGAAGTGATTAAAAGGTATGTATGTGAAGCAAAATAACAGCTCTTCAGAACCTTTTTGGAAGAAATTTCTAAGCAGACAACTTAAACTCCAGCAAGGATCCAGTTAATCTTCCCTGTACTGCCTTGCTCTGTGTCAGCCTAATGGAAACTATATCCTAAGAAATCTTCCCCAAGGCCTTTTAGAGGCCTTGATGTAAATGTCAAAGCATACAAGTAAAACATTATTCAGGGATGTGTACTGCATGTAGGCTGTGGCCATTAAAAACTGAATAATCTCAATATTTTATCTTTTATTAAACTGAATGCTAACCATATGTTTTATGACAAAGCCACATCAAGACTTTCTTAAAAAAGAAAACAAACAAAAAAAAAAACAAAAAAACCCCCACCACACTCAAACAAACAAAAAACCCAAGCAAATCACAGTGATCCCTTCTGATACAACTTCTTAGCCTGGAAACATAAAGGAGGCCTCTGTATCCATCCTTTTGGGAAAGTGATGTTTTGTGATGTTTTGCTCATTTCTTTCACCCAAGATCTGCCAATAGAAATTCTTTTTTCTTTAATCTTTTTTGTGGATTGAAACAATGGAGAACAGACCAGCTTTGACACATATCACGTTTTGAACCTAAGAATCAGCTCAGTTCCCACGTTATTTCTCCCTATAGACTTTCCTTTTCTGCAGCATCAGCCTGCCATACTTCACTGCTGTGGCTTTTCTGGGGGAACAGCCTGTTCTCCCCTTAACGAACTCACAGTATAGTGAAGGAGTGCTGCATACATTGTGCTACCCAGTAGTGCTGCATTTGCTCATTTAAGAGGCAAATTCCCTGGACTGATATCTAAGGCCACTGATGCTTTCTCATTGAATGTTTCAGTATGGCCATCGTAATACACTGCGTATCTGTTCCCGTGGCATTGCACTGAAGGCTTGCATTGGGGTAGAAGTAAGCTAGATGTCGTACGTGTCTTATCCCACTTCTTGTTTTTCAGGCATTGGGCACATACTGCTGCCTGATTTGTTTGAAAATGCAGAGTTAGCTCTTTGTTCCTTGGCAAGTTTTTCTTCAGTAGGCCTCTGCAAAAGGCCTTAATCCCCCAAATGAGAAAAGGCTAGCCCAGGAGCCCTTTTGTATTGTGTGAGAAATATGGATGAATCAAAAATACATTTCAGAATTGAAAAATGTAATAGGTATGAAAATCATATGAGGCTGCATTTAAAAAAGCTTTCTTCAAGGGTTACTCAACTATTTTAACCTCTCCATCTTCTGTTTTAACTCCACCCCTTAAAAGTTAAAGTATCAATCACTTTAGTTAACTGCCTGGAGGGCTTTCCAGTCTTCTGCATATTACTGGTTGATTTGCTTTTACAGTGAGGAGCAAGTATCTTTAAATGAACTAAGTCCCAAGAGTTTGGAAAGACAAAAGTTCAGTTTAAACTTAAGAAAATATGATGCCAGGCATTAATAAAGCATTAGTTGGATATTACAACATCTTGATTTAATTTTCTCCTGGAAGATCTGTATAACTATGCATGCCTATCTCATCACTTTTCTGACTCTGAAACACCATCCCAGGCACTTGCGTCATCAAGATGAGGGAGTGCACTGTAACAGCCTCCAAACTCTCTGAACCTGATAATTCTCCTGGAGTTTTAATCTTTTGTGAAATGTCCACGTGCATAATTTACATGTCATGATGGTGATGGTTATGTTATATGTTCCTAAAAGGGATAGCTAGCTACATGTCTTTTTATACTTGACTAACACCATTTAGTAACTATCATTAGATGATTGTTAATTAGGTTTATTATATTTCTATTATCACAAAAAGATCTGCGCTATTATAGATGGATAGAACTAGTGCTGTTTCTAAGTAGATCTATTTTTAATGAAATCTTTCTCAATTTCTAGATGATAGAAAGTGTGTATACCAATCATTTCAAAGTCTGAAATACTAAGATGTGTTTAGTTTGGGAACAGTTGACTTGTCACCATTTCTTCTCCCTTCTTAGGGAAAAACAGACCTGAGTAACAGGCACTAAGATTTATTTTTATGAAGATTTTATTTTGTAGATATGTAAAGACAAAAAACCTTACTGAAATCAGCATTTAGAAGATTAAGTCACTTCTCCCCTTTCTAAATTTCATCAGTGCTTTCTTTTTTTTTAATCTTCACATCTTCAGGTATCCTGGAAACCTGTTTGGAAATGTACTGCTACTCAAGTGTACTCTGTCACTGCACAGTGTTACCTTTTTGTTGGTTACCAGACCAGAGTTCTTACTGTATTTTAAAGTGGTTTCTTTCTTGTTCTAGCTTTCTCTTGATGAAGGAATAATGTATGTAACTATAAGATAAATACCAGAACAAGATATGGAGTTCAGATTCAATAAATAAAAAACATTCTGCATGACATATTTTACCTCCATCTGGCAAAAGCACTTTAAAAATTGTACACGTTGTCTCAAAACCAGAACATTTACGATTTATTTCCCCACTGGTTCTGGGTACAGAGAATGTTTGGACATAAATGAGAAAATGACACAGAGATTGGTTGCCCATTTTCTGATTCTTCCTGCCAAGTAGAAGTCCACTTCATTTGCTTGGGAGCGCTCCTTAGATGCAGACTGCACCAGCCCAAGGGGTTAGGTGCAAATATATTTTCACCCAGTTAACTCTGCTCTGCTGACTCCTTGAGTGATGACTCTGAAGTGTTTCTTGGCTTGAATTTCCTTTTTGCCAAACCATTATCTTGTAGTGTCAGGTTATTCCTGATATATGCAGTAAATTAATGACAGTTGTGATTGACACTGTGTTCACACACTGGTGGATTCCTAACTGGCTGACACGGTTCGCATACTGCATGGCTGTGACTGAAAAGCAACATGTTAAATTCATTGTTACTAAATGTCTGTTATCTGCAAATCTTGTGTTAAATGAGGCTTTCTGAAAAAGCAAGAGATATTTGTGAACCAGGAACTTCAAGAAAATAGTCACTGATAGTTTAAGATGAATGATTTAAAATGAACTATGTAGCAAAAAATAAATCTTTTTCTTCACTGTTTTGCATTTAACTTCTTTTTTAACTTTAAAGTTATAAACCTGTGTGAGAATATGTGATAAGATTCTGCTGAAAGTCATTAGCAATGGCATAACAATACTAAAATTGTCTATGACAGGCAACACGAAGTTAAGTGAGCTAGACCTTGAGGTCAAAGAGAAGATGTCGTTTTAATGTAAATTAAAACAGATTCTGACTGGCCACTAATCAAGTGTTTACCTGTTTCCATTAAAACTACATTGAATTTAATCAGTATGCTTTCTAATTCATGCATTTCTCCCTAAATAAGAAGCGTATTTGTCATGAATATTTAAATTGGATTTTAAATCCATGAAAGTTTAATTTAAATAAAAAGTGAGGTGTTTTTTCAGGGTTGAAAGTTAACGTCTTCAAATTCTATTCAACAGTTGTAAACAAATTTTAAAGTTAATGGTCTCCAGGGAATTTTTCTTAGCATTTGGATTTAAATGTCTTTAATTGCAAAAGGCTTAAATGTAACTATATGTAATGTTATCTGTACATAAAACTTGAGTTTTTGTTTCTTGTAATTAAATAAAAGTACTAATGACTAATTTAGAAATGGGAAGAGTACAGAGTATTTTAAATATAAAACATCTATATAAGGCAATAAGTTGTAAGACATGTTTTGCATTTCTCACTGTAACCACTGAATAGGATATGGGAGTAATTTTCTTTATATATAATTCTGTCATGATATATTCTTAACTTTTCAATACAGATGTAATATAAACTCCAGCTTTATTTCTGTGATTTTTATTCTTATCTCAGATTTTTTTTGTTTCCAGCTTGTTTGTTTTTTATAATAATAATAAATAATGAATTGAGTTCTCTACAGTGGTATGGGTATGGGCTAAGAAACCAGACTTTAATAAAATTTCTCCATTAATTTTACTCTAAGAAGAAAATAACAGAGTTGTCTTAAATAAAAAAATCTTATGCCTGCTTATTTGTTGAATTAGTTGGCCACTGTGAATCCTTCTTGCGAAACTGGACATGTGTAGAATCTTAGCTGTCATTGTAGGTTGCTTATCAGTTTATTGATAAATAAGTCCATTCTTGCTAGTCACCTCTTTGTTCAGGCAGCTGTGCTCCAGTTACTTTCTAACACTTTGCAGACGTTCATGATTCAGACTTTTTTTTTTTCTGCTTTTGATTTTGTTTCCTACGTAGATGGTTTTTGATGCAAAACTTACAAAACTTCACTTCATTTTATTGCTTTGTTTTGTAGTGAGCACAGGCAATTGAAGCTTGAACTGTGTATTTGATTCAAGTGATATAAACCAAACAGATCAGTGTGGAAGAATTATCACTTTTTTAAAATATTAATTACTGAATAATTGTCGCAGATCTTAGAAGTGTAATAGATGTGCACATAAAATATATATAAATCTACTTAGTCAATTCAAGTCCTACATCAACTTGAGCACAGTACACATCCAGTGGGATATGGGCCAACTTCTCTGGGTGGAGTTTATCCTTAGTGGTAACAATAGAAAAGGCAGCAAAGACTTGAGTCAAGACTGTACTTACAGAGTTAGAATTTCTGATGTTTGACAGCAATGATGCCATTGTCAAGTCTTCAGATATACACCATATGTTTGAGGGAAGAAACCCCTTGATAATCTTTGGTGTTGAACAAGGGTTTTGGAAGAGCACACTGCAAGTAGCTTTATTGCCCTTTGGACTGAGTTTTCCCTGCTGTCCGGGCAGGTGTCAGGATTGGAGTTGGTTTCTGATATGCTTCAGAGCATCAGTGTTTGAGCAGAGAGAATTGGTTAAGTGAACCTAACTGCACCTTATTCAGATCTCCATGGAAAAAAGACTTGCATACGTTAATTTCTATGAATGTATAAGTATATAAACACACAAAAATGCAGCCATTCATGCTGTAAATAGAAACCAGAATACAAGGAAGCAAGGAGTTGACAAATCATGAGCAAGTTAATAATTTTATCTTCTTTAGCAATTTAGAGCACGTACTCTCTTAACTTATCCTGTCTCTTCACAGTAAGCTAAACAGACCACCGACAACTCAACTTTCTGCGAGTAGCTGATGTTTTAAGACATTTGAAGTGAAGCACTTAGTAAAATCCTGGTTCTGCTGAAGCTGATTTGACAGTTATCATGGACTTGAACAAAGCCAGAAAGACACCCCTATTTTTCCAAAACCAGAGCTATGTTCTCTGCTGATTTACTTCTATTTGGCCTTCAAGGTTTATCTCAGATAAGGTAGCAGCAATGGAGTTGTATTGAAGATGTAGTATTGTTCATGATGTTCTTTAAACAAGCATAGAAGTGCACAAGGAAAAGGCTCTCAGGAGGCTGGTTATTACCACTTGTCATTGTCACAGAGGTCTTGTGTTACTGTTTAGTCCCTGAGTCAGTTAAGGGAAGATGCTGGAAGATGAAGGGTTGGATATAAATGATGTAAATGCTCATGAACAGATGCATTGTACCATGATACTGTCTGTCACTCAAATTCACAGAGTGTAGAAAATGTTATTCCTTGCTAGAGGAGCATGGTTTCAGCAGTTTGAGAGACTTTCTCATTGTTAAATGTTAACACATCCTAGCAGACATGTTATACAGCAAAGATGTTATCTGAGGAAAAAGTAGCAGACACAGGCAGGGATAAACTTTGAGAGAGGTCATTCACACCACAGGCAAACGAAATCTTTAAAGCCATAGAGTTGAAGGCAGAATTCCCTGGGGCTTTAATGTAACCAGGGTTTTACTCTTGAATCCTAACCTGGACACTTGCTACTTCCAAGTTTCTACATGTACGCTCTCCTTCCTTGCCTTTCCTTTCAACAGTGGTATTTGTGCATTTTTGAAATAGAGCAATACAGCTGCTTCCATTCCATGGGTGAAGGATTTGGGCACAAGAGGTCTAGCAACAGTCCATGACAGTCTGGGAACAAAGTCTTGAATTCATTTTACAAATACTAATTAATGTCTTCATGACTGGACTGTACTTCATCCTCCACTTTGCTGCTGGAATCCCTGTTTTGATGATGGAGAGTAATTTGGCCCTACATTAGCTGATAACTGAAAGTGAAATTCAGCTACTTTTGTGGGAATGTATGATGTTATTGTTTAATAATCTCTCGAATAATTAGAAACTGAAATGAGCTTTCAGACTGACTAATCTGTTAAAAACATTAAAAAGTAACGTTATGGTGAACTGTCTGAATATTAGAGAGAAGTTGAATTCTCCAGCTAAAATATATTCATGAGTAGCTCTTCTTCCATCAGTTATTTATTATATAAGGCAACTTAGGATATTTTTAATAGAGTTGATACTTCACTCAGGTGTCATTAACAACCGCTGAAGTAAATAAAAGTGATTTAATGTTTCCTATTATTGCTTTCTCTAGACTTGTCTGGGAGATGATGTGTACATGCTTCATTTCTGTTTTATTTATTTGCCTATAAGGACTGCTTTCCATACTGGCCTGAATGCTTGAATGAGAAACTTTTCTCCTTCACAGCCTTCATCCATTCAAGTGCTTTTAATCATGAAGTTTTCTTGACCTCATCCTTAAATTCATTCCCAGGCATCTCGCATTAACTTTGCTGATTTCCCTGTTTTGTTTTTTACTTAATATCTTGTTTCACTTGTAACTGTGCTCTTTGTGATTGGTTTCATTGTTGAATATTATTTAATTTATTTTTATATATATATAAATAAAAACATGCCTTTTTGACATGCACAGCTATTTTTTCATGTGTTGTTGTAGAGGGCTGTGGTCTATGCTCTACAGCATGTAGCTTTTAGGAATGATCCTCAAACAACTATACAATTTTCTCCAAAGCAGAGTGAGTCCTGTTGTTAGGCAGAGCATTTCTATGCATTGAACAGCTTCTGCATATATTTCTTTGTTCCAATATATTGAGGGAAGTTTTCAGAGTATATGTAATGTCCAAAAATAGACAGAAAGGTGGGTATGTGTACTCAGCTTGGACAGATTTAATCCTAGTGACAAACAGACAGTCAGACTGTAGATGTCAGTGCATAACATGACCAAAAAGTGTATTTTTCTAGAGTTTTCAGCAACATCACAGCAGAAAAAAAATTCAGTCATCTATGAACGGGATCAACAACATGCATGGTCGTATTCTGCCCTCTGGGACTACGGAAGAGGCTGCACTTTATGCTCTTCTAGTCCTTCTCATGCCAGTTCAACAGAAACCTCACTGCTTGTGTAATAGGTGAGGCATGTAGGAGGCAATTTCTGCATTGTGCTTTTTTGGGGAATAGGATTGACTTTTGTTCAATCGACTTTTGTTTAAACCACCAGTAATGCCATAAAGTAGGATTTTTGTAATGTGAAAAAGCAAATAAATGAGAGCTGCTTGTATAAGTCATTGTTCTGAATCTGACCATCACCTTACTGTAGATACTAAATGTGTGATCAGAGAATTGTGATTTGGTAGCATTGCTGGTCACTTTGTACAGATAAGTATGGCTATATGTAATTCAGTGCAACATAGACATTTGTTTAGTACCTGTTTTAGCATAGAGGTGGTAGCAAAGCATTTAGTTTGGATTTATTTCATGCTAGACAACCTTGTGGTTGACTTAGCATCTATTGCCACCTCTATCTACCAGTCTTCCTGAATTTTTAACAGTCTCACAGAGACAAATAAAATTTTAGGAGAAGAAATGAAAAGCATTATCTTCTGTTTTTGTTAGCAACCAGAATGGCAGAAAGACTCCATCTTCCAAAAAGGATTTTCTTTTCTTCATAGTTCAGGCATTAAAAGGGTGTCTTTAGACTGAAAGAATACCACTTCCTTTCTCAGACTGTTGGAAAGGTTTCCTTCTTTTAATTTTATTTTTAAACAAACAAATTCAGGACCAGAATTTTGAAATTATGTGCTCGTACAACAGAGGTTATTTGTTTTGTTTTTTTAAAAAAGTATGTAGCACTTCCCATTTCCCACAGTATCTATTGTGGATGGAGAATCAGAAGAGAATTTTGGAAAGCTAGGAGTGCATTTTCTGGCTGGGTGTAAGCTAAGAACTTCTGATAATTCTGCCCCAAATTCCAGTTATTGAAAGAAGATCTTTGTGTAGAAACTCTTAAAAATCAGCTTTCCGTTTCTTTGTTGGCTATATGCATTTCTTCCCTACCAAGCAATTTTGGCTTGATGTTTACATTGTTTGTTAAACTGACTTTAACTGTTTCAATCAAGACTTGTCTTAATACAGTGTGGAATCTAGCCCATTTCCTGTTGAAATATTAGCTCTATAGGATTTATAAAACTTGTCTTTATTCAGTAATTATATTACCTCACATTTTTATAGGGCATTTCTCTCTTGAATTCTAAAGCATTTTACCTGCTGGGTTATCATTTCAGAACTGGCCAAAACTGAACAGATTTCCTCCATTGGCAAGAATGATGGTATAAGAGTCAGACAAGGAATGACAATGAAGAGGTAGGAATATTCTTGTATTCCTACTCTTAAATACAATTGTTAGTCTCTAGCTTTTGACTCATGGGTCCTTCCACAAAAAGAAATAATAAACATAGGTTCATTACTTTCTAATTGAACAGTTAGTTTCCAAACTATAAATAGTTCTAAAGAATTAAATCTAAAAAAAAAAATTCTAAAGAATATATTTAAGAAATAGAGAAAATGCTCTCATTTTTCTTTATTTTTGCTATTTAAAACAAACAAAACAGAAACTACTCAGGAAAATAACCCTAGTGTGTCAGAGAACCCTACCAAGTTTAAAGACAGAGAAAAGAAATAGTTTCAAAAGTATTTTCAGTCTTGAGAAAAGGAACATTAGATTTTATAAATGCTTCTTGTAAATGCACCTTCCTCATTCCAGTGATTATAATTTGATTGTTCTTATTGACTGCTCCAGTTGTAAGATGAGTATGAGACGCCTAATGCAATCATAACTTGCCATCTAGTGGCGTATTTGTGAATTACCACAGTCACATTTCTTGAAATCGGTTAAGGATTACGTTCACTTCTTTAGGAGAGGATTCCTGTTTGCCGGTTCACCATCCCACACAGGAAAAGCCAGCTCATAGGCCAGTGCTAGATGCTGTTCTATAGCATGTAGTAAAGAGGTCGTAGATGGTTGAAACAGGGGATATATGACTACTGAGCTTGTGGTGGACCAGAGAAAACGTGCGACATGTCAGTAGATAAAACAGGGATACCAGACACAGCATCATATATTACAGTCGTATTTTTAATTTAATTATTTTTACTTAGTAATATTTTTGCCATATTGTATAGAATATTCCTTTGCTTTTAGAGTAATATCTTCATTTTCATACACCAGCAACAATGCTGGTTGTGTTGTAAATTACTGTGTTATTCTATATCATTAATTCATGTGACAACATTCAAATACAGTAGTTTGCAAACAGGAAGACAAAGGGTACTTGCAAGAAATGTTCTGAAACTGTTTACCATCTGGTGCAAATCTCAAGCAAAGAATTTGAATTTACGTATGATGAGCTAGGAATAATGTCATCTTTGCCCAAAATAAGTTACTTTGTCCAGGGAGTGCAAAAGACATTTTTCTGTTGCAGGGAAGCCACAGTCTTTTTGTCATCTCTTCAAATTGAAATGTGCACTCATTTGTCCCGTGTTCTCACTTGTCCTGTAATAATGACTTGTTCACATGATTTGTGACATCTAGCTAATACAATATGTCAAAATGCAACTTGACACAGAAACTCTATGCCTTGGAAATGTTTTTGTTCAAACAGAAATAAAGTAGTAAGGTCTCTAGCAAAAGTACTATATCACGCCAAGGAAGGTGAGGTGAATATAGACTTCTCTGGCAGTAAAAAAATACAACTTCCATCATTACTGTTAATGAGAGTGATGTATATAGAGTATGCTCCTTATGGTATATAAACTTAGCTCACTCTGAAGCTTCTTGCTGTCCTTATTAAAGAAAATGGAAGATAGCTGGTCTCTGGAGCACCAAAATACTGTACTTAAGAGCTGAAATTATAAGGGAGTGTTAGGCACTCTCCCAAGAATGCAAAGCCAGCTTTCTAATAAGGCCCAAAAGGCAGTACTGTTGAAATGCATATGGCTATACCATGTTGCAGCTCCTTTGAAAGAAAATAAATATTAATTAAATTGCAGCCCTGAGATATGATCAGTTGAATCTAATTTAAGGTGCACAACAAGCTGTTAAATTATAACTGGGCACTTTTAAGATTGAAAACACCTCACTTTTTAAGAGTCGGTAACTTCAGATATTTAATAATACAGATGTGAAATCAGTTGTTTAAAGGCACTATGTATTATTGGAGCATAGATGGATATAATGGCATATGTCTGGAGTCATGTCATTTAGGGACTCCTAATTGCAACGTCAGATTAAGAAAAGTGCGATCAGTACAATTGTTCTGTTTACTGTTCAGGAGGGAAGATGGATAAGACGCTTGCCTATAACTTGGCCTCAGATGATAATTTGTGTCCATCACAAACTGATATCCATTTAAGTTTAGATTGAATTTGTCTGGCTTCAAGTCTGTGTTGCGGAAGTAGTATTTAAAAGCATACAGGGTTTGGATGTGCCTCTATAAAGTGGCTCTGGCTGAAGATCTGTGCTACAGACAAGACATGCCTGCTCATTAGGAGAGACACTTTCTGAGCTGTGGTGATCAAATACGTGGTAGCTCAACAGTGGCCCAGCTGGGTGTAAGCAAGGCTTTGTAAGAAGAGAAAAAAATAAATTCTCCCTGAGCTGAAACTGAAGCTTACTAAATTTGTAATGGATTCTGCTTCTCGTAAACAGAATAATATATGTAAGCAAGAAAATACACCTTGAAATATGAAACTGAACCATCTAATACCTTGGCCAAATGGGGTGTTAGAGAAGGGCCAAGGTATTTTTGTTATATAGTGAAGTTTTTTTTTCCCTTTTTTTTCTTCCATTTCTATTTTATCATGGGAATTAAATTCTGTGGGGAATCTTCTCACCTTAATTCTGCATCTCTGATTATAAGCAAAATAATTCTCCCATGTCTGGCTTCACTGATTTGTGTAGCTCAGAGTATTTATTAACCAGGATTTAGTGCTTAGGGTATGTTTTTGGATCATCAACTGCAAAAAGTCTAGGATAATGAACAAATGTGCTAGGCCCAAAACCACAAGATAGCCTCATTGAATCAAAGCATAAATCTCAGATATTTATACCTGCATGAGCTGAAATCAAAATTACCCAGAATAGGCTTCTGTTAAACTGCTAAGTTATACTCTAGGGAAAAAAATGATGGTATAGTAGGTGTTTCTTATTTTCCTTCATCTCTATTTCAAAGGCATTGAAACCAGTTAGTAAAAGAGGGATGAAAAAAAACATAGACATGTACAGTGCTTCTACTTCTGACAGTATAGCGAGGTCCTGGATTCATACTGCTCTTGTACACGAGGACCTCCACCGACTGTAATTTGCATGCACCCAAGTGAGCTATAGTTAAGAAAACAGTGTTCATGCTTCCAATTTCTGTTTAATTTTTACTTTCAGCTGAAATCAGTGAAAAGTTGGGAATATTTCAAATCAAGAGCTTTAATACAGTATGGATTTAGCTTGTCTCATCCTTTAGGTCTTCTGGATTCTTTGTACAGTGAGATGGTGCAAACTTGATCTTCTACTGAAAATATAAAAGATTATTTTTACTTGGAGGAAAATGGATGGGTAGGGAGTGCAATTAATTGCTGGCCAGACCTATCTTTCCTGGTCAGGGTAATAATCTCAAGATTAAGCTCCCTTCTTAAAAATTGAAGGAGGAATAATTTGTCATGTTTGGCCTCTCAGGAAATCCAAATTTTGAAATGGAATCTGACTGAAACAGTTACTAATTTCCCCACATTTATCTATCCCTGAGAGCATCTCCACTCCTGGAGGTTTGGCTGCCTGAGCTCAGGGCAAACTTTGCAATAGCAGAGCTGAGGGCTACCCTCCTTCCCTTGAGTGACCTTGGAGAGGGTGCTCCCAGATAGCTCTGCAGGAGACCTCACTGAGGGATGGACCCCCTTCCCAGGGGAGCTGAACTTAAGCTGAGGCTTTGGTGCTTGACCCCTGCCTGGGCTACAGCTCCAGCAGTGCCACAGCCAGGACTGTGCCTAACCATGGACCTCATTGATCTGCATCCATACCATGACTCACAGGCTGACTTCCTGGACTGACCTCAGGCCCTCATCCCTATGGATTTGCATTGGAATGACTGGGCTATGTCTGACCCTGGTTATCTTCACTGGACCTCTCCATTGAATTCGGATGGCATTCTCATGAGGTTGTTTCAGGCGAGCCAACACTGACAAGTATTCAGAGGAGGAGATATGAAATGGGGGACACTTCCAATGGCAATAATTTTCTATTTCATTAGGAGAAAATCACATAGGCTAGCTTAAGGTTAATTTGTAGGGCCAGATTTATCCCATATCTGGGATATGTTGGCCTACCATTTGTAAAGGAAAAAATCCTTAATGCACTTTGTATCTCCAAAATTATGTTAAAACCTTTTTCTAGCTCCTGTAAATGCTTGTGACATGCCACAGAACACTGTTCAGCCAGCCTTGGAAATGGGTGTTGGATTGCAACAAACAACAGTTAATCATTTTCCAATCTGTTCTGGTACATTCCTGCTGGATTTGTGTTCACTTCAACTCCCAAGTGCTTCTAGAGAAACTTTTTCTTGTCTGGTTAGAATATATGTGCTTGTTACTTGAAGAGAGAGAGAAAAAGGTTATTTAACCTGTTCAATTAGAAACCATGCACCACCTAAAAATCCCCATATCCTTCACTTGATTCCTGCTGCATTCTTTTTTTACCTAAAGTAAAGGAGGTTGGGATCATATCGCTACAAAATCTGTCAGCCCCAAATCTCCTACTTAAAACTCTGCTTAGATTTCTATGTAAACTCAAAACTCACTTCCCTATGCATCTGTTACAGTTGCAAGGGACTCAGCAGAGACTTGCATGCTTGGCATATTGTCCTCAGCCCACCTCCAGAATTACACACTGCACTACAATGTAGCAAGCTACTGTGCAGCTACCATAAAGAAGGGGCAGCAAGTGTCAACAATGTTTCTAGCACACACTGGGGATAACCCTGGGACTGCAAGAAATAGTGGGAAGATAATTTAGAAATGTCCTAAGTCTCCTCTGTAATGAATTTTTTTCAGTTAAAGATCACAGGAAACACTTTAGTGATTGAAAATCACAGGCACATTCTCATCCTTTTAGAACTTCAAGACTGATAGATGTCCCATAGGCCATAAATGGGATAATCCTGATTTATGTCATTATGTCTCTTTCTAATGGGTTTTCACTATAGAATTTGCAGGCAGTGACAGCTCCCAGGCCAACAGAGGCCTCATTCAGAATTTAGAGCCTCATCTCTTGTTCAAGAGATCAAGCCACTGGAGCAAAGGTTTGCAGTTTTTTATGTGAAATGAAGTCATATTCTCCAAATAAGCTTTCAGCAAAGGTAGTATATAATCAATCCCAGATAAATTGTCATTAAGGCCCCTGTCATCTGTTTGAGGAGAGCAATTACACATCATGTTAAACCTAGTGGATGTTTCTTTTGTGGGAAAGAAAAGTAGAAAAGGAAGTACTTGGATTATTTTCAATATTTTGGGCATGAAACATGCTGATACATTTAACAAGTGATCAGTATTTCAAGATTCTCCTTGGAATTAATCTGTATTGGTCTCCATCCAAAGTTACCAACAGTACTGCTGATTCAATTCTAGTAATGGTAAGATAGGCTTGTCACAGAGATGTAGAAACTTATTTAATAAAGCACTGGACAAAGAAAAGAAGAAACAAAAGCAATGTGTGAAGTTTTTAAAAGGCATAGTTCAATTTTTGGTTCACTGTGGTATATTCTGTGTTAACATAGAGCATGTTTATTTGCATCTTTAAATAGAATGATCCAAATAATGCCATGGTCTCCTATGTTGGGAGTTAAACCGGCTCTGCTAGATCATCTTTAAATAAGAGCAAAGCAGTCTGGACAGTATCTTTACATGTGCCAGCAACTCCCAAAGAAAATTGCTCTAGCTATGAACTGCATACTAATACCATAGCTCTACCATGCCACCTAGTCTGTGCTATAAGTTTGCTAAGCCATATGGCCAGTCTTTAATTCCTACTAAGAGTATACCTGAAATGTGAGGAAATTCTAACTTAGCTGAATACTTCTGATCAAGTTTAGGACCCTTGAGCAACTCAAAGGAATGTAATAGATATTTGAATCCTGTCCCTGAGTGCCATTAGCTGTTAGGTGAAGACTACATCATAAGCCTTGTCTATATTGCAATAGCCTTCATACATCTGCTCTGAATTCATTAATGGTACTCAGAAATTTTGTAGTTTGACTTACACTATACTGCTTGAACTGAAGTGGATAAAATCTATTATTTCCTGCATTTTTCCTTGAGTATATCATTGCAGATATACCTATTTTGCAATTTTTAAGGAACTTTCGCAGTTCTGCTGAAGACAGGGAATATTGTCAGTTCTCTATAGTCTACCATGAATCTTCCAATGATTGGTCTTTTCAGTGCTCTGGCTCTTCATTTGATTTATCAACCTGTAGTTACACTTCTTACTTCAGAAAACAACAACATTAAAAGCATCTCAAGTGAATCTACTCACTCAAAAGACATGAAAAGAATCATACTCACACATGCCTGGTATATGCATATATAGAGATATGTAATATGTAGAGATATTTGAACCCCAGCTTACAAGCCTAATAGTACTGTTAAGAAAATTAAAATAATAACATATAGATGTGATCTGAGTCACAGAGGCTTTCTTAGGAATAATAATTCCTTAAAAGCAAATGTATATGGGTTTTTTTATTATTTTCAGTAATAATCTATTTAAATATCTCAATGTTCCTGAGAGCTCCTGTTTTATTCATTTGGTCAGTAAGAATCATTTTCTTTATATGAACAGTGATGCAAAACCAGCCTGGTTTAGCAAAGATTTTTGTTACTGGCTTTGTGGAGATCATTCTTCCACTGCTGTGTGGAGTTGGCTTGTGTTGTTTCTTCTAGTAAGTATGTAGTTGTCATGCAGTCTTGTCAGAATGTTAATAGGACTATTTGCAATCATATCTGAACAGATGGACCTAAGCACAGATGCCACCTTTGCTCTCCTCTTATAGGCGCTCCATAGGAGTAAGAGCCTAGTTAAACAAATTCAGCATCAGCACTGAGTCCAAGGTCATTCTAAATGCAACTGGTAAATATACTATGGTTTTTATGAGGAAAGCAGTGCATAAACCTATGTCAAGCAAAATGGATCTAGACAGAGAAAAAGGAGAAAGGTAGCTTGTACAGGTGAAAACTGGATCAAAGACTGGTAGGGGAGCCTTAATTAAAAAGTAATGTTTGGAAGGTTGGATTGACTTGCTTGCTCATATAACTACAGAGGCCACAGTCACACCTGATACTGCAACTTCCCTACCAGAGAGGAGAGTTCCAGCAAAATGCTTTATCTTTACAATGTTCCAGGTAGCAGGAACATGCAGTTGCAAGGCAGAATAACCCCAGGGTATCACTTACAGTTCTCCTAGCACTTGCTTAGCATAGAAGTGCAAACTTAAAGCTTTGTAGCAAATATGTGTTGCTCAACAGAATTTTGCTTTCTCAGTAATATTCCAATTACTATTATTGAGATGGAGGGGGTTTCTGCTTTGTTTATTTGTTTTAATAACAATAAAAAGCATTGCTGCCTTCTTTCATCTGTTCACTATCAGGTTTTGACTTCCCTAGTGAGAAAGAAGACAATATGCCAAGGTGAGTTTCTAAATGTCTGTTCAGCACTGGGCTCTTCTGGACTCTTACTTAAGCTGTACTTAGAAGGTACAAATTGCTTTCACTTGCATATACAGCTTGAAACTTTTTCAACAGCATTCAAATGACTTATTCAGCCTGATGATACATCAGCTTATATCAATTTTACACATGTGCCATTTCACTTACTCCTAATGTATATGAAAATATATGAGAACAGAATCCAGAGATACATCTTGTTTCCAGGATTTTCTTACATCCCGATACTTAAAACAATGGTGATGTAATACACAGGTCAAAGTGACTATATCGTCAGATGGTGGCTTATGACATATCTGTCCAGCCTGAATTCATTTCACAGTAAAATTTTTGAGTGAAAATTATGCTTCTTGAAAGAATTTAGGGAGATATTCTTCCACATAAGTTAGGGTGGGGAAGAATAACAAAAACATACAAATCATATAATGATAACTCCTGCTTATCAAAATCACCAGATTTCTGAAAGTTTTAAGCCAGAATAAAAATGTTTGGAGGTAAGAGATTAAAATAGCTGCAAGTTCAGCTGTCTTTTTAAAGAAACAGATGGATATGGTTTTCAAAGTACCTTATTTCAAATATATAGATGTAATGTGACAGTAGTGTAAAGCCAGGGCACACTCCTGACTCTGTATGTCTGAGTAAGTACCCTGCCCTAAGTGAATGTCTGAATACAGGGGTATTAAGTAGAAACTCTGTTCAATCCAGAGTCATATATGAATTGTGTAGCAAAGGCAGTATTTTCTTATGCTTGATGGCCATTGACTTTTAAAAGGCCTCTTCATCCAGTACCCCATTGTGACATTTATAGTCAATTTTCAACAGGACTCACCCTCAAAAGGTAGCCATTATTTTCAGCATTTTTGAAAATCTGTCTGCTTTTGATGCATAAATGCAGAGTGTTTTGTTCTGTCAGTCTGCTCCGTCCTGTTCACAGAGTAACACTTCATTTAATAACACTACAATTTTGATTTCAAATTATAATGATTTAAGAATTTTTTTTAAAAAAATACTAAAAGCTTTCTAGGAATTCTAGTCCTAAAATGTTCTCTCTTCCACTCCCATGTTGGTCCTAGCTGTTGATTACAGGGGATGAAGTTCAGTTCTTTTTCTTGCTGTCACACCGATGAAGAAGGTCAGAATGTTGACACTTCATCTGAAAATCCCTTCTAAAATGATTCCATTTTTTAATGGGTCCAGGGACTTGGAAGCTGGAGTAGCAATGAGAAACACAAAACTTATTGACAGACCCTTGGAAAGCTCAAAGAATTTAGCCTTTCAGGTGTGATTTGCTGCCTGATCAATCAGTAGGTTCCCTTTTTTCTCCAAAGTTCCTGAGTGGTCTTTGTAGATGAGCTGCTGTAGGGTGACGATCTGTGAACTGCTAAAAATGCATGCAAACATTTGTCCTTGAACAGACTCATGTCAATGTATTTGTCCTAAAAATGCATGCAAACATGAGTCCTTGAACAGACTCGTGTCAATGTATTTTTCAAAATGGAATAGTTTATGCAATCACAGGCATATCTTTGCCTCTCTGTGTCTTTATAATCTGTCTTCATCAGTGTACCAGCATGTTGGTATAAAAACTGGTAGAATTTTAAGTATTCATTGGATTGCAGATAAAAACCAGAGGACTTCTATCATTATAACTGGCACTGGCACTGTAGGATCAGGTACCAACTGTCAGCCTCTAAGCAGTCTGTAAATTCCAAGGAGGGCAATTTTCCTTTTGTATCATTTGTATAATGCTGAAAAAGGTAAATTGGGTATTGCAAGGTAGTTACTGCAAGGTAGTGCAAGGTAATAACTTCCTGAACCCTATCAAAGTAAATGATTGAATGAGTATCAGTTCACTAGGTAGGCCAAGAACCCAGTAAGACTTCCTCCCTCTGAGAAGTAAAGGACAATTAGATTCTGCTGGTTCTTCCCGTTTCCCTTATTATCATACCTCTTCAGGTCTTAACCAATGTTAGATTTTAGTTTTGAAGCCCAAGAAGAAGAAAGATAAAAGAAAAAAGGAGAAGAGAGGGAAGCTTTCCAAAAAGGAAAGGAACAGGAAAAGAAATGGAACCTGTCGGAACCAAATAGGAAGGGACAGCTGGGCAGGTGACCATCCAAATGTCCAATATTAGAGGCATTGGTCAAAACCTTAATCTTCTGTGAAGTTGGTCAATTGACATAGCTTCTCAGTGTTTCAGTTCCCTTATCTTCAGCATCCCTATCCTTATGTATGCTGCAGAAAGGTTGGAGACCTCAGTGTTGCAAAGGTAAAGATGAGCCTTAAAATTGTAATGTGAACAGACTTGTATAGGAAGTGGCCATAAAAAAAAACTATAAGTAGCCTTAGCTTAAAGGTTAACATTACATGTGTGCAGTCATTGAGGCTATGAAGGAATGATGAAATGCTCTTATTTATGGCAGAGACTTAGAACACCCTGATCTGAAATGATGAAAAACGAGGTTTGTTGTATCAGCTAAAAAGAAAAGCAGCCAAAATGGGTTCCTCTTCAAGGACACTGTGATCAAATCCTCAAGCAGGGAAATTATCTTGGCAGTAGTCTTCTGAGTGATCATTAGCACAAGAAGTTAGAGTCTGTAGAGCTTCCAGAGGGAATGATTTCTTAATAACAGCTTCTTGTGGTTATCTTTCCTGTGGAGGAGCCTAAATGCTGAATTCATCAGTGTTGAAAGTAATCTGCTTCTTCCTTCTTTTATTTCTCATCTTCCTTCTCTTCCCTTTCCCCTTCAAAACAAAACACTGAATCTCACAAGCTTTGTTTAAAGAAATTAACAAGTTCAAACACAATAATAATACTAATGATAAGTAAATCATTATCTGTGTTTGCCATTCTGGAAGGGTGAAGACTGCCATGTAAATAAATTAACACAATAGAACTCGACTCAGACTGCTGAAATCAGTGGACAGATCACTATTAGTTTCACTGCTCTCCAGATGAGACCTCGGGCACAGTAATTACATACCACATCGCTGACTGCCTTTTCTCCTGCTGCTAATTGTTACTTCTTGGTTAGCTGAATACTTAATAGAGAAGAAGAAGAACATCATGTTGTATTGTATCCGTTTTTAATTTTTTTGTCGTTGTTGTTCTTTTCCTTTTTGGGAAACAGGACCTGGCTGCTGGCAGTAAGATTTGTAATGTCACATCTAAATGAGCAAGGTCTGCTAGAATAGCTGTACTGTTGCATGGTATAAGAAATCATGTGCTCCAGCTGATGTAACAGTCATGAAAAAGTCATGAAAACAGTCATGAACAGGCATGAAAAACTGATATAGTATCAATATATGCTGACAAAAAATGCTTTCTGAATATAATTCACGAAAGGAGGGTAGATACATCAATAGAAAAATTTTCTGCTAGTATGTGTATTTCCACAAGAGGGCTCTGTCAGTGTAGCTGTATTGATAGCATAGCTGTGCTCCACTGCAAGAGAACACCTTTGTGTAAATGGGTTCACAGATAAAGCCATGGACTGGATTAGAGTCCATGGATGTGGAAGCAGAAATTCACTTTCATCGCTACGGTATAATTATCTCGTGAAGTCTTACTAATATGCTGTAAGAGACCGACTATCAGAAGTGCCAGCCAGGGCATACCTTGCCTGTCTGTGCACCTGTTCCCTAACACCTGCCTTCTGCTTCCTTCCCATTTCTGCTGCTTCTCAGTTAAGAAAATAAGATGTTCTTGGCTGCTTTTTTTTTGCTTCCTTATTTGCAAACAAATTAAGCTTATTATATTCCGTCCATTATCTGCAACAAGTATTAATGATTGACAAATGCTCACGGTCCAAAAGTGTTGGGAACCACTGAACTAGATCTTCCATTCAAAATTCCTCTTAAACCAAACAATTTTACTCTGAATGGTTGATTTTTTTAAATATTGAACTGTTCAAGATAATTTAAACACACTTGTTAAGAATTTATAATTTATATGCCAGTGTTATGCTGCAGAAAGGATATTGGGTTTGTTCCTTTTAAGGTTAAGGGGAGCGTTTCAGCGATTCCCTTGCTACTTTTACGCTTTTGCGTGCAATCATGCAACGTGACCACAAGAGGTCAACAGTGATACGTAATCGCTAATATCCCCTTATTTGTATGTATGAAATACATTATAATAGAAATACGTAATCAAACCAGATTTTCAGGTTATTTTAGAGAAGATTTTCTAATTTTTACAGAAATAGTGATAATAAAATTATTAACAATCTCTTTTTCTAAACATATTTGAATTATGATTATCTAGTGTTACTTCTAGAACATTTATTTGCTGTTTACTTTTAAACAAAAAACAAGTTATCAAAAACTAAGTAAATTGTCTAGAAATGTATGTTTTCCCAAATGACATGATTGTCTTTATTCATATAATAATAAAATAGACCTGCATTCATTGTGTGAAATTTGTCAGCATATCCAGGAACATGCAAATTTATTCATATATCCAGGCACTGCACTGACCTTGTAGTTTCCCTCAGTGCAGCTCTGCAGATCCCCAGATGTGTTCTCTCATGATTTAGACTGCAGCTATCCTGGTCCCTGTTCATGACTTCAGCCACCACAAACTGCATGTGTGGAGTGTGTATTTTGTGCCACCATTGCTTGGCATCTTCAGTACCACTTAGCCTTGGGAGTCCTTGCAGATACATGTAAATATATTTCATTGACATGTTAAAGTGGCATGTTGACTTCCTTCTTAAAAATTGTATTTGTTGTGCAGTGTTATGACTTACCAGCTGGTCACTATATGAGAGCTTTTCTGTAGCTATTTGTATTGATATAAAGGAAGCATGTACATGTGCCTAGTATTTACTAGTAAAATAAATATTTTATTGGCACCTAAACTTCAGTCATTCACTGTCTGTGCAATTGGAAACTGCATTTTTTCCTCACAACCTTTTTTTATTGTTCTATGTCTCATAATCAGCTTCTCCTTTAAAAAATAGATTAAAAACTCGAAAGTAACTGTTTTCAAAGGAGAAAAGGCTCACCATGGTCATTTGTGATGAAGGGAAGCAGAGGTCAGCAACTCACAGCATTCTTGTCTGTTCATCTAAAATGGACTCCCACATATTGCAGATTGCATTCTCATTAGCAGCCCACATTTCTCTGAATGAAGGTAACATACCAAACTTTTTAATGGGCATCCGTCGCGTTTCATGCTCATTATAGTAGCATAGTAGAAAATGGAAAGTTTATTGCAATACTTTCCACCTGAATGGCACTAGTATGATATAAACTAATGTAACTAGTAGTTGCTGTTGCATATTTACTCATTTTGCATGCGCAGGTATTGTGGGATAACAGTAATACAGAAAGTTACTTTTAGGTTTTGAAAAGGAAAAGGTTCTCATGTACATGCTTTCAGAAGCTTTAAAAATAGAGGATGCCTTGAATAAAGAGAGTTCAATTAAACGAAGTCATTTCAAAATATAATTGATAATTTTTAAGTAAATGTGGCCTTGTAACAGAATGCAGATGGCAAACCTACTATCCAGCCGACCCCAGGGTGTGATTGAGAAACAAGCAGGAGGTGCAATACATTCTATTAATTATCTTCACTGCTACAGTTGTTTGCTATATAATACAGGTCAACGGGGTTTAGCCTGAAGCTTCTCCTAATATATTAGTAAATAAATTTGAACAGATTTTAATTTGCTAATGGAAAGGTCTGAGCCAGTTTCAAATAAGAGTGGAGCTACTTTGTCTTGCTCATTACTATGCAACATGGCTGCTCCCAGCCATTCATACAAAATGTTACATTTCCATAAAGCACATTGTAATTTGTCACAGGGAAAAAAAAAAAAAAACAACTCTGTAAACTATATTAGATTAAAGATAAATGTGTGTTATGGAGCAATCATTCTTATGGAGTCTGTAGGATAATTACATGTTGAACACCTGCCTCTGAAGGCTTGCCAAACAATCCAGCATGGTATATTTGTAACATTTGTATGTTTCAGGGAGAAAAAAAGAAGTATATGCTCTTTCTAAAGGGTACAAACAAGAGAGAGCTTTTTTTTAATGTCTCCTAATATTTCTCACCCTGTTTTGAAGCCTTGCTATGCCCCCGTTCCAACTCATACAGTTTCCAGTGCTGTGCATTCACACAATTGTAACACAGCACCAGCTGCATGGACTGTTTCTCACTCTTTTTCTACTCATAATAACAATCCCTAGGGTGTTTTTTTCCCGTAACTCCTTTGTAAACATTTGTAAATATTCTCATTTTACAGATGCAGAAACAGAGGTATAGAGGTCTGTGTCTTGCCCAAGATCTAGATTGGTAGTAGCAAAACTGGGAAGAGAGGCTAACTTTCCAAGCCTAGAAGCATTGTCTTGGTTTTCCTGCCTCCTTCTTTACATTGCTTAGAACAGGACTGCTGCAAGCAGAGAGAATGACCACTCTTTTTAAACAATGACAGCTGATTAAGAGGTATAGGCAATATACTGCTGACAGGTATTTTAGCCCAGCACTACTACCATGTTGCTTCGTTTGACTGATTATGCACCATAGGTATGGCATCTGTCTTGAATCTCAAAATTTGTTAAATTACTTCATGAAGCTTCATTCATGTGCATCAGTAGTTCAGTTACTTCAACATCTTCCTCTCTGCTGAATTTTAAAACTTAGGTTGGCCTGTTTGTCCAATTCATTCTTTCCATGTTAACGAGATAAACAAGGTTCTATAAATGCTAGAGAGATTAGAAAAGCTGCTGTCACTGATGCTTTCTTAAGACAGGCTTCTAAAGGAGAGAAGGACAATTTCTTGTCAGGGAGGGTTTATGTAGACAGGCATTTGAGGGTTCATGCAAACAGGGTTCACAAGTTGGCAGCTTAAAATGTATGTCCTTAAGTTGTATTTGCCTTATTTGCACACAGAATGTTTCTTACCATCAACCATTTTCTCCATGTTTAAAATCTCACTTGGTTTTCATGGGTGTGGTTTTTTGTGGGGGTAGGGTTTCTGTCGTTTGGTTTTGTTTTAACGGCCTCCTGGTTTTAAATATTCCACCTGTTTGTATTGCTCAGATGGATGAGGTGACAGGAAGGGCTGTTAATGTTTAAACCTTTCTCATTTTCACCTCTTCTTCTCTCTTTTGTGATGCAAGAAGTGGCACTCGATTTTAAAATGGACACAAATTAAGAAGCATCTAAGGATTAGTCCCTTAATTACAATAATCCTTAAAGGATTATTCAGAGATTGGCCCTTACTAAAGTTTTAAACTTAGCTGTGCATTTTAAATCAGGAGCAGACCGATCTCTGGTCCAACGACAAAAGAGAGGGTTCAGGTTTAAGCATTGTTTGCATAAATTTGTTTAGGTTGAGAAAATAGTCTACCTCAGACAACAGAACTACTGATGGATGTTCTGTTTGTTACTGGTAAACTGCTTGCCCAGTGAATCTCATAGTATTTTACGACTTTTCAATAATTCAGTGTCTAATTGCCATAGAAAAGCCTCAAATAAGCAAACAGAAAGGGGAGCTCCCTGGCTGACAAGGTCAACGGCATAAGTTTTCAGGCAAATTCCTTTCTACCATCCCACAGCCTTGAATATGAGAAGCAGGTAAAATCCTCATGGTTTTTTCGGTCATGTGGATTACTATCTTCCAGACGTTTCAGTTGCTGATTTCAGTAAACCACAGATTAAAAGAAAAGATCTCCCAAACCTTCTAAATCAGTGCTAACTTCTGTGACTGTCCCTGCCTGGAGGATGACAGGAAGAAACATTTATAGGACTTCCACGAGCAATGGACTTTATACATCTTAATTAATCAAGATTCCAGAGGCTGCATTCACTATGTGTCTTTTCCTATTCTGGCCTGAAATTGTAAACAACTCTAATTTGACTGTTCCAGAGAGAGAGAGGGAGGGAAGGAAGGAAAGAAGGAAGGACAGAAGGTAGGTTACCTTCTTTTTTCATAAAGTGCTATGTAATAGTCAACATTTACCTTGACTTCTCCCAGAAGCAGACAGAACTACTGTCAAATGGATGAGTGGATAAGTCAAATGAAGAACGTTTATGCATAATTCCACCCATTTTGGCTCAAGGCATGAATAGTAAAATAATTAACAGCAGTATTTAACTCTCCTGCCTTTTTGTCCTAAACAAATTTATTCTAATCTACATCTTTTCTTCTGTTCAAATCTTGTTCTAGTTGTTCATTGTTTTCTTGTTACTTTCTTTTTCTTTTGCTAACTTTTCATAGGAAACCTTTTCCCACATTAAGAAATAAAATCATTATGTCAAGGTGTACCACAAGGTGTAACAGAGGGGTTCAAGGGGAACAGAGGGGAACACCTCTCCTATGAGGAAAGGCTGAGAGAGTTGGGGTTGTTCAGCCTGGAGAAGAGAAGGCTTTGGGGAGACCTTATTGCAGCCTTTCAGTACTTAAAGGGGGCTTATAAGAAAGATGGGGACAGACTTTTCAGTAGGGCCTGTAGCGATAGGACAAGGGGTAATGGTTTTAAACTAAAAGAGGGTAGGTTCAGACTAGATATAAGGAAGACATTTTTTACAATGAGGGTGGTGAAACACTGGAAAAGGTTGCCCAGAGAGGCTGTAGAAGCCCCATCCCTGGAAACGTTCAAGGTCAGGTTGGACGGGGCTCTGAGCAACCTGATCTAGTTGAAGATGTCCCTGCTCATTGGAGGGAGGGTTGGACTAGATGACCTTTAAAGGTCCCTTCCAACCCAAACTATTCTATGATTCTATGAAAACAACTCAGTCTGCATTGTCCTTCACAAAATGCTATTCCCAACCAAAATGAGGGAGCAGAGAATAATAGTAAATATCCTCAAGTATTGAAACTAATTTTGCTATTCAGATTAATGTTCTGCTAGGAGTCTCTTCATATGCTGCCCTGCATTACGCCAGAGAATTTTTCTGCGTTCATTTCCACCCAGGAATGTCTTTGCTTCCAAAAGAAATTGTACTGTCCCTTTGTAGTTGCTGAATGCAGCTACAGTTATTATAGAGCAGCTTAACCTGAGGGCTGTGTATCTACAATTTTAATAACTTCATTGTACAGGAGCAGTTTATATTTTAGAGGACTTTCTATTTCCATTTCTCTGCAGTATTTATAAGTAAACCAGTGCAAAGACAGACAGCCACCTTAAAGTTTCTAAAGTGTCATTGTTATATCTCAGTTCAATAAAACAGTCATATGAAAATTAAACACCAACAAGTATTAAGGGGAGCAAAATTAATTTCAAGACTATGTTAAATATTAAGCTTATAAATTATTGTGTTCAAAAATGATCCTGAGAGCTGTATCTCCAATGGAAGCAAATCATTGTATCACCAGAACTTTTTAATCACTAAGCTTGTTAAATTCTAAACACTGTGCCTACACACTTGTTCTGCTGCAATCTTGTTTAGTTTTCTGCTGCTTTGATTATCTCCTTTGAAAGCTCACATGAAGAGGTTAGAAACCAAGGATAGCAATAAAAATTAAAAACAAAATCTACACAGCCAAAGCTCAAGAATTTGGGTTTGTAACTACAATAAATATTTTATTACAGATTAGACAGCAGGTGAATTATTTTGCTGAGAATAGAAATTATTAATTTGAATGTGTCTAATGATAGATACAACACATTAGAAGCTCTTTCCTACATTGTTCCACAATAAAAACTCATTAGAAATACAGTGCTAAAACACTGAAGCAATTTTTGTGAACATATTGGAAGTTACTTATATTTTTGGCTTGTATACAGGGTAATAAAGGATTTTATGCAGGCTAATAAAGGAATTACCTTTACTTATACTGCTCAAATCTTAAGAATGAAAGCAGTTGCTTTGGTAATAAGCTTAAAGAAAGTTCTTTTGAAAATTAGTTACACATGTCAGCTACTTATTTAGGATAAGACTTCAGTCATTGATACTTGAGACTAAGGAGAATAATCCACACATCCACAAGGCAATCTGCATTCTAGAGAGCATTTCCCCTACATGCTGCAGGAATTTAGAGGAAGTATGTGGGAAAGGCAATAAGCTCTTAAAAGCAAAGCTTATTTTAAATGTCCTTGAAAGCTAAACAATAAAATTCTTAAGACTTTTAATGCATTATTGTATGTATGTAAAAAATTAGTTGCATATATCTTTCCTTATATAATTAAAGAAAAATGCAATCTTAAGGAAACCTTACATTGCTTTCAAAATCAGATCATGGCCATGTGTCTCTAACTACAGAAATGCTTTACTCTCTAATGTCAACACACAAATATTCAAATCAAATTAAAATATATTCACTATTATTATTTTTTTAAAAATTACTTGAAATTCACTCATTTTTGTAATTTTCTTATATGTATACCTAAAATGCTTCATTTTAAGGAAAAGATATTGTGGGGTGAATTTTTAAAACAGTTAAAATTGCTCATCTTTTTTTTAATCAAGCCTTTTTGTATAAGAGGTCTTCTTGCACTAAAAGTGTATTTATGGGCATGGTTTTGAGAGCTTTCCTTCACTACCCAGTCTTCTTCTCCTTGTTAGAAGTAGTTGTTGGTTTTGTCTGTCCATCCAGCTTCTGCATTAACACTAGAGTAGAAAAGAGAAGTAAATAAAAACACCTTTAAAGGAGTAAAAAGGGAAGGGTGTGGATCTAAGTTTTGGGGGCTTTTCTGAAGGTTCTGGCATTGTTTGGGAAGCCTGATTGCATTACTCATCCCAGCTGCTCAGCTGGTAGGACACTCACAGGCTCCTTAGTGAGCTGCAGAGTCACACCAGTTTGCATAAAGGTATTCAGAAGCAAAGTAGAGTCAGCAGTGCTTTGCTTGAAAATACTACATTTAATAGCATGAAGGGTCAGCATTGATTTTAGGACTGGCTCAGCCCTTTGCATCTGTTTGGAAGAAGATGTAATATTAGTAACTGCAGCTGTTTCTCCACAGTATGCTGTCCTCCTATGTTAAATGGGGACTTTGGTTTAAGGCCTATCTGTAAGTAGTTGTTCCTTATCAGCTGCTATAGATCAACTATATCTGTGCACATATTGCAATAATTATTCTGAACAAGAACAAGTAGTTCCAGTAGCAGTAGAATGTCTACTTACATTTCCAGTGTGAAATGCTGGGGGAAATCTTTGATGTCTGTAAAAGATGAAAGTGATGATGGGAAATGATGACTGGTTTCTCAGTGGGGAAGAGGGTGTGTCCTTTTTTCATGTGCTGTTTTAATCAATGAAAGTTTAGAAACGTAGAACATCTGAGAATTCTGCCACTGTGTCAGAATTGTCTGAATTTCAAGAGTAGAAAGTGAACTGACTAATTGCTTTTCTCTAGCCTTTTCCCTCTCATGCACACCTCCACAGACAGCACACTTGACCTTAAGATTTATTTCTTGAGGAAAGCAGGTTAAAACCAAGATAGCAGGAAGTGGATTAGATCAAGAATTTCCATTTTCCAAACAACTAAATAAGTTTCTGTTGTTGGGCAACTATTTTGAGACATCAGAGAAAAATGCAAAATGTAGTGGCTCTGTTAAGTGCATATGTCTTTCTTGGGTATGGCACTGGTTTGGGACATGGAGGTAAACTTTGTTTCCTGCTTTGCTATATGACTCCTGACAAACCACATCACCTCCTTGTGCCAGTGCCCCTACTTTGCCTGTCTTCCATAGGCTATTCACAACAGAATCTTTCTCCTACTGTTGGATTGTGCAGCATCCATCACAATAGGTTTTTGATTTTGGTAGGAAAATATTTTTTAAAATCTATTGTAATACTAGTAATAAGAAGAAATAATATAGAATACATCACTCCCTAAGACTAGAGTAAGAGGTTACTACAAATTCGCTACATTCAGATATGCATGTTCTTTGCAAATTGACAGAATACAAATAATGTTTTTCCTGCACTCCCTGACCTATTTTCTAATCTGCTTCTGGTTTCAGAAAAGATATAGTAACTGTCTTATTTTTACTCACCTTTCTGACCTTGCTTCATCTGTGCTATTCCTTTTGTCCCCAACAAATCAGCTTTAGTATTGAGAATGACTCCTTAAAGAGGGGACATGTCCTGCATGTCTTGCTTTTTCATTCCAGGCTGTCTGTGGGTGTTTGTGTGGGGGTGTGTGTCTGTGTGTGTGTGTCTTCATCACCTTGTCTACTATAACAATTAATTATTTTTTTTGTCAGCTGATGGCAGAAATATCAATGTCAGTATTCATAGGATTGATATCCTTTAATGCCTCTCTTAATTTTCACTATAGCTGTTAATTGTTACCAGACTACTCAGCTTTTTGTAGGAAGGCCATTTACTATGATGAACACTTCATTATCTCCTGGCACTGTCCTAAACGTTACGTGTCAGTTTCCTCTAAAATTTAACCCATGATCCAGGAATGCCCATAAAATGCCTAGGACACTAGAGGGTGAAAATGCCCTGAGATGGTTCCTAAGATGAGCATCAGTGGTCAGAGTTGGACTGTCTTTGTGCAGTAGGAGGATTCACCTTCTTGTTTCAATATTCCTACCTTGAGTTTTAACTTCTGGAGAAAGACTGATGTTTTCCTGGCTTTCTGTGCAACAGTTTTTCTTATTTTTTGTTTAATTTAAATATTTTAAAGTGGTTGTTTTTTTTTTTTTTAATTCCAGAAGGCTGCTAAGGATGTAACAATTGGCCCCTTGCTTGGGTGCTAGAACAGAAGGGTGTGAGCAGGCCAGAAAAGATTCTAGCTGAATTTTCGTATGAAAGTTAGAGCCTTGAAGTACTCCAAACATGCTGGCTGCAGATCACTTCCCATGGGCCTGTCTGTTTAGTGAAAATAAGCAAAAACATGGAATGATGCCCCAATGTAACCTCAGTGCAAAAGATAGAAGAGAACTGGTGTTAATACTTATTCTTGTGGTGATGAGAGCTGGGAAGGCATATTTTAATGTGGGTGTCACAGTTTTTAAGGAATTCCTAACTACCACTCATCTTTTGAAATCTTGGCCTTATTCCTCTAAAAAGGACATATGGGTTTGTCTATGGTCAGGTGTAAGCATTTGAATGTTACCTCCAAACTGGTGGACTACAAACCTGTTTCAAACCACAAGTTTATACATTAGCCCATAATCCTATCCAAAGTCCTACATGTGACAGCCTGATTTGAGCTATATCAGCTAAGAGAACAAGTGGACCTAGTGTATGATTGTCACTATTTGAATGTGTAAGTACAGATGTTACTTGTTGCAGATTAAAAACACTGGAGAGCAATCAAGAGGAGCTTCCCCAGTTTTCACAGGAGAGTTGAGAAAAACTGAAGAAATATCACCAAAGTGAATTAATAGCTGTCTTGTCAGATGTGATGCCTTGTTTTAACAAGATGTTACTTGTTAAATTATTTCTGTGAGCAAAAATTCAGGAGTTTTGGTGCTGGCCTGCCTCACTCTGTTCAGTCTTTACCAGCCCTGCCACTGCCCATGTTATCTTCAAGTGGAAAGTTAATGGGACTAATGCATAATCCATGAAACCTTTGCACATCATTTCAGAAAGTAAGGCCATCAAAAAGTTCATGCTAAGTAGACTGCTCCATTCAACAACAAAGTCACATAAAGCACCAACTATTCATTCAATATAAACACTTAAGACGGGGGGCAAAAGTGCTACAGAAAAGCATGTTTTGCTACAAGCAGCTGTAGCCACATTTTTCATTTCATCTTTCACCCAAACCTTTATCATCACCGCGAGTACTATTCAACTGCTATAGGAGATTGGCTCTTTCCTGATAATGTTTTTTCAGCCTCTTTGGTGATGTCAAGAACACTAAGCTGCTGTATCTCTCTCTTGCACCTTGAAGGAGGTGAAAGACAAAAGATTGAAGTCAGCCCCTTCTGAAAAAAAAAAAAAAACAAAACATACACATTTAAAGAATCTTTTATTTTAAAATGGACTGTGCTATATTAGTCACTGTAGATGCCTCAACTTAGCTCTCCATTTATTTACAGTGGGATTTTTTATTTGACTTTCCTGTGCTAAATCAAGTAAAGGGAAGAACTTATGGGTGAGCAACCCATACACTCTGAATTTTACAAAAAATATTCATGAGCAGAAGAATGCCAAGAAATTGCTCCTGAAAATAAAATAGCACAGTCTACAGAAGAATTTGCTATTATGTCTACTTATCTTTTACAGATCCGTACTAAACAGTAGAATAGGATAAGGAAGTAAAGAAAAGCTAAGGTATGCAATAATGTGTCAGGACTCCAAGTATTAATTGTGGGAAGAAGTATAAGGCTTCACAGAAAGGTGAAAGCCTTTAATAAATTTCCCATTTCTAAATGAAATTAATAGCCGCAGGAGGAAAGTGGAGGATAAACATATTAAAGAGCCATGAAAATGATCCGAGGGCTGGAGCACCTCTCCTACGAGGACAGACTGAGAGAGTTGGGGTTGTTCAGCCCAGAGAAGAGAAGGCTGCGGGGAGACCTTATAGCAGCCTTCCAGTACTTAAAGGGAGCCTAGGAAAGACAGGGACAGACTTTTTAGCAAGGCCTGTTGTGACAAGACAAGGAACAATGGTTTTAAACTAAGGGAGGGCAGATTTAGACTGGATTTAAGAAAGAAATTTTTTACAATGAGGGTGGTGAAGCACTGGAACAGGTTGCCCAGAGAGGTAGTGGAGGCTCCATCCCTGGTAACATTCAAGGTCAGGTTGGATGGGGCTCTGAGCAACCTGATCTAGTTGAAGATGTCCCTGCTTATTGCAGGGGGGTTGGACTAGATCACCTGTAAAGGTCCCTTCCAACCCAAACCATTCTATGATTCTATGATTCTAAGGCTAGGTGGCTCAGGGTTTCAGGGAGTTTTTGTTTCTAGAATGGTAGTGGTTATCATCAGTAGGGAATAAAAACTGCATCAAAGTAGAATGACAATAAATTATCTGAAATGCTATTATGTGCATCCTATCATCCAATAACTCAGGTACTGTGTTTGGTTCTGGGAAAGCCAGTATTCCTACACAGAAACTAAGCTGTATTCCACCCTCTGCCCCGAAACAACCCATAAAATAGGCAGAAGTCAGCTTGGTCATTTGAAGTGTTTTATTCATCAACAGTCCCTTCCTGTTGCTCCATTTTTCAAATGGAGACTGATACCTTTTCCCCATAGTATCATGGCAGAGAGAAATGGAGGTGGTGCAAGCACTCTCATACTCCAGATCTACAGCAGACTTAGACAGCGTGAATTGCTTTGCTGAATTAGTTATTGCCTTTCTTTGGTTTTGCCCCAAGTCATTCATGTTTTCTTAAAACAGTTTGATAGATGTGAAAGAAGGCCCATCTCAAAGGCAGAAGTCAAGAAGAATGACAGCTAACTGCCTAGAAGAGGAGTCATCAAAGCAGTTGGATGGACATCATCTTTAAAAAACTATTTTTCCCATTACTCTCTTAAAAAAGAGTTGGGTGAAATTTAGTGCAATCCTTAAGCTGCCTTTCCTGTACATATTACCTCAGCTCTGGCCCTAAGTCAGTCGTGCTTGAAAAATCCTCACTTGTTAGAGGCTGTGCTGTGCCCTGTATGAAAAAAGCTGGTGTTACCAGTTCAGTTCTTAATGGACAGGTGTTCACAGCACAAAACCCTCCGTTACAATTGGCCCTAATTAGCACCTTTATCAGCAGCTTCCCCAGAGAGGCCAGAGAATGAACAGGCTTGGAAACTGAGCCGCCAGCCTGGCTCATCGCTGGAGGTGAGCCCTCCAGGTCAAGGTTGAGGGGCAGTGTGAGGAAGCTTTGCTGCTACTGCCTGGGCTCTAGCTGCTCCATGAATAGAGGACTTCAGTCTCAGGACTGTCAATCTGGCACCTCTCAAAAGCACTAAATTCACTTAATTAACAGACAGGAAAAAATAGCCTTCCCTAGCAACTCTTGCATCAAATGGCACTTATGTTACCTTATATTCTGAGCACCTAACCCTATTAGCATTGCATTGTGTGTTTCTGTTGGAGTGCCTTTATGTACACACCAATCTTAACATACACACTAATGTATACTGGAAGATTTAGCAGCGTTTTAAATTAAACTGACATTATCAAGTAGAATTTATGGGGGTTTTTTATTTATCTTCCATTATCTGTTATAGCCTTTTAATTCCACAGAGGAGCATTTTTTCCCATACTAATATTCCCTTTTTCCATGCAGTTAAATCACTTTCTCCTTTGAATTTCATGCTTTCCCTGATCATTTTGTCCTTTTTCTTCTTTTCTTTTTCTTGGTACAAGGCAACATTTTGTGTTGCTGTGTTCTCATGATAGGTCAGTGTATTGTCTATTAACTCTACAACACAGCAAAATAACATATGCATAGTTTTCTTTCCAGAGAGATGCAGGATATGCTAATTCATACAATAACATAATACAGAGATATAAATGATCTATTTTTGCCCTGTTCTGAGTGTGATTGTTCATAGTTGTGCAGTTCTTAGGACTACTGGCTTAGCTTTATGGCACGAACGAGTCTGCACTTCACAAATGTGTTTTAACAATATTCTGTAGGTAAGTGGACTTTTCCTGGTACAAAACTCTGACTTCTCAGAAATCTCTTAATATAGTCTCTTAATACTGTTCTAAGTTCCTGTATTTATTCCAGTAGATAATGTTTCCCAATGACAGTGTGCTTACTCTTCAGGTAGGATTAGATGATTATGCTCTAAATTAGCTATCAGTTAATAACCAAGCTATACTTAGCAACTCCGATTTTTCATTTTAGAACGTCCTTTCACATCTCCATTTTTGTTTCACTTCTTATAGCTTTCTCTGGATGATCAAGACCATGCTGGTAAAGAAGCGCCCAGAAAGCAACTAGTGAGATCTTTCTCAGCTGTCTGTGACCTCTGTTGAGTTACTTTTTTTATTCTGTGTCTCTTTCTCTAGATGAAAATCTGGAAAAGACATTCACAGCTCTGAAAGTTTAGGGTGAAAACTATTCTGAATATACAAAGTAATTTTGTGAGGCTGTGTGGTATAGACGGTAGGCATTCTATTAGGTAAGATTTACTGTGCATATGTGTATCTGTATCTTTTCCTTCTCTAGCGTCTCTTTCTCTAGGTTATTTTCTATTGGAAGTTCTGTGGATCAGGAACTCTTTTGCTATCTGTTTGTACAGAGTCTGCCATAAAAGACTCCAGGATCAGATGGACCACAGTATTATGCAGTCCAAATTAGTCTAGTAGAACAACTCAGTATTCCAGATAAGTTGCAGAAGATTAGCTACCCACCTTTGTTTGTGTAAGGAGTCCAAGCTGGCTGCTCACAGATGTATTGTACTAAAAACTCAGACACTCTTTTCTGAGCAATGGCATCTGTAGGAGGTTTTCCTTCAAGAAAGCAAAGTTATCTTCCAGATACTTGTGATATATTGTCTTAAAGATGACAGAGTAATACTTTTCTCAGTGAAACTGCTTGCTGTTGTGGCCAAAAAGCAATCAATTTTTTGCACTACTCCCTTCAATTGTTCTTTCAAAAATTACATGTAGCTATTTGGGACATGTGGCCAGATTATTTAAAACACAAGCCAGGTTTGAATTGCTCATTCAAATTAGAGCATTGTCTTCATTCAGAAAAGATAGAGAAATAAGGAAGAGCAATACAAATAGGAGGGAGAAGATGAAACATGTAAGATGGCTAACAGAGCTGAGTGAAAGCTTTCTACTCTTAAGATTGGATTTCAGCTAATATTTCCTGTACTTTGTGTTTCTGATATGATGTATCATGTTCTAATCCATCAAAAATAAAGCAACTGGCACCTGGCTAAAATCAATGGATTAACATTGCTAACCTACACCCGTCTGATGTATCAGTACATAATTTTTCATATGTCTGCAAACAAATGTGCTGATTACCTTTATTAATAAGGCTATAACTGTTATTCAGAGTGGACATGGCAAGTGACAGTAGTCTTTCATGCCCGCTTTTGTGCCTGCATTGCAGCCACTAGTCTAACACGCATTCCTGACCAAACTCTGTTCTGTCTCAGGAGCACCTTGCTTTGCCTGGTGATAAATGAATGAAAAGTGGCTGTGCTGGAGGTTGGATGTTGGTGCTCCTCAGGGCCATTTCCCAACACTTACTGTTTCTACCTTGCAGTACCTAATACACATCAGTTATCTTGAGGTAAAATCACACCCAATATAAGGTACATCGATTTCACTCTGTAATAAACCTAGGTATGGCAGCGTTGACCCTCAGTGAGTCAACTCTGGGACTGACTGGACCTAATTAACTCCTGATCGTATTCTCTTTAATGATCTATCTTCCTTTTTTTTTTTCCCCTTTCTCCCAGAAAATCTGGTTTACATTAATTAATTGGGTGTAAAAGTTCAATTTATTTTTAAGCAATGAAGAATGTCATTAAACGATAGGAATATACAGTTGCTGTTACAACCCACTTCCTTCTCTGCGATTTTAACACCAGAGAGGCTACAATACTAAGAACAAAATTCTTTGAATTAAGTTGTAAAATACTTTTTATTGAATTTTAGTTAGTGAATAACTCCTGAGTTGATTCCAAAGCCTCTCAGTTTTAGTTGGTATTTTGTCAGTATTGTTCAGTAAACGGCCATCAAGAGTTCTTTCTGAAATTTGGCTTGGCTACCCACTTATGTTCCAGTTTCGTATCTGATTATGTCAGCAGTATGTCTTTTGTCACAAGGCCGGGCAACAGCAACATTTACATTTGCAAGAGAATGATCAATGAACTCTGAGTAGCATGCAACAGGTTTCCAGAAGTCCCCATCAGTGGCACATTTTCAGGGGAGGCAGCCAGTCTACCTATCTTCCCCAGCAGTAGGAAGAAGTATGCATGACCTGCAGCAAGAAGAATTTTCCTGCTGAGTCCCAGGCCCTTTTCCTTCCAGGCACAGCAGGATTCCTGTCTTAAGGTTACAGGCAGGACTTCAGTGGAAAGTAAAGCTCTCTCTTCTAAGATTAGCCTTTTCACAACAAGCCCTTTCCCTTATCTTCAGTTGCTCAGAGACTTTTCCTCTATCCCTCCTTGTTTCTATTATTCATTGTCTATGTTGTATTCAAGCGTGTCATGGTCCAAATCTCCACTGTGCTATTCCCCTTGCCCCCATTCTTCCTTCTGGTTACTTACCTTTCACAGTTCTCTGCTTTCTCCTCTCTTTAGTTCATCCTAGTGGATGATAGCACTGTGAGTTAAGGAAATAAAACATAGCACTCAATTGAAAACATCGCTACAGTAACTTTAAAACATAGTGAGTCTAAATTAGAGCAAAATTTGCTGAAGACTTGATGGAATGTCACCAAAAGTCTTAAAATATATAATCAGGCAAAGAATGCAAAAAGCACTTTCATGAGATGTATGGAGGAAAGTTAATGAACAAAACAAAGCAAATACAGCAGTGATGAAATTTTGTACAATATATGAACCAAAAGTATGTTGATAGGAAAACTGGAGAATTATCTGATAGATATTTCAAAACACACCACCTGTTAGCTAAGCATCTGTAAAAAAAACAAGTCATGTGTACTGCAACTACATTAGAGATATTATGTATCTTTTGTTTTAAGCTATTTTCTAAATTGTTTTTCTATAAGACTAATTGAGAGCAATCTGGACTCAATACCATCAATCATTTTAAGCACTTTAATTTTGGTTAATATTTTTCTTTGTTCTTTTTTAACTTAATTTGTGCTTGATGTAATTCTCGGATTCTGAAAGGCAAATAATGTAATAATTAAACCACAATGCACAGATAACTCTTTTACTCCTATACATGAAATTCATGTGACCAACACGATTTTAGCAAATTGATCTCTTGTATAAAACTGGGTATTGTGAGAAAACACTCTTCTAGCAATAAGCATAGGTCTGAGCATTGCAGACCTTGAGAGCTAATCCTAGCTGCACCATGTACTTGGTAAAATCTAAGCTCATTATGAATAGTTAACTCCGCTGTACAAGGCAGGACATAGTTTTATACCTAAATAAATTGTACCAGGTTATCAATACCAAAAGCTAACTGATTTCTCTGTGTATTAGCTTCTCTTACTGTCAAAGAGAGGCTTCCTTATGAGGCTCTCTTGGTCCATTCATTTCACCACTGCAACTTTCAGTAAATTGGGAATGAATTTGATAACACAGGATATGTGCATGTTAAATCACATCTGTATACTGCAACTTATGGAAAAAAGGGGTTTCTGATTTATCTCCAGTAGAAGGATTAGCAGAATTCAACAGACTTGCACATGTTGCTTTCAAATGAGATTTTCTTTTTCTTTATAACAGATCAGTAAGTGAATGCAATAACTGAATTTTACAACTCTGGAAATTATTAGAACTTTTCTTTAAAGCAGGAAAGTCTAAGAGTGACCAATAAAAGATTTTGGAAAGGGTCTGATCAGCTGAAATTGCATACAGCTTTGGTACTGTAGAAACCCAAGAAATTAGATTTTTATGCCTGCTGTGGGCTTCTCTTGGGCTGAAATTGGATGCATTCTTTAATCACATGGGCCACAAAAGAAGAAATATATACACGGTTCTGATAAACCAGCTTATTTTTAAGTCAGATTTATGAACCCGAATCCACAACTGAAAACAAGGCCATGATGTGGGAATGAAGACAAATATTTAACACAAAGTCAGAAGTAGGTTTCTGAAAATAAAAGATTGTTAAAGTTATGGTGAACATGTGCAAATTGCAAAATATCAGCAAGTCTTCTGCAAACTTATTTAAAGCAGCTTTCCTGTTTCCCCAGCAACCTTGAGCAATGCTAGCTTGTTTCTTTGGAAGTAAATTAAATGTGACTTTCAAGTAGTTCATTATTTCAGTAGCCACAATGCCTTTCGGAAGCAAGGACATTCGATAAACCATATTAGGATTTGCTGCACTTCTGAAGGGAAGCAGATAAAGGATTTTTGCAGAAATAGTTTTCAAATCTAGTAAATTTTTTAGAAATTACAAATTATGTTTCTATTGATACAGGAAAAGAAGAATAAAATGTATTTCCCATGTGTAAATAAAGCTAAATATCGTTTGGTGCTGCACTGAAAGCCAGCAGGTCCTGCTTCACGTGCATACAGCCAGTGCAGACGTGTACAGCCCCTAGATACAGTGCCACTTGAATTGTGTAGTTGAAACCTCTGCAAAAATGCTTTAAGAGAATGCTCACACTCAGCCCAGGTTGTGCAGTGTTTGGTACTTGGTATACTGAGAAATCCACAGTCTCTTCCATGACCCAACCTGTATATGTATCTCTGAACTAAACATCATACTCTTCAGAATATCTATGTGATGTACAAAAATGGATATAAGATTTCTGTACTAATTTGTGGTTTGCTTCTGATGGCAGTGCTAGAAGAAAGATGCGTACAAAATATGAGGTATACAGATGGAGCTACCACTACACAGTGCCTCTACAACAGGCAGACACTCTCCCAGTGACTTTCAGAGGCAAAGGCAGAAGCCTTTCAATTTGATGACTACATAATTTTTAGTCTGGGCTTCAGACTTACACTGTGTGACTAGATTGCTTTGCCTGTCCACTTAAACTTCCTCGTTCATTTCAACCAATCTGTAACTGCTGGAAAGTCAAACCAGTGCATTTTTCAGGTCATTCCAGATTTGACTGTGACTGAAGTTGTTTTGGTTCAGGTCTGGTATGACTTAAACAGAACTTCAGGTCACCAGTTCAGATTTACCTTTTGGTTGGAAAAAAAACCCTGAAAATTCAAACTGGGTTTTTTTTGTTTCACTGGTTCACATTTGCACTGATTTTCAGAAAGCTAACAGAATCATCATGGTAGAATAAACTGTCAAGCAACCAAAGCACTCAGCTTTGGTGCTGTATTTTAGTGGAAGGAAAGGCTGTTAGAAACTAAACCATTTGGGGGGGGTTGTATTCTTTTTTTCCCAAAAAAAATACGGGTTTGGTGAAAAGAGTTTATGGTAAATCAGTTTTTTAATGGTAGACAAAAATCTGTCATAGAAACAAGATATTTTTTACCAACAGAAGTCTGTGTAATAAGAAACCTATTTTCCCACTGAAAAGCAGTTTCAAGGAAGTGAGTTTATTGTCAAATCAGTGTGGATCGTGACTGGTCTTAGCTGAGCTGATCACACTATACGTGTTATTTCAGTACATACAGTATTGCTATTCAAAAAGACCTTGAATGGAAAGAACCACAGTAGAGAATGGAGAATCCATTAAACACAGCACAGAATGCAAGATCTCCCATCACCATAATTCATTACTTTTCAAAAAAGTTTACTGGGCTGAAGTCTTGCTCTGTGTGCTTGGAAGAGCTGTTTTAGTAGGAATCATCATCATCAGTTTATTTTCCAAAATGTGATTTGTCTAGGAAGATATCAGTTTGTTAAAACAGAAACTGAGGCTTACATGTATGAATTTTCTGTTTCAACATACTTAGGTAAGAAATTTCACAGTTATCAACATGCCATTTCTTTTCATAAACAACTTACTTTTCCTTCTTAAGAAATACAATTTTTTAAAAGATTGAGAAATGTTAACATAAAAAATGAAATAACACATCTTGAAATCACCTAAAGATTTGATTGAACCAAACTGCATATTTTTCAGATTATTGACGTGGAAAGATTTACAAGTGTTAAAATTTCTATCTCATTTGGGAAAAAATGTTGACATATCAAACTGGAATAGAAGAGTAAAACTATTTGCCCTGCAGATTGATCAGTTAGCTGGTAAGTTATCTGATCAGTTAGAAACTGCTGGGCCATGTGTTGCATATCAGTTCAGTACAACAAATGAACCTGCACAAAACTAATTTCTTCAGATTCACCTTTATGGTAACTGCTGTCTACAGACAAGTGTATCTCCACTTAACATTTAATAATAATGAGTTTTGCCATTCCCCTCTTGAAAACCATTGAACTATGATTAGTTTCTGTTACCACCATTTAGGTGTTAGTAGATGGGCTGAGGAAATACCTCCATGCCATCAGCTGATGCCTTACAAATGCATCCAGTTCAGAGGCGTGCGCGTGTGTGATGCACCTTGTAACTGTGATCGCATTTCAAGTCCAAGCATTGAAATTGAGTCCCAAAAAGAAAAGGAAGTCTCAGAAAAAGAAAATGCAACTGCCTCACCTTCAGCTCCCATAGATAAAGGGCAGCCCTTCAGGTGTTCAGACAATGCTGGCTTCTCCCAAAGAAAGCCACTCCAGCCCCTGCTATACAGATGGTCATTAGCAAATGTCTGTGCTTTGTTTTGGTTGCACATATTTGGAGTTACGATATCAGGTGAAGTTAAGTCTCATTCTGACATGTGGTAGCTGAAATAGTCATGTTGCCAAATGCACTTAACTAGTAAAACTCAGTCATAGGAAGACCAAGGGAAGCAGGCCCTCTCTCCAAATTACACTGTTCACTTAGATGGCAGTGGATCTGCCCTCCTCCCTCCCTCACCCTCACCCAGAAACCTCAAGTCTAGCGGTGTCCCTGAGTATGAATATTTTTTCATAGTGTTCTTATAAGTGATTGCTTGTGGCATCTTATAGTCTTATCTCAGCTTGTGCAGCCCCCTCATGAATATTCTGTACATATGGAAGAGTTTTCTATATCATTGCCCATTAACAAGGAGGATAATCACTCATTCAGTTATCAAGAAGTCAGTGAAGGCCTTTCCTTGAGCCCTTAGTGCAAAGAATCATGGGAGATCAAAGGAGGTTAAATGTGGCTGACATTATGATCATTACTTTTTTTCCATGTAATTACTGTATTATAATAAAGTTGATCTAAGATAAGGAAAAGGGGTATTAAAGTCTTTTAGGGCTAAAAGACCATATTAGTGACTCTTTACCTTTTTTAGTTATGGGACAAAATGCATATTTGAACTGATACATATAAATGAGCATTCTTTCACTAAACCCCCAGTAAGGTCATACGTGTACATATAAATGATATATTATTACAGAATTGCTTTTAAGAGAAGTTAATCCAATGTAAATGCAAAAGGGGAGGGGAAGGTATAATGATGCATCATTAGTAAAAACAGCAACACTGAATTTTAGGTTCAGGCTGAAAAGTGGCTTTCTTAATCTCTAGAGAATTGGAACTTTTTAATAATACATGATTTTTACCTGCCTTTTCTTAGCTGTTCCATCACAATTTAGTCATACTTTCAAAAGCCAATGCATTAAATGCATTAATGTACATTAGCAGAACTCTGTATTTACAAAAGTAACTCGGCCCGTGCAAATGGTATAAATGTAATACAAAACTGGCTCATTTACTATTCTTCTGGCTGTTCTGGATGTTACCAGCACTGCAGCAGAGCTAGTGAAACTAGCTGACTGTATCCACTTAGGATTTTAACACAAAATCAAGTTGTCTTTAAATTCCATTGCTTGTCCCCAAAAAAGAGCAATAGTATCTAGCTGCAGAAACATAATTATTGTTATAGCTTTTCCTGCTGTAAACCTGAAAAAGGGCCATCAAAAAAGAAGAGAAACATACTATTTCTGGCACAATGCAATCTCCTTTAGCCGAAGTGGTAAATATGGCAGAAAGCCATGGCCTCTCTAAGCTCTGCACCTGCCACAGCTGACGCAGCTTCCCAGACAGAGCTCCAGTGGGAACATGCTGCCACCGAGGTGCCAGGCTGCAGGGTGTGCCCTACTCTTATGCCAGTATGGGACAGCAGCAGTGAGTACACCTATGGGAGCTGTGCCCAGGTAGAGGAGCTCCTCTGCTTAGTGACAGAGCTCAGGGAGGAGGTGACTAGGTTGAGGAGTATAAGGGAGTGTGAGAGAGAGACAGACTACTGGAATTGCACCCTACCTTCCACAGGACAGGCCTATCAGGCAGACAGGACACGTGATACAGAGGATTCCCTATCCTCTCAGCACCTGGCAGAACACAGAGACTTAAGGGATAGGGGGCAATGGTGACAAGTTCCTGTCCTGCACAGCAGGCACATCTCCTCTGTGACTACCCCACCTTCCCAGGTGCCCTTCCATAATAGGTATGAGGTTCTGCAAGTGGAACTGAACAATAACAAGGATGATGGTTCATCTAGCTTGGAGGTGTCACTGAGGTTAAGTCAGCCTACACCCTGCATCAAAACTGCTTCCATAAAGAAAAAAAGATGGGTCATGGTCATAGAAGACTCCCTTCTGAAGGGAACAGAAGGCCCAATATGGAGACCGGACCCACTGTTTAGGGAAGCCTGCTGCCTTTGGGGGGCCCACGTTAAAGATGTGACGAGAAAGCTTCCTACCCTGGTGCAGCCCTCAGATTATTACCCATTATTGATTTTTCAGGTAGGCAGCAATGAAGTTGCAACAAGAAGTCCAAGGGCAATCAAGAGAGACTTCAGGGCCCTGGAACGACTGGTTAAGGGATCAGGAGCACAAGTAGTGTTCTCCTCTATCCTTCCAGTTGCAGGGAATGATGAGGGAAGAAACAGGAAGAGCCAGCAGATCAATACCTGGCTCTGAGCCTGGTGTCACCAGCAGAATTTTGGGTTTTTTGATCATGGGTCAGTCTACACGACATCAGGCCTGCTAGCGACAGGCAGGGTACACCTGTCTCAAAGGGGAAAAAGGGCCTTTGTGCAGGAATTAGCAGGGTTCATTGAAAGAGCTTTAAACCAGATTTGAAGGGTGAAAGGGATAAAACCAGGCTCGCTAGAGATAAGACTGAGGGTGGCATGCCAATGTTTGAGGGATGGTGTGCTAGCGAGGTCCTTCGGTCTGCCATCTCAGTGGAGGTAGGGGATGGAGATCCATGCAGCAGCAAAGACACAAGGGTTATTGATGTGCTAGAAACCACGGAAGTGCCTGAGAATGGTCAAGTAGGAATTAGGGCTTCTCTTCCCAGAAAGGTGGTGGGATCAATAGCCCAACTGAAGTGCATCTACACCAATGCACGCAGCATGGGCAATAAACAGGAGGAGCTGGAAGCCATTGTGCAGCGGGAAAACTATTATATAGTTGCAGTCATGGAAACATGGTGGGATGACTCACACAACTGGAGTGCTATAAACTCTTCAGAAGAGATAGGCAAGGAAGGAGAGGCGGTGGGGTAGCCCTGTATGTTAGGGAGTGTTTTGACTGTCTAGAGCTTGATGATGGTGATGAAAGGGTCAAGTGTTAATGGGTAAGAATCAGGGGAAAGGCCAACAAGGCAGATATCATGGTGGGAGTCTGTTAGAGACCACCCAACCAGGATGAAGAGGCAGATTAAATATTCTATAAGCAGCTGGGAGAAGTCTCACAATCGCTAGCCCTTGTTCTTGTGGGGGACTTCAACTTACCAGGTGTCAGCTGGAAATAGAATACAGCAGAGAGGAAACAGTCTAGGAGATTCCTGGAGTGTGTGGAAGATAACTTCCTGACATAGTTGGTGAGTGAGCCAACTAGGGAAGGTGCCCTGCTGGACCTGTTGTTTGTGAACAGAGAAGGACTTGTGGGTTGGAGGCTGTCTTCGGCATAGCAACTACGAAATTATAGAGTTTTCGATTTTTGGCGAAGCAAGGAGGGGGGGTCAGCAAAACTGCCACTTTGGACTTTGGGAGGGAAGACTTTGGCCTGTTTAGGGGTCTGGTTGACAGAGTCCCTTGGGAGGCAGTCCTGAAGGGCAAAGGAGTCCAGGAAGGCTGGACATACTTCAAGAAGGAAATCTTAACGGTGTAGGAGCAGGCTGTCCCCATGTGCCAAAAGACGAGCCAGCAGGGAAGACCAGCCTGGCTGAACAGAGAGTTTTGGCCAGAAGTCAGGATAAAAAGGAGAGTTTATGACCTTTGAAAGAAGGGGCAGGCAACTCAGGAAGACTACAAGGATGTCGTGGGGTTAAGCACAGAGAAAATTAGAAGGGCCGAAGCCCAACTAGAACTTAATCTGGCTACTGCCGTAAAAGACAATAAAAAATGTTTCTATAAATACATTAATAACAAAAGGAGGGCTAAGGAAAATCTCCATCCTTTGTTGGACACAGGGGGAAACATAGTGAAAAAGGGTGAGGAAAAGGCTGAGATCTTCTTTGTCTCAGTCTTTAATAGTAAGACCAGTTGTTGTCAGGATACCCAGCCCCCTGAGCTGGAAGACGGGACAGGGAGCAGAATGAAGGCCCCATAATCCAAGGGGAAATGGTTAGCGACCTGCTACACCGCTTAGACACACACAAGTCTATGGGGCTGGATGGGATCCACCCAAGGGTACTGAGGGAGCTGGCAGAAGTGCTCACCAAGCCACTTTCAATCCTTTATCAGCAGTCCTGGCTAACCGGGGAGGTACCAGTTGACTGGAGATTAGCAAATGTGACACCCATCTACAAGAAGGGCCAGAAGAAGGATCCAGGGAACTACAGGCCTGTCAGCCTGACCTCGATGCCAGGGAAGGTTATGGAGCAGATCATCTTGAGCACCATCACGCTGCACGTACAGGACAACCAGGTGATCAGGCCCAGTCAGCATGGGTTTATGAAAGGCAGGTCCTGCTTGACTAACCTGATCTCCTTCTATGACAAGGTGACCCACTTAGTAGATGAGGGAAAAGCTGTGGATGCTGTCTACCTACACTTTAGTAAAGCCTTTGACACCATTTCACCACAGCATTCTCCTGGAAAAACTGGCTACTCATGGCTTGGACAGGCATACTTTTTGCTAGGTAAAAAACTGGCTGGATGACCAGGCCCAAAAAGTTGTGGTGAATGGAGTTAAATCCAGTTGGCGGCCGGTCACAAGTGGTGTTCCCCAGGGCTCAGTACTGGGGCCAGTTCTGTTTAATATCTTTATCAATTATCTGGATGAGGGGATTGAGTGCACCCTCAGTAAGTCTGCAGATGACACCAAGTGGGGCAGGAGTTTGATCTGCTTGAGGGGAGGAAGACTCTACAGAGGGATCTGGACAGGCTGGATCAGTGGGCCTAGGCCAATTGTATGAGATTCAACAAGGCTCAGTGCAAGGTCCTGCACTTGGGCCACAACAACCCCATGCAATGCTACAGGCTTGGGGAAGAGTGGCTGGAAAGCTGCCAGGCAGAAAAGGACCTGGGGGTGCTGGTTGACAGCCGGCTGCATATGAGCTGGCAGTGTGCGCAGGTGGCCAAGAAGGCCAATAGCACCCTGGCTTGTATCAAAAATAGTGTGGCCAGCAGGACTAGGGAAGTGATCGTGTCCCTGTACTCAGCACTGGTGAGGCTGCACCTCGAATACTGTGTTCAGTTTTGGGCCCCTCACTACAAGAGAGATATTGAGGTGCTGGAGCGCATCCAAAGAAGGGCAATGAAGCTGGTGAAGGGTCTGGAGAACAAGTCTTATGAGGAGCGGCTGAGGGAACTGGGGTTGTTTAGCCTGGAGAAAAGGAGGCTCAGGGAAGACCTCATCGCTCTCTACAACTACCTGAAAGGAGGTTGTAGCGAGGTGGAGGTCGGTCTCTTCTCCCAAGTAACAAGTGATAGGACAAGAGGAAATGGCCTCAAGTTGCACCAGGGGAGGTTTAGACTGGATATTAGGAAAAATGTCTTCACCGAAAGAGTTGTCAAGCATTGGAACAGGCTGTGGGGAAGTGGTGGAGTCACCATCCCTGGAGGTATTTAAAAGACGTGTAGATGTGGTGCTTAGGGACATGGTTTAGTGGTGGTCTTGGTAGTGTTAGGTTAACAGTTGGACTCGATGATCTTAAAGGTCTTTTCCAACCTAAACAATTCTATGATTCTATGATCTCGTTTTGGAACCTGGAGTTTTTAGTTGTTAGCTCTACTGTCTTTCCAAGTTATCCTGCTTTTTATCTGCAGGAAAAGTTTCAATTTTGTTGTGCCTGGTTTTGAATTTTTTTTCTTGTGGTTGACTATTTGGGTAGAAACTTGTGTTTTGAAATATAAAGTTTGAACTCGCTTTGCAGTATTTCCCTATTTCACAGGATTTAAGAAATTGCTGCAGGATTTTGTTTCTTGTTTGTCTCTTATATCTAACACATTTTTTCAGTTTATTTCAGAAAATAATAGACTGCTGATTTCGTGAGTCACCTGATGCAGTTGTCTGCTGCCCACAGTTACTATCTTTAAGAACAGTCTCTAGGGCACATAGGTTATACCTAATTACTGGATACACAATTCCTGCCAGCAGCAATTTTCAGTGTGTAAAATCTACTCATAATTGAGGGAGAGAAATATGCAAGGTATTGAAGTCATACTTGACTAGGAAAGCTTTCAGGAGGAAGAGAGTAAAAAATTGTAAATATTTCCTAGTAAATATGATATTGTTTCTTAAACAGGGATCAATGGGATATGGTAACTCAGGTGCCATGATATCAGAAACAACATTAAATTTCAAGTCTGAGGAAATGATGATGTGAGGCAAAAAAAAAGATAGAGACAGCCTGAAGTTGCCCAAGTTGACTGCTTAACTTGTAGTAACTTGGAACAATATACATACTATTTCACTCCACCTCTAGATGTAGAGAAGCCTCATCTAAGAGAGAGAAGTTACTTACATGTTGTCCCCTTTCCCTGGCATGTGTAACCTCAGGAAGACACTCCTTTTAGGACATGGGAGTGCTTTCCTGCATCTGCTATTACCTTAGGGGAGTAATCTACAGAGTTTGAAATTCAGTAGACTAACTGCTCACAGTCTCTATACACTTGCTGAGTGTAGTTTTACCTTCTTGGTTAGCTGTCCCCAAAATGCTTTATTCACTTTCTCAGGTTTTCTAATTTTGGGGTTTTTGTACGTTTTTTTCTTCTCTTTCTTAGTCTTCTTTTCCAGTTTCTAGTCTACCATTCGTGATATTAACTAACTCACGAGGTGAAGTAGAGAAATCACTGTTCATTATTCTGCACATCAAAAAAAAAACCCGTCAAAAAAAATCCCTTCAGTAAGGCAACAAGACCATAGTTAAGTAAAGCAATATTTAGTAAACAGAGCAGGAAAAAAACCATAAGAATGTTGAAAATGAATGAGTCAAAAGTCTCAGCTATGTCACCTCTTCCACGAGCTACTAGGACAAAAAAGAAGTATCTGTGGGAATGTTTCCAAGGGTACTTGCTGCATGCTTAAACCGGGTGACCAATACCTTTATCAAGTACCTTATACTACTGTTGGGCATTGCCTGATCAAGGTGTAGTTTTCTGGGCTAATAATACTTTTCTTTTCTATCTGCTTTGATTTTGGTAGAACTACACCTCCCCTGAATCTATGCAATCTTCTCTCTGATTAAATATTCAAGGGCATCATGCAAAAGGCAAGATGTTATTAGGTCAGTTGGCAGACAGATTGAGCACCCCTATACAAATAATTTCTGTCATTAAAATATGCCATAATAAATTTTTGGAACTATCTGCAACTGAGGCTCCATGCACAGCTAATAGAAAATATGACTTATTTAACAGTATTATCAAGTAACCTTCATCTGCAGAAATATTAATGAAGGTCTTTTTTTAAAATAGGGAAATATCAACTGTGTGGCTATGAACTGGTTAAGATTGCAGACTAGAAAACAAATACACTTGAACACAGAATTCCAGGTTTTAATATAATTATGAATAATCACTTTCCTAACCAATATTACTGTAATAACAAAAATTTCAGATGTTCACCTGGCCCTACAGGTCTTACAAGATCTTTACCACAGAACTCTACCATCATATAAGTGAAGCACAAGAGATAGATTCTTTTCCTTTCAGATTGCATCTTTCCCGCATTTCTTCCTTGTTTTAATTCAGTGTTCAGGATTAAACTACATCTCCCACCAAGCAATGCAGTCTCTTCCCTGACTAAGAGAAGGGTGCAGGACTGCAGTCACAGCAAAGATTTTTTCCAGTTCATCTTTTATTAGAGATAGGAATTTTCATCTCACAAGCTCTTTTGCGTTTGGAAATGTATTTTCCAAATTCCTCTCTCTTTTATAGATTTTCTGTAGCATATCTGGGCAGCTACACGAGAACATATATTAAATTAGGTGAGCTGGTCAGGGAAGCAAAATTATGTGCATGGCTAATTAACTCTGCCTTAAGTGTTAACAATGATGACAGGTTGGAGTGTTTCATAGGAAGATATGTGCTAGAAAGCATAATGTGATAATGGATCAGAGGCCTTTTATGTACTACGAGTTGTTTAGTAGCTCTTCCTTGTGAATTATAGTTAGTCAAATACGTGTTTGCCACACATTTAAAATTCAGCACAACTTTGCACAGTCATGCAAAACTCCTGTTGCTAAGATAGGCACAGACATTTGTCCTGTTGGAAAAATTTAGCTATCCTTATTCCTGCAGTTTTATACCTCATAATAACCTCTGGAAAACAAGAAAATAAAACAAATATTTGTCAGTAATGTTCAGCCTAACAATTTATTGAAAATCCATGCAATTATTTCCATTAGCCATTTCTGTAATTGTTGGAGCACATTTTATTTTTGCTTGAAACATTTATGTAAATAGTCACAACTTTGTGGCTTTTTTTGGTTTGGTTTGGTTTGGTTTTAATCCTTTTGTACTTCTCATGGGACCTTTTGTCTCTGACTTTTCAACCTGCAAACTAAGGAATACATACAACATTATACTACTCTTCATGCCTCACCACTCCACACATATTAATTGCCTTTAGCAGGCACTAACTTTCTGGACAGTTCTACCTTTTAAATTCATAAGTCAGTGGGGCTGTACTCACATAAGTATTCCTTGAAAGCAAGACAATCTGATGAAGTGGTCTTCAAATTCTACTTTTGAAATGCTAAAAGTTAAGAAACATAATTAAACTGCAACTGCATTAACATTTATATAAAATATAAACCAAATGCTTATCCTGATTCACCAAACAAATTACAGTTTGAACATTATAAAAAAAAAACCCACCCAGCTACTTATCAACGGCACCATTTGAAATTATTGCTAGTACTACAACTCTAAATGCGTAAGATGCCTTAAATACAAACCCTGAACATTTACATACTGATTTCATGAGCAAAGCAAAAGGTATTTGCCAGTAACAGTACTGGACTCAGCATTTTTATTGTCTGAGTAATCCTGGTTCGCTCTGATATGAAAATTCAATTATTTTAGAACTGGTCGTCTCATTAAATTTTGACAAGGAGCACAAGCTCAGTACCAGCTCTAGCTCTAAGAGGCTGTGGGTGCCTGACAGCTCCACGGTGAATTTTAAAATGTAGTATTTTCACAGGACAAGATTATCTGACAATTTTATATTAAAAAAGAAAAAATTAATCAAATACATTGTAATATCCAACACTGGTAACTTGGCCTTTTTGTAGATATTTTTTATGAAAATTTATTGCAAAAAAAGAGTCCACTGTTTATTGCATCTTTTCCTCCAACCCCGCCTCCATGTCTTATGCTCCACAATTGTGCTAGAAAAAAAAGTGTGTCTTTATGTGAGCAGCAAGTATTTAGCCACTCATTGTTAGCATTTTCTACCTTTCCTCAGTTGAAATGTATTTGTAAACATTTTTATAGATATGATTTCTAACATTTATTTAACCTATATACTTATACCATTAGCGCTATCAAGGAACGTTTAGACAAAATGATTTTTCATCAGAAAATATCAGTTCATTGAAACTAAAACTTTTCACAGGATCATAACACTTCTGTAAGACTTTCACTGGAAAAGGCTTCTCAAGTTTAAGATGAGATACCATGGAACAACAGATAGTCCACAGACTGTTGGAGTATTCAGACTTAGGACCTGAACCTCTTTTACAACTGACCTTTCACCACCTGGACAATTACAGCCCGATGATGAAGCTGTTGTTTATTGTATCATCATAGATTTCCACTAGTCTACCCTGTTGGAATTGTTGCACAATTTATAATCCAGATAAAGCAGCCAACTGTGGAGGGACAACATGGAAAGAAACAAGCTGAGGACTAGATTTGTGAGAGTATAAAGAGTTACATAGTCTTTTGGCAGAGTCTTTCATGCCATACTTAGATCATTCTCTTGAGTTGTAGCAGATCCACTTTCTAGTTCCTATGGAAAGAATATTTGCAAAGTCAAACAGCTCCAATAAGAAAGATGAAAGTATGCCATCTCTTAGACTGCTTAGTAGCATGGTGCTTATGGTAATTAGCTCTGGTGGAACAGGCTAGGAAAAAAAAGACTTGAACTAGGTCTTCTGTATCATAGGTAAGTGCCTTAATACCAGAGTGTTGCTTTTGCAGTGGAGGAGGAACTTAGTGTTTGTTCCATCCCAGTCTAGAATGTGAAATCTGGAGAAATACTAAAACACTTTGTAGAATGAGAAAGTTATTTCCCTACCCAGCTCTGATAGTTTCCTTATTTCATATATGTCTGTGCCTTTTCAAGTAACTTATTTTATCTGTTGAACAGTTAGTAAGCCATGAATGTACGAGAAGTAATTTGCTTCAAGTTTGAAAAGACATTGCAAGCAAACATAGATTTATTAGCTTATTTATGACCATTTCTTTAATATTACTTTAAGACACTCACTGGATTTTCAGTCTGTGATTTCTTATAGTTACTCTTATTCCATCAAGGAAAAAAAACATTTTGATTTGTGAGTTATATTATTTCTAACACTTTGTTCTTACTGCTGTAAAACAATTCAGTAAACCAAAGAGTCTGTATAATTATTATTGCAAATTTAAGATAGTGGCATTAGGAAACAAATCATTAGATGGTATTGCAAGGTCAACACAAATGTCCCATTTAAGATCTACCCAGGACTTCTTGAAAACAGACAAAACGTTCAAAGTCTAAACCAATGTCACATCTGGACCAGCAAAAGAGAATTACCTTCAAACATGTAAAAATCTGAGCGACAGAGGGCATCCTTACTATGACAATCTCTAGAAGGAGACTATTCAAGGGGACCTTGTACGGGGAATAGCAGACATATTGGACTAGCCCATCTATTAGTTAGGGTCAGGGACATCTGAAACACAAGCTTGCTAGAAAAAAGCAGTTTGAATTTTTTTCTCCATATTTTAATTAACTTCTGTGAAGGTCACACGTATCTCTATCTCTGAAATGCACTGTGTGTCACTCATTTTAAAAATTGGGATATTTAGCATTATCTTGCCATTATAGTCCAACTTTTTTTATCCAAAATTTCACTTTAGTGATCAAATTAAGGAGATGACAAGCTCCCTATCCTTACAAGCTAAGCATTTTATGTTTTATACTCAGATATGCTCTGTGTGATATAAGATGAAACTTCATAATGGGATTCAATGCAGTTGAGTGCTAAATTATAGCAGGCTTATATCACAGAAAATTATAACAATGAGAGAAGAATTCATATCATGGCTTTAGTAAGAGAGGAAAATTAAGACTTTGCAATTAAAGTAGTAACCTAAAACTTTAAAATAATTTAAAGAGTTACTGAATACATGTAATGTTCTATACTTATCTGGAAGCAGGACTGGCAGTCATTTGAAAGGATCCAAATGAAATGTGGACAAGGTGTATGTTATGTCCTCAAAACGCAGATCTGTCATTTTCTTCATTGTGCATGAATACATTGGTATTGAATATCTCTTTCCCACAAATTCACAGGCTCCATGCAAGACTAGAGAGAAAAACCAGTGTAATGTTATCGTTAAATTGATGTTGCATACAACTTTATGATAGTCCTGACAACTGCGGTTTGTGAATTTGCCAAGAGCAACCTAGTAAGTGATTTTCAGAGATGAACACTGAACTATGTAGTAAAATAATCCTTTCCTTCGGAAGGATAAAACTGCAATTTTCTTGTAGACATAATTTACAGAATTATTACTGACAATTTTAGAATTCCGCTGGGTGAAACACTGGGGGTTTGAGAACAGAATTTCTCATCCTTTTAAGAACAGACAAATTTTAAACAGACAGTGTATCCATAGCATCTGTGTAATAACACAGGAGGAACCTGACCTGGAAAACTAGTGGTGGACTCCTTTCCTTATTCAAATCCTTTGCCTGTTTGAAAGCTAAGGTGCTCTGTAATTCAAAGTTTTGGATAAGATGTAAAAAGAGCCCAGGTTTAATTCTGATTTATTCTCACATAGAGTGAGTATTCTCACATCTGTTTAGAGTGCAGCCTATAGTGCATTTAGAACTAGGTTTTCATATGAGCACTACTGCATAAAAAGATCTTGCCACACCTATTTAGAAGATTTTCTGCCTTGGCGAAACTTAGAAGTTTATGTAATTGTTTAGATTGAAAATCACAGTGAAAAGGAATCATTTTAAGTGTCAAGAAGGAAGAAAGGCATGTAAAAAGATATTGCAAATTATGTTGATATTTGATGTTTAGTTTTCTTGCTGAAAGTTGTTTTAGTAATCTCATAGGAACAAGGGAAAAGGCGCTGCATTCAATACAGATGTCATATCTCTAGTTGTTTTAGAGATCCTGTAGACTTACTGCAAGCACATGAACATTTCCACTGACATCAGTGAGCTAACTGAAATCAATGGACCTAATTTCAACTAAATAGCTATATGTATCTTTGTATGACTTAGACTTGAAGGCTAGCTGTAAAGCAAAATGCTCTGTGCTTGTTTGATTTCTTTCTGATGTAAAAGAAGGCATCAAACTTGGTTCTTTTTAATGTAGAAAATATATTTCATGGTGGGCTGGACAACCTGCAGGATTTGGTTGTCTAGAATGAGTTAGCTTTATGAAGACCAATGCAATTATATCTGTTCTGTGTTCTTAGTTTGTAAATTCTAACATCCTAGAATCTAGCAGATGAGCTACTGAGATACTTCTAGCTGCAATTATGTAAGGCCCAGTAGTTTTCGTTCCCGCTCTCTTGGCTTTCTGTGGTTAAGTGATTTGACCATGTCTGTTCACAGCTTCTGTTTTGCAAGGTCAGAGAAAACCTGGTTTATATCGATGCCATATAATGGGCTTTGAACCAAAGTGGCTTAAATTCAACATATTTCCACTCTGCTGTCTGACGGTGACTTCTAGAGAAAGTCAGGATGGATGATTTGTCAAATACAACTAAAATGGGAAATGTCTTCTAGGACTTTCCTAGAAGGACCTGTGAACATGACTCATAAATTGAAAGGGCTGTATCCATTGTGCTTTGCAGGAGGGCAAAGTATTCATCAACTGGATTCAATCCTTGCCTTTAGGGAAAACATTTTAAGGGGGACCCAGGTAACAGTCCTTTAGAAGGATGTACTCAAGCCTACTCCTCCCTGCTCAGAGTCACTTCCCTGGCACTCTGCTCAGTCTCATCTGTTGATCAGTCCTTGCATTAGCCATACTCACTGGAAAATATGGTTTTGCTGAGGGGGCAGACAGTATTTGTAGGCAGCCTGATTTCAAGTTGAATTCAGACTGACAAAGAGGACAATATATGTGCTTGGTGCCAAGTGTTGGACACACCTGGGCTTTCAGACTTTTCCTGGAACAAGCAGCTCAGATATAGCATAGGCAAACCAAGTAATATCCTTTCTTCAGGGAAGTCTAAATAACGTAGGTGATGTCTAAATTCTAGTAGCACACATAATAGGACTATCTGAAAACAAGAGGGAAAGATGCACTATAAAATGCAGTTAACTTTCACATTCTAAATTCAAGATCAGAATTAGTGGATAATACAACAGGGTTAACAAAAAAACCTGCTACATTACTTTACCAACATTCATCATAAACTGTTTGGTCTGGCTTGAAATAATCTGACAATGTTCTCCATTTAAAAAAAAAAAAAAAATATTGGAGAAAGGAGTACTGAATATAGCATGGGTGAAGCAGAAACCAATGAAATCCAAAGCAGAGATGGAGACAACCATACTTCTGAGCCACCGAGTTAAGTAGAATGTTTTGCTGGAATATCTAGATTATCAAGAAATAAAATTGTTTAAACTTGTCTTTTACTGGCTGCTAACCATAGTGTTTTACTATGACCTACACAAGGTGCTTCAGGTGTGTCAGTAGAAAATAATAAGATCTGCTTGTACCGATTCAGTTTTTCAGAGTTATACAAGGTAGAATTTTACTGTATTGGCACTGAAACCTTAGACAATACAAACACAATACAAACAATTGTTAAAATAAGCCATTATCCAAGATATGTAGGATCTCTAAAATTTTGTGAAGTTCTTCAAGGTCTGTAGTGGACATAGTGGTCTGATCTCTTTTAGTTGAGGAAATAGAGGGGTAGGAGATCATAACAGGAAATATAAATACTTGATTTTTCATAATTTTAAAAGTATTTCACATGAATCCTTTTTTCTGATATAATGACTGAAATGTATGATCTCTTCAGCCTAGGCAGATGGGTCTAACATTTAGTGGGAGGATCTTTCAGTGATTTTGCAAATTCCTTAATTTACATTAGCGGATGGTGTATGTGAACCATGGAAGCATATGGCTCTTTCAGTGCCAACGTTTAAAACTGCACCTAGACTTTAATAGATGAAAAAAATTATGGTTCATATTTTATTCTTCCTTTAAAACTGGTGGAATTTCAGCATGGTAAAGATCAGTTAATTGACACATACAGGGCAATTAAAAATGAGAATCACATATTTATTGTCCATTTTTAATGGTTTTTCCTTTCTGAAGCCAGACTCCAGGCCAGCCTCCTATCCAAGTTTTCCTTCATGCCTTATTGTCTATTCTGTTCAGCTATTTAAAAAATGTTGAATATCAACAATGGCTTTCAGTAGTGTATTGTCAACTTTTGTATGAAGCAATCTTGGTTGAATGAGAAGATCGCAGAGCTTATAGTTCTATCTAATGTGCCGCGCTGGGTTTCTGCTTGAATGTGTGTGACTGATAACAGGACAAATTTCTACCTTCGTTATTGCATTTCAGCTACATAATTCATTTGCCAAAATCTTTTAGGAAATATCTTTATAGCATATTGCACAAGACATCAGGTAAGTGCTTGTAACGAAAAAATAAGTAAAGATCCAGCAACTGCCTTGTCAAATTTGCTTATTAATTGGAGATCTGCTTCTGCTAGGTTGTTCTGCAGCCTTTTACAATTTTGTGGGTAGCTGTGTGCCCTGAGACATCTCTAGCAGAACATCTTTGCTCACATAAAGAAATTCGTACTGGATCTCCATTGCTTTTAAAGTCTAAATCAATATTTAGAAATATCTGGGGAAAAATGTTGCAAATGTGTGCACAGCTTATGGATTTTCAAGTAACAGATGTTGCCAATGTTATTCTCAATGTGCAAGCTTGTTTCTGTCTAGAATTTGTAGTACTAAAACTGTTTAAAGCATCTTTTTTTAACTGGTTGTTAGCCTTCACAGTCTGATATAATTTTATTTTGCATATGGGATAATTGTAATTTAACTTATATAAACTCAGTCACCAATGTATCTTTGAATGGAAGCTAATTTTATAGACACTGTTTTCAGGAAATCCAAGGATTCCCCAACAGTATTCAGTTTATTCATTTATTTCAGTTAACAGGTGGCAAAACAGGTAAAACACAAGCAGCTGCTTTCTTTCATTCTCCATCTCATTTGTTGACAGTTAATGTCACTTTGAGAAGGATTAATTTTTCTAAATTATTTGATTGCTACAATGACATAGTACTGTATAGTACTTGATCCTGTTGGAGAAACTGAAGCAGAATTTCCATTTCAGCCTGTATTTTGCCTAGATTAGGAAAGCAGGATCTGGCTCATCATCTTGTATAAAAAAATTAATTCATGCCTTCACCATGTATCCCATTTAATATTCTTTACTTAAATTTTTTAGTTTTTTCACAATAAGAAAAGGCAAAGACAAATTCACAAAGGCAACAAATATCAATAAGGACTCAAACAGTACTGATTCGGACTGGTGATCCAAGAAGCAGCAGTCATGGAGCAAATTGATACTACTGACTATGAGAAAAGATCTTACATATCAGACTCCAGAGAATGTGTGCTGTAGTAAGACTGGTGTTATATACCAGACAACATAAAACTTAGATGTGGAGTATCCTTCTGGGTAGAATATCTAGGTATTGAACAGTGTTCTGTTGGACACTGCGTTATCAATTTCCCATTAATTCATCTGCTTGTCTCTTTTGTCCCAGATCCTGGACTCTTTTCAGTGCCTGTGTCTGCTTTGTCTGTATACTGTCTGCAGACAAACAATGACCATTAAATACCTTACAGTATATGTGTGCATATATGTGCATGAGCAAAAAAGCAGCATACAATAAATTGTTCAACGGATTCCAATCTCTTTGGCAGATATGTAATGTACTCCTTATTTAGAGGTATTTATACAATTATATTCTTATCAAATACATGAAAGTGTTCTGCATTTTAAAAAGTGTATCAAAAAGCATCTTAAAAGGCAATTTATTTCAGTGGAAATTAAAACTTTAGGAATAAAAACTGTCATTTTTATACCCGTACTCTGATACTGAACAGTGACAACATAATTTTTTGAAACAGTATATTAATAATGAAGGTCTGCTTTCTACATTGCTCATTGGTACCTAGTATGTTTATAGTTTTAATAGTTTTGAAACATTCTACAGGTGCTAATTTGCACCATTATTATACTGACTACTATAACAGTACCTGTCAAAGTAAGAGGATTTAATGAAAAACTTCATAATAAAATTTTACTTTTACCTGAAAGAGTTACGGATTTTTGTACAAACAGCATTACATAGATGGCACAAGCAATCAGGTAGGATAAAATGTAGGACTATTTTACATCATAAATTAGGAATCAATGATGTCATGCAGAGTTTGTAGAGGAAAAGAATGAAACTTTAACTTCTGTTTTTGTCTTTTGAATGACTTGAACAAAGCTTTCTTTAAAAACAAACAAAACAGCAATTCCATTTGGTTTTAAAAACAGACTTTCTTTATATTTCAGTCTTCATCTTTAATGAAAGGAGATTCAAGACTGAGAAAGCCTCAGGGAAAAGTTTCATTAACATCTTGAGGAAGATGCAAAAGCAGCAGCAAACAAAAAGGTACAGTGCCCAGTACAGCTGTCATGTTTTTCATACACAATATATAAAATACTCCATCTTTCCAGAAGTGTCCAACTGAAGCGTCAATTGTTAAATTTCTTGCAAAACTGTCTTTCTGGATTTAGTTAAGAGATTGACTAGTTATTGAGTCAATATCTTAGCATTTCTTTAGCACTTTGGAATCATTCACATCTCTCTTGTAAAATATGGATATTCATTAGGTGTCATAATGATGACTGTGGTCAAAAAAACCCCATCCTGCCAATGATAGCTGTGATGAAATTTTGGGGTTTGAAGAATTTATGACTTTTCCATGGTGAAATAATAGGCTCTTCAATGGTCTTTTTATTTCAGTGGATGCTAGAACTCACAGAACTTTATCAAGAGGACAAGATAGGTGTTCCTCTGTTGAATTTGCTTTATACAATATAAACTATGAGAGGTTTCTAGTCTGTTTTTTCATTTTTAAAAATCTTTTTAGTTGTAGAGTGACAAGTTAATTCCCTTTCAAAAATAAAAAGCTCTCTGTGGAAAGTGATGTTTCGGAGGCATGCAAGTTTTAATTACAAAGAGCTTCTCCTGTTCTCTTTATCTAGAACCCTACATGTGACCAGTGTTAGTTGTCCAGATGATATACTGGAACACTTTTCTTAATTAGGCGCTGTCCATACCTAGAAAGGACGTTGTTTAAGCTGTCTGTGTAACCCTTGGTGACTGCTGGTCTTAAATTTGGCTCTTCACTGCAGGCATGAGACTACCTCTGATTCTTAGAACTCTCAAGCCAATATGTTGCATTTCTATAGTAATTTTCTATAACAATATCTCTTACAGGCATTAGAAAGTACTTTTGTAATTATGAGGCAAATAAAGATGTTCCTTTTCGTTTTACAAGAGTGTGAGGTTTACTTGTCTGAGATCAGCCAGTCAGCTTGGCAAAACAAAGAGTTCAGATCTCTCTTGCCAGTGGATGTGGATGTTCAGAATCAAGTCATAGACTCCATCTCTGTAATGCCATGTAGTCTGTGTTCCCAGTCATGGTATAGACAGAAAAAGGCTCTTTTTCCTCAAAATGCCTTCACTGCCTCACTCCTCATACAAGTTTACCATACATATTTCTTGCCTTTCCAGTACTCTTTTTTTTTTTTTTTTTTTTTTTTTTTTTCCCCAGATAACATCACTATATTCTGTGGCAGTTTTGTTTAAGTAGGGGATGTTGTTTCACTCATATAATATTCCCCTCATTCTAAAAGATCAGGTAAGCACTTTGCCAGCTGATCTGCACCCAGTCATGCTTGCTTTATCCATATTTAACCATGGAGTTGGCAGGGCCTCCTGTATGCCAAGGAGTCACTAGCTTGTTTACACAATCATTTTTTCCTTGTAGAGGGGAATAAGAGAAGGGTTTGCAACTTTGGGAGGCATGTGGTAGACGTGTAAAACCAAGCTTTTAGATGTGTATCTGCTTTATGTTGTAGAAGTCCTACTACTTGATAAGGCAAAGAATCCTCACCAAAATTTGCAAGGAATCTCAGCAGGACTAAGAGATCAGGAACTATCATCTGATATGCTATGACAGTTTACACAAGTTGCGAATATGAGCCAAAACCTTTCTCTTTCTTTCTTCTGAAGTCTGCACCCTTTGAAATAAATCAAACGCACCATGTGTTTTCATCCCCACGAGGTGTGGCAAGCAGGGCAACCTGCTCACCAGTGTCCTTCTGATGTAGCTGGTCAAGGTTACTATTTTGCTCTTCTGACACATTATCAATTATCCTGCCAACAGACTGATACTGGACCTGTAGTTTTCTTATAAAATAAAAAACTGAGTTTAATTAAATCATCAGTAACTTGGACCTAATTATTTCAGACAGTATTTAATTAATGTTTCATGGATACCTAATGTAATTAGGGTTCCTTTAATAAGACCTTCTATGACATTAAAATATATGACCTTTATCTTTCTTATCATCCATAGTCTGACAACTCAGATTTGTCATTTTCACTATAGGTATAGTTTGATTAAATAGAACAGAACATAAAATTAATCTAGCAAATTATACTTGTTTGTTTCCTTTTTTTTGCTACTTAAAGACTAATAAGTTAAGTCTTTTAATTAGCAGTGTCGGTACAAATGTTCATGCTAGCGTTTTACCTTTGTGTTTTTTCAGACTGTTTCTTCTGTATATCATTTTTTATGACAAAAGTAGATAACAACCAGACTTTATTAATCATGGTGAAGGGTTCAATCTTTTAGATATGAAAAATAAAGACCTATTCTTTATAGTAACAATGACTGGTAATTTTTTAAAATGTAACACAATTCTGCAAAGGACTTAACTTTTCTGGTCACAAACTTCCCAAACATAAAACTATAGTTTTAATGTGAATTAATATAAATGAGATTACTAGGCTGGCCCATGCTTGCTTTTTAGGAACTACAGGTTCTCCCTTCTTTACTGTTGTTTTGGGGTAGTTACTCAAGATCCAGTGAAAGAGCACTTGTCATATGCAAAACGTAGAGAAAGAGAATGTGATTGAAGGGATATTATAAGCTTTCTTGGAATAACACTCATCTGATCTTGTTTCCTCACTCCCCAAAGAGCTTTTGTATGTCACTTTCAAAATTAGAGCTGCTCCAATGACTTCACTCATGTTTGATTAAGTTCCACTCACTGAGTTCAAGCTTACTAATGTATGTAAAATTTAGCACATAGGTAAGAGTTTTGCTAAGTCATAGCACTGACATTCATAATCCTGTTACTTTAATTGAAGAGGAGGATAGCTGTCTCAAGGTATGAAAAAAAAAGGCATTAGAAGTTAAACAAGCAGAATGCAACCTGGTTATTTAATAAGCCAATATGAATGTTCCATGAACAACAAAAATATAGGTGGAAGGTACAGAAGTCTATAAATGGAATAGTTTCAATTTACTTCTATTCATGTTTCGGTTATTTTGAATGTCGGATCTTTGGAATATAGATAGTTTCCACCAACATTGTGTCTAGTAAAAATAAATCCAAAAATTAGAACTGATTTTTTTCAGATGTTTAACAAAAGGTTTAGGTATATTTGTAGTTAGAAAAACAACACAAAGCTTAAAAAGTATCAGTGAAGCGTAGTGTGCTTTTTTCATTACGCTAAGAAGAAACTGAGAAGGGAAAAAAAATATGTTGTTTTCTGTTCTCCCACTCAATAAAAACAAGAAGGACAAAGAAAACTCTTGGCTCAGAACCAGTGCAGATGCTGAGGTGGAGTAGTTTTGCTTTGTTTTCAGTGGAGAATGTAGAGAAGGGAGCAGTTTACTCACTCATGCTTTTGTTATCTTCACAAGAGTTTTAACATCAGAGATGTTGTCCGGAGAGAGACTAACATGTTCAACAAGTTGATGAGCACTACAGAGTAGATTTCAGACATAGGCTTTGAGGAAGAGGGGAGTTTTCCTCTGCTCCACTCCAGAAAAGAGCAGAAACTCATGCTGAATTTTAAGCCTGTGAAGAATCCCATTTAAATCTGTGAAGATATTCCCACACTTAAAATTAAACATGAGCTGAAGGGTTTTGCTCCATAGGCAAGGAACAGGCTTAGTGAGCTATCTGGTCTACACAGGGTCTGTTGAGGTGATAAGAAAGAATGAGCAAAGAGCTGTAGTTGTGGTAATTAAGGGTGGGAAAACAGTCTGAGCAGCCTAAAGGAATAAAATGCCAAGTAAACACTGGGCACCTCATTTTCTTTGATTTATTCCAATATTCTACCATAGCTACCTGGAGTAGTTAGCAGTTTAATTTGTGCGTAACCCAAAATTTAACACGAGCAGTATCACCTGGGTAACATCACTGATAATACATCTTAATTTCCTTCTTCAACTTTGAGCCTTTTCATACTAACATAACCAGGCACTGTTTCAGATCTATTAACGTCTCTAAAGATGACCTGTAACCTTCTAGTAAGTCCTGTTCATTATAGAATTTTGGATTTGTAGCAGGGCCTTCAAACTATGGAAATATATGATGTCCAAGGGGAAAAAAAAAAAAAAGCCACCAGATACCAGAGAGAAACAGTATCTGAAAAAGTGATAACAGCAGCTTCTTATAAAAAATTACAGAAATTCTTGTATAGAGCCCATGGCCTTCTTCCCACTGAAATTAAAACAGTTATATTCAGCACACAGGAACCCCTGACTTTATACATTAAATAAAATTGTCATGTTAATTTAATAAGTCTTAATTAGTACCTATATGTTGTTTGCTGATTGCAGACTGTGATTAGTGTTGAGAATACAGTCACTAACCAGTGCTAGCAGTATCCAATTAAGATTTAAAAATGTAATAAAGCCAGTGACCAAGATTCATCCCACTTGCACGAATTCCCAGCAGGGGAAGAGGATGTGAAGGGGTTAAGCCCAGGAAATTTATCACTACACAAACAGGCAGCTGCAGAATTCCACTCCTATTGCTGCAGTGAGTCTATGCTGAGCAAAGCCTCCCACTGAACAGGGTTTTGGGAATAAGAGAACAGAAAAAAAAATCTTTCCTCTAGCCCTTTCTGATTCACCTGTCTTATAATCTTTTGCATTTGATATTGTCCTCTCATCAGCTGACAACCTGATGATTCTCTCCATGCAGTTAGTTTTTGATATTTTACATCACACATCTTTATAGTCACCACAGTTAGATTTCACCATTTTCTTCATTAACCCCATGAAAATTGAATTACAGTGAGCCTCTATCTGAATTGAAAACACCTAATCAACCCATGGTTATTTAAGATAAATATGATTAATATAGAAAAATCTACTGGATAAAAAAATCTTGATCCAAACATGTAAAAATAAATTGATCTGATTACACAGATTACTGAAAACTGGTCACCTTGGCTACATTAGGACCTTTAAAGCAAACACAAATCAGTGAATCATTTTAATCAAATTTAATTTAGATTATACACTTTCACATAAAATCTAATTTAGTTGGAATTATTCGGTCATGACTTGTCTGCTCCCCACAGGACAAGGTTAAAGAGATTACATTTGGGTTCATGTCAGCAGCATCTGCTAGTTAGCCCTCTGAATGCTGATTTAATGAGAGAGGTTACGCTTAGTCTCTTGGAAAGACTTCTGGTTTAGGCAGGTGCTTGAGAGATGTTATTAATTTAGTATGATACAAGGAGTGATGTTATTGTACTTGGAAAACTCTTGTATGATTATTTTCATGTGTATAAAATACCCTGGTGTTTTTGTTTACATGTGTTTAGCAGCTTTTGAGGGTTTCCCTCTAATCTGTCTTTAATACACTGCTTTAGAGAGGTAGAAGATTCCTGTTAAAGAAATAACAGCTTTTTTAATATGAACAATTATCTTGGGGCTTGTCTGCAGGAGGCAGCAAGTGAGCATTAAGCTACCATATGAATTTACAGAGAACTAGAAGGTACCGACAGGCAATGCCTTGTTGTCTCTCACCTATGGAAAATCTACACCTACAGTTCAGTCATTCACAGAGAGCACCTTGCGTGCTAGCCCAGTTGCTCTGCAAACACACCTTTTATTTCTGTGTATTCAGCTATCCAGAGCCACATTCTATCCCCCTTTGATACGTAGCACTGAGTTTTTACATTGAAATTAATAGGATGCATTGCAGTTAGTTACTAACTGATGAAAAGAAAGTCTAAGTGAGTTTAGCCTTTGGTGTTGAATGTAGTGAGGGCAAGCTCCATTCTGATGGAGCAGTTACTTTGCAGCAAAAACAGAGGCACTGGTCACTATTTCTACTTCTTCAGCCCTGTTGCAGAAGATAAGGTCAAAATAATTCTGAAACCCTGATGCTCAGTACCTCATTCTCAACCAGAAAATTTACAATGGCATTATGAATCACCAAGGTTGCCAAAGATATGTCCATGATTCTCCAGACAGAAATCTGTGCACAGGCACAAAAGGCAGCGTGCATAAGACACGCTTACTCAAGTATCTGCTGCTCCTCTGACCTAACTGCTGGATGTGCAGAAATCAGAGACAAAGAGGCTAACTCCACAAATTCTTCCTGGACAGATTTTCCACAAGGAAAGAAAGGACAGACTGAGAAACTCTGGACAGATGTAACCTTAACTGATTCCCTAACCCAAGAGGTAAACAGTGGACTTAAATGGACTTGACTGTCATAAAGTACGTCCCTGCCTATCCAAGATCCTTTCATCCTAAAGTAGTTTTCTCCCACATATAGAAAAGATGAGCCAGGAATTCATTTGAGGTAAATCAGCAGCATCTCACTGAAATCAATGAATGAGAGTTGCATCAATTTTAGATATACTGCATGTTTTCTCCTGTTTTTTTAAGCACTGTTTATGGTTGTCCAGAAGGAAAAAAGTACTGGAACTATTAATCCCCAAAGTTCAGATAAATAATTTTAAATAACAATTGAAATTCATTACAAAATTTTACTATTTTGATGCATAATTTCCCTGGTGGAGGGGCTTAAAACTCTCTCTGTAATTACCATAACAGCATAAGGGTCGAGCCATTAAAATAATCTCTGGCAATTCTGTGTGATTCATGTTATTTATGAAGAATGCTGCAGACACAATGTTCTTTGCTACACCATCTGTTTTCTGTATGTCTCTCTACCCTTTCTCTTCCCCTATGTATAAATGGTCAATTCTTATATATGTACTAGAAGAATGTACATCTCCAAAATTAATAAATCCAACCTGAAGAAATACCATTTATATATGACATCCATAATCATATCAAAGAAAACTGGGCAAAATTGAGAAAAATTGGGACATACCTTATTACAATTATCTTCTATTCTAGCATACTTTTCTTATTAGCAGCACAGACAAAAGGCAGCCCTCCTACTTTATTTTAAATGAGCCTGATAGAAGTATCTCATCCACTTCATTTTCATATAAAATTGCACTGTGGAGTGGGATCCTCCAGCCTTTACTCAAGCAAAATACCTATTGCTGTCCCTGGAAACAATGTCTATGTAAAGATTACAGGGTTAGGACTTGGTATTTACACTTTTGCCCTGGCTAACCACTGTTAGTCATTCTATGCTGCAAGTGGCATTCCCAAATCATCTTTTAAAGAGGGAAACACGCAAATGATGTACTGAACTTGGTCAGCCTTTGATAAGAACAAATATAAGCACACAGAGATTTCATTTAGAAATGGCATGGTTCTGTAACAGTTGTGACAAGGTAAAGACATGTTAAGCTTGTGTGAATGTCTTTCCTAAGACAGTACTAGTGTTGAAATACCAAATACTTTTTGCATCCAAATTACCTATTTGAATTTACAGCAGTTTTACATTCACAAAATACAGAAGAGGAGATACTAAAGTTTTCTGCCAGTGTCCTACAGATATGCAGGCAAACCTTTGGCTGGTTGAAATTTGTGAAGCACCAGCAAGGACAATAAAACTGTGCTGTTTCACATAGCTCATAGATATGGCCAGAGACAGATGATAATACGAATTCCTGATTTTGGTGAAATTAGGTGAGTCTGAATTTGAAGAAGCATTCACAAATATGCTACACAAACTTTGTGTAGCTAACACAGCTATCTAGCTGATTATCTGTATGGAAACAAATTCCAAACTTAGTTATGTTTGCGTAATCCTGATACAAATGTACGTCATTTACATCATGTCCCTGCTGCCCTGAAACGTGCTTCTATCCCCAGAATTCACCTAAGTGAAAGTCAGAGAGACAAAAAGGAAATAAAGTTAAACATAGTCAAATTGTGCAATATTGCATTCTAAATTAAATATCTTATGCATTGAAAAATAGATTTTGACACACTCTATATTTGAGGCATAAATTTCAATGTTGGAGTAGTATGAAGAAAGGAATGCAATAAAAAATAAAAACAAAATGCTGACCCTAAGAGTGCCAAAAATCGACAGAGTTCATAGTGAGTTCTGAACTTCCTGATTTGAATCTCCTTCTGTAAAATTATCACAATAAACACACAGTTTAATCCAAAATACAGTACAGACACCAAAAAACTCCTGCTTAGTTCAAGCTTGTGAAGCAAAGATAAATAGCACTGCCACTCATCAAAATTAAGATTTTAGAAAACTGGAAAAAAAGTGCTGAGTTTAATTACCCCTTTTAATTAGCTCACTAGATAGCTATTTAATGCCTGTGATTATAGAAGAACAAGCAGAGCCTTTCGTGTACTGTTTCTGGCAGAATTCTACACATGCAGAAAAACAATTTTTCCTGCTATTGCAGTAATTTTTATTTCTATACCATTTCTAATGCAAATATTGGCCTAAAATCAAGTGCTAAGGAAGCTGACTGACTTGGCAATGGAGATAGAGTAGGAATGTAAGGGATTAGAGTGCTTAATGTACTGGAAAGAAGTTTATCAATACTGACAATTCTCACAGTGCTTAATCAAACATTTAAGGCAAATGGAGAAGCAGACAGTAAATACTTTGGGGCTTTTGAACAATAAAAGTAAACAAACTGTCTTGTTAGAACATGTCAATTTATGGTGGAATAAAGAAACTCCTATAATTTAGTTACTCTTTTCATATAGATAACTAGTGGCTTTAGGTAGCTAGCTAAAGTGTACTGACTTTAAAATGACTGTAAGTAACTCCTGAGGAAAATAAAGTATAACTTTTGTCCTTTTTTTAATCAGGTTTTCCTGTTCAGCTTCATTTACAGTTTGATGACTATTAAGGTGGATTATGATTTTTTTTTCCTTAAAGGCAATTTATTAATGGATTTTTTAAAAGCAACACATAATAACAGACATAAGGGTCTGATTCTTCAGTAACACATCTTGTGTTTACCTTACCAGAACTTAAGTCTGTGCTAGAGACAGGACCAGGATGAGAGCTGGGAGGCAAGTGCTGCTCTGTATGTCTCTGCAGGGTTAATTTGGGAAAGAGGCTCGTAGACCTGAATTGTCTGGGCTAGATCTTCTCAGATAACAGTCTGCAGATTCCCTACTTGAAATTTTGTGGCTGATTCAGGATATCTAGAATCCTATCTAAAAGGCCTGACTTAAATCCTACTGTAGTTTTGAGTAATATTCATAGTGAAAATCTGAACCCAATTCAAAGAGAAAATAGATTACAGTTTCTGGTTGGATTTCAGTGGTACTGAGATAAATGTAAGGTAACTCAGCAGTAGTCATACTGTATCATTGGATTTACACTCCTATCAGAATGCTCTTAATCTGGCATTTGGTATCCTGATATCAGAACTAAAGATCAGTAAATATTTTTAAGAAAACAGGTGCTGTAAGACCAGGAATGTTAAATTCCCATGTGACAGAGCAATAAGAATATACTACAGACTATATGAGCAGAGAGAAAGGGAAGATACTTCCTTGAGATAATATCAGCGGCCAACTAAATAATAAAAAGAGAGATGACTGCTTATCAAACTACTAGTAATATGACACCTGCTACAATAATATATTTGTCATCCAGTAACTTAGTTAAATTTAACTCTCAGAAGAAGAGTAGAGCAGGATCCTGAGCTGTGTTAGCTAAAAACCAGAAAATGCAGTGAGAGATGTTCTGTTCAAGACTGAAATTAATTAGGAAGCAGTAAGCAATTGAAAAGCAGTAAGAATTCAACATGGCATTTTTATTCACTTTTTCAGAACCGAGTGAGTATAATTCTAATTATCTTGAGTTCCTTTATGTAATCTGCTGCTACAAGCAAATATGCTGTGCCTACTACCTCCCCACATTGTTAATGGAAGCTGTGTGTCAAATTCCCCCAAAACACTTCTGGCATTTTAACTTCATTTGTACCTATTAGTGTTTAACTACGTAACACATGCAAGCATTACGTTGTAATGCTTAGTACGTATGTACTAAGCATTTCAGATTAGTTACTGTTTGCTACTTGATCTCAGTTAGCTCTCAAAAATATTATTTGTCAAGAGGCTATGCTCCTGTTCAGTTCATGTTTTTCCACAAAACTGGATGATGCTACTCCAAACATAATTGTTCTGATGTAATTGACTTTGACTACATGAGAAAAGTCCTAAAATAGAATATATTCTCTCAAAAAGCAACAAAAAGAAAAAAGATAATTTACCTAACAAACAAGATTAAATTCTTCATCTAGGCAGAATGTACATTTGAACTTTCTTGATATTGCTATCAAACTTTGCAGCTATACATGACACCCCATTTGTTCATCAATAGTATGTAAGGTGGTAGTAAGCTGTAGCCAGATGTCAATAATTAAAAAAATCTAGTATGCATTTTGGCAACCTAGTGATAGTTGTGTTTACACCAACTCTCCCAGTTTAATATAATTTAATATATTAAATATTAATTTAATATATTATAATATAACTGTAGGCATATTACAGTTGGACCTTGTAGGTCTGGTACTCAAAACTTAAAACTGCCCTAGCTACATAATGAATATGCAGATGTGAGCTTAATTTGTGTGTCTGTTTACCATTATCACACATGCAAATAGAAAACTACCTTGTTGGCCATTCACACCTACTAATACCCCATATGCACACACAATCGTGGTAATTTCACATGCAGATTATAAGTACTGTTGCATGTCTTGAAGACCGAAAAATTCCATGTAGTGGTAATATCACTTTGGTATTTGTACTAAAATGGTTTTACCTTATTATGTGTAATGCTGTTCTTGTTCAGCCATTCACTTTTTTTATAGTAATTTATCTGGTCTTCACTTACATGGACTTATATAGTTTTTTAGAAAGAAGCTGTTGCACAAAATATTACACCTATTGCGCTAGTCTGTTAGCTGGAATAACATCACTAAACACATTCCTGATACACAGAATTCATACCAAGCAAGTGAAAATATGCTATGTGCAACCTTTTTCTTTTTCTTTTTAATTTTCATGTTATGAAATCCTATTCTTCGCAGAGAATATGCAGGTGGAGGCATCTATTAATTTAACCAGTTTTTATCAGTCAGTTGAAGCCACTTGTAAAATCATACCATCAATGTTAACCTCAGTGAATTAAATTATCGTTATTCTATCCATTTTATAAAGGTGGAGTAAAGGGACTACTTATCTGTGTTCTAAAAAAAGCAGTAGGCTGTATTTTCTCATGCTGTAAGTTGCAGTAAAGTCAAAGGTATAATGACATTGTAAAATTTACATCAATAGATAATTTATCCTGAAGAATATATACCTTTCCGTCTATAATTGTGATCATGTTTGTCTTTAACTACCTTTTCCCCAGAAACGCAGCAGAGAATAATTCAAAACAGAGAGTCTTCTCAAACTTGTCCTACTCCTATGCCTCAAACTTTAGAAATGATAATGCAAACTGACTTGTTTGCAAAAAAATTTACTGGGAAAGACTGATAATTGTGTATAATAGTACCTTAACGCTAGGTGAAAAGAATGACAGAACAAAATATGTTCTGCCAGTAATAAGTTAGGGTCTATGCTGTATAGTGCCTAGCCTGCAGCTTCACTATTATTTAAGTGGGAATACTGATTCAGTCTCAGATAACTACCACATAAACAAAATAGAAAGAGATTTTTCAGTTTCGTCTTGTTCTTGTTCTAAGTTGCTTAGTGATTGTGTCTACCAATGTGCATGTGTGTGTGTACATATATATTTGTCATACCTGTAACATTTTTATCAATCTGTAAACACTAGAATTTTGGGAGCATGACAGACATAACATGAAAAGCTAAACAGTATTGATCACACTAACAGTCAGTGTAATCAGAGTCTATATTTGATCAATGTGTTACAAGTATCTGTTATCATCATCCTTTAGGTATTTCAGGACCTTGAGATATACAAGCTGTAATCATCGTGGTTCTGAAACATCTTATTGAGCAAACATGCATGACCTGGCCTGATGTCATGAGCATAATAAGTAAAAAATCATAATTTAAAAAATCCCTTTCATTTTGCAAGAACGTAGCTGACAAAAATGTCAGGTGTGTAATTAATATAACCATTTCAGCTCTATTTTAGGCAATAAGCCCAGGGTCAGGTATTTCTTCAAGTCTATAAATAAATAGTTCATGTTGCTAGTTGTCTAATTAGCTCAATGGAAAATAGATCAAACATGTAGTGGTGGCAGGGCCAGAAGCTGATAAATGACAAGGAAAATGTAAATGCTACTTTATATTGTAGCAACAATTTTTCTGATATAATACTGAATGTGGAAATGTTGCTTTTTAATGTGTGTGATGTTAACACAGGAATAGAGAGAAATACCTAATTAACATTTTTTTTCAACTCTAAAGTCCTCTATTTCATCCCAAATGTAATGGTATGAACAGAAACAAGACCTGTTTATCCACACTTTCCTGGCAATTTAACTTGGAGGGCTCTTTATGTGCAGGAGTGCTATGTACAGTCCCCTTACCACATTCAGTTCATTATGACTGAGTTATAATTGCAAGTTATTGCACAATTAATGATGCAAAAACGAGTACAGTGTAAGAGAACCAAGGATTTCCAGCCCAGTGTACGTAAGCCAGCAACACCTACCAGGTAGTAGTTATTTTGTTTTGTAACCCTCTGGGATCAGACCCAAAGACCTAGAAATAAAGGGTTTTCTTTTGACCAGTTCATGTCCTCTGTGCTGTCTTGTCCTTTTTTGAGCAGGAAGTTATCACATGTCAGCAAGCAATGGAACTTGGCTTTACTCTTAATCTTCAAACAAAATTTTTTAAGTAAACTGTAACAACATAAGTATCAATCCTGTGTAAATCCAGCAGGTCTCACATCAGCCTTCAATCTGGAAGTGTGCAGGTTTCCCTAGCGTAAGGTAGTAAATCTTAAAAATGTGTAGTTGGTTCAAGCTCACATCTTTACTTGATTAATCTACAGTCATGGCGTAACAGTTATCAATGGAAAATGATTAGTCTGGGAAGTTTGATTGTTGCTTAATTCTGATTGTGCATTTTCATGCTATATAACAGCGCAGACATCTTTTCTCTATAGCTCTCATTTCCTCAGATGCTTAAAATTAAGGAAATCCAAATGAATAATAACACTGTAAATTTAAATATGTTCTATGGCTCGTGATTAGTTTTGAATAGGAAAAATAGTAACACTTTTCCCTTACGTGACAATGTTCTACCTGGTAGCTGTGCATCCTGTGGTGGCACTTAAGAAGCACCTGAATGCTGCAGGAAGCACAGAGTGCCCTCACCTGGATTAGGAAATCATCCCGTTAACCAAGCAGTGCAGGAGCCATGGGACCTTTGCTAAGGAGGGACATGTAATTACTATTCCCATTTATGTTGGTACACAAAGGTGGAGGTTTTCTGTGTTTTAGTAGACATCCTAGCTGTGAGCCAAGACCATCTGTCCTAACTGTGTCTTGCATGAGCTTGGAAAAAAATGGTTTTTTGCAGACTAACTCTTACTCTTTCAAAGTTTCATCTTTTTTTGCTGTAATTACTATATTTTCCATGCCACTCTATTCAGTCCCCAGCTCATTCAAAACATATTCTTTACATATTATTTAACCGAGTTGCAAATATGTAGAGCTTTAGATGGGATTGATAAAATTTTCTCCATTTGCTGGATTCTTTTGTCCTGGTGTTTCGTTTGGATGGTTCCCAGTGAGTTACAAAATGTAGATCTGACTGTTCCCTTTCCATTAGTTCAGGTTTGCTTTGAGTCCTTTTCAGCTTGGAATATTTATGGGTGTGCTGGTTTTGGCTGGGATGGAGTTAATTTTCTTTATAGTATCCAAACCCAGCACAACGGGCATGATCTGTTACAGATATGCACGATGATCAAGTCCTGGGCTAATCTGATCTAGTCCAAGAGATCTCATTCCACATATTTCCTGCATCTTTCAGAAAGTTTTCATACATTATTATTATGCCTACTGTCCGAATCCCTCATCTGTAAATAGAGCTAGTACTTTCTTACCTCACATGGAATACTGTTAAGTAAGAACTGCACTGATTATTGTAATATATTCAAATGCCATGATAGGAAGAGCCATTGAAACATCAAAATAGAACCTGCAGTTCATTTTATTTTATGGAATCTGGAGAATGGAAGAATAAGGTCCTCATTTTTATTTAAAGACTGTATATGAGTGTTGCAATGCTTTGTGTGAGTTAGCTGCCATTCTTAATGCAGTTTAGCTTGACTGAACCTGCAATGAGAAGTAGTGTCACTGTTGATAAGAACAGTCTGTTTTTTCCATGCAACACTAGGGCACAACCACCTCCCACTAATTTTCCATTAGCTTTACTGGGAGCCGCAAATAGTGCAAATAGTGGAGGCTTGAGTCTTTATGGAGTTTGCATGTAGAAATTGGAAACCAGATACAGAAATCAAGTCTGCATTAGCACTGATTAAAATCATAAATACCAAGTGTTTTCTTATCAAACTAGAATTATTTTTCAGCTCCAATCCCAATATCCTCTAATGAATAAATAGGACCAGACAATCCTATGGATTAAATAACCTCTGTACAATATACTTCCGAATGCTAATCCTAACACTTCACTGGACATCCTTTAGATATGCTTTGTTTGTGAAGTCTTCAAATCAAGTTAAATTAAAGTCAAAGTTGAGTATGACAGTTTTGTGAGATTACGCTACTTTCCAAGGGGTCATGAAATCCTTTTCAAAAAGAAACTGAACCTTATATTGATGAGCTATTTTGCAAAAGTGTGAATGGGGTGGGCCAGGAAGACAGTGGCAGCTGACAACAGGAAAAGATAGCAAAATTGAAACCAACCGTGCCACAGAGGACATAAACTGCCCTACAGACTGCATGGTCTCCCACCTGGCTTCCCTTCTCTGCCACTAATGGTTCCTTTTGAAGCTTTTTCCCCCTGTAGCTTCTCCTGCATTACACAGCATCCTCTTCCTCACTTCCTAACAAACAGGGTTCTTCAGGTAGTAGCCTCAGGACTGCATACCAAATTTCCTCTTCCCCTCCATGCTACATTCACTGAGTAACCTTTTGTTTTCATCTGCCAGAATAAGGTTGTTTGGTGGGTTTTTTTCTCTTTTCTAACATGATGAGGGTCCTGTGACCCTCACCCACATTCAGACCCAATGTCTAATCCACCTGGAAACACCTTACACTCCTCTACCTCATCACTGTCCCATGGAGCAAGGACCACCATCCCCCAGTCATTACCCTGCACATGGTCCTGATAGGTCCGGAGAAGGGAATCTAGTGGAATCAAAAGGGCCTCTTAACCAAGGAGAATTGGGGTTTGATCAGATACTTTGGATGAGAAAGATGATGGGTGCACCAGCAGCAAGATCCACTGTGTCCCTCTAGATGCACATTGTGTGACTGGTCCACCTGTTCAAAAAATGACCTTGAAATACCTGTTTCACAAGTCCTTAACTTCTGTATCATTGCGTAAGTTCTTCCTCTGCAAGTGCCAGCTGTACTTGCCCTACTAGGAGAAGAGGTGTTATCTACAGAGTCAATGAAGAGCTTGACCACTAACATAGATAATAGGAACCTTGAGCTTATGCTCCACTGTTCATAGCCCTAAGCAGTCATTGCATGTATAAGTAAGCAGTAATAGAGAATTCTGATGGTGGTTAGTCATGAGTCTTTGCACTGTTCAGCAAGACTGGGAATTGAGCAGTCCTTGGGAGATACCTTCAATATCAGGTAACTGATTTGAACTATTATAGAAATAGAGGATGAGTGCTGAATATTAATTTAAATGGTGTAGTTATTTGTGACTCATGTTCAGGTCAGAAAAGTGTTTGTGCCATGAAAACAGTCTATGTAACTCATTATTCAGTGAGTTTCATTTCTGTAATTTTATACCTATTGTATATGTATGTGCATACATTTGCTTTACAAAAGGCTGTGGAGCATATATTGCCCTCATTTATCAATATATGTTAGGAAAAAAAAGAACAGAAAGGATCTTCAGGTCTAGTGAGTTGCTCTCATGGCCAGCCATGTCTTCTCCATGGTGGACTGGGAGGGCTAAAGGAATTGAAACCTCTCCCTGCTAACACTGAGCTTGTGTTGATGCATTTTAGAACCAATCATGTTCAACCCCTCCAACATAGTCCCAATCACAAACAGTTCACTCTAGTTTTTAAAGCTCTTTAGGTTCCCTACTTCTCTATTCTTAGTAGAACTTTGCTCCAAAATCTTGTTGCTCTGATACTTCAACAGTTTTAGGTGAGATTTCTGGATTGTGAGAGTCAAGGTCAGTTTAGATTCACTTGTTCTCCTGCAGACAGTTCTTTACCCTCCACTTGTTTACAGGGACTGAAGATACTATTAGAAGTAAAACATCGCTGTAAGGTCTGGACTGAGAATCGCAGCACCAGTACTGGGTTTTCCCGAGTTCTTCATCTCCTCACTGATGCAGATCTTTATGTAGGTTTTGTATTGTGAATTGCAGAAGTCTCAGTGACACTTGAGCTGCCTATTTGCATGGAGGGAAGTTTTTTCCCACTAGCTAGTATGGATAACTTTTCTCAGACAAATCCATTTCAAATAAAATGAAAGTTTAATTAAGATCTTACAAAACAAATGGAAGTTTTGTCCCAGTAAAAAGTGAGGCAGACACTTGCATTAATCATAATCTTCTAACTACTCTCAAGCAGGGAGATTACTTCAAATACTGACATTAGTGACTCCAATTTTTTAGTTAGGAGATCATTCTTAACAGGTTAAACGATTTCTTATTGTTTATTCCTATATATCACAAGGCCAAAGCAGGAGTGAAGGGGGATACAGACACTGAATAAAAAGCTGTCATTTGTATTTCATATTAAAATCATTTCTAGGCAGAAGATAAATGTGATTTAGTTTTCTGAACAAGGAAAGTAATTTTTATTGAACACTTACTTGTTTGACGGTGAAAAGGATAATTATAAGACAGCTTATCACAGCAAACCAATTCATATGTCACCTCTTTGAATTAGCAGTGTAGCCTTATTTCTAAACAAATAGTACAATGAGGGGAGAAAGGAAAAGGAAAAGGAAATGGGAAAGGAAAAGGAAAAGGAAAAGGGAGAAAGATAAATAAATAAATAGATAAATAGGAAGAATTAAAAAAATAAAGGGGACAGGAATCTCTGTGATTTTACATTATTTGCTAAAGAGATCTCTATAGTCCAGCTGAGTCAATATGAGAACAGACTTTGTTTACGATAAAGCTTTGTGACTATTATATGTTCAAATCATCACTGAAAGATTATTTCAATTACAGTATATTGCATGGCTAATAACAAATTATCATCTACTTCTTACACCTAATCATAAAATTATGGCTAAGGAGAAATGGCAGAGGAAGAAAGGTGTGCTTTTATTATTGTGTCTCAGATTCATAAGAAAACTTATATTATAAAGTTATATTCAGGAGAAATAACAATGTTCAAAAATAACATCCAAATGAAATAATTTGAAAGAGAACCCATATTTTAAACACATCCTTACACAAGAAGTTAATTTTAAGTTTTAAAAGTAAGAGTATGATTTCTAGAATAACTGAGATGTACCAGTTAAAAGTAATGTGGGGAGAGCATGTCTGAAATAATCTCTCAGTCCTGAGTATAATGAAGGAACATTCATTTAAATTCAGAAGAACTGGAGTTAGTTTTTTACTATAACCAAAAGACAGCAGAGTTTTATTCAACATTTTTTTTCCTCAAGTTCTTCTTTCTTGTTTTGTTTTCTCTGAAAAATACACAGAAGAATGAGATGCATGAGCAAAATATATTATTTGATGTGCAGTGGAAACATCCAACTACCTAACAAAGTTTCTCATGTTTTACTGGTTCATGCACCTAATATAGTCCATCTTGATTGCTTGATTGACCTAGAGACTGCTATACTAGATATTCTTGGTATTATAAAATATATATTCGTTAGCTGATTATAATAAAAACAAAGGGAAATGGGAAGACTGACTGCCTGCCCTATCTTGGGCTTTTTTGGTGCAACAGAGTTTATATTCCCCCTGTGTTTTTCCACTTTCCTTATATGAAATGAACAGCTGTAATTGAAAGGCAAGAAGCTCCATGGTTTATAGAAATAGGTGTTGTTAAGAGCCTTAGCCATCTAATTTTCTTCCTATTGCAGGGCAGGCTTCCTATTGTCTGTCCTTTAGAGCTAATTTCTTTTCTGATCAAAAGGCCCACATCATTGAAAAGGTAGTAATGACTATTCATTTGGTTGAAACCTCCATTCTGCAGCCTGCAAAGCTTTATTTAGAAACTGCTATTTCTTTCTAAAAGGAAAACCTCATTTGTGTCCTCTATAATGTCAATTAAAGTAGAATATATTTTAATTATTTATCCTGGAGAGAAACCTTTCAGGATCTCAATTTGCTGTGCCAGTGATACAGGCTGTAGTTTGAAACAATATGTGCCTTCAAAATTGTATGTCAGAGAGTAGGAATAAGGTGTGTTTTGATTTTAATTTGCCACTAATGAATAGTTTATTTGCAGCTAATTAGCAAGTTAGAGTTTTACAATTAATGTCTGATTTCTAATCTAACTCATAAAAAGGAGCCTAGCCGTCATTACCAGCAAATAAGGTGGGTTACTGGATCTGTACAGAAAACATTGAAGGAAAGATTCACGAAGATTTAAATGGGCAAAACAGAGATGATGGTGTTCGGTTTTTTCGGAAGAAGGAGTGCAGCGACGTCTCAGTTGTCACCAGCGCCAGGGAGAGTCATTAAAGCACCGCAGCAAGTAACCGGGGGGGACGGGAGGGGTCCCGGCCCGGGGACGCCCCTCGTCCCGCGGCGGCTGCTGCGGACGGCTTGAGGCGAGCGGCCCGGGACGCGGGGGAAAGGACTTTTCTTTTCGGGAGCCCCACGCGAACGCGCATTTCGCTCGCGCAGGCGGAGCCCGCGGCAGCCGCCTCTCTCCAGCAGGAGCATGCTGTGGGCAGGGCTGCTCCCGCTCGCGCCCCCTCCCCACGCGTGTCCCCGCGCCACGCCTCAGCGCGGGGCGCTCGTTCCCGCACAGCGCTGCGGCCCCGGGCCACGGCGGCAGAAGGGGACAGCGAGGCCGCCGAGCACGCAGGGCTGCTCTGCCTGGAAGCGCTCGCCGCCCGGGGGGCCGGGGCAGCCCTGCTGCCTTGGGCACCGGGGGCTCGAGGGAGACCGAGGAATGAGGGCGCTAGGAAATGTCCGGTGCGGTGTCCGCTGCGCAGGGGCGGGAAGGATAAACCGTGAGGGGGCTGAGATGTTAGAGTGATAGAATCATATGATCGTTTAGGTTGGAGAAGACCCTTAAGATCATCGAGTCCAACCGTTAACCTAACACTGCCAAGTCCACCACTAAAGCATGCCCCTAAGCGCCTCGTCTACACGTCTTTTAAATACCTCCAGGGATGGTGACTCCACCACTTCCCTGGGCAGCCTGTTCCAGTGCTTGACAACTCTTTCGGGGGTACTGTACAGTTGGTACTGTGACAGCAGAGGGAAGTTGCAGAAAGTTCCTATTACCGTCTCGTCTCTTGGGAAAGAGATTCCTGCCAGGCTCGGCACAGACTGCCCTGCAGCAGCCGCCGCCGGTGCAGGGGGCAGCGCTCGTCTCTTTAGCATCACTTTTCGTGCCCGTTTTTTCCTCCGTGTTTTCGCGTGAAAATGCATGAGCAAAGTCCATCGTTTCCTCAGGGCTCCGCAGCGAGCCCCGGCGAGTTGTCCTGTGCTGGTGGTCCCCTCTACAACTGTTAATTGGTAACTTGGAGATGGAGAGAGTCCTTATTAGCAATGCCGCCCCCCCGCCCCGCATCCCTCCGCTCCTGCTGAAGCCAACCCCATGAGGCGATTGCCAGGAGGAGCTGTTTGTCAAAGGCTAATAAACAAATTCCTCGCGAACACCTGAATGAACGAGGGCCAGGAACAACCCAATTAAGAAACGGAGCTACTGGTTGTTTTTTGTGGCGATGGAAACAATCCGGGCTCGAAAGAGGTCCATTCAGCGGGCGCTCCGAGAGGTCTGTTTGCAGCCCGCTATTGTTGTCAGAAGCCAAATAAAAGTTCAGTTGGGGGCAAAAGGTGATTAAAAACAACATTCGCCGCTGCCTCCTGAATGCACTGGGAGGCTCTGTTCAAAGGAATCGATCTGTACCCAAACGACGCTGCCTGGGATTTACCCACGCACTTAAGATTTTTGTTCTTAAATGTCACTATTTTTAATGATGTCATCAAAAGTATCCCTTGCTTTCCCGTATACGTGAGCAGCGGGAACAACTGTAGTCTCTAGTGCAGCATCGATATCCTCGCCGCTGGGGAAGTCACAGAAAGGAGTTAGAGCTCGTTTGTCGGAACTAATGATTTGTGCTCCGTCTCGCTGGGCTGGAAAGTCGGTCCAGCCATGTCAGCCTCGCCGCGAGGCGGGCAGCCTCGCAGGCGAGCTGGTTTTTTGACGTGACACTGTTAGATGGGGAGTAAAAAAATCTCCTAACGAACCTGGGCTGCAGAACCAGCCTGAAATGATCCATTTAGCAGCCACGTTACCACGCTGGAAACTTCTGGGGGAGGACGTGGATTCGAGCCTAAAACAGGGATCGAACAGAAAAGCACGTGAACTTTTATCTTAAGCATCGCTAAAAGCCTGAGCATTTTCGGAGGATCATCCTAGCGAGGCTCAGCAGGGTCCAAACAAAAGGGGCGCTCAGCTCCCTTGTCTGGGCAAGTTTCGAGGACAAGCCCTCGCTGATCTCGGTCGGGAGTTAGGCTGGGGACCAGGGGGGATGTTTTAATAAGAGGATTAAACGGGGCCGGTTTGGTGCATAGCGTTATTCTTTAAAAGCCAGCGATCCTCCCTGACACGGTTCCAAGATTCCCCCAAGCTCTGCTGGAGCTTCAATTAACATATATTAATGGCTGTTGCTTATTAAGCGCTGAATGCGTAAGAAGCAGACGGTCCCTTTCAAATGTGCCTTTTCAACCGTGGGGTTTCTCTCGCATTCAAGTTGGATTGTGCTGTAAACTCCTGATTTCGCCTCACACGCCTTTGTGACCAAAACGAAAATAAAAAAGGTGGGCTTCTCTGCCTTTGACAACTGTATTTACACGACCCCAAGTGTTCCCCGACCCCCACCAGACACAGGGGGCTCTCCGGCCCCGGACGGCTTCTCCCCTACTCCCGGCCGCCGCCGGGGAGTGAATTTAAGAAAATGGCTCCAGGCATGAGGCTCCCCCGCCCCGTTTATTGCGCTCGCTGGGTCCTCTCCTGTCTTCTGCCCCTTCCCTACGTTACAGCAGCTCTGCAGGCTCCGTCCCTTTTCCCGGGACACGGGACGGGCAGGACCGAGGAGCAGGCGGAGGCTTCAGTTCGCTTGTGGCTGCCAAGGGGGTGGTGGGATCGGACCTTTTAAAGCGCTCTGCAGGTAACTTTAGGGAGCAGCAGTTGGTACAGCGGGACTTGCCTCGCTTCCTCCTCTCCCCCGCTCCGCCTCACTGGCGATCTGTAGTTTTCAGACCAGGGGAGGGAGAAGAAGCTACTTCTTCTCCCTCCGGCCCCGCTTGCATTTGCGGGAGCGGTGCGGTGCCAGCGCTGGAGGTGGCTCTGAGCCTCCCCGCCCTGCCCCGTGCTTTGCTTCACACCCTCTCGCCCCGCACCAGTGGGCCCTTCCCAAGCCGCAGCTCGGGTCCCTCCAGGGGGGCACCCGGCCGCAGGTGCCGCCTCGCCGCCGTGCAGCCGCGGGGTGTGCGGTGGGGGGGAGCCGCCCCGGAGGTGCTGCTGGCGGAGACCTGCGAGCGGCGGCAGCGCCGGGCTGCTCCGGCGAGCTCCGCGCCTCGGTGCGCAATGCCTGCGCGGCCGCGCCCGGGCAGGGGGCTCACCCGCCGGGCGGGGAAATACGGCTCCGAGGGAAAGCACCGCGACGAGCGCGGGACTCTGCCAGAGCCTGGGAGAGGAGCTGGCTTCTGGCTCTCCTCTCGGGTGCTGAAACCACTCAAGAAATCCTACGGAGAGTTTCCTGTGCTCACCCATCACTCATGCCGAGGCAGAGGGGTTCGACCAGCGTGTTCCTGCTCACCCCTCTTCTGGAAATAGAAATTAGCCAATTTTTTGAGTATTGCTCTTAACACGTGCGGCATGGAAACCCTAGTGCAGTGGGAGCATTACAGGGACTTGTGAAGTGTGGAAACACACTAATCTATGCTTTTTTATTCAGTCAGGTTCAGTTCACCTACAAGGAGATTAGCGATGTCTCAAGAGAAATATTGTCTTGCTTTGAAATAATATGGATCTTAAAGTGTTAAATAGCGCGGCCTTTGGGAAAAAATTATATAATTGGAGTCTCAGGCAGCGCAAAGGCAAATATAAAGACAAAGAGTCTGAAACTTAACGTTGTAATATTTATTTAAACATCGAAGGAAACACCATTCACAGGGCTTTCAGCATGTCCTCTAATTCCGTATACTGCCTCATTTTTCGTTGCATGCAAGCGTGCTCAGTCCCTCCAACAAACGTTTATATAAAGTCATTTCAAAGAATTGTCAGATATACATCAGTCCACTTTCCAGCCCAGCCTGGCACGTCTTAAACCTCGACTGGAGAGGTCAAAATATTTGGAGGGGTTTCAGGTTAATTATAGCTGTCTGAAGGTTTTCCAATATGCTGCAAAAGTTACACGCGAACTACGCCCAAGTGTGCTTTCTAGTGTGATACCGCCTGAAACAACACCTTCCGCTGTCACCCTGTCCTCTCGGGCTGCAATATTTTTACTTCACCCAAGAACACACCAGCAGCAAACCAAACAACAACAAAGACAAAATGCTGACTACACCATATCTCGTCGCAAGCGGGATTTATTTCCCCTTCGACTTCGTTCAACAGACGATTTTGTCAAAAAAGAAATCCGTACAAAACGGGTGACACCTTAAACTGCTAAATCACAGTAGTGCTCAGATCCACTCCAATAAAAATCCCACCACGACACCGTGCTGTTTCCAGAGTACCACCAGTGCCGTTTTAAGCCGGGTCGTTTGGCTTCCCCGACCGCAGGAAGCGCTGAGCGGGGCCGCGCCGCGCCGGGCGGAGCGGTCCCGTCCCCCGCCCTGGTGAAGCCTCCCCGGCCCGGCACGGAGCCCCCTCCCCGGCATCCGCAGCGCAGCGGGCTCGGGGCTGGCGGCACCGGCTTTGACTGTGCCTCCGAGTCCAGCATGGAGCCCTGCCCTGGAGGTGTCCTCTCCCCCTGTACCGATTCCAGTCATTATCCCCGCGGTCTTATCTTTGGGGCCACATCAACGGCTGCCAAGCCGGGGAAGCTGCGCCGGCAGCATCCCTCTTCGCTGAGCCCCCCAGTATGGGACGTGATGCCCAGACACGTCCCTACCTCAAGCCCCTCGACCCTCCCCTGCGCCCCCCACGCCCCCGGGGCAGTTTGCTTAGAGCTACATCGGCGGAACCGGCGGTGCTGCCCACCTCCTCCGGCACCGGGGCTCTCCCAGCACGGCTCCGAGCAGACTCCAGGCTCGGTTTGTCTCTCCTCCCCCAGCACGCCCCGGCCAGGAGAGCCGTCCAGCTTCCCCAGACGGAGCTGGAGCAGGGCGCAGGGGGAGGACGAGGAAGAGCAGGGACATGGCAGCGCTCCCCGTCTCCGCCTCCAGCCCCGCAGCGGCAGGGAGAGGCAGGCTGGGCAGCTCAGTGCCCGCGGTGCTTTCAAGGAGCTGCCAGCCCTGTCCGAGCAGGTGCGGGTGTCCGTGCCTCTGGGGAAGGAAGGAAGGGCGGGAGAAAAGATGGAAGGGGAAGGGGAGGGAAGGGACGGAAAGGGAAGCCCATGATTGACAGCTCCAGTGAGCTGTCCACTTACACACCCTCCGCCAAAGTTTTCTTTCACACGGAGGGAACTTTGCTGTTGCCATGAAACTCGGGGGTTTTGCAAGCGCCGTCCCCTCCCCCCCACTGTCTTTGGGGCAGCCGAGTGGAAAAACTCAAGTGGCAATGGGGTGGACCCAGGTGGGGATGGCCGGGAGCGCCCTCCCGGCAGTCAGCCCGGCCCCGCTGGCATCCACACCGCCGCCTCCCCCGGGCTGCGCCGGCGTGCTGCCGCGGGGCAGCCCGTCACCCACCGGGACGGAGGACCCGGCGGCCATGCCCGGCCCCGGCAGGGCAGTGCGGGTTCTCCCCCATGAGAGGGCTCAGAAGTGGAAGATTTTACTCCGTCCCCCCGCCTTCATCCGTTCCGGAGGGGTGTCCGTGCAGTGCGGGCTCGCTCCGTCTCCAGGCAGCTTCTCCGGGCTTGGCATCCACCCGGGAGCCCCAAATCTCTTTGTGCCCGACAAACGCACGGCTCCCGCTTGCAGCACAGCGCCCCGCCCCGCTCCTCCTCCCCGCGCCCCCGGAGAGGAGGGCAGCCCCGTCCCGCCCGGCGCCCGGGCCCGCTCCTTCCCCCTCGGCGTGGCCCGGCAGCTGCGGGAGCCTCACCGGCCTCTCTGCACCGCGCAGCCCCAGCTCTGCCCCGTCCCGCTGCTTGGGCCGCCAGCCCAGAGCCCAGAGCCGGGACCAGGTGCAGGGCCGGGGGCCGCAGGGTAGCGGCGCCCGGGGCCGTGGCGGCGGGGGTCCGGCACCAGCAGCCCCGAAACGCCAACTTTTTGGCTCCCCCCACCCCCCCAGCTGGTCAGTTACCGGCGTCGGGGCTGTCGGGAACCGCTCGCTGATTGGCTGCCGCCCGCTCATTTATAGCCCGTCAATCAAATACCCCCGGGATTGGTGTGCGCATCGCTTGGCGCTGCCCGCGGGAAGCGCTCTGCTCCGCACCGCTCCGCAGGCGCGGCCGCCGCCGCAGCACCAGCACCACCACCAGCACCTCGGGGAGCGGCGCCTCCACCCGCCGGGCAGAAAAACTTCCTCCTCCCGCAGCAGCCGCCCAGGCAGGTTCTTTCCCCTTTTTTTTTTTTTTTTTAACTTCCTCTCCCCGATCTGGTGCCCGCCTGCCCGCCACCCTGGCGCACCTCTTGCCGGCTCCGGCCATGTACAGCATGCTGGAGACTGAGATCAAGACGCCGCAGCCCACGCCGGGCAGCGCCGGGGGCAACCCCCCTCCGGGGAGCAATGGCAAAGGAGGCGGAGGCGGTGGGGCCAGCAACGGAGCGGGAGCGGGCTCAGACCAGGACCGGGTGAAACGCCCCATGAACGCCTTCATGGTGTGGTCGCGGGGCCAGCGGCGGAAGATGGCCCAGGAGAACCCCAAGATGCACAATTCGGAGATCAGCAAGCGCCTCGGGGCCGACTGGAAGCTGCTGAGCGACGCCGAGAAGCGGCCTTTCATCGACGAGGCCAAGCGGCTGCGGGCCGTGCACATGAAGGAGTATCCGGATTACAAATACCGGCCCCGAAGGAAGACCAAGACTTTGCTGAAGAAGGACAAATACTCTCTGCCCGGCAATCTGCTGGCCCCGGGGGGGGGCAACGCGGTGAGCAGCCCAGTCGGGGTGGGGCAGAGGATTGACACTTATGCCCACATGAACGGCTGGACCAACGGGGCTTACTCACTGATGCAAGACCAGCTGGGCTACAGCCAGCACCCGGGCATGAACAGCCCCCAGCTGCAGCAGATGCACCGCTACGACATGACGGGCCTGCAGTACAGCCCCATGATGTCCACGGCCCAGACCTACATGAACGCCGCCTCCACCTACAGCATGTCCCCCGCCGCCTACGGCCAGCAGCCCTCTACGGCCATGAGCCTCGGCTCCATGGGCTCGGTGGTGAAATCCGAGCCCAGCTCGCCGCCTCCTGCCATCACTTCCCACTCGCAGAGGGCCTGCCTGGGAGACCTGCGGGATATGATCAGCATGTACCTGCCCCCCGGGGGGGATGCCACAGACCCTTCCGCGCTGCAGGGCAGCAGGTTACACAGCGTCCACCAGCACTACCAGAGTGCCGGGACTGGCGTGAATGGTACCGTACCACTAACTCACATATAAACTTGGCTGCTCCGGACGGCTCCCCGTCTTAATCCCTAACCCCACCACCGCTCCCTGACTACAGCGGGACGTATGGCAGTGTTGTTCAGCTTAGCAGACTTAATACTAACTTTGGAGGAATTTTAAAAAGGAAATCCGTTAGTTGTGTCCTTTTTTTGTACAAAAAAAAATATTCGAGCAAGCTGTTGTTCTAATAGATCACAATTCCTGCCTCCTAGAAGCCGCTGTGAAGTTTTTAAACCACGGCAACTTCTTTCCTGGTTTCTGCTAGGTTGGGCACTGGTTTATTCGCTTAAAAGTTTTTAAAAGGTCTTGCATCTTCCAGTTTGATTTTTAGCGTTGCAATGACATAAAAAAACCCACAAAACAAAACGGCGGGCTTTTGTTTTTAAACTCAGTTGTTCACATTATCGTTGTGGTTTCTTAAGTGTTTTGTTCTTCCCACCTTACCGAGCCTCATTCGGTATCCACAATCTGTAGCTTTCACGACTTTTTAACTTTAGGGTTTTGTTCCTTAAAAAAAGGGGAGGTGGGAGAGAGCTGTGCGGGTCGCAAACGCATTTCTTTTATTTATAGTAAGTTGTGAGTCTTGGTTTTTCTTAAGCTGTAAACTTTTATGTAAATTGGTTTGTGAATTTTACTGTGAATGATGTTTTGACATATCACAATGAAGAAACGTTTTAGTTTTGTTTACCGGATTTCTTCAAAAAAAAAAAAGTCATCGAAACACTCCTTCCCTCTCCCTAGTCCTCGTTTGCTTCCTTCTTCCAAACGAAGAGAGATCAATAAATTTTATATCAGGCACGTCGGTAGTCTCCGGGCGCTTTGTGCGTGGGCGGGCGCGCAGCCGGTCCCTCCGCAGCGGCGGGGAGCGCGGAGCGGGGACAGCGCGCTCCTTCCCGGGGCTCCCCGCAGCAGCCGCAGTCCCGCCGCCCGGCCGAAGAGCCCGGGAGCTGCCATCGCTTTTCGGCCGGGTTTCTGCGGCTGCCGCGCCGTGGTGTATTTTGGCTGGGGAGGGGGGAGTGCTTCTTCGAGTTAATTTTTTCCTGAAGAAAAGCGGGACCCGGGCCGGGAAAGCGTCGCTGTACTACTGAAGCTGCTGCTCTCCGAGTCGCCGGCCACTTGTTGCCTCGCCGCCCGACCGGTTTCTCCCGGCCGACGGGGAGGGAAGGGGGTTACACGTGTGCGCCTCGTTTGTTTTTTTTTTTTTTTGCTCTGGAGGATTTGCCTAGAAACCTGAGCTCATCTGAAATATTTACAAAAGTAAAACCCGTTGGGGAACTCTTAATTAGACTCTATTAAAAATGAATGGTTACAGGAGTCCCCAGAGGAAATAAATAATTCAATCTTTTCAGTATGTTTGACGAGTGTGTTTTTAGTCTGGACAACTTTTCTTTCCTTCCCCCCCCCCCCCCCCCCCTTTTTTAGGGGCCTGTTTTATTCCTGGCTGTATTTCTGTGGGCGCTGCGGAACAGCCCCGAGCTGCACGCCCCGCGGAGTCCCGGGGCCGCCGGCCGAGCGGGAGACCGCTTATCCCTCCCTCTGCTCGGCGGCAAAAGTCGTGCTCCCGGCCGACCCCCCCAGGCGTTCTCTCGGCTCCTCCTGGCTTCGAGCGGCGGCCCGGCGGGGCCGCGGGCCGGGCTCAGAGCTCCCCGAGCCGGGCGGCCGCTCTGCAGCCAGAGCACCCTTGCAGACGGCCAGTGCATTTCGCAGCGCATCCCCCCCCTCGAGCCTCTGCCTTTCGTTTGCTTCGACTAACCTTTTCGCTGTTTGTCTTAGTATAGAAGGAAAGGGAACGGGAGGGTGCTGTTGTTTGGTTAAAGAGGACTGCTCTACTCTCCCCTTAGGAACGGCGGCTTCGGGGAGATTTCGCGCCCCTCCGCTGCCCGCTTGCGGCCGCCGAGATCTGCCGGGGCGGTGGGAGCCGCTTCCCCTTCCCCGCGGCCTTCCTCCCTGCCCGGCTGCTTTCCACCCTCCCCGCCGGCCGGGCCGGGGGCCCCGCGCTGCCTCCCGGTCCTGCAGCGTGGAAGCCCCGGCGGCGGCGCCTGCCTTGCTCTCCGCCGGGAAGCACGTCCAGGCTCGGTCAGGGCCTTCCTCCGGCTCTTTCATGAGGAAAATCGATGCTCTGCAAACCACACCGAGAGTCTCCTTCTGGTGTGGGGTGCTGGCTCCTGGCACCCGGGGAAGGGGGAGTGCCGGGAGCAGCTGCTGCAGGTCCTCAACCCGGGGAGAGACCCCGGGGCCACGCACGCTGCCCTCTGCACAGACAAGCCCCTGGGGCCATCCGCCCTCTGGTCCGTGTGGTAAGCCTCTGGCACCCCACAGGCTCCCTTCTGCTCAGGAACAGTCGTGCCGGAATTGGGGGTAATCACTTTGGAAATGAGAACCCAATGTGTTTAATACCCTCAGCTCAACTCCTTCCATAACATTTCTGGTGAAAACTGGCAAACCTGTGGCATTGCTTTCTCCTGTTTTCTCCTTCAGGTAGGAGAAAACCTGTGCCTGTTACTAGCTCTGTGAGGAGAAGCAGCCCCGTAACCCGGGGGCCTGAGAGAAGGTGATGAGACCAGTGGTGTCAGTACAGTACATGGAGATATGCAGAGGGGGTAGCAGCAGGTCCCGTGTCATCTCAGCTGGGGGTCAAACTAGTGCTCTCCAGAATAGGCAGTGCCAGGACAGCTCTGGGAGGGGAAGCGTGATGATCCTGTTCCCTGAAACACGTCTCCCTCAGCCTTCCCAGACAAGCGTGTGGTGCAAGTCTGAGAACAGTGAGGGCTCGGTGAGCAGGTGAGCTGCTGCCATCACTGGAATTGTATTTGATATCTTTAGAGTTGAATTGCAGCTGCATCATTATAAGTAGTTGTTCTCTTCATCTGAGTTCTCTGGAAGTGGATTGTCTGCCATGAAAGGGGAGAAACACTGTTCTTCAAAGGTTTGCAGTATTTAAGTTCAAGTTATCCTTGTTTGCCATAAATCAGGGCCTAAGGAGAGTTTGTGAGCAAGTCCCTGAGGGGTCACAGAGATGCTTCTGTATAAACTACCTTGTTGTCTCTGAAAGCTCATCTCAGTAGTTTGGCTTGTGGATGTTTTTCCTGAGCTACTGATTTTGAGATGCCCAGACAAAATCTTCCACAGTTTTCAGCTTCCTGAGGCTGAACTTTATCCATAAGTTCCTAAGTTGCAGGCAGAGCTTGTGGAAAGGGTTGTAAACAGGCACACACCACTGGTTGGGGGGGAGACCCATTGTAAGATGAAAGCATAAGTACAAGTACATACATAAGTGCAAGTACAGATACAGCCTCTTCTTCCCCGAACACGAGTGTATTTTCCATCAGAGAGCCAAGAGCATAGCGGGGGACATTGCCTCAAAGACAACTTTTTTTCGAAGAGCACTGTTACGTCCTTTGCTTGGACTCAAGAAATTTGCCTCAAGAACAAATGCAGAAACATGTTCCCTTTAGAACTAATGAAGGTATGTTTTATTTGTACTGAACTACATTTTTAAATTTTCAGTTTATTCTGGACATAGACATACATCCTGCATGCATTAAATCTCAATGCCTTTTGAGCAATGCCCGTGTGGGATTTCACACTCCTGCTTGTGTGGGAGGGATCAGAATTGAGCTACTAACATTCTCAGGGAAAGCAGGTGAAGTTACAAACAGTTGTGTACGGGACATGTTGGCTCTGTGGAAGATGCGTTTGCACAGGATTCTTCACTCCAGAAATCCACAGCACTTTGCAAGATAGGGCTGTAAGTGAAATGCTGAATTGTTGCATATGCAAAATCATTAGCAACTATTTGCACAGTCAAAAAAACTGCAGCCTTATCCTAGGACATCTAGAATAGATGCAAGTGCATTCATTATCCTTAGAAAGACTGAACATCGGCTGTGGAGAGGTTAATAGTGTTAGTGTTTAAGTGTAATGACAATATTTAGGCTTTTGCATTAACACTTTTTTGAATGGAAGAGTGGAAGATCACACTTGGTGCTACTGTTAGTCTGTCAAAAACCAGCGTATTGGGTTACATTTTGATGGTTTCTTCCTATACCAAAGAGCTGCAGAGTTAATTTATTTCAACAAAAATTGGTAAGTGAAAATATTTTAAATTAAAGTTTCAAGACAGTCTGGGTGGGGAGTAAATTCTAATAATTAGCAGAGGAATCTGATTGTGGGTCTTTTAAAAATATTTTTTAAACTACATTTTTTTGTATTTCTAATACTTTTGCTATAAGAAGAGATTAATATTAAAATCAGTAAAAGGCATATGATTAGCATAAACACTTTATGAAAGCATTTATAAATCAGTGCTTTCTCATATCAAACATGAGACTAAGAAAGGATACTTTTCAGGAACATTAGAAAGATAAGACCTTGTCTAACTATCTCCCGGTGTTAATACAAAGAATTTTTTCATAGGAATTAATACAGCAGAAGAGATGAAGTTAAGTGATGTTCAGGACTGGGATGTTGCTGGTATTCCCAATGTCTGCAAAAGTGAGAAGTTTGATATGGCTTCTTTTCTACTTATGTATACCTTTTTCCTAGCTTTATTGTAGTCAAGTCCAGTTAATTTACATGGTGCAGATTCAGATTATTTCTATGGTAAACCTAGAGTGACAAAACACAGAAATCTTAAAGAGAAAGAGATAAAATTTAACCCATTTCTTTTATGATTTCTTGGGGAAGGAGTGGAAAGCTGTTACTGCAGATCCGTTTGCATGGGGTAATTTAGTGGTTAATGCAGATTAAGTTTTCCAGAATCGTTTCCCATATGTTTCTCTATCGTGACATTTTACTGGTGCCACTGGATGCAATAATAATTGCAACACAGTAATTTATTTCACAACAGAATGTACTCAGGATGAGGAATTAATTATTCTTTGCTGTGAATACCATTCACAGCCAACCTCTTTGTATTGCTGGTCAGGTAAACAGGATTTCAGATTTGCCTCCTCCAAAGACATCCTCAGAAGCTCTTTATCCATTTTATACCTCAGTTTTCCAGTTTCTAAAATGAGTTCTATACCTAGTGCAGCAGGGGAGGTTGCAATGCATGTGAGGGAGTGTGTGTGTAAGAGCAAGAGAATGGGGAGGGATGTCACAGTAAATCCATAAAGAGATGTATTTGTACCTCCTCTGTGATGGAAAAAAAAAGTATCTACTACTTAAATGTTATTTAAGTCAGCATTACGCTCAGGATGCTCATCTTTATTGTTGTTGCTGAGTTCATTTATACCATATTTATGCCAGGTTACTTTTATTCAGTAATACCTCAAATGAAGCTAAATCAATCTGAGCATGATTTGCCCTCGTTTAAAAATGCTTGTGCTAATGTAGTTGAAGTCTCCAATTCTTGTCCACGTGATGAAGCAGTTGTGGGGTTTTAACACATTACTGCCCCAGAGCTGTTTGCTCAGTTGATCTTCTGGAAATCACTACACCTTTTTCTATGCTTTGGCCATCACAGTTCACACGCTGGTGGATAGGTGCAAACTCACCTTGGCTGATGGGGAGAAGTGTGAAACATAAACTACTGCATAAGCTTCGCTGCTTCCAAAGAAATGCAAAGGTTCTCAGAGCCCCAAATTGCTATGTGTATATTCCATGTGCACAGCCGCCCAGAGCTTGGAAAGAGTCAGACACAAGTGGGGAAGGGCCTAGGAATAAGAAGGAAATTAAGCAATGTTAAAAAGTTGTGAGCTTCCGTCATTTATCTCTTCTGGGGCTTCTGATTGAGACTTCTGGCCTTGGTGAGCTTTTTTCTTTGTCTCCGTGAAGAATATTATGCATCTTTTCTATACAGGCCATAGGAAATAGTATAGCAGTGATTGCACCAAGCCTTCAGGATTTCCTCTTTGTACTAGACTCAGCTTATTCATTTCATGCATCATCATTCACAGCTTGCTGTGCTGATTTCAAAAATTCTATACATCTACTTGACACAAAGGGGAGAGACAGAACATAGTGGTGGACGTGCCTTAGGTGCATGTAACGACTGTTCTTGAATGCCATTTGCAAGGGAAGAAATCTTGAAAGTCAATGGGAACTTTGCCCATTCAGAGTTCAGGATAAGGCACTTGGCATTGATTTCATTTTCATTGTACTGTGTTGCCTAGTCAGAAAAACTTCTCTGCCACAAAGTTAAGAAAAGATATTTTAAACCAAATAATTATTTTCTTTTTTTTTCTCCTTTCTTTTTTTTTCCTTTAAGATTCACTGGGCAGTTTTCATTTTACAGCCTGTAAACAGCAAAAGTCATAGTAGGAATTCCTTTTAAAAAGTAAGTTATACTTTCATTATTGAGCAAAAAGTTCTTTTCTTTTAAACTTTAGTCTGTTAAACAGGTGAACATTTGTGAAACAGGTGTGAATTTTTTATGAGCATACCAGAGCTGGGATAGGAACTGAATTAATTGTTATGCCCCTAAAGTAAAAGGAAGTAAAGGAGCAGAATATACAAACTATCAGACGTATGTATCAAGGTAATTCTGTGTAGTTTTCCAGGCATTCAGCAGGTCCAGATGAGTTGCTGCAGTAAGGATAGCCCTGTCTGCTTTCTCTCGGGGAATGTCCTAAGAACAGTTGAAGTTTTCCTGACTTGGTCAGTTTTGTGCAGAGCATGCAATGTTATAGGAAAAGTTTTCCTGAGCTATTCTCAAAGTAAGGAGACTAACTTCTTGAAAGTATTTTGCTTTCTTTTCCAGTAACTCTTCTGCTCTTCTTCTTTCAATAGATTCCAGTCTGTACTTGTGTCAAAGGGGTATAATTCTAGCTAAGAACAAGATGTTTTGATTTGAAAGTCCTGTGTAAGCAGGTACTAATAATTTTGGATTAATTGTTAAAGGAAATAAGGATTCTTGTTTTGTTTTGTTTTGTTTTGTTTTGTTTAGACAGCAGCATAACAAAAAGATTATTTAAGAATTTAGACTGTGGTGGCATTGAAAGATCTCCCGCTGGAGATTCTGGAGTAGGAAACACGATTGTTTTGGCCTCTAGCAGAGGGCTGTCCATCTGTGTGCTGGAGTTACCTTGTCATTCAATGACTGACAGGCCAATTAACGATAGGAGGAGACTTGTGAGCTACATGGAGAAGCATGGCACTGACAAAATCTGGCAGATCATTTGGATTTCCTGTTACGTGAAACTTCTCCAACAATCATTTTCTCTTCAATTATTCAAGAGGGGACTAGAATTTAGGCCACCCTCAGCAGATTTCAATAGCACTGAACAAGCATTAGATGATATTTTGCAGTCCTATGTCTGATTCCTGTGCTCTGGTTCTGCTTGGCTCCATCTCCCTCCACGATCCTGCCAAGATTCAGAAACTGGATATGAACATAGCCTCCAAATCTAGGGGAGTACTGACCATGCAGTCCTACTCTTTTTTGGACAAATGCATTTTCACTGGGCTGTCAGAATGTCAGTTCAGGATAGTGCTCTGATACACACAATCTTGAGAAAGTTAATTTCTCCTTACACTGAGGTTTCATCATGGGAAAATCCCTCCTTTCCCAACAGAACTACTGATTTCTAGTTTTCATCAAATTATAGTTCCAAACAGCTTCACATCAGAAGCTTGTTGGTAGCCCCTAGCAAGTTGCTGACAAGATATTAAGATATTGCTGATATCATGATATTGCAAGAGTTGGGTGTTGAGCAACTCTCTGCTTGGCTTAGTATAGGACTTCAAGAGAAGGAAGGGGGACTAATGGAAAATACTGTCCAGGAGTGGTGTTGGGAAGGCACTGGCAGACATTGATGCTTGATCTGCTTCATCTTCAGTGCAAAGCAGGAAATGTCCTTTTGTCTGTATCCCCTTATGGGCAAGCCAGTCTGGGTTGAAAACATTGCTAAATGAAGCCAGAGCTTCTGTATGTGGATGGAAGCCAGAAGAAGGACAACTTGATGCTGAAGTAAGGGAGTATTAACTTTCTCTGAAAGTGCCTTGTGGTTATAGCACTAGATTAGCTGCTTTGATTTGTGGCAAGGAAGTAGGTGAAAGTGGTCCTTGAATGAGAAGCAGTCCTTAGGGTAACCTCCTTGGTGAGTTTCAAAACTGTGATGGCTGAGATTGTTACCAACCCATGAGAGAATTTCCTGAACAGTTCCTAATAAGAACCACTGCCAGTCGTAGGTTTTAAGATTTCTACCTTGTCTTGCCCATAGAAGCACTGGGGAGAGAAGCAGCAAGTGGAACAGACCTTCATCATCAGGGAGATAAGAAAGTCATAAGAAAGTCAGGGTTATAAGCATAGGGCTAAGCAGCTCAGGTGGGAGGGAGAGGATTTGGTTTTACCTTGCCTACTTCATGAGAAACAAGAACACTTCCAAAGGCGGAGCAGGTGACTTTATTAAATTGCATCACAAATTTTGTTGCAAAAATAACCCTTGACCATTTTTTTATTTTAACATGCTTTAGACTGCGAGCTTTTCAGAGGAATAGTACTTGTTTTCCCCAACTTCTAAAGCATTAGGTGTGATTTTGATGATCACACTCCTTCATATATTTAAGCATTTGTGCCTGTCTTAATTCCAGCTCCAAAGACTGGTAGCCCAAAGGGAAGTGTGGGAAAGCAAATAGTAGCCCACAGCATGGGAGGTAAGTGAAAGCTGTGGCTCTGTGAAACGCATTGTTCCAGCTAAACCGAGACCCTTTCCTTTTCTTTGAAGCCTTATAAGGCAGTGTTCATGATCTGCAGTGGTGCATGTGGAAGGGATGACTAGAGACAGAGTGCCAATTTAAAAGTAGGCTTTTATGATTTAATCACAAATATCATTCTCTGGCTGCAGACATGAGAAGTACGCATATAGAAAATGGCATTGTGACAAATAGTACCAAGAGGTTTTTTTCTGAGTCCATTTAGTGAAGGCTGCGCAGGAAGGTTAGATGTAAAAAAGAATGATGCAACTAATAGAGATGGAAGGGGAAGGCCCAAAGATAATGGGATGAAAGGAGTTTATCACCTTGAAACATGTATGTTTCATTTCTGAGGATTATTTAAAACTGTGAAGAAAACAATGCAATGTTATTTTTTATTTAAAATACATCTGTATTTTCTATGACTCATAGTTACTTTTCCAATATGCACAACGTGACCAGAATCTAGCTTATCCTTACCTTGAAGTGTGAACACAACAGAAAAATCAGTTGTAGCTAATGAATGAACAAGGACAATAGAGATCTACTGGCATTTGTCCCTAAAATCTCTGTGTGAAGGGGAGGACAGGGGAGCTTTGGGAGGGAGCTAGAACAGATCTGCTGAATTTCGATGAGGATTTCTCTAGTTTGTCTCCCATTCTGGTTGGCTGCATTATTATTTATTTCATCACTCAAATTGTGGTAGGTGCTGCTTGCCTTACAGTATGAATAACAAGCTGTTGGGCTCAGTAGAGTTCACTTATGCAGTAGGCAAGAATAATTCTCTCCTCTGCAGGAACTGCTGGATAAAATTTAATAGTCTCAGCTGTGCCCCAGGGGGTTAGGGTAAAGGATCATAATGGTCCCTTCTGACCTTAAAATATATAAGTGTATAATAATATCTAAGTATATACCAGGATTGTATCCTGGCCACAGTACAGTCAATGGATTCCCCCTACAGCGTCTTGTCTGAAACTTTGCAGTCTAAAAGCTTAAGAAAGGCACAGCGTGGAGCAGCATGACCACAACAGATGATGTGAGGGAATAGGCAAACTACTAAAAGAAGTTCCTGTGGTTACTTGGATGTGCCATATGACATACATATATGAACATATACCCTTTGGCACAGGAAGTGTCAGTAGATTATGCATAAATGCACATATTCATATACATTCCCTTGTATCCCTACAATAACTTTTCCTAAAGTATAGGACATAAAAATTACTTAAATAACTGTTGGATCAAGTAATACAGAAAACAAATGTATACTATCAGGTCCTCATGTTATCCCACAAATGGTGCTGCCATATTCCCACTTCTTTATTTGAAAGTATCGTTCATATTCATTGTTAAACTTAACCTGAAGAGGGACATCAGTAATAGTTCTCTAGTAAAATTTGACTAATCATAAACTGAAAATAGCAACTTTTTCACTTGAAACATTCTCATTCCCTTGGTTCAGTGAAGTGCATCATCTTTAGATTGGAATATTTGTCAGCAGAATCAGCTGTTAAAGTTTGACAACATTTCTGTTTCAGTGGCCTTAAGCACCTTCAACATTTACACGCTCCTGAGGTAAGAGGGAAAAGAAAGATGACACCCAGCTAGTGCTAATGATTCTGATGGCTGAATACTGAAGAACTAGTTAGGATTGCATTGTCGAGGTGTCTTTAGAGCCAATAGGCTAAGAAACTTTTTATCATGAAAATTTAGATTATGTAGAAATTGCCATGCATATCGGAGATCCTTGGGATCTGTGGATTTATGTCCTCATTGGCAGATAGAGAAGACAGCAGATTTCACAACCCAGTAATGATTTGTCATTTGTTCTTAAGGAATCTCTCAAATGGCATGGCTGTGATAGAGGCACTGTACAGATGTACTGGAAAAGTATGTGCTTTCAATTAAAGAAAACTAAATCAGGTAAAGGGAAGGTGACCAGGATGTTGATGCAGTCTCCCCACATGTCAGTACCTGGGATGTAGCATGCATGTCTGCACCACATTGTCAGTCACACAGAGCACTTGGAGAAGTTTGAGGCCGCAGCTAAAAAAACAACTTTGGGGCAAGAGGTCTAGAAGACATTCTCAGGAGAGATATAAGGAGGTGGATATATGTGGGACTATGTGATGACGTGTGAAGGGAGTAAGAAGTCTGCATAACACCTGAAGGGTGCAAAAAGAAAAACTAGTTCTGCTGGGTGGTGCCCTGTGACACAACCAGGAAAAATGGGTTAGATTTAAGGAGGATTTTATCAAAGGAATGCCAGGAAAATAAAAGACGTACAAGGTTCTCTCCAGGAGAATGTTTCAGATGTTAAAGCAGGACTGGATAAAATATCTGTGAACTGCAGAGAAGAATCTTGTGTTGGAAGAAGGGGAGATCAGTGTTTCCTGGCTGTTTTCTGCACGTAATTTCTATGAGTCACCACTGGCAGTTAACATAGGTTGGTCAGTTTGACTTGGGTTTCCAGTAAGTTTCTCTGTATTGTTCTCCTGTGTGAACTCGGGCCTTGTCTGAGCTTGAGCACTCGGTCATTTGTGAAATAATTGATTTGCTCTGATTGAACCATATGCGATCAGGTGTGTTCCTGAATGTCATGGAAGCCTGGCAGTGCTATACTGGGACAGAACTTGTGGCTTGATAATAATTCCTAATTTTAGGGTTGTTTTCCCTGTTAGATCTCAAAGCACTTTGCAAAGGAAATCAGTGCAACTCAGTTACACCAAGAAAATGGTCCAGGGACACCCAGTAAGGCAGTGGCAGAGCCAGTAGTCATCCCTTGTCTCAGACTGATGCTCTGCCCACTGTTTGGAAGAGAAATTTCAGAACTGGACTTATTGTCCTGTCTGCAGCATTTCCTTATATTGATGATGGCTCCAGAAGAGCTCCAGCAGCCCTAAGAGGGAATTGCTTTCAATTTTCTCCTTACACCTCTGCTAAGGGTTACTGTCCTTGGAGAGGGAAGTGTATGTATGCCAGCTCTTCAGTGACTGCATACTAGTTTAAACTAATCGTGTTTTCAGATACACTGGACTACTTATGATAAAGGGCTGGTAGTCTTGGTGTGTCATATGGGTTTTGTCACCCTGGTAGAGGGAGAGCAAACAGTCATGTTGTTGTTTCCTATTTTTCCCCAGTGTGGACTGCCAGAGCTTATGTAGGGACAACCGAACTAGTAGTGTGTGAGGATGGCTCAGCCACTCAGCACTGTCTGAGCCTTCTTGGAGGCTTTGTGTGATGGATTTGGAGATCTGAAGGATCTGCATGCCCTCCCTGGTGCTGACAAGGCCCTCTGTGTGTTTGTATTTTGCGGGAGGTGCTTCATGCTACAAGTTAGGTGAAACTTCAGAAACCAGTCAATACAAATTCACTCAAGTATTTTTAATGTAAAGATACCCTTCCTCCTCCCAATAAACAACCACATTTAAACATTGGGCTTAATTTCACTAAAAATATAATCTCTTGAAGCATGTATCATGCTTTTCATTAAACACAAAAGCCATTTTATGTGTTTTGCAGTAAAGTATACAGATGAATTGTAAAGACAAAGATAATGGGAATTAAAGTCTACCAGTGTTCCCTTGCAAAATTTCTAAATTGTCGGATGTGATGTAAGTTTATTTTGTTTCAAATCAGTTCTGTGGAAGGGTAACTTGTAGCTGAGTTTGCTGCTGATTTGATGCATCCATTGAATCTACTAGCAGCTGCAAAATTCCAGGAGCCTGGCCTTTTCATGATTCAGTGACCATGTAATTGGCCATGGGATTTATTCAGCGTTTTAATTCTATGTGACCCTTCCGTACAGCATCCTACCAAAATGTCCCCATTTAATTCTGTGGCTTTATGTTGTGCATTCTGAATGAACAGCTCACCATTTAGAATCCATTTTCCTTGCGTATACAACCAGATAAAATATCATAGTAATGGCTACCTGCTTGTTTGCATCATTGTTAAAGCTTAAAGTATACAACCTGACTTTAAAATAGAGTGAACTGGGCCTTTGTGAGCAAAGGGCATTGGATTGGATGTGTCTTCTTTGGGTACTGCCTGGAGTCAACTGACACCAGATATTTCTGCAAGCCAGTTACTAAATGGACCATCAGGAATGGACACACATGCAGAGGGATAAACAGTCAAGCACATGCTCAGCCCCCATCCTGCAAAAGTCTTAAAATACTGTGACTTAATCATTTAGCAACACCATTTGAGCAGTTTCAAACATAACTACTCTTGGGAGCCAGCTCGTGCCTTTATCTGCCCTCTGGCTGGGAGCTCTGGGTGTGGGAGGAATGCAGGACTGGGTGCTTATCTCTTCATCTCGTCTCTGCTGTGTTTTGAGTTGCTAGCTTGAGTGGTGATGTGCCTGGAAAAGATTGGCTGGGGGAGGTCAGCTGCTGGACTGATAGGCACTGGTAGGAATGGAGGTGGAATATATATGGGGAATATAATTTTTGTATTGTGGTCCAGATTCTTTATTCTAAAACCATATAGTATAATTGAAATTACATACTTTCACGTGCATGATGTACGTCTTTAGTAAGACAGGTTTATGTAAGCAATGGCTCACAACTGGGAGTCTACCCAGTGGTTATCATCTGTGTGAGAGTTGTTGCTTCTAGCACTAATGGTCAAGATTTCCATCTCTGTTATACTCTTTAGTGTGGAATAACTAGTTTTACAAAGGTGTGGCTGAAATAAAAATTTACTGTAGGTTTCAGTTCCAAGGCCTATAGTGTGACAAGATTACAACTGCAATATCATCCAGGAGAATTCTGCAAAACCACCAAAAGTGCCTTTTACATGTGAGAATTAAAGTTGTTGTAGGTTGTTTCAGGAAAGAAGGGGGAAAAGAGTGCCTTAAAATGCTGCTGTTATTACAAAAGTAAATAGAAGAGAGTCTTATGGAAATGAGGTTTCCTTTCTTAAACTAAGTCTGTTTTTTTCCAGAGCAGTAAAGCTCATCCTATACCAGTGGTTGTTGACTTAATTCAGAGTAGGTGAAAAGTGATTGTGCCAGTTACTCAGCTAAAGAAGCATTATTAGTGTCTCAGTGAGCAATGACTGCTGTGTGGTACGTGAATGGAGAGTGGCGAGGAAGAGCTTTGCTCGGGTCTCTAGTAGAAGGACAGTTGAACAGGACTGTAAGTACTCTGGCAGCCAACAGTACTGTCAGAGAAAGTATTATGATGGCGTTTGCCACACGTTACTCCTTCAAGTTTATTGTATTTGCAGCTAGTGTTAGTGGATCCAAAATCTTTGTTGAAATGAGCACTTTTAACCCTTCAGGATCAGCCTGAAACCTCCGTGAAGGATTGTTCAGAACTGCTTGGCAGGTCTGCTGTCTTTCACGCTTTCTTCCTCTCTGGTGAGTGAGACAGCTATCCATCCGCCATGTGACGGTGAGCAATTCTGGTGTGCTAGCTCCCTTGAGAAAACTAAAATATTGCAAAGTGTGCCATATAGAAAGGCTCATTTGAGTACAAGGCTTTCTGAGTGCTGCTACACAGCACCACACCTCCTTCCTTGTTTTCTGATCCTATGGGCTAGAAGAAGAAGGTCAATGATCCATCAACCAAATGGAGAATTGGAAAAACCTAAAAATGGGAGTCGGTTAGCTGTAGCTGTAAGGGGAAAAGGAACAGTGCAGGGCTAACAGTGCTGCGAAAATCCTAAGTTAAAGGGGACTCTGAGCACATTGCTTTTAAGTGACTCTTTTCTAACACTTCTCAATTCTATAATAGTTGTTGGTCAGCCTGGTTCACAGCACAGCATTGAAAAGCACAGCTGCAGTATGAAGTAGGCTCATAAGAGAACTCATGAGTTTGCTATTTTTCACCCTTAGATGAATTTTCAACATTTCTGAGTTAAAATGGCAGATCACACAAGGTGATAGCAAATGCACAATGCCCTAATTATCACTGGGTTAACCTCAGGGATGCCAGAGTGCCGCATCAGTCGCAGTAAATGAGTGACCCATTGAGGGACTGGAAGCTGTCAGGTGGCATCCTGCATCTGCATTCATACCTTAAGAGGCTTTGGTTTCCCACATCACATTCCACCCAGGAATGACCTCAAATCACTGTGCAGACTTCAGTGAGTTCAGCCACAAGTACCTGTACTCCCTGGTGCCCAGGGTCCTAGCAGTCTTACAACATCCCTGGATAATGATAAGAGATCCCTAGAGATTAGAAATATGTAGCTTTTGCATAGGCTTACAGATGATAAAGCCAAAATGTTAGAGCCTGAATGCATAAAGAGAGGGTGTGTTCATGCACAGAAGATAACTCAGTTTAAGATTATGCCTTTAGCTGAAGTAGTACAGCTTTTGATAAACTGCATTTTATTGATCTTCTTTAATAGATTAGAAAATATCTTTTTTTCCACCAAAGATAATCACGTAACATTTTTTTTCTCTTTCTACAGGTGTTACGCATCTTTTTTTCACCCTTGAGAGCTGGGCAACTGATTGAGGCATCCCTGAACTGATTTATGTAATCTAAAAGTTCATCTTTAAAGATCTTTACCTTGAACCACAGAGCTGAATTAGAGCAGTTATTTATTAGCTTCCAGACTCAGCACCCAGACCATCTTTTCTCTTTATTTCCAAGCTGACTATTTTTCTTCTCTAGCTTTCTGGGTATCCGATGGATGCCAAATATTTTCACACCCATCTTCTGTTATCTTGCCCCAAAGAGAACAAGAGCCTTGTTCTCTTACAAGAGCCTTGTTCTCTTAGGCTCTAAACCTCTGGTAAATTCCTCTCTTCCTTCTGAGAAAAAAGATACTTGCTTTCCAAGCCCACTATGGCAGGTGTAAGAGTAATGAAATTAAAATTCTGTGAGTTGTTTTGATATATCAGAAAAGACACAATTGCAAGATTGGGACCTACATTTATGTTGGAGAATACAACCGGTGGCCAACTTATTAGACACCAGCCACTGATATACACTATAGTCTTAAGTGTTAGAAAAGGTGTTAGGAAGGATGCTGTAAAATAGATAAAACCCATTTGGCTTAGAAAAAGCATTAAAGTCAGGGGTTTTTTTTCTTCTTCTTTATATCCCCTAAACAATGACACTTCTGTGGAAAGTGAATTTTAAGTATTGTAATTAAAAATATGAAGGTGTTACTATGCTGTGACAGTTTAAGTGATGAATAATTGCAATTAATTTAACAAATGTTGACTATATGTGATGACTCTTTGTGATGCCAAGCAATAGATCAAACTTATAACCCTCACTGGTACCTAACAAGCTCAGCCTCAGTGCAATTAGGGGCATACATGCATTGGGAACACCCTCCTCAACAGCTTGGCGACAGGCTGAACAATTCAGCTACCTTTCCTGCTCCTCTGCCTGAGATTACCTGTTGCCTAAAGCTGAACTGCAGCAGGGATGTGCTCCTGAACTGCTGCAATTCACAGGCTGGTTTATCAGCATAAACCACCGTTAATCCTGCTTTATTTTTCACAGCCCAGAATACTTACATAGCGTTTGAAGGGAGCATCTCTGTAGCTTCCGCTGCTGAATCCAGTGGGAATTGTGCATCAGAGCCCTCAGGGATTTACAGCACCTTTCCAGTCCCTAAATTAACAGCACAGAATGTAACTTTTTAGAGCTCGCAGCAGCACAGAGCATGTGAATATTAGTGCCTTGTGCTGAAGTCATTGGGAAGAGTTGGGTGCAGATCTGATTTATTTGATATTTGACTTCGAACTGCTCCACACAGCGCAGTGCAGCCAATTCCTACTGGTTGCTGCAAAGACATGAGAACACGAAACCTTGTGTGCCACTGGACACAACCTTGATACTGTTAAACTCTAGGGCTTGTATAGTGCTTTTCAAGGAATACTGTGGAGGCAGTTAGTTTTGTAATTCCAGTTTTAAGGACTAGGAAACTTGGGCCAGAGGAGCCCAAGGTTCTTCTGAAAATTCTTGCGGACAGTGAAGACCAGCAGGATTGGTGTCTTGTCCTCTCCATCCAGGAGACTAGTGCAGCCCCCCCCCGGGCAGTCACAGCAGAGAGCTTTTCCAGCTTGTGGCTTCTGTGCTTGGTGCACTAGTGAGGGCCACAGATGAAGGTGCTAAAGTCTCACCTTTATATGTGGAAGTGCAAATCAGGCTTAGTCACGATCTGGACATAGATGTTCCAGCTCAGAAGGATTTACACGCAGCATCTGAATGAATGGAGGCCAGCCACATGTTGATGGCTGTTTAAGTGAAGGGATTGACAAGGGGATCCATAGCTGCAGGCAGTGGACCAGTTTACCACTCCCAGCTGTCCACCCCACCCACATTGCCCAGGCAGCTCAGCAGCTCATGAATGGGTTGCTGAGCTGCTGTACTCAGTAGAGTGGCATTTCAGAGGGAAATTGACTGATTTTATCTTGCCTTAAAATGTGCGGCACTTGAGCTCAGCAGCTGCCTTGCTTGTGGCTGTGTCGTCTGTGCTGTGGTGTGCTGGGGTAGTCTTAGCTGTCCCACACTGTGCCATCCCCATTTCCCAGCCAGTGCCTGAGCATAGCGAGTTTTACACTAGTAAACATGCAGTACCGTTCCAGGGATTACTAATAAGCAAGCAGATAATGCTGTTCTAGCAATGTTGCCTGCCAGGCAGAGATGTGTTTTGGAAAACTCAGAGGTATTGAGAATGATTTCACATGAAATTCACATTTATAAGCAATGTTGGTTGAACAATTCCACCAGGAGTCAAGGCTTCCCCCAAGCCCACGGACTGGAGGCCACAGCATCGGCCATTCTCCCCCACTGACTAGGTATATGGGACACTGCCAGCCCGGGCAAGGTGTCAAACCTGTGACCTCCAAGTGTGATAAACCCATTACTGGGCCCTAAAGCAATCTTCATATGTACTTGGCATTATTGTTATCTGTGATGATCAGAAGGGGGGGGGGGGGGCGGGATGAGCTGTGAAGTCCCCATGGAAGATGCTGGCCAGGGAGGAGGTGGAGGCCCATCCCGGTCTGGCTGCTGGGAGGCAACTGCATTCCTCTGCTCTCTTCCACCCAGGGGTGGAGCAGGGTCAGAAGCAGCGTGTTTGCTTTCATCTGTCCTGATGATAAGCAGACGATATCCAGGTAACCCTGAAACATCTTTCCCTGGCCCTTCTGCTCTGGAAAAGAGACATTCATATTAATCCTCTACCCAGGATTAATGCATATGTGACCGGGTATACATAAAAAAAGAAGCTGAGGGTTGGATTAGGGCTGATCAGGGCTGATTAACTTTGCCCTGAGCTACATCAGAAGAGACATCTTATGATAGCCTAGACTTTTGCCAGGTGCTGCTCAGCAACGGCTCTCCACACTGGCCTCACCTGCACTTCCTTGCAGAGGGGACAGTGCCTTAACATAGTGATGCCTCCTGTTGCACTATAATTTAAAAATGAAACTTCACAGAGGCACAAAAAGAGTAAAATCAAACCTCTCAAAAGTGATATGATTGCCAAAATTGGCCAAGACATGAGATTGTACAAACAGTAAAAAATATGAAGGCGCAAGATTTCTAAAAGTGATGTGGAGAAAGATTATAGGATTGTCTAGAAGCAAAGGCCCATAACTGGTTACAGAGTAGCACGTGCCTAGATAGGTGAGCAAAGGAGTCAGCATGTCGTGTATAACATTAAAGGTAGAAAAAAGCTTCTTTTTAAGATTAACTGAAAATTTTAACCTGGAAAAATGTGGGATTGACTTTTTGGTCAGTGTGGTTGTCCAGATTGTTATACAGCAGTATGTGTAGGACTTTTTCTGTGAGGGTAATTACAAGTTCTTTTACCCATTTCTGGAGCATCAGTCATTACATCTGCTATGCAAGTGACATTTGGCTTTTTTTTTTTTGCCCCCCATTTATGCCTTAGTTTCCTGATCTTTCATATCCTGTAGCAATGTTAACCTTTATAAAGTGTTCATGGGTTGAAAGCACTGTGTAGGTGATAGGCATAACTTTAGCAGAGATATAAGTCATTGAGCACAATCAAGAGCTGCAGATCTAGCCCATTGCTTTTAGCAGGTATTTCGTCTCTGTGCAGCGTTACTTCCAGTCAGACAGCTCAATAACATCGGCACTTTTAGCTCCCAATTAGATTTTTTAAATTAACCCTTCATTAAGGCCACAGGAGGTGATAGAGACACATTCCATTGTAATGAATATAAACTAGGGGTATATTCTGCACCTCCCATTGTTCTGAATGTTTAGCTGGAGACAGCCTTCTTCAGAAGCTTGGAAAATAACTTCTTTGAGAGGTTAGATTTTCAAAGGATTTGTAATTGTACTTAAAATCTCTCTTCTCCCAGTCATACATACACAAACATATGTCTGTTTAGAGAGTAACAATTGGGACTGCTTGAACAGGGGCATATGGGAAAGACAGAAATACTTTGTAGAGGATTTAGCAGAGCTACCATTGCAGTATTTGTAATAGCTAATTTTTCATGGTGACTCTGGGCAGAGTTTTCACCCGTCTATGCCAAGGTTAAAGATTTTCCTCTGACTTTGGATGCACATACTGAATTGGTGTTTTTGCAAACGAAGGGCATTTTATTATTCTTTTTTTCTAGGTGATAGTAAAATCTATTGAAATAAGTTTGTTTCTTTTTTTTTTTTTTTTTTTTAGGTCCTGTGCAGAGGTGTGTGTAAATTGACCCAAAATGTATACAGCTACTTAACTTGGAGATCATTACACATGTTGGGCGGTATGAGTCCAAGCATGAAGGAATGATATCTTCCTGCCAAACACCCTCAAGTGCTGGGCTGTCATTTTGTTAATTATATATGCTATTTTATTGACTTAATGTTCATGCCATGGCAGTGCTCAGCAGTAGGGCCTGCAGGTGTTGGGGTACAGTTTCATACTAAGTCAGCTGCAGCCAAAGGTGCTGCCTTCTGCTTTGTGCCAGAGCTGATGTTCTTATGGTCACCTGGATCAAGGAGCTGATGCTGCTGTAAACTAATATTTTTCTTCCAGAATGGTTTTTCAGCTGGATTAACTCTTGCAAGTTACCAGTGCAAGAGGAGAGCGGTTGTGAGCAAGGAATGTGGTGTAAACTGTTTTAGTGTAGCACAGATTTAAAGCAATGAAATCATGTCTGTAGGTGTGGTTGGGGAAGTTGTGATGCTCTCTGTTTCAAGGGTACATGTAATAGTCAGAATTGTGTGTTTAAGGGATTTGGTTAAAAATATATCAATGTGTGTGTTTGATCAGTTTTTCAAGATAAGTTAAAGAGTATCTTTTATTCACCTATTTATTGTCTGTGCCTTTTTCTGTTGCTTTAGAATATGAGCACTCTTAAATGCATAAGGCTTTTCAGGACCAGGGTTAAGCTGTCTTTGCTGCAAACAGGTCTGTCTTGGCTATGTGAGTTAACATCATTATTTTTCTTTATCAGCACCTTAAAGCATTCTTTTTTAGCAGACTCCTCTGTTTTCAAAGTCTCTTGGGTTTTAAATAACTTTTAAAAAAATCACTTCTAGTTATTTTCCAAGTCTTTCTTTTTGCCATGGTAAAATACACTTTCTTTTTCCCTCAAATAAAATGTTTCCTCTCCCCCGTTAAACATGTTGAAAAATAGAGACTTGTATTCATTGCTGCTGTATTCAAAACAGCAAGGTTTTAAATTCTTCACTGAAAACAACATTAATGTATGCTGGCAATATAGGACTTTGCTCTTGCAGTTGTTTTCATTCAACTCTATGTACCTTTATGCAAAAGTATGTGCTGATTCCCATACACAGTCACAAGAAAATATGGTGATGGGCAGCTCTTAATTATTGTGTAAGCTGAAAACTCTATTCCTTCTTTCCTCTTCCGAAGATTGTAGGTAATGGCTGCAATCTCTAAAGGAGGAGAAAAGCCTGAGATGGTATGTGTCAGAGACCAGGGGAGAGGAACAGCAAAAATCTGCCTGTTGCATAGTGCTTCCCATCAATAGCTGAGAGCACTTTACAAACAGTAAAGTGCAGTAAGGAGAGCTGTGAGCACCTTGACTGGCCAGAGTCTGGGGCAGGAATAGCACTTGAGTACCTTGCTCTCAGACAGGTGTTTAGTGGCCCAATACCTACATAATGCAGGACACCCATGTTCTTTTTCTTTTCTTATTTTTTTTTTTTAAACTTTCTTGCGTGTCTTACTGTCTAACCTGTGTTCAAGAACACACGGTCTTTTGGTGTAACAACTTTCTCTCGTTTCCAGGAAATAATGAATGATATTAGTTGAGTGAGTTATTGACAGTCCTGTTTTGTAGCTTTAAAATGTCTATCATCTCATCTGTCCTTTGGAGCATGCCGGCATCTACTGTGTTGGACATTTTCATTGTGCTATTTGATTTCTGCAAACTGCTTTTGAAAGAAAGTTTAAGGAGTTTATTTTAGAGTCCTTCAGTTGCTGCCAACCCACCAGAGTGGAGGGTACTTTCAGTACCTCTCCAGATAAGAAAATTGACAAAGCACATTACATTCAATGCATGATGTACATGGCCGATTTGGGCTCTTTATATCTAGATTTGCTCTGAATAATCAGAAAATAGCAGAAGGGGGATGCCTGAATATAATTCCTCTGCTGTGATTAACTCAGCTTGCTCTCTGATCATTTCAAAATCATAAAACAGATTTTCTTCAGAATTTTTTGAAGATGAACTTTTTTTTGTGCAAACCACATCATGAGAAATGTCAGCCTGCAGAGGTTAGATAAGTCACCAAAGCTAGTTGTAAGAATAAAGGTAAGTAATTTCAGACTTCACGGTATTATTACCGAGGTACTTTAACGTAGCGCTTGACTGCAATGACAGAAAATTTATTTGGAAGCCAGTTAAATCTTGAAATATTTTAAGAGTTCTTCCCAAAGTGACAGTGCTGTGGTAGTGTTTTTCTAGATGAAGTGGGGAAGTTATGAAGTTCCTTTAGCAAAGACAAACTGATCTGTCACTCTGTTTCCTGGTTTTTACTCAGTGTAGTGATAATAATCCCAGCTAGAAAGCTGGGAACTTTTTCTGAAGCACACTTTATTGCATCAAAGGGTGTCTTAAGGCAACAGCACTTCATAGGCTAGTTATTAATGGCTGTTTTAGGGTCAAAAGTAGCCAGGTTCTGAAAATTGTGTGTTACTGATCAATTTAGAACAATAATCTACATAATACCAGATAAATTTATTATTGTTCGGGGGAAAACTAACTGGAAATGAGACATCATCTTGCACATGTTTAGCTCTAGTAATTTATTTTATGAAATGGGAGAATTGTGAGGTTGCATTATCAGCTTCATGGATTCCATATTGTGTCATTTATTGATTAGGTGCCATTGCTAATTTGTCATTTTTTTCATAATTTTGTCCTAAAGCATTACCGTTAGCCAAATTTGTTGACTGGACTCATGTGACCAGACATGCTGTCAGTTCAGACTTTTAGAAACAGAGTTGATGCACAGAATAAAGGTGTAATAATTGTTAGAATACACATTGCATTTTTCCATAGGGGAGAAAAGAAGTCTTACTGAAACATATCTGAGCTGTTTTGAAAACCTGCTTTTTAAATGGCAATCATCTATTACCGATACCATATAAATGATACAACTCAAAAACTATTTCTGGACCAAGGATCATTTCTAAGTAGTTGAACCCCTTACTTCTTTATTCTGTGTTATATGGGAAATAGTTAGTGTATGTGCAGAGGTGAGAACTCTCAAAAAGTTGCGGTTTATGTTCCTGTCACCAAGGTTCATTTGCTGATACTACTGTGATTCCAGCAACAGAAGTTATGCAGGAACAGTCATTCTTTCATTTAGCTTGTTTCCTGAAAAACTCATTCCCAGAGAATGAATTACCTCTAAATCTTGCTTGCTTTTCATCCTCAGCTTTGTCATGTGTGTTACCACCACTACCATCTTTTTTGTGCAGAGGTTCCTCAGAGGGGCTGCTGAACTAGTTGAGGGCTCTACCAGTGCAACACAAGCAGGTAATTACCAAGATGGAAGGTTTCCTCCACAAACACCAATAGAAGATTCAACAGAAGGCTTTTAGAAAATTTTCTCTGCTCTGTACCCAGAGCAATGCTGGTCTTTAACAACCAACACGCAAATACTGCAATGACAGGAAGCTTGAAGAGCTTTAGCAGAGCTCTATCTCCTGCCACTTGCAGAAGATGTGAAGGTCTGTGTGCTGCCTACTCATCTTGCCCAAGAGTTGTCCTTGATTTCTGTCTATTCACTTGCCAGCGGATCTTTCATTCAGAGACACAATGTCCCAGGAGCCGATGAATTCTGTCAGGGAACTGGCACAATTTAGCAAATTCTGCCTCTGCTGTAAAAATTTCTTCAATGGAGGCAGCAATGTCAAATGGCTGCCACTGCTTTTTCACACTTGATGACACCTGTGGACACTTACGTACATTGACAGCTGAACTAATGGCTTTCTTCTAGCTTCCTCCCTTCTACTTGTTATTACTGAGCACACTGCAAATGGGGGGCATGAGCATCTTATTTGGCAGAGCCAGTTAGAAAGCTGCATTTGGTGCTTGAGAAAACCCCTTGTTGACTTTCCTAACAAACAACCATTTTGTACAAGACAGGCATTTATTTACAAGGCTGATCTTGGATGAATGTTGTATCTATTACAGTGAATAACATTGAAGACATGTCTTCATGTAATATTACCCTGTACAGAGTTTCTCACCATTTCGCTTGGGAATCTGCTTGAACAACATGTACAGAGTAAGAAAGGAGGACAAATTAGGACCTCTCTTGGGTATAAAGAACAAGACTACATTGCGTAGCTGGAGCTGTGCTGATAACTTTACAGTTGGTTAATAACTAATGGCTTCATGGATCTGAATTGTAGCAAATCTAAGAAAAAGTCTTACGCTGGGAATATTGCTGCAGCAAGCTTTCCTTTGTTGACTGAAAAATAGCAATTTGGTATGGGAGATAAATAGAAGTTCTCAGTTGTACAAGGTCTTAGTCCAGTGTAATGAACTCTGCTGCCTCTGAGGGGTAGTGTTGTGGTGTAGGGTTGACAGATATATCCTCACTTGTTGCTGCTTTTTCTCTCCATCCCACCTGAGTGCGCTCTGGGGGTGTTTCACAGTATCTGCTACTGTTTGATTCTAATAATCAAAATCCAAAGATTCAGAGCATTTATCAGCATACAGTGATTTCAGGGTCTCTGTGACAGCAAATATGGACTGTGACCCACAGGAAAATCCCACTGTACTCTTGCAGAAATAGTCAGCATGCTAATAAAATATTATAGAGAGCAAATAGCTCCTGCTGAGGGCTATAGGGAAAGCTGCTGACTCTTGGAGAGTATCCGTGTAAAAACTTTACCTAGTGGAGGATACTGAATCTGAGTTGTGACAGACGAAAAATCTGGAGAGAAGGCACCGAAGAAACCATGCGGAGGCTTGACTGCAGGAGGAAGCTGACAAAACAGATTCTTCTTTTAGAAGAATTCATGAGTAGATTCACTACTGCAAAGTGGATTCAAACCAGAACAGAAAAGAAGTGTTCACACTGTTATCCCAGAAGTGGTGCTGGAATAATTATTGCACATTTAGTTCCTAGTCATTCCAGAACAACATGGCATGGCCATTTATTAACAAGTGGCAAGAAAAATGTGTTTCCTGAGGTTGGATTCAGAATTAGGCTCTAGAATTAGGCTCTAGGCAGACCTCCTGCTCCAGGCTGAGCTGTGCCAGGGATGCTTGCCCAGGATGCTTTGCTGGAGGCCATGGTCCCCTCTGGTCTCCCCATGGCAGCATGATTGGTATACCCAAACCTCTTTCAGTCTAATAACCTGTCTGGATTGAAGGCTGTGTCTCTCTAGGGCTTATACGCACCTGACTCATTGAGGCTGAAATAGAAGTGCCCATACAACCTCCTGATGCTGGCAGCAGCAGCGCACGTGTCAGTTACCAGTACAGAGCTATACAGCTATTGCATAGCTAGCAATAAATAACTAGTTGTGAGTGGGCTGCACTTTCCAGTGGTTTGCATGGATCTGAGACAGGACACATGTTCAGTCCTTATGTACTCTGCTTCTGCCATGCCTATGTAATTGATTTCTGCCTGGTAGCATTACCTACTGGTGTTGTTCCTCCCCTTCCTTCCTTATGCAAGTTCATTGTTAACTTGCATAACTCCAGCTTCTAAGGATGGCTAGGAAGCTGACATAGTGAATAGATCATTACCTGTAATAATCAGCAATTTAGAAATTCGTCTCTATGGAAAGTGTTTGGCAGCCTTATTTGTCAGGGAAAAAAGACCAAGTGATAATTTCTGTAATTGGAAATTTATCTCTTTTCTTTCAAGGTGAGGGCACTTTCACACTGAAATCACCGGAATGTAATTCTCATAGCATCTTTTTAATTTGTTATGGTTTTAATTGCTGTTTAGATGAAACATTGCAGAGCAGAAAAATCAAGTTCAGATTTTTTTTTCCTTTTCATTTTTTAGACTAGTCACAGTAAAATGCAAATAGAAAAAACTGAATGAATAGGAAACTTTGAAGTAAACATGCTGAGATGATGTGGAACTTAATGCAAGGCAGCAAACAGTCAACAGTAATAAATGATTATGTAAGGACTATTAAATCTTAATTTAGTATTCGTACTGCCCCATTGGCAAACATAATTTTTTTGGTATCATCTAATTGGACAGTGTTCTGTGACTGTGAGGCAAAAATGATGATCCAAACTCATACCTGTTCTGATAAATGGAGATATCATTAGCAATATGAAGTAGGTGATCACGACTTCTCTCTTTTTCATAAATTACACTAAATAACCATAATGCTGCAATTTAGCGGTCCAAAGTTCATCCTATTCAGCAGGCCATCCATAGTCAACAGTTTAAAGAAAGGGGACCTGCTGAGAAAATGGTGGTCTAATCAGATGCCATAAAATCTGGCTGATCAGATGAGTCCCATTTTCTTTTTTTGTAAGGAGACCCTAATGAAGCAGTGCATTGAGGGGATTCACAACTTTTGTTCCTCCATTTGATTATTCAGGTTGGCTGCACCAAGTTCTAAACTAAGCAAGTGGAGTCTAATCCTCTGGGCTGTTTGCATACATGCTGTGTTTTACAGGAGACTTATTAAATCCCAGTTTGCCAGCTACCAAATTGTGTGCATCTTATCTTCAGTCCAAATGACCAAAACACTAAAAGATGCATCAAATCAAATCCAGTCATCAAATAGGAATCTACTATTATTGTCTACTCCCTACTTGCTGGCTAATTTACCAAGTATAGCAAAAATGAAAAGTACTTCACGCTGCATGCTTCTTGAATATCTAAACTAGTGCAAAGCAGATGGGATGCTGTATGCATGTTTAGCCAAAGGTTAAACTTGTGAACTTTGGGGCTGTTCTTAGTTATAACTAAATATTGTAGTGTCATTTGAAGCAATAAAAGTCTAGTAGTACACCCATTTCTGTCCAGTTGTGGGCATGGTGGTTTTGATTTGGCTACTTAAAATAGGCATACTCTTTCTTTAGGAAAAGATTTAGTACATTTACTTTTACTTACAGTTGCACTTAAATGGGACAGTGTTTGTTTTCCTTCAGTTGAGTTTTCAGTTTTCTCTTCCCTTTAACCACTGCCTTATAATTCTCAATATCTTCACATCTTCCTCTTTGTGCTGCCCACTGGGACTGCTGCACACAGCTGGGCATTGCTTCCTCACATAAAATGTCTAGATGATAGCAGCCTGATCGAAAGCCCATTGAAGTCAATACTGTTTAAGTATGAGCCTGTTAGGCCTGCCTTTGTAAAGTGATGAGCTCCTGCACTCCCTTAGTAATGGGAACTGAAGCATCTAGCCCCCACTTACTATCTCAGTGATTCAGCAAATGGGAAAATTGCTGAAAGAAACCTCCCAAGATCACAAACAATTTGGTTCCTCATCCTCTTTTCAAAGCATTGCAGCAAGGAGAAGTGAGGCTTTCACAGAACTGTTCATCAAAAGTGATGAACAAAAACAAGTTCTTATTTTGTTCTGTAAACGGTGAAAATGGTGCACCAATGTGAACAGCCAAATATGCTTATGGGAGGTGTCACCTATACTGGCTGTTTTTCTCTGATTACAGAGGCAGTGGGTTCCCTTTGCAGCCATAGAAATGAAGAGAAATCTGCTCTCATACTGCAGGAACCCAAATTCTAGTGCTATGCTAAACAAAAAGATAGCATGCTGCCACACTGTCTTGTTCTCCAAATAAACCTCACAGTGATGGTAATTGTCTAACAAAAGCTGAAGCAGCTATTTTAGTTTTGGATTTTTTTCATGTTCTTATTATGGCAGAAAGTGCCTTGATTTGGTTTCTCTCATCAAGCAGATTTCCTTCTGTGTGGGAATATTAGGGAAGTCTTCCATTGGAGACTCCAGAACAAAACCTCTCCACGCTTGTTGCTGCCTCCTGACACCTTTTGCAGTACTCTGCAGTACTTTTGCATATATGCACATTAATTCACACTGAGCTCATTGTATTGGACATTGCATGTCCTTCACAGGAGCACAGTAGTCATTAGTTTTTTCATATTCTTCAGCATTTCCTTTCATTTCAAGCTCTCGATGAACAGTTTCTGTTAGTGCTTTCACCCTGTAACATGTCTTGATTTGATTTCTGCGTTGGTTATTAGGAAGTCAAAATTCTTGTGGTAAGTTTGCCTTCTTTAACCTCTGTCTAATGACTTTCCTCAGAGTCCTTTCCATATCCTCCCACATAAGCAGTTGACCCCCTATCTTTTATCACCCTCCATAAGTTCAGCTTATCCCAATTATCTGCTTTTGTCTTTCAGACAAGTCCTTAGGTATGCAATGCCCTCCCCATGCCAAGCTGCGGAACCACCTCTGTGGTTACCTTCCTTATAGCCACTTGTCCTAGACTGATGGCTCTAAAATTGCTAGCAGAAAATGGTCTGAGAGAGAAACAATAGGGATCGCTGATGTTTATCTTCCTCATTTATGTCTTGGTTTTCAATCCATCCAGCCTCAAACTGCCTGGATCTATAGGTATGTGCTTGTGTTTTAAGGAAACCTACCCACATATCGCTATGGCTTTAATTAGGATTCAAATGCATGTGTCTCTCTAGGTTCAGCTGTGCTGGTACGAGGTGCTACCAGGTGTTTACAACTTTCCAGAGGTTACCACTGCTCAGATTCACCAGCAAAGCTGTTTACAAGAGCAATTCCAGGTTAGCTTTAGGTTAAGCAAACCTGAATCTGTTTAAACTGTTCAAGTTAACCTGGCTTGTTCTGACTGAAACATCTTTGGAAGCAAGCATGTGAGTAGTGCTGCTAGGGCTGAGGAGGTGATGACCTTTGGCAGATGGCGTTGCAGAGATGCTTGGGGGCAGACTGATGAGCAGTAACCTTTTTCGTATAGTTGGCTGTAGAGTGCTTGTTAGTCTCATTTTACCAACATGATTTCCTATGTGGATGTGATTATACCAGAACAAGAATATATTTTTTTTCCTTTTCCAGTTTAGTTTGCCACTGCTGCTTAAGTGCGTGTATCTGCACTACATAAATCAGTATAATTTGAATGGCAAAATTCTACTTTTAAAATTCCCTCTGCAAAAGAAACCAGAGATTACTAGGCTCTTGAGATAGAAGCTTTTTTCTACTCTGTGTACTGACTAGATCAGTAAACTTTCTGAAGGCTATAGATATTGACGTAAAAAAAATAGAATCAACTCTCTACCTATGAAGCATAAGACTATCTTTAACAATAAATATCCTTAAAAAGAACTTAAGAGTTAGGCTGTGTGTATATGACAGAAAGAGAAACTCTTATTTCTCTAATTTTCAGTAGTGTGATATTTTTTTTTTTGTTTGTGGGGAGAAAGTGAAAGGGAAATTATCAACAACTGTATTCTCAGGGCAAAAGAGCTTTGATCTGTACTGTTCCTTTTTTAGATCTCTAACATACCTGGGATTTGTTAGCTCACACAGAATTTGGTTGAAATGTGCTCAGCAAAGTACTTGGTGTGTGTCTGATTTCCAAAGCCCTGAGATGGTGGCCTGATAATCCCAGTAACACTACCCCTACACCAGTGTGAGTGTTTTGGAAGAATCGCATCCTTTGCAACCTTTTTTCATTTCAAAAATCATGAAATGGACTATTTGCAAGCAACTGAGTTGCTGCTCCGTCTCCTCTCTGTGGTTATACTCACAGAAAGGTAATGTTCAGAGGTAATTTTAACTATTTCTCTGCAATACTTGTGGTCACCTTAAATAGTTTAATATACCAGGATATCATAGATTGTTTTGTGAGTGGTCAGGATCTCTAGGGTACAGAGATTTGTCAGCCATCTGATTTGTTTTAGTCAAATGCAGCTGCTTAATGATATTAAAATATTCCTAAATTTTATCAAGTCAGATTGCACATGCTGTGATGGAAAAGCCTGTATCATCCTCTGTTTGTTCAACACTGCTCCCCTTGAATAAATAAAATATCCTAACAGTTTCCAGTGTCAAATGAACTGCTGATTAATGACTTTCAGTCTCTAGTTACACTGGATAGTGCTAGATTGTCTGATTTCACTCCCACTTCTGCTTTATGCATGTTCAGCCCTTTAGCATATGTATGTTGGATATATAATTTGGAACAAACCAAACACAGAGTTTGTGAATGTGAGTCTGTCACAATGCTAGCTGTCAGTGTTAAATATTCCCCAGGCTTCCAACTTTCCTTTTGTCAGACCTAAAGTGTTTTAAACTAAGAAGCTGAACTGACATATAATTGCCTGCCTGGTAACCTATCAAGTCATTGAGAGAGTAGAAGGCATCATGATTTTTAAATCTTTTTTTCTTTTTAGCTCAGGTGCTACTGTGCTGCTTGAGCATCCAAACATAAATAGGAAAGTTTGTAAGACTGCTTTAAAGACTTCTATTGCGGGTTCTGCTGTTGACAAGTTGGAAAGAACAGCTGAAGCATTAAGAGTATATTTTCAAGGTAAAATGTTTACCCTACTCCAATGTTACATACTCGTGTTTTTTTTCTTCTTTTTTTTCTTAAAAAAAAAACCCAACAAACACAATAAAACAGACATACACATGCTCAGACTTCTGTAGGTTTAGACTGATGTTTTACTTGAAATAACACTTTATTGATGTTTGGGATTCCCCAATTTCCAAGGAAGAAAAGCTGATTATCTTCGGAGGCAGTCTTATACAGAACAGCAGACCCCCACCAGCCTTCCGCTCCAGACTGGATCAATGCAGAGAAGTGCTCTTTGATGGACTTTCAGGCCCTGTGATCTCCCAGCCCTGGGGGTTTAAAGGATGAGCATATCAATCCAGGACCACTGAACTGCATTTCCATTGCATGAGGGCTCCTCCTCCTGGCTTTGTCCGGACAAACTCGGCTCCTCCTACTTTTGTCACTATTCTTTCATGCTTTGTTTAGCAAACACAAAAAAAGCTTTGTTTGTTGCTGGGTCTTTTTTAAGCTTTGCATAAAACAGTTTAAAGTGCCGTAATGCTGTGTACCTGTGATCACCTTCAGGGTCAAAATCAGTTTACAACAGATTAACCTATTTATCTCCCTCCCCCTTCCCCCCCCCTTATGATTTGCACAAATACAGATTGTTGTTCTGATGAGTATAGTCTTCCTACTTTATTCTGAATTCTGACTTTGCAAGAATCGCTAACTCTGTGGATTTCCCTGGGAACAGTCTTCTAGAAGACAGCACATGTGTGCCTGCCTTTCTTTACTGCTGTTGTCCTGCTGTGTTTCAGCATACTGAGCAAGAAGAAAAGTGGCCACATGTAATATGTAGAAGTTTTGGTAACACTGGTGCAATTATTTTGCTTGCCCTAATAGTTGGCATTAAAAACGTGGGTGTTTAAATTTAAATTTCGGCTGTAAAGCTTATTACAACTACAGTGTTATAGACCCTCTATTTATTTCTGGTATCATCTTCCTCTAAAACAAACAAACCCCCCCCACTCTCTCTGATATTTCCCCTTCTGCCCACTGTTTTGGGGTAGATCACACCTAAGTCTTGAAGTGAGAAATGCTCATCAAGTATTGTGCAACTTTAATAGTGAAGATCAATGAAATAACTCACCCAGTAGTATAATAGATTCTTCATCATCTGCATTCTTTAAAACCATTGCCCGTGCAAAAGGTCTGAGTCCACGGGAGAATATATTTGTAGTAATTTGTGTTAAACTGGAAATAGCAGTATAGGCAATGTTGTTCACACCCTATCCCCCAACCAGTGTGTGCAGACATCTTAAAAATCCATGAATTGAATGACTCTCCAAAATGCCAAAGAAGTGTAGCCCTAAGGGAAGGGCATTGTCTGGTGCTGTCTTGCCATATCACACCCAAACTCACCAGAGATGCTCATGAAAGTCACGTTAGGTGAAATGGTGGAGTAATCCACCACCTTGGGAGACTTTGGCTTTTGTGAAGAAGATTACTTCCTACAGAGCTCCTTTCTGAAGTATTCACAGGTTTCCCATAGGTGAGTCTTCAAAAATCTTAATGTGGCTGAGCATATCATAGCTGGAGTCCTCATATGCTGAACTGAAACCACTCCCTTTTCAGTTCCCAGAAACAAAAAGTTGCCTCCCCTTCTCCAGAAACCTCCTACGTACTTCCTTTACTACAAAGGGCAGAAGAACTATAGCTCTGTGCTGCTCTTTTAATATTCTTGGATTATGTTTTGCTGAAGGACACTGATCCTAAAGCATTGCAACATCCTGGTAGCAAGGACTAAAAACTAGTTGTCTGAAGAGATGGCCATGGAAACTTTTGCCAAGAGGCGTCTTTTCTGAACACGCCAGCCAAGAGCTGGGGTGGATGCCACAGATCCCTCTCAGCCAAGCCTCAGGCTACAGCCAGGCACAGAAAGAGCTCTTGTAGCTCTGATGGATGGGCTGATCCTAATGGACTCACTGTAGCACTTGACTATTATTGATCCCTGTGCATGTTCGTCTGCCCTATTTCCCAGAGCTGTACGAATGTAAAGGAGACATTCTGAAGTGGGTCAGTCCTTATTTCTTAGACTGAGCGAGGGAAGCCCTTCTGAGCTCAGACAGCTCCCTGGTGATCAGAGCTCCTGCCCTGGGCATTGTCAGAGGGCTCAGGTACAGTTTACACTCTCAGCCCTGAGGTAAAGGGAAGGTCCCCATCCTTATGCCCTTCTCTCCTGCTTATAGCTCTGCAGTCCTGTCATTTACTGACCCAGTGGGGGCTGCTTTTGGTAGAAAAGTAATGTGCCAAAAGATAGTAGTTTTCTCTCAGTTTAGTGAACTGAACTGGTTTCTAAACATGAACATTATAACAAGTACAGAAGATGGGGGTTGACTGTGTGACAGCAAATAGGAACAGAGACTTTGGGACTACAGTACTAGTAGGTCAGTAGATTGGCTCAGCCATCTTCTGTGACTGTCTTCTGCATAACACACTTCTCTGAAGTGTGAGGAGAGTGGGAGAATTGGTGAAACAAAGACAAAGAGCCAGCAAGTCATGAACAAGATCAGTTTGCTGTCTCTTCTATATCACCCATTTGCAGCATGATTTCTTGGCTGACCTTATGTTAAATCTAATTTGGCAGGGCTGAGGTTGTGTTAAGTCAAGACTTCCCACTGCTGCATACTTTAAGGAGAGGTAAGTGTTTAGAGGTTAAGGTGGGGAAGCGTGGGACTGGGATAGGACTGTATGCAGCCTTGTGCTCCTTTTGAACTCGTTGCTGCTACAGATGCCTACAACCATGGCAGCAAATTTCCCCTTTCCATCTGCCATAAGAGGTGTCCTATTCAATTGGGCCTGGGTCTGACCAGGATGACCTATGCATTCCTGACCTCCTGACCATTCAGCGAGGCCACACATCCTGAAAACTTCAGTACAAAAGATAGCTATCAGCTCCCTTTGCTTAGCAACAATCATTACCGTGAGCACATCAGCCTGATATTCTGCACTGAGGACTGACTCTTTAATGCAAAGTGCAGTTCAAGGTCTCTGCCTTAACTCTCAAAGTCCTTTGCAACACTGGCCTGATCATTCCCCCAGGACAGCTGTTGCAAAGATGCAATGGTAAAATGTGAGGTGATAGGAAAACCTCTATGGGGATCTCAGTGCTGTGGAAGCAAGACAGGTTGGGTTCCTGTCATATGTAAATGGCTTTTCCTGGGTTTTTCTTCTTGGGCACTCTCTTTTGCTCATATACATATACACACAACGAAAAAACTTAAAGTCTGCCCCAGATATTCCCCATGTGAAAGAAAAAAGGGTAACTGATGCCATTGTTTCAGTTTATAGGTGTTTCTAAAGCATTTGAATGCAACTGTGATGGGGCAATAAAAGTACCTAAGGAGATCTCTAGAGAAGCCCAAGTTTAAAGTACTGAATCTGCTAGCCTCTGAGTCCATGAATGATGTTGCATCCATAAATCAAAATGCTCCAAGCAGCCCCTTTGGAAGGAAAGCATCCTGTAAAACAACATTCAAACCTGCAGCCTGTGACAAAAGCAATAAATTCAATCTTCAAGAAATTGCTTTCAGAAGCCTTATTGTACCTACTGTCTTGCTAATGAGTAAGTCTCTAGACTCTTAGAAATAACCAGCTAAGAAAAACCTCTCGCTTTTAATATAGTATAATTTGACAAGACTTCTATGTTCATGCAGAAAGCAGGAGCTGGAGATATTCTGAACATGTGGAAGGTAACTGGAATCCCCTTTGCATTCCATGTATTAACAGATAATTGTGCCTTTCAAGAAGAATCATCTATTTCATTTGAATACAACAGAATTCTGTAACAGAATCAGGGGAAAAAACCTCAATCCCTGTACTTAGAGAATCAATGGAAGTGGTGTTGTGGAACATCTTCCACATGTAGGATGTTACCCTTCCTTCTTTTCTCAACCTGCTTCTGTCCTTCCCTGCTTAGTGTTTGGCAGCCCTTTTTGATCAATGCTTGTGTGAGTATTTCTTCTTTTAGTCTAAATAAGCTGTGTTAGGATAAGTAATGAAAATAATAGGTTTTTGTTTTCTAACTGATGTTGTTTTCCTTGAAGTGGCACAAGTGCAGTTGGAAGAGGCCGCATGGCCTGAAACAGTTCACTCTGGGGCTTCCTGTACCACTGTCTGGAGCAGAAGTCAGCCAACATTGTCATGAGGGAAGCAGAGAGGCCCAAAGCTGATCCCCTGCTCTGTCTCTCCACTTACAAATGTATCTGCTGCTGTGAATCCTCAGTTCTTCAAAGGATTCCTTGCTAAATCAATTAGTACTGAGGCCTGACCTGCACCATCATTCATGCTAGGCAATGGCATCATTTAATACTCCTACAAGATAAATATTTCTTCAAGAATTATCTGCTAATTAACAGGCACATCATAAAACTCATTCTGCATAGATTGAGTGTTTGAAGAGTGGAACTTGTCCCTTGTAAATCAAAAGAACCCCCCACCCTATTTTTTCTCTTTTTAGTAAGTCCTCCATCTGCTAAAAATCCATTTATACAAGTCCTGCAGTTAAGCAGGAACACCTGCCTCCTCCTCAGGAGCCTGGCTGTCAGGGAAGGAGTGTGTTACTTACATACCAGACCCGTGTGTTGAGGAGGTATGCAAGGAAGTGTGGATTCACTGGTCTTAGCCACATCACCTCCAAATCTCTCATTGTTATACCTTGGGTGAAGCAGTGAGGTATTGCTCTGTGATAGAAGGATACCCTGCGATATACATTCCGTCAGTGTGGGACATGGTTCTGTCAAATGGTCAACTTGAGAGGGTTATTGGAAAATAAGGGTTATGGTGAATATCATTCTGGAAAGTACTGATGAAAGGTGAGGATTTTGAGTCCAGCAAGTCAAACAAAAATAATCATAACTCACAGAAAGCAGTGCAAACTATCAGCAACAGGAGTTATTCTGAAATGGTCTTGCTATCAGCAATAACAGCAATGGTCACAGCACAAGCCTTAAATACGTATTTTTTATTAATTGTATTAACTTAGTTTCAGGTTTTTTACTTTGTTAGATTTGAAGTTCTTGAAAACAGATGTACCACTAGTCTTTCTAAAGCTATCAAAAATCCTGAATCTCTAAGCAGGTGATCTTCCGAGATCAAAGCTTGACTCTCAACTGGTCCGAATCCACTTTTTAATTGGGAATTAATTCCTAGATAAAAAATTATGACAGACTAATTCTAGGGGAAAAAAAGATAAAACCAAAATATAGAAGGAAGTTCTAGGAGTTCTTGCAGAAGGAAAAGTAACATAACCACAGTAGTGAGTTTAGCTGCTTGGTGTCACATTTTAGAAAAAAGTGTGCTTACCATTACTTGTTCCAGTGTTGTTGGCTGGAATGGGAGAGGGTATTTTCTAATGGTCTAAAATTACTGAAGAATATCAGACAACTATTAGAGAATTGCACTGGTAATTTCTAGTTTATAGTAAAGGGCTATAATAATTAAGATCTCATCTTTCATTCACAGATACTATGTTTGAAGTTCTTCAGCCTCATCCTAGTGGCAATTGTTAGCTGTAGTCCCCAGTTCAGTGGCTTTTTACTCTTTAGTAAAGAAAAAGATTAGAAGAAAAATCACCATCTGTGATGAGCTGTGAGAACAGAGCCGAGTAAGTTTTAACTATTGAAATAAAGGAAAAATATCGTACAGGATAAAACTCTTCTCTCTTTCTTTAAGAAATCTGAAGTAGTTCCTTTTATTTTTGCTCGAGTCACTCCAGATTTATGGCCAGTTGCTAAGACGAGACTCTGTCTGGCTGTGCTTTAATAGATGGAAAATATGGTATATCTCTGCAGCCTCAGAGGGAATCAATTTACTTTTCATAATTTCAGAATACTTCACAATATATGGACAGTGTCTGATGTGGAACAGTCACCAAAGTTTAGGAGAATTCTCTGGCACTTATTCACACTTTTCATTTCTTCCTGTTATAGCCTTAATATTATGTTTCAGAATGACCACCTTATGTACAGTAGAATCTGGAAATGAAACAGACGGTTATAAAGGACATTAGAGTTATTGACAAAAATAATGCAGACATGGATCAAAGAACTGTACTTTCTCCTTTCCAAGAAAATATCTGAAAGCCATGTTATCATCTTCCTGTGGCGCTGTAACAATTTTGGTAACTGTGAAGTGCTGCTATATACTATTTATGATAACTTATTTTTAAATAACTGTCAACAGCTTTCTGAAACACCTGACACCGGTGATTGTTAGGACTCCAGATGCACAATTCACGTATGCGTTGTGAGATGAGACCTGCATAAGCAATATTCTTATCTGGTATTTTGAGTAAATAAGGAAATTTGCCTGAAAAGGAAAGCCAGATTTCATTTTTTAACATAAATGTAATTACTCTTGTTATCTTATGTCTTAGGAGGTAGTACTGTTCTCAGACTTTCATTTTGATACAAGCGAACCCTTTCTTCCTGAATAAGTGTGTATCATACCATGGATTACCCCTCGTATTTAATCTACTTACTGCCAGGTATCTCCCAACAGAACATTTATGTCATGTGTATGCCGCAGACTGTGATTTGCTTACACAATTGGGACTATGGATTAAGGCTCGTAATTAATTAAGGTTGTTTCCTACCCATTTTGCAGTGAGGATATCCTGAAGAGCCGAGCTCCCTATTTGAGTCCCAATGCCTGTGAATTCTCACCCTTCTACCTCTTCACTCACACTTGTCTGTCTTGTGCTGGTAACCAGCAGTGGGCTAAGCTCTTTCAGCATTAACTTTTTACTCTGTATAAGGAGCTTTAGTTTTTGTGCAACACTACCACTGACCTCAGAAAATGTCACTGCAGCCTGTGGCTAGCTAGCCAAGGGCAGCTTCCAGGATAGTGGGTTCTGCTTGTGGGAATACAACAAGGAGTACAATTTTGGGGACAGAATGAGTTTTCCCAAAGGGAGAGGAAGTGGCAGCCACCATTATCATTATTATTGTTATTGTTGTTGTTGTTGTTGTAAACATTAAAAATGGTGAATCTGTAATGATAAGCTTAGAATCCATTTCAGCATACACTATTTTTACAACATTAGTAGACTGATAATGTGTTTTGCCATTTAGGTGGTGTCCTCAAAACAAGAATGCAGAGGGACTTTATGCATGGAAGGGGCAGCATCCTGGTTATCCATCAAGGTGAAGACTGTACCTTGCCAGAGCCAGGAACTGTGCAGGTGAAATTAATTTTTGTGGCAGGATGAGGTCTGTGGGCAATTTGAGTAGTATCTGCAAGGTTTAAGCACATGCGCTGCTTTTTGTGTCCTGAGCATGGGCACCTGATGGCCAGGGCTCCAGCGTAGCTCCTGTAATTCAGTGCCCAAAATCCAGCTTTTATCTTTGGGTACATAAGATGTGTTCATGCATGGCTACTGCAGCTCTGACAAGTGATTTTCTAAAATCAAAGTGGCATACCAAAAACCTCTTACCATTTCAGAAAACCAGCTTTCAAATGGTTATTGCAGCTTGGTTTGGGGTTTTCTCCACCACTGTGTGTACAACCTGCTGCTGGTTCAGTCTAATTATTTTAAAAATAACTCAGTTCTGGCAAAACATTTGCAGTGAATACCTGCTTGCTTCAGCTTTCTAAGTGAAATTTTTCATTCATTTTGTCTTGCAGACTTTTTACAGGAGGTTATATCTGTTAAGATTTTTTTCTCTTCTTAAGCTGTCATTGCTCTTTTCTTTCAAAGGTTTATCTTGTGAAATACAAGTTTCCATGGAGATTCTATTTAAATAGCTCCTCAGTCCTACTTAATTCATAAATCAGAAACCTAAAATCCACACCTCTCTCTTTTTTAAGTGTACAAGGACGTTTCTTGAAAGAGGATGTTGTTCATTGGCTTGTTAGGCAAATGTGTATTTGCAAACATTGGGGTTTAGGTCTGACAGAGCAGGGACTCATGGTTTGAGCAGATTTAATTTGTTCATAAAACAGTTGGAAGAAAAGGTGACTGACAAGACCATACTAGCCAAAATACAGTTTATGTGATTTCAAAGTGTCAGAAGTGCTTTTTTTCCCCAAGCTTTTTCCATAGTTAATCTGTGTGATATATCATGCCTTAAAAATATAATATTTTATTTTCATCTGAATGAATGGAAGTCTTGAGCAAAGGATTTTACTATCATGAATATGGCAAGTGAATATGGCAATATTCCCAAGTGACTTTTTCTTTAACGAAAAATTACTTACTAATGCTGAGAATCAACAGGAGAAATGTTTGCTAAATTAATGTATCTATTAAACACCTGCAAGGGCAGAAGCCAATTTTATTAAATAATATTTGACCATTTTATAGCACTCTTGTCCATAGGTATACACAGTGGTGGGTGATTACCCCATCTGTACAGGGAGGAAACTGAAGCATATAGTTGATGTAGCAATTCGGTATCTGGGTCGTTTCACCCCTTGGATCACCCCTTGCCAGCTATTCCCTGCCCCAGGCATGTAAGAAGCTGCTACCTGTGTCCATTGGAGAGGGTGCTATTTATGTCAGTGGCTGATGTCAATGTAGTAAAATAAGAGTAAGAAAATAAGTGACGGAAAGCAACAATCGGAAGGATGGTGAATAGTATGTCTGTGTACCAGAGTGATGTTGTCAGTATGAAATACTGATACAAATGCCTTGAACTACCTGGGAAAGGCAGCTACAGTGTGTGGGGGAGAAGAAATAGTTGTTTTGCATATTTTGATCTCTTTTTGGCACATGTATTTAATTCTTACAGTTTTAATATTACTGACTTTTAAATCGTTGAGGAAAGAAACACTGTTTTAGTTTCTGCTTTTTTCAGTGACTAGTCCAACTGGAACCTGTTTACTTCTCTGGCCTGAAAGGTGTTGTGTTCATACAAATAAGAAATAATTGAGACAGATATGCAGATCAAAAGAATCATTCTGGTGTAGATCTGAGTTCACTCAACTAAGTTAAAGTGCAGAACTCAGCTCTCTGCATTTCAAGTCTTGTCATTTCTTCCTCTGAAAAAAAAAAAAAAAAAATAGAAGGGATGCATTCCTGATACTTAAATGAGTCAGGCAGATGAGTACAGGGTTTTTTTCCATATCCCATTTCCAATGCTTGCGGATACTTTTCTATTTAAGATTGTATTTTAGTTTTGTTACAACTATTTTCCAATAAGTAACAGTTCTGCTGTGAATCGGCTCCACTGAGTTCAAGGTAGGGCTTAATTGTTCATTTTTGAACAGAACAGTTCACTACAGCTTCTTTGCACATCTTCCCGGACTGGATTAACTTGCCTATACCAACAAAATAGGACCAGGTAATTAATCTGAGACACCCCAAAACTTTCAGCCTGCTTCCCCACTGTCTGTTATCTGGGGCCACATGCAAAGAGGACGGACAGGGAAGCAAAGGACTTTGTGGCAGAAAGGTAAAGCTGACATTAGAGGGAACGACAGAATAGACAGACTTGTCTGAGCACACTCACACATTGAGGGTTGGACACTGCAGTAAACAAAGGATCAGGTCCATTTTAAACTGGTATATTCTAGTGAAAGGAGGAAATAAAGAGGAGAGAGGGGATGACAAGTAATACCTGTAATCACTCTAGTAACCCGACGCCGGTGTCACACTCTCAGAGAGCCAGGACTGGCAGACAGTACTCATGGATTGCTCTGTCTACCACAGAAAATGCAGCCATCTCTAGGGAAAACTGGGGAATGCCAGTTGATATTTAATACAGACAGCAGACCATTAGGTCTGGTTTCAGGAAAACCTATTTCAGCTATTCAGGAAAACCCTGAGAAATCCTGCCACCAGACTAAAACTATATTCTTGGGCAATATTGTGCCCTTTGGAGAGAAACACCTTTTCTGAGCATTGTGGGTATATCCTGAGCCACAAGCACCTCTTTGAGACTACCTTAATCCTGGTATTGTTCATCAGAGTATACAATATCCTTCCCCAATAAGATAAAAATAAACCTTTGTATAAAGTTTTTTCTTATTCTTCTGGGATTGGATGAGAGAGGAGAAATAAAACTGCATTTCAATTGCATTGAGGTATTATTCTAAACAGCTGTGTGATGGGGAGGTAGGAAATGCCAGCTCAGTGCAGTCATTTGCTCCATCAGTTGAACAGTTGTCCCAAATGATGGCTAATCAGAGATAAAGCAGGCACCAGCAGTGCAGTTTCAGTATTGCAGCTCCAGCAGATTTGCAAGGGAAATTCAGATCGACAGGTGGTCCTTACCTTTGGCAGAAGGTCAAAAGAACATCACAACTTTCTTATCTCCCTGTTTTATCTGCCAAAAGTGGAGGGAACTGGGGAAAATATCTGAGTTTTTGTAGCATTAACCCATTATAAGTACAGAGATATGCATGCAGGGACTTTTTGATGTTTCCAGGACTTTAAAGATTGCAAAATTAACTTTTTTTTTTTTTTTTTGACAAAACAGACTTGCAGTTTAGAAGCTTGTTCTCCAAAACTCCATGACAAAGCTGAATATCTATTAAAAAGTTATTGTGGCAGTATTTTTGACATCTTATTTTGCAAAAGGAAAAGGATTTTTGAACTATAACATTTGTTGATGCTCATCTTCTGTATAATTTTTCCCTTGCTCAAGTCCTACAAAAGTGCTTGTTTTACTCAGTAACACCTGTAGTTCAGGTGAAATGATGATTGATCAATGCAAACCTCAATGTCAGGTTACTCAGCAGTGTTACTGGATGCCAAGGTTAGGATTTAGATCCAGATTTCTGACATGCCTGCTTGGAAGGGTTGAGGCTCGGAGCATTAAAGCACCCCTTTAGCAAGATCCCCAAATCAGATCAGATCAACTGTAGATTTTTCCAGTCTGAATGAATCATACTGAACTATCTTTGGTAGTAATATCCAGATGTCATTTCTTGGTGATCTATGAGAACAAGAGAGAAGTTTTGACCCTGCAGGCTGGGTACAGTTGGTGCAGTTGGTGTTGTTAGACTTGTACAGTTGGTGTTGTTAGACTTGGCATTCTTCTGTCTTGAAGAATTTGCTGAAATTTTACCACTGGTGACAAAGCATTAGTGCGTGCTTCTTCCCAGGGGACAATCACATCTGAACAGGTGTACGGTGTTTTTCTGTGCTGGAGACTGCCTCTGAAACAGGTTGACAGTGGGTACAGAAATGCCCAGCTGTTTGGTCTGCTACCTTCTGATACGCAGCAGGAGTTGCGTGGGTGATAAAGTGGTTGCAAGGACTCTTAAAAATAATTTATTTTAAATGTAATTGAAGGGAAAATAATTAGATTATTCTCAGCTGATGAGACAGAACCCTTCTTTTCAGAAAATTATTTTCTGTGTTCAACAATGAGCCACATAACAGAACTAAATAAAAATTATAAACATTCTCTTTCTTTTTACAACTGCAGTTCTGGCTCATTCATAGCACTGATGCACAGATGGACCAGCAGACATAGAAAGTAAAGGTGATTAATTAAAAGAAGAAAAAGAAATAGAGGGTCAGGAGAGGCATACTGATGTGAAGGATGGAATAATTTGTATTCTCTGTGGTGCATAATTGTAATAAGTGTTACAGTTAAATTAGTTGTTTGAAAATACATCACATTTGTTTACCAGACTGCACAGCTAACTTGGGCCCTTACCTGAATTTCAGCTATACCTGCTACAGGAAAACATCTTCTTGGAATAGAAAAGTATTTTGGCTCCTGCTGCTTTGCCTGTGCAGGGTTACAGTCCAGGCCCCAGTTTAACTTAGCCTGGAACTTTTAACACTTGTATAAGACATCAGAGCTTGAAGCTGTAGTGAAGATGTACTTTGTATCTTCATTAAGACACAAAGTCATTGAGTCGGATAGTCAATGACTTCCCATAACCTTGCTGAAGAATTGATAAGTTACTTGCATTTGATTGTGAGAGAAACCTAGAACTGCCTAGGGATGTGCACATGGGATGTGTCTGTAGACCCATACATCCCACCGAGTGAGGTCACAGCAGGGCAAGTATGATTTTTCTGTAATGATGGTGATGTCATGCTAACTGGCACCCTGTCACCCAAGATAGCTGTGCATTGCAGACCAAGATCTAGGGTGGTTGTAGCTGAGCATGGATTTTTTAGAGCTGAGGGTTAAAACACAGACAGCTCAAGGCTTTTCAGAGTTATTTAATTCTTGTGCACGTAGAAGAATGTGGTCTGCTGTGCAAGGACAGATCTTCAATGCCACCCTCCCTTCCTTGCTGCTCCCTGTGCACCCCACAGAGCCAGAACCAGAGTCCTTCCTTGTGCTCTCCTTCCCCTTCTCCCCCCTGGCCAGGGCTATCCCCAGGCCAGTAGGTAACAGAGCCAAGCAACTGAAAATTATTTCTGCCACGATACTCTGCCTCCCAGCTGGGCCTTAGGATGTGTGCACTGTTTCTCTGCTTATGCAGCTGAAGCATGTTGATGCTCTTTCTCACCTCCTGCCCAGTAACCAAGGAGGAAGGTGACAGGCCAAGCAATTAGCAGGACTAAGTGCTGAAGTGGTGAGGCCACCTCTGTCCATCCGTGGTGTTATGTTATGCCCCACCCACTGTCGTTCTCTGCTTATGCTCAGGGAGGCAAGAGGGGCTGTGCACCCATTGTGGTGGGTGATGAGCCGTGCCCCAGGGTAGCAGTTGCACTTCTCTGACCTCATTCCCTTAGCTTCCTGTCACCCTCGCGATGGCATTAGCCACTGGGTAAATAGGTTTGGAGGTTGAACACCAAACTCTGTGTGCAAGTTGTGGTGGAGTTGGTCTTCAGAGGAACTGGCAAATCCTTTCAGGTGAAGGATAAAGACTTGTGTTTGGTCTTTCTAAATGCTGAGCATCCCCTGCTCCTGTGAATTTCAGAGGCCCAACAGCCTTATTCTTGGCTGCCTCCTGTTTCGTATGAGTTTCAGTCTGATTTTAAATTTCTTGCCCAGATGGTATTGTTGTTTCCCTTTTGAATAAATTTTGAATAAAAATTTTTTAATAAATCTAGGTATCTTTACAGCCATTTTTACAGATAGTTCTTCTTTGAAGAGAAAAGTGACTTTCAAACTGCTGTTTAAAATAAAAGGAAAGTTTATTGTAAGTGATTGATTCTGGGTGCAATTTTTCTTAGCTAAAGTGAAACAACTATGTTTTTTGAGCAGATCTACGGGTGGGATCTGTGGGCAGACAAGATACGCTTGAGTTCCAGTTTATCAAGTTGGAGCATAGCAGGTAAATCTTCGGTCTGCATCTCTTGCTCTTTTTTTCCCCTTTTTTTAGCAAACCTAATCAAGGTAATTGGCATTTAACAATCAGGTTTTAGGATCTTGACAGTTCTGCAATGTGGTTTCTGTCACTGCTCTGGGAAAGCAAGACTGAGGAGGAAATGGGAGCTATCATGTCATGTGGATGAGTAACTGGTTCAGACAGAGCTTCCTTTGTATCAAGGTTTGAAGCCACACTGCTGTCTTATTACAGCCTGTGGCTATTGCAACAAAAAGCAGGTGCAGAAGAGAAACAGGGGAAATGGGAATTTTTAAAAAAATGGCTGGTTTTTATGTGTTAACACTTTTTTTTTTTTTAAACTAGCTATAAGTCTTGGAATATATTTGAATTCTTCAAATCTTAGTACAAAACAGACAGAATAGATTTTGTTTGCAACATAATTTTCTCTACCAGCATTCTCAACATGAAGTAGATTTTTAGCAGTCACTGTTGGCTCTTTGTATCATTTTTAATCACACACAGGTAAATGTTTAGCTCTTAGGAAAATAACTCACCTGTCTTAGGTGTTTGTAGCTAAATATTTGTGTTCTTTTGACCAAATAAAAAATATACAATACCCAATTTAAACACTTGCCATGCTTTAAAACATAATTTGTTTTTGAAGAACAGTCTAAAAACTAAGTACAGAGTTGAACACAGAAATATATCCAGCAATTCTCCTTACTATCCATTTGGCAAAGTAAAAATCTTCAGGCAAGTGGCTTTATATGTTTAGCTTCTCATTCAATTCTTGGTTGCTGTTTGTTTTATTTAAGCTCCTTTATTTCTTTGATGGGAAGGATTCAGCATAATAGCACTGGGAATTAATTACAGGTTCAGGACTGGTGCCCCTCAGATGTCTCCACAGCTTTTCAGGCACCAGAGAAGTACAAAAGATTCTTTTGCAGAATCTGTCCCGTGCTACCTGGTTGGTGCGTGTTACAGCACAGAATTTCTGGTTTTGAAAATGAGCAGTCTGATTTTTCAGATAGCTCTGTAAGTTTCTGTTAAGTCTGTAATTGCACAATGACTGATAGTTTTTGGAAAATGTATTTAGGAGTAGCAGCCCCTGGATCTTCACAGAGAGCAATACTAACTTCAGAGCTTTGAGTAGACCTGGGTAGTTTTGTTGTAATAGGTGACTGTTTAAAACTAAAGCCTGTAAATCTGCTTTAGATAGCTGATTACCAGGGTCATCTCCTTTATATTTCCTTAGTAACTGGATGCAGCAGGCAGTGTGGACCAAAAAGGTGGTGATAATTCTGCTGTATTGTCCTCTGACATTGATAAACATAATTCAGCTTCTCATCATTGGTCCTACAAAGGATTAAAATGTTTTCATATGCAAACTCTTCAGTAATGCTGATTTTTGGAAGCGTGGTTCAGCTGATGTGAGTTATTTTTCAAAGGTGTCATACCCAGATTTGTAGACACTTAATGGGAGGTTATCACTGAGTTACCTCAAGCTGGACAGAAATATCAGTGCATGCTTTTGACAAAGCCTCTGTTGTATTTCCATGTCTATGTTTCCATCTGTGAAACAGGGGTAAGCAATGCCATCCTCTGCACTGCTGGAGGGTTGGTACTGTGCTTTGAAAACACTTAGCAGGCGTAGTAGCAATTCTTTCACCTCTGAATGCCAGGATGTCAGGCCTCAGTATCATTTGGCAACAGGTCTGGGCAGAGAAACCAAAGCATTTCTTAAATTCTTTGCTTTCCTCCAGTAATATACGAATAAGCCTAAAGTTAGTTAAATAATTATGAAAAAATCAGAATCGTCTGTGACTGTAAACTGTCTCAGCTAAGCTCATGTGAAAAAAGATGTCTCTGGTTCTAACACAGTAAACTGAAAAATCATGAGTTCACTTGCCTTCCCCATGGAGTATTTAAAAATGTCTCATGCTGGGGTATACGGATAAGAAAGGTAGACGGCAGCATGTTTGAAATGACTGTACTCACAGCAACTCTATTATGTCTCCTATGCTTTCTATACACTATAAAATACAAACCTTGGTTTTATTTATAAAATGTCATTATTTTTATGTTATGACAACTCTGGGAAATGTGTTGAATTGCAGAAAGTTTGTCAGAGAAAAACGTTTAATCTTCTTTATCTCTGGCACTGTTTTGAAAAGTAGTAGTAACAGAAGTTTATTGACTAAGCTATTAGTAATATGTACTTTGATATTAATCTATATGAAAATGCTTTCGTGGTCTGAGGTTGTCCTTGTCTGATATAAAAACTTTTTAGGTACCACTTCTAAGATTTGTTTCTCCATTATATCAATACCATCTCATTTACATGCCTAACATTCTTGAAATAATAGAAAGATTCCAATCAAGGAAAAAAAAAATCAAAGTAAGCCCCATCTACTTGTGCTTAAACGTGTCTCAGAGTCTTGAAAAAGTTATTTTTGTCTCTTGGTAGGTGTGAAAATTAGAGGTATGTTGCCAATAGGTTAAATCATGGCATGGAGTGAAGATCACTGATTTTAATGTTTAAATATTCTCCAGTACTGCTTGGGAATAACTGCTATATATCAATTACACACTGAGTAGGAAGTTTTAAGACAACTGGTACTGCTAGAAATTCTGCCTGTCAAATTTGTCATAGTTTATTTAATTACAAGTATGAAGAAGAAACAACCTAGTAGCTTTTCACTGTCTCTCCCCCCTAGGGCAGATGGGTATTAAAGCCAATTCAGTCTGTTTCCTGATTGCTTCAGGCTACAGAAAATTGTTCCCCAGGGAAGAGAAGTAAATCAGTTATGATCTTTAGTCTCTCAGAGGGAGATTAGAGCCACCACACTGGTGAAACAGCAGTAGGCTTCCTCTGTGTAACTGATTTCACCTTTAATCCTACCATTGATTGAATATTGCTAAGAACACTGCCATGCATTTTAAGGACAAACCGATGATGAACACTGCAGGCAGAGGAAGTTATTTACACAAAAAGGTAAAGACGAGCCTTTAGCTTTACTATTTTAAAAAAAGCTGTAAAACATCTACTTTGGAAAAAAAAAATTATTTCAATTTTAGCCATCAACCTTTCCCACGTTTTTGTAAGGCTGCTTATCACAGTGGTGTCTGAGCATCTTCCAGGTAATATGGAATAGTGAAGTCTTTTGTGGTCTTCATTGAATCTTTCACTCTTCTTTCTTTTCCAGGTAAAAGTTCTCCTTGATGTGAGGCTTTTATTCTTTACCTGTTGGTGTTAATTTCCTTTTAGTATTAAGTAGAGATAGGACAAAAAGTAATACTAAAGTTGCAAGAGTCATTTTATGGCAGAAAGTGGTTTTATAGGAAAGGAAAAAAAGCTTTTTCAAAAAAAAAAATTTACACCAGCTACTGCTGAATCTCCTCTCTTAGTCTGTCATTTTGCTTTTCATATCACAATGTGTTTTTTCATTAAGTTCTTTTTTTGTAAATCAGTAAAAGAGAATACTTCTGTCTCTGCTGGATTGGAAAGCCCAAAATTTGCCTGACAGGACACCTTTGTATAGTTGTATGCAAAATCTGTGTGTATTAAAGCTGTTGAGAATTACTATGCATAGTACTGTGGTAGGCCATGAAAAACACAATGTCTTGATATAGCTGCAGGTGAGGTCTGGCACAAAAATGTTTTCTGTTTATTTTGTATTGCTGCTTATAAACTGTTCTGGTTGTTGAGAGTCTCATTTGCCTTTTAATATGAATGCACCAACTCCTGGATGGACAGTGATGGTAATTTCTACTGCCTTGGGTTTTTATATAAGGCAAGTAGAGCTGTTTATTTGAAGTCTTGCATGACACTTGTTTAGGTCTGAAGACCATAGTCTCCTGAGAATCTGTAAGTCTACCTGGCAGAGATAAATTTCACATTTTTTGTTACTCTTTCAGTATTTCATGTATCCAGCTGTAGCATGATTTTTTCCCAGTCCTTCACACTTGAAATGAACCTCCCTGGTTTTCCATCATAGAGGTTTTCCTCTAGAGTGAGAACTTGTATTTAGATCTTGTAATTACATGTCCTCAACTCGTCTCTGGAATGCAGGAGATCTGATCTGTTGGGTGATCTTGGGCAAACCAAGGACTCCTGTTTCACTTCCCAAGTGATATTTATACTGCTTACTTACACTGAAAGCTGTTGGGGGCAGAAACTTGGAGCCAGCTCTTAAAAGGACTTAAAAATATCTGGGAATTATGCTAATGACATATTAAAGATAATATAAAACAGAGTGGGACCTAGAGAGACACGCAGGATAAATACCTGGATTGGTTGGAGAGAAATGATTAGATTCAACCAAAGTTGAGAAAACACGGTAAATGAGAGGCAGGTTTGTTTTAAACTTTTTGTTAGAAGTTATTGCTTTTGCTGTTGCTTACTGGTTGGGACAACATCATGCTTTCTTCATGTGGTCACAGCATTTCTCAGGAGACCTTTGGCTGTCTTAGGTATCCCATCTGTCTGTACCTTAACACACCCTCCGGGTTTGCTGCTCTCTACCTAGGACATATCTCACATGATACTGCTTGATGACAAATATCCTTTATCTGTAGGGTACGTCTGTGTCCTTTGTTGTCTCTTAATCCCACCATTGTTACTCATCACGTTGTGGGAATCCTGTCAGCTACTTCTGTGTGTGGGAAAATGATTGTATTAATACCAACAGAGCCAGTGCTGGTATATGCTCAGCTTTGGCTGTGCCTCGCTGATGGCTATCCTGATCAGGGCTTGTGGCTGAACTAGTCAGCCAGGACCCAGTGACCTTACTGGCTGTGGTCACACCATGCTGAGTCCTGGCCATGACTGCAAACTAGCAGCTGACTTGCAGGTCTGGGCCCATTTAGGACCTGCCACCCACACTTGAGATTTTAGGGGAGAATCTAGGGAGACAGGAACCAAATGCATCACTGTGTGCCTCCAGAAACAATGATCAGCAGGCATTTGGGGTCTCTCCAATACCATCAACGTTTCAGAGAGGTGACATCCCAGCCCATGGCAGCAGGTGCTGCAATGCCTCTAAAAAGGGATGCAGAAAGGGCTGCCATGGAGGTCAGTGTTTTTGCTGACCAGTGCAGACCAGAAACTGGTCCTTGGGTTTGGGCTGACTTTCTTTTCTGCAGAGTCGAAGGGCACCCAACAAAGCTGGTGTTAGACTCACAAGGGCTCTGGGTAGCAGATAAAGCCTGGGTCCTTTCTTCCCCTTGCATACTGGATTAGTTGGATTTGCAAGTTCAATTTGCCTGCTGCAAGCCTCAGGCCCCTTTCCCCTTCTCCTTCCTCCTGCTGGGCTGAGGTTTTAGGCCAAGTCCCCTGCTTGCACCCCTGGACTCTGAGGGACTGAGGACTGTGGGGGGAGCAGCTCTTGGTGCCCTCAGCAGGCAGGGGTTGTGCAGTCCCTTGTCAAGGAGATGTCTGCAAAGCTTTAGAGCGTTGCACCATTTTTTTTCAGCAGTCACTATGAGAGGAGGGATATGCTCTTCATATTATAGCCTTTTCTTGATATTTTCCTGGCTTACTTCATGCTTGTTCCTATCCCCAAGCATTTCTCTGGTTTAGCCACAAGGTGCCATCAGTAGACACTTCTACACCAGTATTACATCTGCTGGAAATAGAGAAAGCCAGGCAAAAAGTCCCTGATGTTATGTAGAGGGAAAGGCTAATTAATGAAAACTGTAAGCAGAAGGAGATCAAAATACAAGGCAAAAGACACCTAGGAAAGGAGGCTTGAACTGTGTGCACCTTGCACGTTTTATGCTGTTGCACTGATAACCTAATCAGCTCAGATTTTTTTTTTTTTTTTTAACCTGATTTTAATACTTAGTGCCCTAATGACAATGACATCAAGCAGTGTCTGTGAAGCCTTGTGTCCTATTATGTTTGCTGCTGTGAGAGGACAAATCAGAAGGCGTGGTCCCTGCCTCCGAACGTTTCCTGTCCGATCTGAGGGAGGAAGTACATCAAGGGGAAATAATTGGAAAAAGGAGAGTGAGAATAAAAGTTATAGGAAGAGTAGATTTTCTGGAGCATTTCTGTGATTCTGAAAGAGTATTTCATGCTGACCTTTTGCCTGCCCCCTCTCAGATGGCTATTTCATGTAGGCAGATCTAGAGGAGAGATCTGACAAAACAGGTGACAGTGAATTTACAGAACAATTCTGGAAGGAGTCATGCTTGAAGAATAGCAAACAGGAAAGGAGGCCCAGGACACACTTGTAAGACCAGCAGCAGACCTAGCAGTGACAGGTGTTGTTTACAGAGCAGTACAGGACCGAAGTATTTTCAAGTATGTGATGCATCTTCAGAGTGAGCAGTTATTTTCTTACAGGCTAAACTTTGCAAATTGGTATGTAGGTCCTGGAAAAGCAGTTTATACTCACTGGGAAAGCAGAGAACACTAAAAGATTTTCACAGCAAGCATCATTGTATTTTTGCTGTGTGGCAACATGGGTGGTAGGGGCTGATTCCTGCTAGCCTGGAAAGGAACAGCCAGGATGCAAGTAGGTAACGGTGCATGTGGAAGAAGTTAGGGCGATAACAATGATTTTGGAGGAGCTACCATGCACAAAAGCAGAACACCAGTGCTAAAGCAATGAAGTGAATGGAAAAGCTTGGGAGGAATGTGGGACTATGACTAGAAGTGAGGCATGTCTTGCCTTCTTGGATGTGAGGAACTTCTTCCTAATTGCATTTCTGACTGCTTGTGATACAGCATAGTTTGTTTGCTGAGTTTCCTTTTTGGCTCCTTACAAATTGACCCATTTGCTTTACTTTGTGTGTTTTTAATTTTCCTTTGCAAAGTATCCACACTTTGGACTCATTTGGTAAATTAATATTAGTGTTTCAATAAAGCTGCTATCAGTCCTTATTTTACACTAAATCTTTCCTACAGGTTTTTCTTTTTCCCTCCTCCTCTCTATGACTAATAGATATAATTTCAACAGTTTGACTAACTGCCGTGTTATAGAAAAGGCAGTAATTTATACTGATGTAATGGCTGTGATAAAAATCATTTGTGTGCTGATTTTATAAATTAGGTAGGAAATGTGAGTGCCCCTGAAAAATGAAGTGCTACCACATGAATTCCAGTGTTGTTAATGCTTCATACCTTTCTGCTTCATTAAACCAATTTCACGGGGAGATGAGTTAGAGGAGGAAGCTGTGCTGCTTAAGAGACGCAACAATGGTTTATTGAAAGAAATAGGATAAGATTAAATTAAGTGCTACTTGAGAAATATGGAAATACAAAAATATTCAAGCTTATAGATGGTGAATTCAAAAATATGATAAGTTAGCTCTTTCATACCCAAAGAACTGTCTCACCATAATTGCATGGGCTGAATTCACAGGCTACTAATTAATATTGAAGAGTTTCTTGAACCACTCTTATAAATGAGTCAGAGTGCCCTAGAACTAATTTATAACTATTTCCTTTTGGAAATCAAGACAACTTAAAATGCTGCTTTCAGTACATTCCTATCTTGGCTGCTAAATCCTTTGAAATTATTTCTGCTGTATATTTTTAATTTATTTATTATTTCACATATTTCATTTATCAGCCGAATTTAAAGGGAAGAATAAAAAAGGCATAAGATTAAGAAGCCTTCAGGTCTGGTAAGACCCTTCTAATTTAGGATAATGATCCAGAGCAGCCTAAAATAACTTTTCTGACCACTTTTTTTGTGAATTCAGCTGCATTGAAACCAATATGTTTCAGTTACATTTATATCAGAATTTTTTTTTCTGATTGAAGCTGTGGAATATGTAACTTAAGAAAGAATACATTTGTGTCCACAGAATGCCTTGAAGATCAGGTAAGATCTAAAACTAAGAGGTTAATTAATTTCTTACCACTTCCATAAAATAGCTGCAACTATTTTTTCCTTTTCCCTTCTCTCCCTTGAGGACTAGAAGTTTTCATTCTCAAATGACTAAACCCTATTTGTTCTGTGGATGGTGGAACATGTAAATACAAAGGGAGTCATTCATTAAATAAGAGGCTTATGCATACACAAGTTTTAAAAAATGCATAGTTTCAAAGCACAACTGAGAGGCTGCCATTTTACCCCTGATTCACAATGAGAACTCTGTGTACAAGTGACCCAAGTACTGGGATTTGGTCCAGCTCTCAGATTAGCACAGAAAACACGTAGAGACATGGACGTCCCCCATCCCCCTCCCACTAATGATAATAGGAGCTCATAAATGTGCTCATCGGGAATGTGTGTGGGATCTTATTGACAGAAGCATAAGCATCGCTATCTTCTGCTTGGGAAGACCACTTTTCTTCTCATGTATGATGGGTGCATCACCTAACATTAGCACTATTGCACCATTGACACTTGCTATCCATATGCTTTCATTTAAAATAAATCACTCTATGAAACAGGATAATGTGCCAGACAGCTTTAAGGCTGGATCTTGCCAAGCGCTCTCAATTCCCAATGAGAGGTAATCAGAGCTAAGAACACTTAGCCCTTCTCTGGATCAGTTCTAGCAGCAAGTATGTAATATTACAGTGCAGCTCATTTCAATACTGGCAAGGGTCTTCCTAACAAAGTGCTGGGCACCATTTAGCCCCAGTGCTGCTGGATTACTTTAGCGGGATTTGGCACCTTATGGGATTGGTCTGTAAAAGGTAATTAGCCATCCAACTCGTTTGCAAGCACAGTGCATAGGATTTATAACTTTATTTCTTCCTTTCTTAAAAATCAGTTTGTTAAGGAAGGAAGGAGGAAATAGAATAGGAATAAAACTAAAATTTCTGCTACTGGAAAAATTCTGAGAGTCCAAAACCATTGTCACCACGTATAAGAAAAAGTAAAAGTCTTGGAATTTGGAATTGGTGAGATTTTCTAAAAATACATATCTGCTTTCACCTTGTAGAAATAACATGTTTCAACAATTTTCCAGAAAAACAAAAGCAACCTGTACATCTCCATTAGGATTTTTACTATAGATGTATCAGTTGCCAAGGAAAAAGTGTTCTTTGAACTAGCTATAGTTACACAGGACCCATACGGCTTATCCTTTGAATTACTCGTTCTGTGATGTTCTCCCTCCTAACTCCACCAGAATGTTTTTCATTATACTACAGAGATACCTGGACATATTCTGTGCAATTTGGTGAGTTTTCAGAGGTTTGAGAATCAAATTTCTCTCCCTGTGTAAGTTTGTGCATGCCCATTTGGCAGACAAGTGTTCCTTTCTTACTCCCTGCTTATATGTTCAGAACAGAGCTGAGGCTCGCACTGGACTCAGTGTGAATTACTACCTTTGCATGCTGTTACTGGTGGTGTTTGCAGTCACCCAGGTTGGCAGTGGTCAGACCTGCCTTTTTGCTACCCCTGGGCTCCTCTTAGTAGCGGTGGGGAGCTCTGCTTGCTCTTGGGACAACTCAGTATGTTACAGGTCTGAGTTTATTTTTAAGATTTTGTTTTCTTTCTCTCTTTGACCATGTGTTCTATTTTATCCTTCTTTCTCTTTTGAATTGTTTTTGGATTTTTTTTCTTTTTTTTTGTCTCTTATTCTTACCCTTTCCTTACTCTTTCACTTCCTGTTTACTTTTTCATCTCTGCTACTCTGTCTTTTATCCTGCATTGTCTCAAGTGAATGTAGCTTGTTTTGAGTTCAGGAATATAAATGCTTGCCGCTTTCCCTTTTCTCTGCTCCAGGCATGTGTAAAACAGCAGATAAATGTTGACAGCATTTTGTCTTTGTACACGTTGGGCTTACTGCAAGCATTGAGTGCAAATTGCAGAATAAATTCACTTACTGAATACTGGAGAAGAATTACATCAAAGATCTAATAATGAGTAACTGAAGCTGCCCACAGTTACTAAAGCATTTAGCTTAGTGAGACACTTATAAAAAGTAAACATATCTATGGAAAAGAACTACATAGTTTGCCTGCATGGAGTCTTGAACTCTATTCTTTTTTGTATCCATATGCATTTTGAATCACTCCATTAGAAGAAAATGAAAAGTACAGTTTGTTTTACAGTAGCCACAAGATTTTGGCACATGTCATGAGATATCTCACTCTTTTAAACCCTGAGTTAATTGTGCAAGGAAGACAGTCTCACTTCCTAACATTTTTCCTACTCCCAGTTACATTATTACTGTGGTAGGTTTAATTTGGAGGCTTCCTAGAAAGCAAATTCTGTATGGAAGAACCGCATACCAGTTATTGTTAGAAACTACACACAGGTCTGTGGACCAGCTTTGCTGTGGAAATGTAATTAGTTTATGTTAGAAACATTTTGGGGTTGTTTCTGTATTTTAGATAATCTGTGTTAATTTTAGAGATTTAATGGTGGTGGGTAACTAGATTCAGAAGCAGAGCTTTGTAAAGAAGTATGGCATTTCCAGGATTTGAGGCTCTTTTAGGGTAAAAATGAGATATTTGTAAATCTTAAAGGTGTACTGACAGAGAAAAAACATGGTAAAATTTAATACTAGCCTTCTTTTAAAGGCAGACTTTGAGAAAATGAGCATGTCTTGAGTGATACAGGTAAATACATACTGTACAAGTGTTCTAGGCTATGTCTGCATTACTAGACCTGGCAGCATAGCAGTCTCCCTGGAGCAGGCGCAGGCTTCAGCTGCACAGACTCAGTCAGTCTGCCACAAGTCCTCCTGCTTGTGCTCCCAAGTTTCCTTCCCATTGAAACCATGGCTTAGTAGGGGAAGGGACTGGAGTATCCTTTATCTTGCTTTGACTTGGTTCTTCTCCCTCCTTACCAATTGCTCTCAGCTCTGCCGAATCAATAGTTTGTGCAAAGGTGTAAGATCCAAAGTTCTGCTCTCTTACTCCCCACCAAGCAGGTAGCAGGTGACCGCTGTTCTATTAATGATTTCCTATCCTCAAAGCTACGAATGCTAAGCAGGAGGGATTGGCTTGTTTTGTACAGTGAAAATATGAGGGTTTGGTATGTTCAGACCATGGAAAACAATGGACACAAAGAAGTGCTTTACTGGCTCATCTCCAGGTGAATCTCATGCACATCTCTTGCAGAGTTAAGAAATGAAAATCTCCCGAGTGCAAAACAAAAGTTTGAATAGTTACGTGGCACTGCTCATTGGCTGGCAAAAAAATCATCTGCTTATTGAAGCTGGATGTTTCATGCTATACATGGTACTTTCTGGAATGTTTTATTCACTCACTGAGCATTTTGAGCTTTGGAAGTGACTCATGAGCACAAATCCCAGTACATTTAGCCTTTTTCACTTTAGATTGTGTCTTTCCAACATCAAACGTTTGTTGGATTTTCCTGTCAGAATAGCAATCTCTAAATGTGTAGATTCAGTGCCAGCATCAGAACAGACTGGTAAAAAGTCCTCTGTCTCCTATCAGAATGGGGCAAATTCCTTTATTTTGCTATTCCCCACTGAAAGGCAAGTTCAGACTTTTGAAAGCAATGTCTGAAGTTTTACACTTTGTTTGACTTCACAACCAAGATCCTGGACAGACACTACAGGGCTGTTTGTTAGCGCAGCTTTCCCCTTTAATCAGGCTGAGCAGAGCTTGTCCACAAACAGCTTTAGTTAGTCAGTCACCACCCCTGTGCTTGGTAGGCTGACGATGCTGCAGGTAAAGTAGATACGTTTACCTTGCCAAAGTCTTACCAAGTTTCAATCATTTTTAAACACTACTGACAATACTCAGTCAGCAGAAATGTCAAATAGTGGGTGGAACATTCATAACAAGGATCTACCACAATATCTCAAGTAGAAAAGAAAGGAAAACATGAATACAGAAGGGGACAATGGTCAATACCATTTGAAGTCAGTAAGATGACTCCCATTAACTCCCATGGCCATGGGCCTCAGTTTTTCCATCCTTTCTTACTGTTGACATCAGTGTTTCTTTTATATTATTGACCTGCAAGATGTCAAGAGTGGACAAACTAAAAATGCTGCTGTCATAATGTGTATGACTCCAGAAAACTGAGAGGAAAAGTTAGGTTGAAAACTCAACAGTGCAGTAGGATAGTTTAACTGGTGAGTGAACAGAACTGGCCCCAATAAACAGACCCTCTTAATACCATAAAAAACAATGCCTCTGTGCAGGATTTTTTTGCAAGAGATTGCTGCTCTTTGGCTGTAGAAGTGACACTCTTCACTTTTTCTGAAGGTGGTGGTCTTATTTTCCCTAAATGTGCCATAGAACAAAAAACATTACATGCAACAGTAATGACTTGTCCTGCCTTTATTCCCTTTCTGTGTGTTCCCTTTCTGGTAGCACTGTAAGGAGAAATACTGCATTTGAATGTCATGCAGTTTATGACTTAACAGTGTTGGGCATCTTTTTGGCACTACTGAATATGTTCTAATGCCAGGAAAACATTTGCGTAGAATAATGGATTTTGGATCCTCTGTTGAAACATTCAGAAAAAGTGTTTTAAGTTATTTTTAACATCCAGCTTCTCTGTCTGTTGTGGAACTATAAATCTCCTTCCCTCCCTAAGACTTTCTAAACCAAGTTGTAGCCTATGTAGTCTATTATATAGACCCTCATAAATGAGGTGCTTACATTAGAAATAGTGCCAAAATATGCTATCAGGAAGGTGTTGCTGTAATTAATGTTTTTGCTGAGAAAGAAGGGAAAGTATTCTTAGGTTTCTTCTTCCTTTTATGGATAAGAAATATATTACCTCATGATAGCATGATTCCAATGCAAATGGCAGAGACTGGTGGCTTATTAATAGGCCTCGCCTGTAGCAAGTCTCCTTTCCCCGCTTCAGTTTGAAATTGATTATTTTAATACAGAATTCCTGAATGAAAGAGGTTCTTGGCCTTTTCCTGGGCTGTTGAATAATGTATGTGGGAGAAAGCAAATAGAAGCAGAGGGTCTCAGCTGCCGGAACAATGGGCTGCGCACAGAGCTGAGGGGGCACATTAGTTTATCATTGCCTTGTCAATCCTCATAGGCTGGGAATCGTGGGATAGCCTGGAAAGAAGCAGCTGCTGAACGTGTGGTAAACTGACCGGGGCACTTTAGAGAGACGACTACATTTACACATCTGAAAACAAGATATTGATTTTCTCTACAAAGCTGGAGAGAAATAGTCATCCTGAAAATATATCTAGACCATGGCTTATTTGCAAAACCGCAGCACTTTCTGGCTGTTCTGAGAGCCAGAGGCCTCCTCGTGATAGGGCTTGCAAATCTAAAAATAGTCTGCATAAACTTTGTTTTTCCTCTTAGTTGATTGACTGCCTTCCTAATCCTTTTAGTGATTCATTACAAGTAAAATGTAAATGCAAGCAAGCTGGAATTGTAAACGTTAACAAAAATATTTTCCCTAGATTAGTAGATTTTTTTAAAATATAAAAATATTTTTGAAGTTACATATTCCCTTTCCGTGGGCAAATTGATCTTGAAGATACACTTGTGTGATATCCCTGATATCACAGGCTCTACCCTTTCTAACAGAAGTAGAATTCACTTCTGAATGCCAGTTTTGGTTTATTTTACCTCCTCAGGCAGGAGGTTTTCTTCATAGCTTTCAGAAGTGATAAAAATAAGAAAGTGAAACAATACTTGACAAGAACAAAGTGAGATAATTATTTTAAATGATGAAAGATTTAAAGCAGAGATGAGCAAACATTTCCAGGTATAGTGATTACTAGTTCAGTGAGATGCTGATGTCTTGTTCTAGGCCAAGTTATTAGGATGCTGTTATGTGGCTGTGATCAGAATTTATGACTATTATTTTAGCTCTCAGAAATCCTATTTGTGACTCAGGATCTTCTCTGCTGGGTCTGAACAAGACCCCCCTTCTCTGGGGTCTGAACAAGACCATGTTCACAATGTGAATCACAACATGTTGAGAAGTTCCAATTGAAATAATTTGCCTTGTCAAAGAGGAAATATTTTTATCTGTGTAAGTCTAATTGCAGATCCAGATTCCCCATAGGTGTGACGGGTTGGTTTGTTGTCCTTATCTGTGCAGCTTGGATGGCAATTACAAACATGAAGACGTTTGGCTTCATGAGCTGCTTTCTTGGTTTTGTCTGTCAAAAACCAAGTGCCTCTGCACTTACTAGCAGGTGTAATTGTTGCACCTTAGCATACAGTATGTAGCTCTTGCAAGGGCTACACTTTGTAAAATAAACAACTTTCTATTTTGATACTGAATATAATCAACAGTAGTCAAAAGCCCTTCTAAAACCAGGACAAAATGAAGACATTAATTTGCCCGGGGTATTTTCAGACTATTACAGTGTTTTCCATCTGGATAAATGTAGGAAATTAGGCTCCTCTTTGCTTTCCAGTCTGATACTGTGATGAGAGCAAGAGAAGAACTAGAACAGAATAAAAAAAATTTGCTGTATCTTTTTAAAGTCAGAGAAAGTATAACAACTTAAGTGTGGTTTGATTCCTAACTAAATCAGTGAGCTGTATCGCAAGGTCTTACAAAATATAATCACTTAAAATCAGGTTTCTAAGTCTGGATCTGGGAAAATGAATAAATGCTCAGGTTTTCTAATGTTCAGAGAAGCTAGAATCCTCCTGTTGACTGTAATAAGAATTCAGTGATTTTAAAAGTTGTTTCATTCATTCATATTTGGACTTAAGACTCTAGGTATAGGCAACTATTGTCTTAATTAATTATTTCAGAATAATGGATCAAGGCAGATTTTGCTTTCAAAAGGTGATAAAAGATAACTTCACCAAATAAGTGCCCTCTTAGGAATTTGCAGGTTTCCCACAGAAAATCAGAGGCTTCTCAAAACGACATAATTGTGTTGTGTGATTTCCTGACATCTCTGTACTCTGGTTTAAACTGCTCATTATGAACAGTGTCCTTATGAATAACCACATCTGTGAAAATGTTAGGTGAGACACTTAAAATCTGTGGTTAGAGAATCCTGACTAAGCAACAAGAAGAAAAAGACTGAATGACATCAGCCAAAGAGGAAGTTTATCACTTACTGGAACTTCACATTGTATTTGCCTCAGTGATCTTTTTTGAAAAATAAAAAGCTCAAAGTGCCCTATCTTGCATTCCTTTCCCTGTGATTTCAGTAGGACTTTTGTATGGGATGAGCCAGAAAGGATCCTCTTGAACTATGTCATGAAATACAGGAAGGGTATTTGTTTCTCCTCATAGCTATACATTAAAATATTCCTAAAAGATTTAGTTGAATTAATTGCACAGGCAGCAAGTAGTAATGGGACAAGATGAAGTATTGACCAAAAAGATACTGTTTAAGTATCTTTTTTCCCTAGTGAAATAAATACCAAGAATTTATAAGCAAAGGAAGCATTGGCGTAGTTGTACTGAACACTTTTAAGACTAGCCACAAACTCATTAAAATTCATGACCTATAGAATGATATGGCTGTCAGCTATACTCAGTTTTCATTCTGGAGGCACATACTATCATGCCACTTGTCAATGGGATAATCTTCTAAGCAACATCCCAGGTTATATGTTTCTCCCCTTTCCTTAAATTCAAAGCAACAACTACCCCAGAAGAGAATATAATGAGGGAATAAACCCAAATATAGGCAAGGATGCTCTACCTACAGATACAACAAGAGTTGTAGATCTACTAAGTAACTGAACAATATGTATAAGTTATTGGGCTGTCTTTGAACAGCCAAGTTGTTAGAGTCCTGAGAAACAGGAATATCTAGGGAGCCTGGTACCATTAGTTAGAGGATGTTTGTGACTTGCAGTACAGGCAAGATTGTTCCTATGTGTAGAAAATACTGAAATAAATAATTGCATTACAAATAAAGTACTGATTACAAGGAAGTGATTTCTGGATGAGATGGTGGATCATGTAAATGCAGTATTTCTAAACAAAATATTTCTGATGGTTTAGATGTTTTACATGTGTGTATTTACAGGGCCATGATGATAAAAATAGCCCTCAGCAGCAGACATCAAAACACTGCTTTAGAAGACAAGTGTCATCAAGTAGTCATCCCCAAACTTTTCCAGACACAAAGTCAACAGTAGTCTGTTGTAAGCCTAATTCTATAAATATACGATTATGAAAATTCGATATTAATTGAGTTTGATACAAATTGATTTTTTTCTATCTTTGTTTCATAATTGCAAATAAAGTCTTTTAAATAACTTCATACTTGTCAGACAGGTTTCTACCTCTCTTACATGGCCTATCACAGAGCAGTAAGAGCTAGAAGCATGTGTTAATTGTTGCCAGAAATAAAGACTTCAGTGTATGTAATATTGAACATCACATACAGCACATAAGTGCCATGGTTCAGAAGCAGAAGAGAAGCAGAGACCACTGGAGGCTGTAGTCTGAAGCAGGCCCCTGAATATGATGGTCATTTTGCATAATGTTATGGGAGTACCTCATCCAACAGTTGTTGGGTTCTGTATCCAATTACATTAAGATGAAATCTGAAAAACACAGGAACATGTTGCCTATTTCTTGAGGATAAATGCAGTTTTCACACTAAGAGAGGCAGTTATCGGTGGTCCTTAATATGTCTGGGCACTGTGGGTTGTGATGAGAGATCATCAAACAGATTATATTACTCTACATATTAAAGCTTTGCTAAGCTGTGGAACTTCCCCTCTGTTGTTACTTCTGGTGATTCACCTCTTCCAGGGGAAACTAATTTCTTGACACCTTCAAGCGCACTAAAGGCATTTTAGGACAACAGAAGCCCAACACAGGAGTTCACAGTGTAAAGCTCTGATCCTTAATCTCCTGTTTCTCTTTGCATCTGCAAAAGTCCACTGAAATCACAGTGTGCAGGAGTCAATAAGCAGAACTGGGACCTGATTGCAGATGGTGTGCAATGAATGAGGGGAATGTGAAGAAGGCTCTTGTCCCAGAGCATAAAACCATTACTCAGTATTATTACATGCACTATCAGTAGAGTCCATTGAATGCTCTGCAACACTGACAGGGAAGGACTGCTGTACAGGCTCACTTGGGTCAGGCAAGACATTACCAGCTTTTTGCCACTGGCTCCTCTATCTGGCAAATTAAAAGTTATTTGACTTAACACTATCCCAGACATGCCTGGGAAAAACAGTGGAGATAAGTTACAACACTCTCAAATAACAATTGCAGAATGACTTGCAGCTGCCACCTTATTCTTCTCCTAGCTGGGCAAATGCTTCACTCCTTTCCTGCCCTTCCTCACTGACCAGTGCAAAAAGCCTGCTATTTGGGGTGTCCTGTTTCACTGCTGCCACAGAAGAGTATCCTACGTCTCCTTTCCCCTCTGCCCACTGTAAGTGAGAAGCAGGTCAGAGAACTGCATGCCTCATGCTCCTCCTGGGGCTGGCCCTGGATTGCTAAGCTCCTGCAGCATCACTCGCTCATGACTGTTCCCACACAAGAGGCTCGGCACGCCAGCACCTTTCTCTATGACAGTAATAGCATTTCCTGATTTTCATTCGCATTTCCATTCTCCCAGTTTACAAAGCATACCACAAAGTTAAACATCAATCTGCCTTTACCTTCCAGCCCCAGTAATGTGCTGCTGTGCTCTGAGTCCTGCCTTAGTAACAAGGACTCTATTACAAGAATAGTATCAATATTAAAGTAATTTTCTCAAGACATTTCCTTTTGTGCGTGTGTGGTGTGGGGGAGAAGCAGGAAGTAATACCTGCATTTTCTTTCAGAGTAAATGTTGTTTAAATTACTCATTCTGCAGAGCAGCTAAATGCATTTCATTTTCCCCTAAAATTTCCTATTAAAATATATGCTGATACGTATTCTCCCATTTCAAAAGATTTTTTGAATATATGAGAAGTTGTAATACAGAGTAGTTACAGTCTTGCTTTGTTTCCACTGATGTTATAGAAACATTTAGATGTTTCTCCAGACCAATGATCCTTCCTAGAATGCAGTTTTATGAAAGGCAATCTATGTGTTTTGTTTTAGAGGACAGAAATAGTGATTACTCAGAGCTATCTCTGTAGCATTAAAAAAAGTTAAATTTTAACTTAAAATAGTGAGGGAATACAGAAAATCCTGTAATGTAGTCATTCGTTCTTGCCCACAGTGTTTTGCACTGGCTGTAGTCTTTTATGTCAATTTTTTTGCACACATCTGGCACTAAGTGGTCTTTGAAAGTGTTGGTGAAAGTGTAAGTAGTGGACCATTTGATTGAGAATCTAAGTTGAGTACCCTTTCCTTTTAGTAAAAAGTTTGTCTCAAATTTGTTGCTTCTATGTCCTTGCTGCTGTGTTAATCCAGAGAAAGAGAAAACATGACATCTATTTTTGCTCCTCCTATCCATGCTACCTGTCTTTAAAGTTAGTGATCTCCTGAATCTGGGTTCCCACTTATCTGCTAACAGATAAGGCTCAGTGGTTCAGTTAGTTAAACACTTCTCTTCCACCTGGCTTATTGTGATTTATTGACTTGTTATTGTCCAGAGAAAATGTCCGAGCTAGGTGCAATGCCAAAAAGCAGTCATTTGCAACCAGAGTTTCTGTTGGTTTTGTTGTTGTTAGTGCACTGCATTTTCTTACTGTTCCACTTCTTTTCACATCCATCCTTGTCAAACCTGAAGAGCTGAACAGAGCAATACACAGTGGCTGCCCACTAGGCCATGCACGTCTGATAACACTCACAGTAGGACCATGAGTAAATAGCATTAAGATGGGATGCAAACCAGCCAGGCCAGAAGTGCACAGTAACAGCTCCTGCTAACACCGAGAAAGTAGCTAAGCTAAGATGGTAGACACTTTATAGCTGGTTGTGTGTAAGACTCTGGCCCTCCCATTTTAACGTTACACTGTTTGGGAGTGATGTCCCGGACCAGAAGCAGTGATAGTAGCTTATGATAGGTTGATCTGAGTTCATTTACAAGCAGATGAGCTCCACCCCAGCTGTCTTTCATGGAGAAATTATTTCTTTCCCTTACTAGCAGTTGCAGCACGCTGGCTGTACAGAAACAGAACTGTGTTCCGCTCTCAGAAGAGAGTTATGTCACACAGACAGGATGAGGTGGGGAATTTGTTAGTGCTGTCCCTCTGGATTCAGGGTAGTAAATGTTTTACTTTTCCCCTGGACTGACAACGAAGCTGGTGAAATGTAATTCTAGTTTAATGTAATCTAATGGAGCAGTATCTGTATTTCTGGGGGATATCTGCAGAAGCATCTTGTTGTCCCACCTAAGGGCAGGTCTTCAGACTTCATCTTAGCAAAGCATTTATCAAAAGTTTACCAGTTCTTTTCATCCAAGATCAGGTATCTCCAGATGCAGCTGAGAAGTGACTGCAGATCCTCTCTGCAGTCAGACAGGCCCACAGGGAAGTGGCTTCTTGACCTCACCAGTGGTGTGGAAATTAAAAAAATACAAAACATTTTCAGGTAAACTGTAATGTAAATGTAAGCTAAAAACCTCTGTTATATTACACATTTTTTGCTAATGATTTTCCTATATGAGTCAGGCTGAAATCAAAGGCCACTTAAGGTGAAGGTAATCAAAGGTAACTTTCTATCAAGTCTTGCTCTGACACTGATGCATTACATGCACCCAGAAATTACACTGCTTTCCTAAAACCCAGTATTGTTATGCTGGTATAGTCAGGGACCAAACATGTCACTGTAAGCATTCACTACAGCTTTTCCCCCATAGGAAGGGCAAAGAACTGGTCTGATGTATAAGAGATCTTTATATAGGTGCTCATACTAAAGATCATACCAGCTTATCTATTTAATTAGGTGACATCCCCAACCAAAATAGTGTATACTGCTGCAACAGTTGTGTGTGGAAAAGGTCTCTGTATTAAGTCGTTCAGTGAAAATGTATTAACATAGTTGGCATATATCTAATGTCATCTGTCTTCAGATCAAGTCTGGACATCAGTAGGGCAAGACTCATGCAGGAACGTTGTCTTCCTCCATTCTCCAAAGACTTTGAGAAGTTTTCAAGGTCTGTTTGACTTTGCTTAATTTAATGTTATAATGAAAAGTGACTTTTTTATCTCCACAGCATTAGGAAACTTGGCTTTTCCTGGCAAATACGGATCTAAACTACAGATTTCATCTAGATGCTTAGTGCTCCTTAGACTTGGCCATCCCTGGCTTCAGACAGCATTAATCTGGTGCTGATTACTTTCAAAGGTGTGTACCAACTGCAGAAGAGCAGGACATTCAAGACAGGTCTTTCGTATTTTTTTTCTGCATAGTCCAGAGACTGCACAGCCATTTCAGATGTCCTCGGAGAGAGCCAGCAACCTGCCTTTGCTCCTCCACATTGGATCTGCTCTGCTATGCACTGCAGTATGGTCAATGTGGGAAACCCAGTCACGAATTTAACCTATAGGGATCTGCTCTGACCTAGAATAGTATTTAATGTATCTTAACTTCTTCTGGTCAAAAAGTACAGTCTAATATGGAAGTATAAGAGGAAAGCTAAAGGCAAAACTCAGTCCCCAGTATTCCAAGGGGCAAGGAATTTGTACATTGGTAAGGCAAAGGAAATCCTATAAATACAAATGTTTCATCTTGCTTATTGTTTCATTGATTCCTAAACTATGGAAAGAAAATTCCTAACCATTTTGTTAGAGATTATTACCTATTTCCCCAGTTAACCTTCATCTTGCCTAAAATGCTAACATTTTCAATTTAATCCATGAAATATATACAAAGTGAAAATATTCAATAAATGGAAAAACAAAGTTTAAAGCTAATTTTGGGAAACTCCTATGTAAGCTCATCTTACGAAGGATCTCTGAGCAGAAGACCAAGTCTCTATTTCTAGTCTCTTTACATTTTTTAAACTCACAGCCTAAAGCATATTTTCTTTTCCCAACAGTGCTAGAATTCAAGATGCATCTTTAATTGGTTTAACAGAGCCACAAGGCATTACATTAGACAGCTTTTTCCTAGTTCACAGAGGTCATATTGACATGTAACTCATGGTATTTCCTTGTTTTCAAGATAAGATAAAACAAAGGGGAAGTGTTCAGTTCCAGGTGAGTGGGAGAGGGCACAAGAAATGGGAAGAAGATAAGAGTGTTTGATGCAGGTGAGAATTTATCATGCAGTGTCTTTTTGCACTCAGGCTGCAATTGCATAGGAGTCTGCCTGCTTACAGCATCTCAGTCTTCCTAGTTTAAGAATGCAAGAAAATAAGAGAGTGATATAGTGGAGTAATGAACAGTTGAATCAGTCAATGTCTCCTTTCAGATATCATAAAGCTATAGCAGGTTTTACTAATACAGATGGCATGATGCTGGGGTAACTCCCAGTCACCTCTCATGTTAGAATAGCAGAATAAATGCAAGTAAAAGCTACTAGTGGTTGGTTTTCAATCCCATCCTCCTAGCAGAGCCAAATAAGTTCCACAGTTATAAAAAATTGGATTGAATTTTAATAACTGAATGCAACTTCTTTTCAGCAAATAGATTTATAAATCTCCTCTCTTCAGTGAAGTGTCATATGCTTCTGGTCCCTTCTACACCAGTGCACATGGCAACCTTGACTGGCAGTGATAGGCAATAGTCCATCAGTATTTACTACTGTCCTAGCTGAGTGAAGCTAATCAATAGTGCAATGTTCATAAGCTTCCCTTGTTCCAGCTTCCCCCTTCCCACTGGGAACAATTGTTTTTGAGCCTTTTGTGCAACTCATGTACAGGTGAAAATGTTCTGTCCGTCTTTTTCTTAGGATTTTTTAGCCAACTCAAGGCTGTAAGGGACAAACTGGAGTTCGTAGTCAATAGCATGCAGACTAAAGATGGTTCTTAGAGTGGTTTCTAGTGGCTAGCTATCTTGAATGTGAGCATTATTTTTTCTTCCAGACTTAGGTCTAATCTTCAGCTAGTGTCATGGATTTGAAGGTCAACAGGAATAATTGTGGTCATCTAACCTAAATTCCTGAATAACCTAAGCAGTGGGAATCCCCTATGAATTGTTGCTGCAAGGTCAGTATTTGTGCTTCAACTAGAATATCATCTTTACAGAACCATCCACTCACAGTAAAGAAAAAAAACAACATATTCTCTGCACTTACTCTGTTCTTCTACCAGCTCAACTTTGGAGTGAAATCTGAGCTTTGCAGTTCATGTGAATTTATGAAGTTTCAAAATCCAGCCACTGTATCTTCTGTCTAAAATACAACAGCATCAGCTGTCAAATTTATCTTCTTTTTGTACTGTGTAGGGGCTATGATCGAGTCAGATGGTCTTTTTTGAAAGGAGCTAAACAGATTGAGCTCTTGGAGTCTTTCACCACAAAGCATGTTTTCCTGCCTTTTACTCATTCATGTGTCTTTTCACTGGACTCTTGGATTCTCCAGTATCGTTTTTGAATTGTAAATGCCAGAACTGTGCACAGATTTCAGGAACAGTAGTACCAATACCAGGTAAAAAGGTAATATAGCCTGCTGCTCCTTGAGATTCTGTTGCTTATATACCTCAAGATTATACTGGCTCCCTTGGTTACTTTATTGTGCAGGAGATTAATTTTCATCCACGACCCCACAGATTTTTTTCAATGTCAGTGGTCTCCCGGATAGATTCCTCAGCCTTTTATTGCGGCCTACATACTTTGTATACTTAGTTTCCAGGTTTGTGATTTTATATTTGTCTCTACTGAAATCTGTATTTGCTCAGTGTGCATAATTTACCAAGCCATCCAGCTTACTTTGTATTATTGGTCTAGTCTTCCTTAGTTAGCATTCCCCCAGTCTGTATTCTTTATCAATAATGTTTGTTTTTTTCCCCAAGTCATTGATAGAAATGTTAAGTAGCAGAGAACAGACCCTTAGGGACTGCACTCGAAACAGCTGTTAAAAACTATTCTTATTTATAATTACATGTGGAAACCTATTATTTAACCAGCTTTTAATCCATTTAATGTACATGATTTTAGGTTTTTATTGGTCTGGTTTACTAATCAAGATGTCACCCATAAACATCACAGACATACAAACACTTTGCATGAAGCACTGGCACACAAACTTCTCATTTTGAGTTAGTCTGACAGCGTAAATTGTAGCGAAACCGATGCTGACTGGCTTTGGGCTGATGCCTTCCTTGTTACTACTGTGTGTCTTTAGTAGGTGTTGTGTTGTTTGGCTCTTCTGGGGAGACAGCTCTTAGCAAGTGAGAGGTTCAACCTCCCAAAGTTCACAGGAAGGTCCAAAGTGGGAGATGGATGGTATGCATGGCTCACCATGAGCTCTAAGGCAAAGTGCAGCTCCTTTGTTGCTGCTGCAGTATTTCTTACTTGTTTGTTTGGACACCACATGGTTTAATATTTCCACACATAGCTAATGAAATTCTGAACATAATATCATTACAACCTGTTCCATTTTTTTACTGGTGGATTATTTTTGAATAGGTAAAATAGCTAAAATGAAGATTGTGCAGATAAACAGTGTGATTTTTTTGAGATCTAATCATCATGTAATGCAAGAAAATAATATTACTTTATGATATGGTAATAACTAATATTGAAATGTGTTACTGTCTACAGGTAAAACACCTGTATTACTTTAATGCAGCACAATTATTTCTGTGTTGTTAGATTATATCTAAGTAGATATTTGGACTATCTTTTATTTAAAAAAGCAGAAATCTGTGAATGATACCATGCGTATATTGGTTTGTGTGTCTTTTTTCCTGCATGAAATAAATAGTAAATTACTTCCAAAATGTCATGAAAAATGTTTCTCCTCAAAAAATGTACCTCAGACCATCTCTGTCTTATCACTGAGTTTAAATAAAAGGGGGAAATAACCATAGGTGACAATTAATGTGACCTCCCCCCAATTTTTCATCACCCAATTAACATTTTACTAGAACAGCTCATTTAGGCACAAAAAATGCTATGGTAAAACCACGATGACTTGTAAATTGTAACTCTGTGGACTGTCTACTGTTGTTTCAATTGTAGTGCCTCAATATTCGCAGATGTGTAAGACCATAGCTAATAATTCTTCAACATAGACATGCAATGTATGACCTGTATACATGATTTTGCAAACTGGGAGGCTGGGTAAAGGATACAAAGAAATGATATGTCCTATTTATTCTGTGTGAATCTTGAACAAAATATTCTAAATTTATCAAAAATTAAGTATTTTACTGAAAAAATTTTTTATAAGTGGTATAGAGCCACTGTCTGGTATGTTAATACCAAGTTAAAAACTCACCAGCTTTAAAGGTCTATACTTTGGACCTTTTACTAAATCAGTTCACTTTCTGAAAAGCCACGCTTCTTCTTTACATCTTTAAGTCAATGGTCACCCTCTGTCATATCACCATGATGGAAACATGCTAGTGGAATTTGACTCTGAGCATTAAGGGTTAAGCTTTTTGAAAAGTGCATTGTTTTAAGTTTCCCAGAGGGTGAGTAATCTTGCAGTGCATTGCATCGAGGTGCATCAGTCATGTAGCTTTATGTCTTGGAGTCATAAAGTCACCTAATCAGATGTGACTGACACTATTTGACATGACAAGTCACTCAGGAAAGTGCAAGAAGACAAAAAACATGTTTTTCTGAAAATTCTGCTGTCTTTTCCCATGTTTTGTTTTACATTGCACTGAGGAACATATGTTTTATAATGGGTAGGGGGAGGGAAAATACATGAAAAGATTTTCTGATGTAGAAAAAATACAAGCTATTGTCATCTGGGCACAATAAAACTTATACAAAAAGTCTTCCTGCAGTCTTTTCACAGTGGAAGCCTTTGAGAACATTATTTCTCTTTGGAGATGAGAAGTTGAAGAGGCACAAGACTCTTCACACAAACCACAAGTGCTTTTGTAACGTAGGGACAAACACACATGCACACGTATGCACGAGGGCTTTTGACAAGATCCATAAAAGAAATTAGACACCTGTGTAACTTTATACGGCAGCACATCATACATGCTGAAGATTTCTTTACGTGAAAGTACTCACACAAGACAGTTCTGGCACAAGAATACTGACAAATATAAAACCAGGAATGTCATAGACCTAAGGAAAAAGGCTCCTCTTACAATAGAGTTGTTCTCTTTACTTCTGGCTCGGTACCATGCTCAGGATATGATACACAAAATTTTCCCAGGGCTTCTAAAGTTATTCTCAGGATGAAATGCAGCGTTCTTCCACTGCTTCTTTGCCTGAGCATCTTGCCTTTGCCTGTGCACACAGGCTGTTGCACAAAAAATACTGTAAATTGTTGTCACATGCTTATACTAAGTGCGCTTTTCAGTTCTCCTGAAGTGCTGCATAGTTGGAAATGTCCAACAAATTTATGCTAAGAAGAATTCAGCTACAGCTTATTTTGGCAGTGGAGTTATCTTTTTTTATGATATTTGATAGCTTTATTTAAGAACTGGTTTACAAGAGTTACATAGCTTTGACATTATGCTTGATGAATGCTTGAAAGGGGTCTATGAGAATTCAAACACCATAACATATAATAATAACAATTATCTGAAGAGTTTAGGCAGGTTGGCTCTTGACTATTTTAATGCTTATGGTAGTCAATAATAAAATATTGAAGAATCTTACAATAGAAATGTTCAGGTTCTAAGAAAATTATCCCATAATTAAGTGCTCAGGTTCTAGTGTCTGTTTTTTCTATTTAACCATTTTATTCCTTCTAGCCTTTTCCCAACGCCTCATTCTTTCTCAGTGGAGTTAAGCAGGCAACAGCTTATAAGTAGGAAAACATAAGGTATAATGTATAGATATAAAGGTATAAAGTTCAGGTTTCTACAGCCAGGCAATGGGAAATCAACATTCAAAACATCAAGTTATTTGCTTTTTTGTTGCATAAATGTGGATTTAGGAGTTTAATTGTAAGTCCTTGCGTTGATGCTTTGTGCCATGCAACAGAAAGATTCATGCTGTGGTAAAGTAGCTTCTCAAGAAGCAAGAAACTGAGCCTAGCCGCGGTATCAGCTTTCAAGAAGCTGGCTTTTATTTTGCTTCTGCATTATTTATCCCCTAAGCCTCCTGTCAAGCATAGGAAGAGAAGCAGCTATTTAAATTTAGAACAGTACACATGTTAACAAGTAACTGTACATCCACTAGCAGAAGCATGGAAATATACTAGAAAATACAGTCTTTTAAGACTGCTTTAGTAGCACTGGAAGTTGTTGATGTCTGAGAACTTCAGGTTTCTAGAAGTTACATGTTTTCCAGGCAAGACTTTTTGGCTTCCTACACATAGGCACATTTCCTAGATCCATACCTGGCGTGGAAGTAACCTGCCAGCTGGGCAAATAGGGAATAAGCAAAGTTGGCAGCTGCCTGCTTTGCCAATGGATTGGCTCCGAACATCCCTGTTTTTTCAATAGGCATTGGTACAGAGCATTCTGGCTTAGAGGAGTTTCTGTGATGTGGGCTTTGTTCTCATATAGAATGAAACACTGGAAACCTCCAGTTTCCCGTAAATAGAAGATTTTATTTTAAGCCAGGCATAAATGAGTGTTGTGAGTCTGTGACATGCCCTACCTGTCATTAGGAGGCCTGGTGGGGATAGCTTGGCCCAGGTAAGGCCAGTGCTCCTTAGTTTTGGATATTTTTGCTTTCACTGAGGGAAGGGAGAGCATCACCTATTCTTTCTCCTTGCACTGCCCGGCTGTGTTTGGACAGCTCCACATCCATACCCACTACCGCAGGCCCCTTCCCAGCTCACAGGGTTGCCTTGTCCTCAGAAAGACCCTCGCAGCGTCATCTTGCCCTAGGGACTGGAAACCTGAGACTGCAAGCCTGCAACTCCCAATGGGAAGAATATCACATTAGCCTGGAATGATAACCTGGCCAGTCATGTTTCCCTTGGGATCTCTTACAAGATATTATTTCAAACCTGCGATTGCCTTCTCAGAGCCTCAGTATTGAGTGTCAGCAACATCCTGTCTGACCTGTGTTTCTGTATATCCTCAAAGTTAGTCACCACTCTAGTCTTTCTTTTCTCCTTTCCTCTTTCCCCCTGCCCCTCTTTTACCCTCACAGCAGCTCTGTGTCCAGGTGAATCTGGGCATTCTTGTGATAAATTTGTTATTGTTTGCATTCTATGAACCCCACACCTCCAAAAAATTGGATTATTGTAGGTTGTTAAAAATAAATGCATTACGCTTCCCAATTGATGGTGAAGTGTCAGTTTTGCATGTTTAAAAACTCCTTCCTGGAGTTTTCCAAGTCCATTTAAATGGAAAACATACAAATAAAGCACTGTCAGGTGGAAGTAAAAGAGATTTTGAAGAGTGCAGTTGAAACTCATTAGTGAGAATGAATCTGTTTTCCTTTTGTTTAAATCACATGGAAATTAAGACTTTATTTTAAACAAGTCCTTGACTACTTCTAAGAAGCACTGTAGTATCAAAAGGAGTCTTTCCAAAGTTCTATGGTTACATTGCCTGTTACCCTGACAAAAGGTTGCAGAAAATAAGGCTAAGCTTCATGTTGCTCTTTCAGTTTCTTTAAAATTCTGATTTTCATGTGTGATATAGTGATTACTATCTGGATGAACAAAGCTACCTTGCAGAAGTGCTTCTGAATAGTTGAATCCCAGCTTATAGATTGAAGCAGCAACTTTAATCTGAAAAGTATACAAACTGCATTATTTTTATTCTCAAAAAAATAATAGACCTTTCTGAATTGATTTGTGTATGTCCCTATTTTCAGAGTGGATTGTTTAATTCCTGTTTACAAGTGTTTGGCTTTTGTTACTACGGTTTGCTGTTAAGTTGCCCTCCCCCCTTTTTTTTCTTTTTCCCATTAGAAAGCCATGCTGCAACCTATTTGTTTAAACAATGCTGTTTTCTCTCAATAAATCATCAGATGAGCTATTGGCTTCATAATCTTTACTTAAAAACAAAAATATCCACATGGGTGCACAGCATTTGGCTAATTAATTTCTGATAATTTGCAATGTTAACAGCCAGCTGCCAGGGGCTTGTGTGATGTTAATCTGTGGAAGAAGCCATAGTGAAATGATTGGAGATCTGCTCCTGCTGGTTGCCAGATAAATTCTTCTTATGACAATGTCACTAGGTTAATTAATTCAATTAATGACTCTCACTGCAACGTTTTTCTTTGTCTTTTTCATTTGCCACAGGCTGCTGAACAGGTACTCCTATGGATGCATTCTGAAATTATGTCACAGATAAGGAATAATGTACCATTTTCATGTCTAGTTCTGAAGTGTCTTAATTTTTAAATGAAATTTGGTAGCTGTTAATTCCATTAGAAATTAGTTTATTTTCTGTTTATCTTAAATGTAAGCAATCAAATATCTATCATTTTATTATTTTCAAAAACACTCATGATTGTAGGTAACTTTAATTTTAGACCTTTTTTACATTCCCTTAATGAAAGAAACTCTGTGTGAAACTTTGCTTTTCAGATGCCATGAACTGGATGTTTGCTTTTGTCCCTGAAAGGAGGAACTGCCAGCCGGATCAGACCTCAGGTGTATCTATGTTATCATCCTAGCTCAAATAATAGCAAGCACTATCTGTTTCAAAGTTCAAGAAGCAAAAAAATGTATCTTATGTCTAGCTGATTTTTTTTTTTATTAAGGAAAAAGTGAAAGGAAAAATACTTCCAAAAGGGACATGTGGAGAAAATCTCAGAGACACCCTATGAGACTCCCAAGAGTCCTCTGTCATGAATGCCATCTCATTTTTCTGAGCAGAACTAGGAGAATTTGGAAACAGTACTTTAAAAAGCGTAGCCATAACTTTTTAGATTAGCTCATACAAAAATGTAAATAAAGCACAGAGCAAACAATGAAGTGGGAATGAAAGCCAATTTTTCTTCTTGATCCTAAGCTAAGGAGCAAACCAGGGGCAGACCATCATTACACTTATCCAGATTGTGCTCTCTGTTGATCTGGTTTTGCATCACTACCCCTTGGACTTCCTGCAGATCACTCTGGATTAACACTATACATTGATACTTGTACTGAGGTACAAATATCATGACCCTATAGCCCTCTGTATTCACTCTACTATGTTTCCCTTTCATAGCTTTAATTTCATTCCTTCTCTTGAATATGAGCTGAAAACATGCTTGAATGTGAATTCCAGGTTTGGAAATGAACTGAAGCAAGTTGTAAATCCAAGTCCCACTGATATTGAAGTTCTGCCCTGGTAGCTGTTCTGGGTTAGCCCCCATTTGGTATGTGAGTAAATCAGATTTAGAATAATTTTAATCATCTGGATGACTGATTTAAACCCAGTGAAGACTCTAAAAGGTTTCCAATGAAAGCTGAATCTTGCCCTGGGGCTTTGCAGCAACCTAATAAACCTGGAGGATAAATGTAGTGAGGAACAACTTGAGCTATTACCAGGAGATTCATTCTGGCTATTAGCATCACTCAAAAAGCTGAGGAACAGATGATAGCTGATGTTACCGGTGCAATAAAGGTGTGCACATGGAAAGTTTCCTCCTTCTAAAGTATCAGTGGGAGCTGCACGCTCTATTTGCTCTGCATAGGAATATCTGGCATTTTTTACTGTATTTTCAAAGATTGTCAACTGACTTCACAGTAGCTTTCTGTGCTTTGCTGAATTGTGGATGCAAGGGTCAGCCTCCTCTTCACAGGTAAGCCAAGGGTAAGGACTTCACTGTGTGGTTTTTGAGAGGTCTGCTCTTCCTAAACCAGATGCACACACTTGAACAGCCAGTTCAGGGAGGGAAGAGGGGACTCTGCAAGTTCACTGCTGAGCTTTGTGCAGCGCTGTGTCTTAACAAAGCCTGCCGTGAAGTTTATGGCATCTTTTGACACTTGTTATCTAATGAAAAGACTATTATCCCCCTAAGGGGGAAATCACCATGTGCTTTTCTTTAAATTCAATCCAAACATATACTTTTTAAATAGAAACACTCTGGTGTTTCATGTCAGGGCCCTTTAGCATAAGCAGCTGCCCAGGCAAGCCATACGCGAGAAGCATAATTTGAGCTGTCATTTCCCTGCAGTAAATGCTTTCCTTTGTCTCTAGGAGCTGAGTGATAGAAATCAGGATATGTAAATTTGGGCAATGGATCTTAATTATGAGCAGCAGGTGTCTGTGCAAGAGTGCTCAGGTGAGGGGGGGTAGTACAGCTACTGTGACTTCCTTGTTGTTGGTCTACAAAGGGAGGGCTACAAAGCTCCAATTAATTATCCACATTAATGAGCTCAGCGACCCAAGTGAAAGGAGAGTGCCTTGTCTGCTGCTCCAGTTTAGTCTTCTCAGCCGACAGTGGTTTAAAAACCAGTTATGCAGCTTAGCCTCTGAAGAGCACCAACAGTCAGCAGTAAGGATTAAATTACCATGATAAACCCTGAGAAATCAATTTGTGGGAGTATAGACTATGATGAATAATCCTGTTGGAGAAATTAATTGTCTGAGGAACATTTCCTTAAGATGTCTTGACCAGAGGAGCATCTTCCCAGTGTGTTTGTAAATGTGACCAACTTCGGAGAGACAACACTGTTTACCTTTTACTGATTTAAAAATAGGTAATTATTATGCTGCTTTTTTTGCCAGCACACCACTAATCACACTGAAAGCATTAAGGTCAGGTGAGCTGGGGGGCATAATTCATGCCTAACGTAACATGTAGATTACCGTTGGACTGCAGCGTCTCTGTCTTGTGTCTGGACAGGCGCAGGTAAGGGAAGACAGACAGGAATGGTGCCTCCAGACCAGGTGCAGTCCACGCTTTCTTCAGTCTGACCCCTAATCTGAGTGGTTAATTCAGTTTCTATGCCCATTCAACCATGGCCTTTCTACCAAGACTGTTAATATTGTACCATTTATTGAAAAATGAACCATTATTGATCTTTTTTGCTGAAGTTACCGGTCTGCCTTGTAAGCAAATGCATAAAGGTGAAGTTATACATTGTGTTTTGAGCTGATTTAAGGTCTTTCAGGTGTGTGAAAGAGTGGGTCTCTGTCCCTGGTTGTGTGATGCTGCCCTTGTGCTGGCTCTGACATACATGAGGCTCTGTACTGAGTCAGTTCAACTTGATGACCAACAGAAAGCTAACCCAGAAAAAATAGTAGATGGCTGAGATCTTCCTTCCTCATCCCTTGGTGTTAGACCATCCCTTTTTCTCCCACCAGAGACATCATAATTCTCTTTTAAGTAGGGCAGTTTAAGTAGTAATAGACAGGAGCCCCCCATGTGGACAGTAGGGACCAGTCTGTCACCTGGACAATATACTTTAATCAGGTGGTTTTTCCCTTGCAACTTGCTTCCTGTTCTCTGCACTGAGGGGTTGAGACCTTGGGCCATTCCCAGGATAACCCAATTTGGTTATTATATAACTCTTGGCTTGGAGTACATTGCTGTTTGCAGTCCTTCAGTAAGTCATCTTCCCAACCATTTTTTTTTTTTTGTCTTTTTGCCCCCTCCAACTGTGACAATATCTAAGCAGACATATGGGCCCTCATTATGCATTGTCCTACACCTTGTGTGGCCACTGAGGTTGGTGCAAAGTGGGTGTTAAACAGCATCATTCTTATGTGGCAGTGTTTTACACCCCCTTGGTAAATGATTACATGAGGTCCAGAGAAATAAACTGTCAGCCCCAATACACCACAGTGCAGTTTTGCTACAAATTTGGGGCACTGTAGTTTTAAGAAACCAAAGCCTTTCCTCCTTTGAAAAACAAAATCAAAACCAAAAGAAACAAAATCTGTAACTACTGTAATCGTGTGAAGGGAGGGCATTTGGCCAGGTTATAGCAGAATAACTTAATGGGTGACCTCACATGTCAAACAGTATATATAGACAAATAACTATTAAACAAAACTGCTTTGCTTCTCTAGCTCTACTGCTTCTTGCAAAGCAATAGTCCCCGATTTGTATTTCAGCAGAAAACTTGGGGATATGGGTGCAAGTTTAAAATTGTAACATCCTATCCATTTGTAAATCTTTCCACAGCCAGGAATATTTCAGAGTAAGAACTGAAGCATCTCTACTTGTTTAGAGGAAATCTTGTTACACAATGCAGGACAAACCAGTCAAGCCACTTTAAACAGGATAAATGCATGAAGTCTTCAAGGTAGGATCAGCTGTTTATTTACATCCATTGTCTCCTTGTTTCCCACATAAATATATTCTGTGTTTAAAATTTATAAAGCTGGGCAAGCCCTTCTCACGCTGTTCTCAGTAAAATATTGCTTGCCGCATCTCTCTGAGGGGCTACTGACAAATAGGCTCTTGTTGTCTAACTTTCTCTCTGCTAAGGTTAATGATTAAGTGGTTCAGAAGGTTAATTCCTGGAGATAGTGTTGTCTTTGGCTTGAACAGATGTTGGTAGTGCTTTAATGTGGTTATCAAACTCTGCTGCCCTTCATTCTTTGCTCTGTGCAGTCCTGGGTATTGTTCACCAATGCATTCCAGGCCCACTCTATGGAGATCCAGCAGAGCTGAACATACCATTGCATTACCGCTGCAGAGCATCAGCTTTCCTGAGGTCACACTGGATAATGCCAATATATAGCACATAAACTGATAACAACAGTCTTGATCTTTAAAAGATCTGTAAATATTTGTATATGCATAAAGATACAGAATACCTTTTCAGGCTCTCATTGAACAATCTGTAAAGCCACTCATAGTCTTTATATCATCAAATCTCTCAATAGCCCCTATAGAGCAGTGCACCACTGGGTAAACCCTGCCCCTCCTCCCCTCAGCACCTCATATCTTGTTAGATGATATGAATCTCAAGGGTGTCTGAAGTAATCTGTTGTGTAATCAGTACCTCTAACAGCCTGTTAAAACACTGGGAGTTGGACCAATATTTACAGCGCTTGAAGCTATGTCATTATAGGAGCTGCTGGATATGCGCAGCAGTCCTTTATTCCACATCCACTGTGTCATAACCATCCATCAGTATCTGCTGGTAGGAAGAGCAGTGTCAGGAATGCATTTACCAGGCAGCCTTGCAAACACCTCCTGCCCTCTTCCTACACACTGCTCTAGACCTGCTAGCAGAAAAGCTGTTGGAGTTAAAAGCATCTAACATCAGTCTGTGTGGATATGAAAATCTCATAATTTTAATTATGGCATTGATTTTCTTATGTGTTTTTAGCATCACTAGCTCACAAATTGTATCCAGATTCAGTACAGTATAAAGCATTGTGTTGTAATTTGGGGAAGAATTACTGTTAACTTGTAGAAGTTAACTGGCTTATGAAATCAGGGCATTTTCTAAGAACCTTGTATTTCTATAATGTGGAGATTTTTTTAAAACCAATTCACAGTTGCAAAGAGAAGCTGGGTCCTGTGACCAAAATAAATGCTGGTATTTTAAATAGTAGAATGCAAAGAAGAATACGAACTTTATAATTTCTATAAGCAGTCCTTGAAAGAATTAATTTTAAGCCAGCGTCATGGTGGGATTCCTTATTTTTGAATGTCAATACTGACAATGCCATAAGTGAATCATTATCTTGGACTTCACCTGTTTGTTATTATTTGTGAAACTGTAAATGGAGAGGAATTGTTGCTTTTTGCTTTTCTTTGTGTCCCAACGCAGGAACGCTGTGTGAGAAGCTCTGCCCTTGTGATGTGCACTCCTGACTCCCTGATGGTCACCAATGCTGAGTGGCACCATGCCCTGTTTTAGGTTCTCTGGTGCAGTCTGTAGTTCTAAACCTGCTGGAAAACATTGGTGTCATTGCATATGATTAAAGGCTATGTCTTATGGCCACAACCTTTACCACAAATGCAATACTTGGGTTTAACTGGTCCTCATCCTGACAGATTTCAAACATAATTGTTCCTAGAGGTGGTTCTGGAGAAGGCTCCAGTGCTTCGACTGAAGCTGCACCATGAGGCAGAAAGGAGAGAAAACTCCCAGGGCCAGAAAAAGAATGAATTACCACAATAATGAGGGTGCTTCTCTGGGGACGGAGTGCTAGGTCCCTATGCCCCATGACTCTTCACAAGCAGTTAATTTGGGTTTGTGTCAGATTGTCTTTCAGCTGATACTTCAGCCTTTGCTCTCCCTTATTTTTACCCACAGTGTCTCTTTAAAAAACAACTTGTATGCCAATTTAGTTGTAATCTCCAGCAAGTTGTTTTAATCTCCTTGTGTAAAGCTATTTTATTTATTTCTTTGCACTGGATTTAGGCTGCATCCCACTTTCTTAAAGAGAACTGGGCATGGTTATATCTGCTGAGGTTGCAGTGGTGTCCTGTGTGGTGGTATCAGTCCCTCCCTACAGCCAGCAAACAGCCCTCCCCAGCTGGGTCCTGGGCTCACCTTTGCCTTTTTTTGTAGCTGCATCACCTCAGTCGATCTTTGTTGGCCTGTGGTTGATTAGAAATTCCCTCCTGCCCTGTCTTTCCCTTTCTCTGTCACTTCCAACTGATGAACTTGCCGTTGTCACCGAAATCGGGAATCAAACTCCTTAACACCAATGTAGTGTTAAGAAGCAGGCATTCTTTATTACAGCACCAGATGCACAGGGGATCGTTCCACCTAGCGTGCATACCGCAGGTTACATCAACCAAAACTTATATTGTCCAATTATATACATATGCATCAAATTTCCTGGAATGACCATACATATTCATTCTATTTCCCAGAACTAATTATCATATTTGCATGGTCATTACGCATTCATCCTTGAGCTCTGAGGGGCTTCTGTGGGGGTATCTGGTGGTCCTTGGTGGTCGTACAGGTGTGTGCTTTAGTTGACCCCTTCTTATGGGCATGTGCAGTATCACCTTGCTTATGTAACTTGCTTCCCTTCTTCATGGTGCATGGTCCCTAACAATGATTTGGCACCCTTAACACAAACCAATTATTCTAACCACCCTCGACTTGTTGTCAAGATGGGCTGGGGCTGTACTGGGAGCATAGCTGCATGTCCGTACTACTCCTTGTCCAATTGTCTTTGGGCATAGTAGCATATCCATAGCCATAGGTGTACAAACACAATATTAAAGCATTGTCTAACCTGCTCCTATCTCTATGTTGCTTAGTTACAAAGAATGAACTAATCATTTTGGTTACATCTGGTTACACCATCTCTGCTTTTTCTCCTTACTTAAGGCTCGCTATATTTGTTGGTGGTGCTACAAAAGACACAGCTCAGATTTAAAGGCCTGGTGTGCTGAGTGAGGGCTGAAGAGCATTTGCAGCTCTGAGGAGTTTCCAGTCTCAGGCATAAACCAGAGGGGGCATAAAGCAGCAAGGGTAAGACTGGGTAAGTTGGTCAGTCAGACTTCACTGGGCAAAGTCTTTCCAAAGTGCTCCTCCTCTTCACCCTGCGGAAGGTGGAGATGTGATTCCCATAGATTTCCATGACAACATAGTTAAAAAGCTTCTTTCCCTGTTGATAACTTACATTTAGCCAACAGTTTTGTTTAGGCTAAAGCTCTCTATGCTGCTTGTATATGTATTCAAACCAGGGACTTGCATGTATACGCTTGATTTCATATGAAATTTCTAGTGATTGTGTCAGATCCTAGTTGCATATCCCCCAAATATTTCTCTACAGAACTATACGTACCGAAACATGAGATAGCTAGAGGGATGGCACCAGCAAACCCATGTACTGAACGATAACAAAACAGTAGTTCATGCAAGACAGAAGCTAGCCTCCGTGCTTGCTTTTCTGCTGCATGTACAGCAGAGGGAGCACACGGTAAGGGGCAAGTTGAGCCCAGCACTTGTGTGGGTAACTTCGCGGCAGTGCTGCTTGTGGCGAAGATTAGGAAGAGGAAAGGGGATGGATAATATGTAAAATCAGAAAATAATACAGTTTTAATGTACTTTTAAAAAAGCTTAGCACCTGGAGAGAAATGCAGTTTAGCCAGATAGAGCTGACTGCAGTACAATAAAGAGAATGGTTGTGTTTCAAACTTACAGAAAATTGCTGTATCACAGAATCTAATACCCTCCAGACTATCCCTGCCTATTTGCATGGGTCTGTTCTCATTGGTAATGTATTGGAAATTATTCTGACACTGTACAAGGGGTGTTTTGAGCATAAGTAGGAATATGCTGCAGTGAACAGATTTTAATTTTGCTAGGGCTGTATTTCTTCTGGTGAGCTGTTGTGCACTTATGTGTGTGCATTGCACCAGGACATTAACTAACATTGCTAGATCTCTGCATGTATGGCAGGGACTCCAGAGGCTGGGAATGGTTTGATTTGCATGTGTATGAATTTCAAATTCCTACGGTATTCCTGTGATATATCTCTTGTAACCAGTGTTTGTGATGTCTGAAAGCAGATGAAGGCCATAATAAGCGTGGTTACATCTGAGGATGCCTGGCTTTCCACTGATCCTTCAGGAGGTGAGTGCTCTGAAGAGGTTCTTCTGTGACTCTTACACAAAAGCAACTCCTTGTCCCTGCTGCTTGTTTTCACCTCTTCTGTGGCTGCGGTGCTCGTGAGCCACATCATCAGCTAAGACTGGCTAAAAAGTAGCCCAGCAAAAATAAAAAAATTATCCTCTTTCAGCTGGATAAATTTCACAGCTTAGTTCATCACAGAACTGCACAGATGCCTGTGCTGTCATGGCATAGGCACATGACAAGAAAGGAAGGGGGAACAAGAAAGCCAGGATGGAGAGGGGGGTGTGGCTGTTAGCACTGGTTTAAATGCACAGCAAGCCCTGGGCCAAGTGCCTTTTACAAAGTTGGTGCTGAGAAGACCTTGTTCTGAATTAGAATTTATGTTAAAAAAACGTTATCCTCCCTGGAAGTATAAAGTTCACGTTCAGCAGTTTCCCACAGTGGGGGAGAAATACAGTTTAGAAAGAAATATTTTTGTTTTGAAATCTTCCAAAGGAAATTAAGCCCAGACCTCCACCTCACAGGGATGGGGGGACATGACTACTTAGGGCTGCAGGACCAAGGCCAGACCTCTTGCACCATGGGAGCCTGGAAAACCTGGGAGGGGAGTTAATTAACCATCTAGCACAGAGGAATGATCTTGGTGCTGAAAAAAAAAAGCTACTAAATAAAGGGAGCTGGTCAAGAGGAATTAGGGAATTAGGCTTGTCAGTGAAGCAGAGCAGGCAGCTCTGCAGTGGAAAAGCATCGCGGTTTGAGAGAGGCGCAAGGAGGAAAGCACTTTCTCAAGGTCCTTAAGAGGCAGTGGAGTTTGGCAAAGGTGCTCTAGGATGTGGGACACACCACCAATGTTCTGCTGGGTGCCAGAGATGAGAGGAAGCAGTGACACTGAGTTAAGCATGTGCCATAGATGAATGAAGAAATTCAAGTCATATTCTTAAAGAATTGTACAAAAGTCAGTGAAAAGGAGAAAGGTGAAGTACAATAAAGCAATTTGGTGGAGTTTCAGAATGGAGAAAAACAATTTCTCTTTAGTTGAAGTGTTATAGTGGAGCAGAAAGTCTGAAAGATGAAGGTTTTCATGACTCTCAAGGAGGGAGAAAAAGTCCAGATTCCTTTTTTGTTTCCTTGGTTGCAGGTGTGAATTTTCAAAGTCACCTAAGACAGTGGGGTATACAGATTACATTAAGATTAATAAACAATTAAATACTTACTGGCATTATCAGGTCCCTTTGGAAAGCCTCGCTGGCTGCAGAATGTGGGTGTTGTATCTGTACTTGCCTATAATAAGCTATTTACCAATGCGTGTGTCACCCAGGCAGACCAATATTTGAGGCTCCCGTTATGAACATCTGTCCCACATGGGCATGAGCAGCAGTTAGGCGGCTAAATTGTATCTTTAGGGAATTCAGTCTGTGTGACATGCGCACAAATAAAACATGGATTTGAAAAATGTGGAATTATTTCCTGCTATGGAACATGGGAGCCCTCAGGTCCTGTGAAAGTCCTTTTCAGATTACCGTTCCTTGTGATATCCAACAGTGAGACCAGAGTGATGCCCCTGTTATTCAAATGCCTGCTGCGCTCTAGAGGATAAAAATATTTGTGGTGCAAGTACATATCATGGATCCTCTTTTCTTTGTCCACTTTCCTGCACGCAGTATTTTTGCACTTTGAAACAATGAAAGTTCACAACAGAAATGTTCAATTAACTGTTAAACACTCTCATCAGTTCAGGGATCATTTCCAAATCTGATGGATGAGTTCAAAATATTCAATTCATTCTAACCATCGGGCGGAAAAACAGTCGAACTCCTGAGGAGAAAAGAGCAGATAAATGCTGAAATGAACTTGCATATCTTTAAGAGGTATGGTGCACTGGAGACATTGAGTTATGAAAACGAAAACTTCCCAAATGTGTACTGTAGATGGAATAATAATGGGCAATGTCTCAAGCTAAGTGTTTTCTTTCTCTGACTTCGTTTTGATCCAAGTTTAAAAGGCATGGCATTTGTGTTTTTGTACACATGAAGAGAGTCCCATACCATGCACAATTCAATTATTTCCCATAACAGTAAATAAAAAAAGGAAAATACTATTAAAAATAAGAAGTTTAAAAGTATGCAAATATTAAACTCCAAGAGGAAAAACTGAAAGAGGACTTAATGAATTTTGACCGAGTAATTTTTAGAACTCTCAGAAATAATGCTACTTTTAAGTTAGTTTATTTGGATAGTTAGGATATATTTTTGATTTTTAATCAGTTCTGTTTCTCAGAGATGCATCCAATGGATTCATGCTGCAGAAACTTTTGAGAGTTTTGAATCAATGCAATTTGTAAGCCACTGAAAAGTGAGTAGAAACAAATGCAATTTCCTGCTTTAAAACAGTATGATTATGTTTTGTATCAGCAGTGCTCTTAAATTCACAGATTCTACATTTTATTAAAAATAGGTTATGTAACATGAAAAAACATTGTGGAGTATATTTTACCGAATCCCGTTACGGTTTCCTGTAATTTTGCATTATGTATTAACAGACTCAATTATACTTCTACTAGATTTTTAGACTTTGGTTCCACTGGCTTCCATTCAAAACTGCATTTTGAAGATGATGAAATATGAATTATTAAAAAAAAAACCACCAAAGCCAACAGTTGGTGCACTGATAGCAATGGAACAGTCTTATTGCCTGATATATCCATACCATTACTTTTCAGAATATCCAGAGTTTCCATAGCTGAACTGTTTCCGTTGTTATGCAGTGATGTGATGCACAGTATAAGTGATCTACTCAAGACAGAATAGAGGTCAGTATGTTTGCTTAAACAATCATTTTAATAATAATAATTTTAATACAAAAATGTGTCACGGTTGCTGAATGGATTCCCATGAAAACAGTGTCCATATTGTTCTTGGGGTTATATAGAAAAGGTCAGGAATTTGGAAGAAAAATAAGAGTTGTTTTTCCCATTTTGTGGGTGGAGAATCCTGTCATTAACATATCAAGTGATGTATCCAGGTTGACTTGGGGAGTTGGTAAAGGAACTATGAGCTGAGCACAAATTTAGTAAGTCTCAGGGTGCAGTTCCATAATGCAGCTGACCTACTAAAACTGTAGCTCCCACTGAAAAGGGAGATCTTATTTCTTCTCATCCACTCCCTTCTGCCAATGCTGGTGCTTGTCTGACCATTCATTGAGCCAGTTCAAGGAGTCCAACAAAAACCCAAGTCATCCCCACTCCTGAGAGTGGGAGAAAGGAGAGCGGGAACACCACTTGGTTCTCCTCACTTTCTCTCGCTGTGTCTTTTTGAGTTACTGCAAAGATCTGATAATGTTGTGTGAGCCTGTATCAACACCATAATCCCAGGGCAGCAGAGGTTTGAGTATTGAAAAGGGATCCTGCCCTCCTTTCCACCACCACTACTCTCCTTGTTCTGGTCTGCTAGGGCCTGGCATGCTTCCAGTGCGACTGCTTGGATTTCGCCATTAGATCAGTATAATATATCAACAGTGAAATGCAGACTGGGTTTCTCCTTACCAGCTAGGTACTGTAAAATAAGTAAATTGTGGGTACATGGAAGTAACTGAAGTTGGCAGAAAATGTCATTTGTGTGGTATATATGTACCACTTCCCATCACTTGTCAATTCTATAAAATAACAAACTTCATTAGCTAAGCCAAATGTAAGTACTAAAAATAAACACATCAGCAACACTTTGCTTGGTCTTTACAGAAGAAAAATCTTCTATTATTTACAGAGCCTGTTTTTTCCATTTCTCTTAATATGCTAGCCTTTCATTACTGGCCTGCTTAGTAGTAACACTTACTTTTGGGAGATTGTAATGTTGCTGAAAGCACACAAAATACAATTCCTCTAGCCATTAATCCTTGTCTTGATGCTACCTCCACAGTACAATGCCTCTCTCTTTTACCCCTGGCTTTTTTTCTTTCTCTTTCTTTCTTTTTTTTTTTATCCCCTCTGTTTACCCCAATGCGGCCACTCCACGAGGTAATTCCTTTTGTGGCAAGCTTGCCGCAAACTAACTCCTATTTACACTGGCTGCAATTTTCAATTAAAGAAAAGAACTTAACTTTAGCAGAGGGTCCTATAGAAGCCGTAGAGTCCAGCATTTGGGACTTAGATTTGCTTTCCCAGCTTGGGACTTTGAAATTGGGAAGCATGACAGAGTGTCTGGATGAGGTGGTAAAGTGTCTTTCAGATAAGAGCTTTAAAGCAGAAAACATGTTAATCCAAGGGCTCTGAGGTTAGGGAAAAACGAAAGGTAGGAAAACAAATCTCATGCAGAAATGATGTATAGGCCTGGTACCCAGAAACATGATTTAAGGCAAACAAGTTGTTGAATTACCATTTGTACAGTATAATAATGTCAGCAACATAAAAACTGGACTTCTTTTAAAGAATATATCTAAGGTGTCCAGTCTAAACCAATTAGGCTTTAAGCAGAAGGCTGTGAAATGTCACTTAACATGCTGGTTTTAAGCTTATAAAAACCAACTGTAATGGGAAGGAACTGTAAACTCTTTGTTTTGCTAAATAAGCAAGCCACACAAGAAATTATGATACGGCAATGAGAAGAATTTCAGTGTATAAAACAATTCCCCTTACAGTTTCTCATTTAACTCTATGTATATTGGAATAGTTTAGTAGACTGCAAATTAATTTTTTATTTTAAAAATGGCATGTATACATGTGCCATTTATTTTGTCTGTACCTATCACACTATGTCATAAAAAATCAGCCAAGATTTTCTGGCTACATTACATGAAGTAATATGTGTCTTACAGTGGACAGGAAACAATCCTGAGTATTTTTTGTCCTGTCAGCCCCCCATTACAGATATGCACAGCCATAGAACAGCCATATCTAAACCAATCTTTTTTCAACTTTTCTGTCAGCCAATCAACTTAAAAAACCCTACATGTTGTCTGCTAATAAGAATTAATCATGTAATAACCAGTGGATAAAAATATTAGTAGTACACAAATGCAATGCTCTATTTTAACAATTTTTATCATTATTTTGAAGCGACCAAGAAAAACAGGGACTGAAAAGACTTAAATCTGAACTAGCTTAACTACTTTTGACAAGTTTACACATGAGAGACATCGAGACTGTGTGTACGACTTGCTACTTTTAAGTTTCCTCCTGGCTTTCTGTTCGAAAGATTCCAGCCAAACTTAAATCATCCCACCCTTTGCTGATTTCCAACATTAGACATGTCCCCAGCTTTTTTTTTTTTTTAACCTTGCTTTCAGACTGACTTTCTCCCAATTGAAATTCAGTCCCTGAATGGTTGGTTTTTTCCTTGCTTCGAAACGTTGATAAAAAAGGGTTTTCTTCATTCCCTCAATTTGATGTGACAGGGCCCTGACATGAATAATGGACGTGTTTCTTTCACAGGCAAATCAACTTAATTTAGCATGCTTTTATACTTTCAATAGCAAAGCCACAAGCCTGTAAATTCCATGAGATCCTTTAGGTTTGCAGAAATCTTTAGAATTAGCAGAAAACGTATAAAGTAAACAGCACTTATTTTGTCAAAATACTTGAATAACTTTTATGCAGGAGTTAGAGATGAATATATCACTTCCTAATCAGATTGTGATTTACATGCAGTTGAGGATGGGCTGCCCAGGCTCAGCCTGCTGTTTTGCTAAGGGAGAAAAGAGGGGTAGGAGGAATAAATCGTCACAAATATCAAATAGAATTAAAATCCCAAACTCTCTTCTAAAGCTGAAGGAGAGAAGTGGAATTAAAATAAGAGGTTTATGCAATGGAGGTTACATTAGGAGAACCCCATTCTGTGCCCATCTCCCTGGACAATCGCACTCAGAGGAGTTGCACAGGGTCCTGCTGCCCAAGCAATGAGGAGAGAAAAAGAATATTATTTACTATCTACACAGGAGAGTGAGCAACCAAAACAATCCACCAGCTTTAGAAAATTACCTGCATATGTGCAGCCATGTGCACTGATAGGTATTGTTTTAAAGAGGTCAAACTTAGTGCCCTGTCTAGCTATGTCATTGTTTTAAGGGTAGCAGCTCCATCTCTGTCTACACGATGCTGGAAAAGGTGCATTAATGAGATGCTATAGGATTTGCTTTATGTTGAACAAGCAGCAAAACTCCTCTTTGAAGGTTCAGAGAGCAACTTTGAATTCCTCCTTGGTTGTGTGGTTTCAGGATGTACCAGAACAGACTGGTACTTCCCTTTTGACCTACCATAAATCTTATGTGAAGCCAACAACTGCAAGGGTGAGCTCTGCTCTTTTCCCCCACAGAACTCCAAGAAGAGGAAATTAGGGTAACTTTCTCAGCTTGTCCTTTTCAACATTAGGACTCATCTCCCAGGACTGCTGCTGGTAGAAGGCAACCTGGCAACACTATCAAAGGAAAATAGAGGTTAATTCTATTGTCATTACTTATTATCGTAATGTCAAGCAGCTGTAACAGCTCATTCATTAAAATATCCTGATAGTGTTGATAATGTATCAGTGAATAGGAAATAGGTTAGTTTGAGAGGTACAAACTCCATTGCTAAAAGTCATTCTGTTTGCATAACAAACTGTTAAAAAAAAATCCTTCTCTTTCTTTGTAGTATTAAATAAATAAAATAGAGCTAGTTTAAAAAAGAATCTTCTCAAATGAAATGCTACTTGACTCTAAGCCATCAGCCTCAGTAGGAGAAAAACAGCCCATACAGATGCTCTGCTGCATTCAGCCTTGCTTCGCTAGATGAAATCAAGTTCTGTGGCTAACGGGATCCCACATACCTCCAGGTCTGTCTGTAATAAGTAGTTAATCAGCCAATTAGGGGAACCAACAATTACAAATTGGGAAGAAGAGAAAAAGGAAAGAAGAAGGGGGAATGAGTCAAGGTAGGCTGTAATCCCTTTGAAAAGGTTTCTAACATTAACTCCTAAAGAATTATGTTCTACCATACCTTGACTGATTTGTTTTCCCCCTTACTCCCCCTTCTCCTTTTCCTACTCGTTGGGTCAGTTAATTGGCTGATTAACTAGCAATTACCTCTGGGACCAGCTCTACATAGGGTCTCTTTTAATCTAGAATTTTATTGACAAAGGCACCAGAGCAAATTCACCTCTGGTGTAAGCTTGTTGGAGTGAATGGGCTGACACCCAGGACAAAGTTGGTCCATTGTATCACAGGCACTGTGTTTTTAAAGCATTTGATTAACTCGGGACTTTTAAAATTACATTCCTTTTCTGCAAAGTCTGTTCATTTTGGTTAGAAGAGGGAACAAGAGCTTGCAAGGGAAGTCTGTCAGATGGCTGATAACTGTCTGGAGCGGCAATATCCTCCAGCCAATGTGTTGGTGTAATGATATAACAGCTAAACAGGGTGACAGCTCCCTTCTCTCTCAGACTGGCACTATTGCAGTCTTGCTGGCATGGACTTTTCACTTAGCATGGTCCATAATGATTAATTGGCCTAAATTCTAATTCTCATCCAAGCAGCAGCCCCAGAGGGTAGACGACGTCTCATCTTTGGCCACTGAGCCTAGTATGTACAGTTGACTTCCCCAGCTAGGGGAAGGTGTGCCTAACAGTAATTGGTGAATCAGAATAGTGCAGCTCAACTCTACCTGGTCCCCTCCCAGTCCCTGTTTGGGACATCTTTTACATAACTTTCCCTCTCCTTGTTCCTGGCTCTTCTGCTGACTTCCTGCAGCACTATGGAGGGTATTTTGTGCTGTGGGAATGAAACCCAGTGCATTTACTGCAGTTTTCTAAGCACCAGAAAACTTAAATGGTACTCTACAAATAGAAATCCTTCGTTCTTGCTTATGCCTGTGTTGGAGGGTGGAGGGACTGACTGCTCCTTCTGTTTCCTCAGGCTGCTCTGCTGGGGAAGGAAATGCTAAAGGGGATGGACTTTACATATGGTTACCAGGCAGTAGGGAAAGCATGATACAGGAGGGGATGGAGATCCTGTTTTGGGAGAACTCAGACCAAAGCCAACTCTGAACACTGGAGCCAAAAGGCAGAGGATCAGGTTATTAAGGGATCTGGCAAATTCCCTAGAACACTTGGACCTGGCAGGAATACATCCCTCCCTGCATGAAAGGGGCTCTGTATTTTATAGTTCCAAACAGTGCATGGGTTAAAGATAGGCTAGCTTGGGAAGAGAACAACTTAAAGACAATTAATATGGTTTATCTATGGGGGTGGGGAATAGGAGAAACAACGTATTTTTCCCATGATATGCAAGGATATAAAATCCTGCTGCTGGATGTTATTTTCTAGGCAGGCAGATGGAACAGTAACAGTTTTAGCAGCAGATCTGTAGCTGCCATCCTGTTTGTGGTGCTACAAATGCTGCAAGGAACAGTGCAGGTGGGGCAAAGTAGTTTTGCAAATTTAGAGGCAAAAGCCAGACACTAGTCATAAAAATGACAGCAGATATTTTATAGAGGTGGTGGGATGAAGGTAGGAGATATGATTGTATCCTGCCTATCTGCAGCTATGCAGCTGTTCAGAATCAGTGTGCAGTGGTGGCATCTTCCATAGCCAGCTCCGCCAGCTGGAAATGTCACCATTTCTACCTGGAGGTCACCTCTGCATGGGAGTTCACTCTCAGCCCTGTGGTGAGGGCATAATGTGAGCATTTTCTTGCTTCATACAAAATTTTCCAGGCTAACCCAAGCTATCTTGTTAAAAATGTTTAAATTAAGCCATCCAGGTTTTGTCTGGAGCACTCTGAGGGCACTCAGAGAAGCCATCCCACAAATCAAGCAAGCAGCTGGGCAGTGGTGATTTCTGGACTGTGGCAACAGGTGCCTGTGAAGTGGACATCTGCCTGTATCTTCAAGAGCTACAAAAAGGACAGGGGGTGGTAGCTGCTTCAGTGCATCTTAAGTATGGGTAAAATTTCCAGAGGATATTATTAATAACTAGGATTTCACCTTTCTAGCTAAATCAGCGCAGCCGTTTCATAGAGAACTTGAGTTCAAAGGACTGTCATCTCTCACAGACTGAAGTGTGTCTGCAGTAGAAATGCCACGGGAGAGAGCTGCACCTGGCAGCTGGTGAGTATGGCACTGCTGGGTAAATGGCAGCTGTTCTGCCTCTGTACAAAACTATTCTGAGTAGGCATTTGGGCTATAAGCTTTACAAGTACCGAAATAATGCTAGCATTTTTTAAAAAGCCTAGACCTTTCTTTTTCAAACTTCTGCACTGTAGTATACTTGAAATGACAGGAGATTTGGGCTGGAAAAGCAAAGAAAAAGAGGGGAAGATCACTTCTTTTTTTTTTCATAATGAAAACATGCTATCTGGTTCAGGGAGCATCTGAAAAAATTCAGTTGGAGAACAGTCTTATCATAATTGGTCTCCTTGCAAAAGAGACTCGCTTTGCTGAAAAAACTGTTTTACTCTGTGATAAGAAACTTGTAATACAATTACGAGGATCTGAGTGATGCGGGTATCAGAGGGAGATACTAGATTTGATTATCATTTGACTAAGTTCAATCCCACAAGACATTTTTGAACCTGAGGAAACACCTGATAACTGCTTTACATGTTTATTAGAGAATAATACCTTTGCAGTATCATAAAAGTGATAAAACATGTTCCTCAGATCTGGACAAAGCCAGCACAGACTTGTCACTTTGGTGGTCACAATTCTGGATTCCCTGGAACATAGCTTATCCTAAACCTAGCCATTTAGCAGTGTTGTGAAGGGGCTTAGTGGAGAACTTACCCAGAAACCATGTGAATTACTAAAAAATATTCCTGTCTTTGCAGCTTTGAATAGTCCTTAATGCTAAAGGGTTTGGAAGCCTCAAAGGTAGAAATTCCTCAGATGCCAAGATTTACTATATATGGCATATGGGCCACATTGAGACAGAAGGCCAGACAAAATAATCTTTATCATAATTTTAAAGCAATGTATATTGGCCTTATAAATTAAGATCTCGATTTACAGACAGAAGCAATGATACTATTACTGAGCATGAATGGAGAAAAGAAGTGCATGCAGTAAGAGAGTCAGAACTGAAGTAGTGTCTCCGATCCATTTAATCAATGAATGTGTTCCTAGGATCAAGTCCTCCAGGAATAACTTAGGTGAGCAATGTCCCTGTCCAAGGATTAAGCTTTGGTACGAGCAGGTGACTCTTCATTCTATCTTCCTCCACCTGTTCTCTTTCCACAAACCATTATCAGAGGTTTTCAGCCATGGCAGAGAGTATGAAGGGAATGAATGGCAGGTCCAGGAACATATCCCAGGACCTGATAAAATCAACAGGTTTTCGTATACTCTAGAAAAGTGCTTTTCATTCTGAGCCTGTTGAGGTCTATAAGGAAAGAGGTGGGTGCTATGCTGGGCTATGCACTTAAACATTGCAAGTCTTTTGTCCTTGTAAGGAGGAGGAGGGAAACAGGGGTTTTGTGAAAATTGCTTAGTAGAAGACAACCTGAAGAAGGGACTGTTAGTCCTCCGTAGCAAAGAAGGACAACAGTTAGGGACTTTCCATGTCTAGGAAAATGCGCAACATGTTAGAAGTGATAAATAAGAAGTTATTTATTACAGCTTTTGAAACTCTTCTTGTCATAAACTAAACAACTATAGTCATAATCATGGTATAAAGGTGTGGTTAGTGTGTTTTTGAGGTTTGCTTTAGAAATAAGGATGTGGTTGCAGTATGTAAAACTAAAAGGAGAATTTTTGTTTACCCTATTCTAATTTCCTACTCATTAGATGTCTCTTAATGTTGCACTGCCTTCAATAGTCTCTTGCATGACAGGAGAGAAGGAGGGGAGCCTTTAATGGGTGCTAGTCTCCTACAACTGCGTGGTGTCAGCAGCTAGGAGCTTGGGTGAAAGCAGCTTGTTTTCAAAGGTGTGGAATGGCAGGTTCTCTTTTAGTTCTGGACTGGGATTCAGACAGCTTTTGTTCACTGCTAAATATGGATTAGAGATGTAAAGAGCTACAGCTTAAACAGTCAGCCCATCATAACACAAGTAAAAACATTACAGAACAGGACAATAGGAGAAGAACTGACTGCTTTTTAGTTAATCAGTTCACCCTTTGGACTCTGCACTGTACCTTTGCCCTGAGCCCCTTCTCACCAGGATGCTTTCCCCTTCCCACAGATGCCAAAGGTGACCACAATAATACAAATGAGTTCAGAGCAATGATAAACTGTCACCTTTAAAAAAATTAAAAATACAAAAATCTAGTTCTCCTGTTTTCCTTCTCATGCCCCCATGCATCATTGTACAGGCTCTGAACAGACAAGCCCACTATTACAATGTTGTCAGGGCCCTGCTAGTTTTCTAGTTCAAATCCTTGTTCATGCTGTTTGCTAAGTACTTGTTCACTGTGACAGCTTTCAGCAAAACAGAACACACTGAATGCTTCTTTCCAAACAGCTCTGTCCTGCTGGGCTTCAAGTGAAACAAGCCCTTCAGACTCCATCATGTGAACTTTTCATAAGGAACAATCTCCTTTAGACAATTCCTTTCAGAGATACTATCCGTGAAACTGGGACTTGGGGATGAGGTGACATCACAGCCTTCTTCCTCTGGCCAGGGTCATGGCCACCAAAGTTGTATTTGTCAGGAGGCCTCCACATGGCATGGTGCATGATTTCCTTAATTACCTAATGTTTCCCCATTAAAAAAAAAAATCTATAACAACTTTAAAGTGAATTTTAGTACATTTTCCACTGAAAGAAAAGCAAATGCTTTTGTGCAGACAGTCAAATCCTGTGTTGTAAAAATCAAAACTGATCACTGAAAACATAACTCACGTGCAGTTAAATCTTAGTCAGATGTGTCAGAGCTGGTGGACCAAAACTGAGATACATCTTTGCTATTTCCCTTGTACCTTGTGCTATTCCCCTCTGGCTCACCTGCCTGTGCTCTTCTTGGTAGCAGTCATGCACAGAAACAAACAGCAGGTTTGATGAACAAGGCAAGGTATATATGTTCTTAGCACTGACTTAACAAGTAAATTGGGAAAAAAGGGCTGGGTTAGAGAGTCTGGGAGCATGCAAAATGTTGTGTGCACTTCAGTGGCAAGAACTTAGCCTCCTGGGTCTCCTCCCACCCCATTGCTGAGGAGAGACCTTAGAAAGGTACCACCACCTTTCCAGGAGGTGGACATCGAATTGATGACCCATGAAATCTGTCCCAACCCAACTGACCACCACCCCAAGCATCTGCCATGCATGGGAAGGGGACAAATAGTAAAGTGGTAAAAGCACAAGGGAAACAGTAATGTGGAGAAAACTGATGGGAAAGAAAGGCTGCAGGTGTATGATTTGGTGCAGAAAATGGTCCTTCTGGTAGTGGTATGTCCCACTGATATAGGAATGGAGCATTTATGTGGTTTTGTGCTTTTTACTATTCTTGGTTTGGTAAGTTAATATACAAAAAAGATATCTCATGAGTTACTTGGTATTTTGTACTGATATTTATTTTTTACTTTTATATTGTATTAAAGAACTGTTCTTCTGCACTGCTTTACAAAAAAAGAATATAACCCCAAAATACATTAAGAAGGCATTGGCCTTAAATAACTTAAACCAAAATGCCCATTGGAAAACAAATGTAAAAAAACGTCCTTCAACCCCAAGTGGTGTTTGGTCCTTCATGAAAGCATGCTAATAACATGTTAGCTGCCTGTTGGTGAAATTGGTAACTGAAAACATTTTGTTTATGCACCTTCCATGATGAAATGTATCCCAATTATGAGCTCCAGAATGTGTCTTTTCCTTAACACAGTTGTATATGATGTTGTTTTATAATAATGGATATAAAGGTTATTAGTTCAAAGGGAAAGGAGTCTAATGTGGATGGGAATTATTCATAAGAAAGGATTCTGAAACCCGAACCTAAACTTTGCATTTTCACCAGGCTCCTGTGCCACAACCAGAATCATATGAGGTAGGTGACAGCTTTGGAGGGTAGCTGTATGGACCAAAACATGAGCAGTGCATTTGTGGTTTGACAATGCAGATGAGCCAAACTAAGAACCATCTCTTAGTGTCTCTTTGAGTGTCACAAAGGGTGTCTCTGTCTCAAAAGCTGGCTTGCCAGAAGGATCTGAGTCTTGCTGCTTCCCTTGCACTGCCACTGCCACTCATCTGAAACTAGCAAAACTCCTAGCCAGTCAAAAAATTATGGAATGATGCTCAGAAACACTACAGAACAAGACATATTGGAGCACTATATTCATGACACTGAGCAAAGGTGACACAGCAAAGGTGACCAAAGGAGACGGCAACCTGAGACTGCACAGGATTTGCACAGGCCCTCAGGTATCTCTGAAAGTTGTGGATCTCAGATGGTATTTCTTCCCTCTGTGCTTCTATAAATGTTAGTTTCCAAGCAAGATTTTATTTATCTGGCTGACAGAGTCCTTCTGTGGGCCAGACAAAGTTAAAGGACAAGTGATTTATATGAAAATTTGATCTACAACATGTGTCCTCTTTTGGATATTTTCTGTACCATCTTTGGATGAAATAATTGAATAGACTGAAAAATTATGCTTTCTTAAGTGCAGAAGTAGTAATTTGGTTTTTCTATCTGACTTCTTATAAATTTTCATCCATTTTCAGTCACACCAGGGAATAGCACTCATCTGTGTGAATCTGGCCAATAATTCAGGATTTTGGAACACTTGCTGTGAAGAGCCCAGGATAACTAGCCTGAGACAATGATAGGAGGTGAACCTCACAGGATTCAGCAATGACATCTCTTTGGGAAAGCCCAGAGTGTAGGCTTACGGATTTTGAGGCTATGGGGACGGGCAAACCCTTACCATCCTATGGTATTTCCACATTCCTCCTTTTATTTCCTTTCCTGAGGGAACTGGGCTGCTCCAGCTACTCTCTGTACTGGTATCATTCCTTCCCTCCCAGTTCCAGTAGCATAGATGGAAGCACTTGCATCCAGGACAGGGAGGTTACTGGCCAGTGTGTCCTCCCCGCTGACAACATATCCAAGAGCCCTGCCAGATGGAAATGCCAATAAAAGCATCACTAGAAGATTAGAAAAATTAGTAGATGACACAAAGGCAGGCATCTCTTGTGCACCACTTCTATTTTCTCTTCACCATCAAGGGGGTTCTGTTGGCTTGACAGTGCCTCAAAGTTGAAGAAGCAATTGGGATAGTGGCAACTTCTTTTTAAGATCGTAGAGTTTAGCTCCACTACTCATACCTAAACTAACCAGAGCAGCATCCTGGATCACCAGCAGCGGTCCAGGGCTCTTTCACCTGTGCAGAAATAACTAAGAATGTGCAACACCAAAGCAGTAGGTCTTTCTTTTTATTCCACATGCTTCTAATGAGAAATATTAACTCATAACTGCTAGAAGTTATGCACTGGCCGCCTTATGCATTTTGCCTGCAGGGTTCTACATCAAATTAGTAAAATTTGGAGCAGACTTAGTGTAACTCCACAAGTTATTCATGCTCTGGTGTATATTTGTGTATATGTGGAGTTATCCTATTGATGTTGTTGTGGAAACTATTCTTCTTTCTAGCTGCATCCTACCTTAATGAGAAATCACTTCTATGTGCAATTTCACAGGTATTTCCATGCCCAAATAAAAAAGAAAACTTTGAGGCCAAATTTTAAAGATATTGAACAGATAATAGCTCTGCTACATTTCAGTTGGAGATGTAATTGCTTAGTACTTGTGATTCCCTCATTGATCGGGAAAAGGGAGACCATCTTCATGCTCAAGTGTTTATGTCTGTTTCTTTTCACAACTTAGGACCACAATGCTGCGTATTTCCCATTGAAGGCACCAGGAGTTTTCCCTACACCATAATTTAAGATATTAAAGTCATTTTAGCAACAGTCAGTGACTAATAATTAATCCTGCTAAAGAAAAAAAAAAACTCAGCAGAAAGAAAAGACTTCTGAAGAGTCCCAGAATAATTACAAATCAATTTACTATAATGTCTGTTTTAAATGTAATCATATGAAATCATAATTGACATTAATAATATTGCTTTAATGTGGTTTGCCTTAAAATGCTCATCATATCCTGTGCTGTCTAGTTCACATTCACCTGGAATAGCCAGTGATAAACAAGCAATTTCGGATCAGCCAGGTGTGGAAGTTAGTCATACAACTTAGACTGTGTAACCTGTGGCTGTATTTTACAAGACCTCATAAATAACAACAAGCTTCTGCCTGTTCTTTGTCCTTTAAATTCATGTAAGACATTATGTATACACACAGAGGAAAGAAGAGTAAGAGGAGGAATGTACTGTAGATGGGAGAACTTGAACATAGAGCTATCTACAATCATGTATTGCATTTGTTTATGCTGTGTACAGGAACATAACTTCTGTGCTTAACCATTATTCTTTAAAAGTGCGTATCACAGATTTCAAGTGCAGGCTGTAATAAACGCAAACAAGTGTTGTATTCATTCAGCTGTGGGTTTCTCCCGTTCACTCCTCTGCATTCTCTCATCACTCTCAAAAATGAGAAACGCACGTTTCCAAGTGGGGGGATGAGGGGGCACTGGGATTGAGCGTTTTCTATGCAACCCTTGCTTTTTCACGATTCATTAAACCCTTTCTCCCTCGTGTGTAATTGGACCCCTCTCATTTACATGCATGAGGGATGCATAATTCTGAGAGAGGTACTGTGGTCCAAAAAAAAAAAAAAAAAACCAAAAAACCAACCACGAGATGGCCCTTGGGCCAGGGTGTAGGAGACACAGAAAAACTTGGCGAGAGCAACCCGTGTAGTGGCATTGCATCTCTGGAGTGATCAAGCTGGTCCCGCTGCGCAGTGCCGGTGCTGTGTGGGGAGGTGAACTGCTGCTGAGAGAGCTTTAGGCTGCCTCGACTGACCCCGGGGCCAGGGCTTACTTCAAAACCAGTCTTTGCAGTGACCTCAGCTCCTCAGAGAAGTGCTGCTCTGTGTCTGAGGCAGCAAACAGCTCAACTGTCTGGGATCTTCTGCACATTGGCACCTGTTTAATTAATTAATTATTGCTGATAGAGCATTTGGTGCTATGGTGCAACCTCCAGGGCTTAAATCCCAGCCACTGAAACTGAACTGGTAGTTTTAGGGAGGTGGAAGGGAAAAGACTCTGCTCCTCCCTTCCCCTGCACTGTGGAAAATAACTCTTCATATCCAATGGATTTTTCCTTGCAAGACAATGTCAGATGTTTAGTAGCCTTGTTCCTCCTGTTCATGGTGGGGAAAAGTCTCCAGTCAGAAGGTGAAATATTTTAGTTGGCTTTTTACTCAGTTAAATTTCTACTTAGAAAACTGCATCCCATGCTTAGTAGAAACTGCTCCTCTCTTCCTTTGCACAAGCTCTGTTTAGCTCATCTTTATGCAGTTCTTAAAGTCATTTTGTGCCAATGCTGAGCTATGTTAAAAAAAGCTCTAACATCATGTCTCCCACTAATAACTCCTGATTTATCAGTAAGATGAAAATATAACCAAGCTAGTTATGATCTAGATACTGAATAATAAAGCTTATTTTTTAAACTGTGGTTTTGACTATATAATGCATAGGCCAGACTGTCTGTGTGTGAGTCAGACAAAAAAATTAGGCACTGGTACCTGTCCTGCAGGAGAAGAACCACTGCCTCTCTAGGAATACCTGCTCTGTCCTGCCTAGGCAGCTCTGCCTGCAGTTGCACTTTCCAGGACTCCCTCAGGGGGAACAAGCAAGAATTAATATTTTTCCTGGTACAAAGAACACTGGTGGTGTTTGCTGACTGACACTGTGGGCAAAGTCTAAATATGTTCACATTTCAGGTGAATTTATTGCGAGAGAATCTGCAGTGCATGGAGCCTTAGTAATTCTGGAGACAGCAGCTGGCTTTACATGTCTTAAGAGATGATGCTTTATGGTGGTAATAATTTGGTAATTTTCAAACCCTTAACAGAAGAAAGAATGTGATATTACCCTATGGTGTAGCACGTAGGATTGTGTCTATTGTTAAATGTTGAAACTCACTTCAGATTTTTCTTTTAAATAATTTTTCTAATTATTTTTTATAAACTAGCTGAGTACATTTGATGGGAGGAAATATTTAAACACTATCGGGGTTAATATTTGTTTGCACGTTGTCTATGAGAAAAGTTTTTAAGGGATGAAATAAAAAAAGTACATAAATATATTAACGAGCGTTTCTTCTAAGCTCTTACTTTATATGCTCAAGCTCATCTTTTAGCTTAACTTCTATTTAAAAAGTTGAAAGAAACTAGGAAATCCCTGCAGAGAACAGCCAGCCACACTTCTGAATTTCAATGTGTCCTTCTAGACGAGCGCCTTTGATTTTAAATGGTAACGTTGTTGCTTTAATCAGGAGACAATCCTTATATATTATTTGTACTGGCCTATAATTGTAAGAGCTAAATGATACACAAAACTGGATACACATCTTTGCAGGCCGATTAATGGGGAGGACTGAAAGCAAAAGTAAACACTAACCTTACAAAATAAAAGAAGTTAAAAGATAAGTGTTAAGGACCTTTTTCTTTTTGGAGAATAAAACAAGATTTAGTAGCTTTCCACTTAATTTAAATGAAAAGAATCGCTACCTTACATATTGCACTGATAATGCGGGGGAGAGCGAAAACAAAACCGTCTTTGTAGCAGTGACACCTCCTATAGTTGTTGTGAAGAAACTTTTCCCCTTGGTATCTGCTAACCAATTCTAATTAATGCTGCACATTCCTCCACTGAAATCATTTAATGCATAACAAGGGGGGTTAAAAAAAAAAAAGAGAGGGAGAAGAAATTCTCAATGCTGATGATTGCCCTGTTCGAATTATGGGAGTGAAAGCCCGGGCCCCCTAACCTACTGTCTATAAAGCAGAGCTTTGAAAGAGAGCTGCGACCTACAAAAGCTGTCAATCTCCCTTGCCCCGAAAGCCTGAGTTCACATGGATTCAAGTGACAGCCCTCCTCCCCCGCACACAATACATCAATCTGTCTCTCCCCCGAGCACCCACAGCCCATTGTGTGAGCCGCAGGTGCCTAATATAGCACCCATGGTCGCCACCGGCCTCCCATGAGAACCGGCCCCGCACAAAGGGGCCCGGGCAGGGCGGAGGCGGGTGCATGTCCGCGGGCAGATGGGCAGGGCGCTGCCGGGAGCTGGGGTTTTAACTTTTTTGGGGGGGGCTTCAGACCAGTGTCTTACCCCTGCTTTGGCAAACCTGGTCACCCGCCAGTGGCAAGGGCTGGCGTGGGGTGTTTGGTGCTCAGTTTCTGGCATCTTGAAAAAATGGGTGTTGCAAACGGATGGCACTTACTAAGGTACCAGTAAATACAGAGGCGGCGGCTGCTCCTGCCTGGTGCAGTGATCTGTAAAGGGGCTCAAACTCTCTTCCCACCATCTTAATAGGCAAACAAGCCCTGGGGACATCCCTGTTCTGAATTACCTGGCCCTGTTTGGCACAAGGGCAGTGTAGGCACCCAGCTGTCCAGTCACTGAAGGACGGTCCTGGAGGTCTGTGCTGCTGGTGGCTCTAAAAGGAACTGACTGCCCATTTGATACTGGGTTTTGGCCAGTGAAGATCTGGCCTGTAATAGTGTCTCAGATTGAGTAAACTGCTTTGTCACTTGATGTCTCAGTTGCCTCTATGTAAAATGGAGTGAAGGTTTTTCTCTTCTATCCACTCCTTTCCTTGTTGATAGAAACTGTAAATTTGGGGAGATGGGGATGTGTTTGTGTGACTGCACAATGCCCAGCACAGAAGGACATTTCTGTCATAAAACAAATTAGTGGCAGCGGTAATGTAGATGATGAAGAAGACTTGCATCTTGTGCTACATCCTACTAATGCACAGTGATAAAAAAGTGGCACTGGTTCATCTTCTGCTGCTTTCTATATCTGAACTGTGAATATCATCCCGTCATCCCCCGTCCCCCCTGCTTTAGATCTGCATTATTGAGTCAGGTTTGGGAAATCCAGAGGATAGCCATGGAGCTTAATGTGTCAGGAAACTGCACAAGGAAACTGGATGTGGAAAAGAGGGAGCTCATCCATGCACATGCTGTTACAAGTGGTACATAACTGGCTATTAATGTTGTTTTTTTCCCAACATTTACAGCACAGATCTTCTTTTCTGATCTCTTTCAGTGGAAGTACATAGTCTGCTCCCAAGTAAACCAAGAAGCCTTGTAAGCCCAGAAGTTACTCAATAACCCTGCCTTTACTGAAGTTAAAATTTGCATGAAATAAGCTTCTTTCAATTCTCCTTTATATATATCAAAAACAAACAAGCAAGCAAACAAAAAATAACAGCACAAGCTTGACTTCTTTAAGTTCCTTTGCAGATCAGTTTGTTCTAAAATGTCCCAGCAAGTCTCCCTTTCTCATCACCACTGACACAGCTGCATTATTTCAGAGCCGCACCCTCACCTGCAGGCTTTGCTGGGTGGCGGGGACATCCCAGAGCTCAGTAGCATGGCTGCTATAGCAGCATGACTCCTGCAGCACTGAGCTGAGTGCAGGCTAATTGCAGAAGTATTTCCTCTGCTTTTGGTGAGGTTTTGCTTCAGTGATTGCAAATTAAAGTGACACTGCAATTCATGTCAGCACAATGAAATGATGCTCTCACTGCTTTGATCTTGGTCCTTAGATAGATAACTCCTTAAAAATAAAGAAGGAACTGCTGACTAATTTGGTACTAAGCGTCAGTCAGACATCAAAAATGTCAAAGTGCAGAGCCTGTGTGTAGGTGTGATGATAACATCTGTCAGTGAAGACAGGTAAAAATCGTCTGATTCTCCTGCAGCAGCTAAGCATGTTCCACTTTGCTAGCTGAAGAGCTACAGTTCAACTTTCATTTCAGATGGATATTTTAAAAACACCAGCCAGAGCTGGGGCTGAGAGAAACAGCAGTGCAGCACAGTCCAAGCCAGCCAGGTGAGCCTAGTGGCAAACCAGTTTATTTTGAGGAAAAAAAAATCACAGATGTAGGATGCCAGCTCTATTGCAGCGAAGCGAGAAGCTGAGTGTATGAACAGAAACAGTTTCATGGCTGTTAACTTTTTCTCGGTTTGGACTGACAGAGCACCTTCAGGCAGATTTTGAGCCTCCTGCCAAAATATATGACAAAAGCAAATTCACACTGGCATTGGGTTGTCTCAGCCATTTCTTACAGTGTGTGATCAAATGATCATGTTGTCTGATACTTATGGTTTTCTTCACTTGCCTTCAAGATGAGTGGATTATTCAGTATATCAGAACACGTAAAAGCTCAGCTGTTTCAAGCTGATGCTTGAAACAGCTTTCAATATGCTTTCAATATCTACAACAGGTTCCTACTAATTCCTACAGGTCCTACTAGTTCCTACAGGTTCCTACTAATGCTTTCAATATCTACAACAGGTTCCTACTGCTGTCAATAGTAAAAATTCTCTAGCTTCAAGTGTAGGACCAAGTTGTTAAATTGGAGGCTTACAGCAATTCTCATCTTTGCTTCTGGGAATGTTGCTGTCAAGCAGCAGCTTTTGTTTCCTTTTCAGGGCTGAGTCAGCTCCAAATTGCTTGGAAGATTCAGTGTTTAATACAGTTCATTAAAGACAGGGATGCCCAACCTTTGTTGGGACATGGCAACAGTGCAAAACAAAAATTACCTGGGTAGCATCATACTTTGCTTTCCTTCTTGACCTCAATCTTAGCTTTTAAATTATTGTGGCCACAAATAACGTGTAAATATTTCCCTGAAACCAACACTTCACCAAAGATTATAGAGAGAGACACGCTTTTGTCTTGAGCAGGGGTTCAACCAGGCAAAAACCACCTGACGTGCCTGACCTCTGTCGTGGTTATCTGCACAAGAAGTCAGGGTCTGGTAATCTTGGCTAAACAGTGCTCTGAATCAAGCTTTGTTCTCCTGAACTTAAACACCTTAGGAGAAGTTTAAACCTATGCATGGCACGGGAAAAAGTAGTCTAAATATGACACCTCTCACTGAAGGTAGATGCTATCACTGAACACTAAATAAAAAAACCCTAGGCTAGCTCTTCGAAGGACCTGTCTGCTTCTTTCTTATATAAGCAACTTCTTGCACACACACAAGTTAAAAATAAAGGCAACAGCCTGGACACTTAAGATGAGCTTAACTCATCTGAAGTACAATTTGCAGTAAGGAAACTGGAACTGAACTATGGAAGTGATTCATTAGCCATTTATTCAGCTCCAGCACAGTGTTGCAGACAGTTATGCTGGGCCTTAATTGCTTCTGTTAACATCATATTCTAGAGCTCATTAGTGATAAACAATGTGTATTAATATCATTCAGACAAAAATTAAAGATTAAGGTGGAACTCCATTTGCTGTGATGGCCATTAGTCAATTCAGAGCTGTTGAATGATGCTTGAGAATCTAATATGAATTGGGAGAGTCAATATTTCATCAGGCAGATCCTCTCATCTTCCTGTGAAAAGTTCTTTGCCTAAAAAAAGTTACATAATGAAAAGTGCATGCTTGAAAAGGACACATACTAAGTACTGCCCTATTGATCTCCTCAACAGTTTAAATTATAATGAGTGGATAAGGCCAATTTTGGGTCTGATAGAAGCATGTCCACTTTAGAAGGATTGTGACGCTTGTCTCAGTGGTAAATTTGGCCCAGTGTTGCCAACTTAAATCTTTTCAAATGTAGAGAGTTCTCAGCTTCAGTTCCATTTTCTGGCTCCAGGCAGGTCACTTGCTTTTTTGTAAGCAACTATATGCTGGGATTTCTCCAGATGTGTCTCACTGACGGCACAAATTGTTACTTCTTGCTCTTAATTCATGGTAGGGAGATCCCATAAATAGCCTAGCTTCAAATGTATGAACATGAAATGTGCCAGTGGCACAAATAGTCTTGTTCACACTCAGAAGCTGTTGTAGAGTAAGTTCACCTGCTCCCTCCCCACACACCATTTCATCTCCGCTGTTTTCCTGTGAGCCAACAAAAGTCCATTTCTCTTTATAACTTTGCTTTGAGTGTCTTTTTCCTTAGGATGGAGAAGACCCACATTGCTGGCAGCCTGTGTGATCTGAGGAACAAACATGGTGCAGGTGATGCAAAGACACAAGCAGCAGCTTCAGTCCTGCAGTGGGGCTCCTGTTCCTGGGTCTGGAGAGGTAAGTCACATCTGTCCATCTGGTATTTGTTATCCCAAGTAAAGAGATGAAGTAAGGGAAGGAGTATATGAAGTAAAGGGGGGGAATGGGGTCCTGGATAGCTGAATGGGAGCCCAGTTCTGGTGTAGAAGTTTGTAGGAGGATCTGGAACTTCTTGAGAGAGTTCAAAAGAGCTTGAAAAAAGGATCTTAAAGTCTTTAAGGTTAAATTTGAGAACCTGCCTGGTTTTAGTTTATTTAAAAAAATAGTAGAGAGGTAGTTTGACTATTGAGTTACTTATAAAACAGGAGATCTGGAAAGGAGACCTTTCTGTGTGTGTTTATAAAAGGCCTAGCAAGATTTAACAGCCAGAGCAGAAATTTGCTACCTCCAGTGAAGGTGCCATTTCTTACCAATAAGGGGACATTGAAAGATCTTGCTTGGGTGAACTCATAGTGTCATTGTTTGGAATACATCTCCAAGATATATTTTATTCAACTTCTGGAAAAGATTTTGTAACCTGTATATGCAGGACGTCAGACTAGATGACCCTAATGCTGCTCTTCATAGCCCTCAGAACCCAAACTTCTATGAAAATTGGAAAAGTGCTAGAAAATCAGCTGGATGTATTTGTATGAAATTGCATGTGATTTCTCTTGACAAGTTTCACATATGAATTGTCTGTCCCTCACCAAACGAACCCCAACTTCTCCTATATTTTTTGGTTGCTATCTGTGATATGGTTCATCTAAAGAAATTACTCCAGCCCACACGTGAGGAAGTCAGCATAGGGGTTTCTGTTATCAGAGATCCTGATGCTGAATATCTGCAGTGGTGTTTAGGGTGATAATTGCTAATGTCGGCATAACGATCCCATGTTTAGCCTCGTTTCTTATTTATTCTCCAGTGCATTCATGTCTTTCTCTTTTCAGCAGAATTGAGAGGGCATTTCCGTTTACAGGAGGCAGCACAGCTGATCCGTGTGGCTGCATTGGCCAAACCCCCGGACTTTTCAGAACAGGAAACGCCTGAAGCTACCCTTCTCGCTTTGCTCTCCAAAAGGCTCTAGGTGTCCAATGCCCACCGCTAATCCCGCCTTTACTTCTGCCAGCTGAGAGCTGGGTCCGGCTCGTGGCTCCCGCAGGCAGAACCGAGCAGTGAGCGGCTCCGCCCTGCAGCGGGGACGGCCCAGGCGCTTTGGCCCAGCGCCCGGTTTCCAGCCCGCTCGTGTTTGCAGGCAGGGAGCGCCACCTGCCGCGGGAGCCACGCCGAGCACGGTGCTTCTGGGGCAGGGAGAAGCTACCGGCAATATTTTAATTTAACCTCACCTCCAGATTTTTTCAGCTGCTCGACTCGAGGCTAGAGCTGAGATAAGGCCCTCGCTGTCACTGATGTCCAGGGTGCTACAGGAGTAGGAGCACTGCTGGGATTACTACAATTTGTCTAGGAAAAGGAATTCATTACATGAGTCCCCTTCTGTTTTGATTTTTCAAATGTGAAGAAAATTTTATTTTATATTTTATTATTTTTATTTTATTTTTTGAGAAGCAGCACACTTTCAGATGTCTATAATATTGATATCATTCAAAACTGCATGATCTAAAATGAGTACCAAAGATGCAGATCCGATATTTTGTAACCTAAGCCTTTAGTGGATCATTTCAGCAGGTAGAGAACAGCTAATCGCCACTATTAATCAGAAGAAAATCTTAATTTACACCAATTGAGGATATTGATTTTCTGTTTTAAACAGTGAATGGCAAAAACAAAGGATCTGTTGAAAACAATCTGTGAGTATACCCTCTCTGCAGTATATGGTCTTGCAGACCAGTTTGATCAATGACTGCCAGAGCCCTGAGGACACTAATAGGTCTTAATGGCCCTGAGGAGCCTCACCTGGGGCCTCCCCTCCACACCCTGCCCATGGGCTCAGGAACCCATTTTAATCTGAGCCCTGGAGTTCCAGTATCTGCTTGAGCTGCTCTGCAGGAAAGCTGGTCTCTGGCTCAGCCATGCCTTGGCTGTCCTTGGACCCTGATCTGTGGACTTATGTCCTGAACTAATATTGGATCTGTCTCATCTGTCTCAGGGCCCTGCCTGGCTATCCCAGGGCTGTGTCTGATGCTGGATATTTTTGCTGGATCTGATCCTGAGCTGTGGATTGACTTCCTAAACTTGACCTTGGACCTGCTTTGTCACCATGGTCTTGTCTGGTGATCCAGAACCTTGGTTGAACCTGACTGACTGCACCCTGGCCTGCCCTGCTCCCTCACTGGGGGTGGCAGGATGGGTCCTGGCTGGTGAGGTCCTGCCCTGCTTGGGTGGCTTATCCCCTCAGGTCCTGGCTCCCCATCCCTTGGAGAGCAGCTGGGCTTTGCAGCAGCTTGAAAATAGTCTAACAGATGAGCTAAAAGATCCTAGTTTGTAGCTGCTATGTGCTACCGAATCTTAGCAGAGACTAGGTTGACGTGATGCAGTTTTAATATAAATGCTGACAGCGATTCATTCTTTAGTAGAACTCACCTCAGACAATTGTGAAGAAGGAGAAGAAACTGTATTTCTGGCATGCCATTTAACCACTGCTGTGGTAAGAAGCCAGCAGTTGTGCTACAAGTCCTGAGTTGTCTTGCCTGCCCAGCAAAGTCTGCAGGTTAGGATGTATTTCAGAAATAACATGACTGTGTGTGGAGAAAAGGAGACTTGCTGGGGCAACCCCATTGTTGCAGAGCAAAAGTGATGTGGAAAGAAAATGGCAAATTACAAAGCTCAGTCCAAGCACTGTGGTCACAAGGACACCTCTAAGGAGTCAGACACTGAAGATTTTTAACATCTTGTTTGTGGACAAGAGCATATGAAAACAGCTAATTAGCATGTTTACAACTGCTGCACCTCTTGGCCATAGCTAGTGTTATAGAAGTCAGCCTGGATTTCAAGTTAGAAGACTTTTCTACCAAGGTGGCAAAAAGTAGTCCAGGAGCTTGGCTGGATCGTACTGAGTGTGTGAAGCGATTAAATCTGTGCAAGAAAGCATTTGAGTGGGTTGCAGCACTGTATTTAGAGATATTTCAAATAAATGGAACCTCCCCCTTGCACAAGATCCTCTCTTTAGTTTTCTTACCCTAATTCTCTTCTCTTCACCCTCTCACAACCAGATGTAGCTGTGTAGGATCATCTTCCAGACCTGTGAGAGATGGCGGAGTCCAATATGACTAGGGTAGAAGGAAGGATGTTGGGCTGCTTTGTTGCAGCGCTCTGGAGGTAGTGGAGTTGAGCAGTGGCAGAAGGCTCTTATCTGTGTTGGCCTGTGGAGTCCTGGATGTGGAAGGAAGTGGCTTGCTGGGCAAATGTGCCAGAGCATCCCCAGGGCTCTGCCAGACCCTGTCAGAAGTGATTTTCAGAGTTAGTCTCCCTCTACTCACACCTCAGTGGCCCTGATGCCCACCTCCCACTGCATAGCCGAAAATCCCATGGATTGCCATGCCATGTCCTCTATCTCACCAACTCTGGCTTTGATGCTCTTTAGAGGTTTGGGTCCCTTTGTATCTGGCACACCTCCCTGTCCTTTGACTTCTTTTTGACCTGTGGCGCTGAAATGGAAGCAGTGGTGGCCTAAGGCGGCTTTCTGAAGGAAATATTGCCCAGCTCCAAAAGATATGGAGCAGGAGAAGATTTGAGCACAGGAAGATGCCCAAAACCCACCCCCCAACTTGAAAGAGCTGAAGTATAACCAAACAGAACTGTTGGCTCTTCTGCTTTTTCCATTGTTGTTACCTGGCAACAGAAAAGCCTCTGATGGGCAGAGCTGTGTGTTGTGTAGCAGCCAGGGTTAAGTGAAAAGCACTGCCATGTTGACCCTAGAAAAATGCCTGAAGAAGGGCACACTGCAGATTCACAGGAGGCTGGGAATAATGCGTCACCAGATAAGCTCAGATTTTGCAGAGGGGAATTCATTTGAAGGGACTCACTTTAGCTGGAGCTTTTTGTTCTGGAGACAGACTAAAAGTCACCTCACTGAAGTGGGAAATGGTCCAGGGAGCAGATGCATCCATGTCTTTCTGTGGAGACCTAGAAATTGTACAGGGATGTTTTACTTGGCTTTTTGAACTCAAGAGTCATACTGTGCTGGTTTTACTGGGCCTGAAAGCAGTCCCATTTGCACATCACGGTAAGCAGCTGTCACTTGTTCCATTGGCCAACAAAATCCTCTCAGAGAATAACAAGACTTTGAGTCTTTGGTCTGATGCTGCATTTAGAAATGGTCAAAATTTCTCTCCTTAGAACGCAAGCTTCCCATGAAGCTTTAGAAGTAGAGGTAATGGTAATATAAATACTCTAAGCAACTTTGTAACCACCCTCTATGCAGTTGTGCTGGTACCAGTCTTCAGCATGAAAACCCAACTGCAGCAGAGGAAACCAGAAACCAGTGCTGGGTAGCTGTGTTCAGCTCTGCCTCAAAGGAGGGCAGAGTACTATACTTAGATCAACACTTTGCTGTCACTTTCTGCCCATCTTTCTTTTGTATACCAACTATTGAGCAGAATGTGGTTGTACACTTGTGGGTCAGCTAAGGGAGTTGCTCTGGATGGATGATGAATCAGTCTGGAAGTGTCTAAAACCAGGAAGATGCCAACATTTGGAGCTGCTTTGCTACATACCGCTTTACAAGGTATGTGAGTTCTGGAAGTTACCTTTTCCCCCTCATGTTGAGCCACTTGTGAACCAAAAGGTAGAGGAAGATGGCAAAAAAAGGATGAGCAGCAAAATGATCGTCACTGCGAAGAGTATAGAGTGATTCTGAAATCCAGGCTTGTCCTGTTCATGATTGTTCAAGGACACCCCTGCAAAATAATGAATAGGTGTTAGTTTACAGAACAAGTGCATCATATTGTAAAAATGTAAGAGTAGCAGGACTGGATTGTGGAGAACCCAAGCATAGTGGTGCGCTTATTATTGACATGGGGAAATGGTGTTCCAGCCTCTCTGGGATGCCATCTGGCATATACATCCAGTGCAATGCATTGAAAAAAATGCCTATATTGTTGTATTCTGAGCTCTATTGCTTTAGGAGGAGTTGCTCCTCTTCTCATCCCCACGCTTTCCTGCAGTGGGAAGAAGTGGAACAGAAGCCTATTCTCAGCAGCAAAACCCAGAATTGCTGGGGCTACGTGTGGTGGGTCATTTCCAGTCTGCAGTGACAGCAGGACTGGAGACTGAGCACACCACTTTCCAGAGCCACATTTCTCCTGACACTCTCCTTCTGAAGTATTCTTTGCTTTGAAATGGACTCATACGTTCTCATTTTTCTGCAAGGTGCCACTTCCAGGCACCCATGGAAAATACCAAGCATGGTATTTTCTTGGCAAGTCATAATTAGAAAATGTTAGAACAGGAGAGGAGTTTTTAAGCTAGAGTACATACCATCTCTTGCCTCAGGAGTGGTGAAACCATGCACAACAGAACTCAGCAAAAGAAATGTCAAGCCTGAGCAGGCAGCCATGCTTCCCTGTACTCCCAAGCCTGTGTGCACAAATAATGCCCATCCAGCACCCACAGGACTCGCATCAGCCTCACAGAGCTGTGACAGCACTGGCGCATGTAAATACCTTTGAAGATATCATGAAATACTCATAATGGGAACCTGGATGTGGGCATGACCTTCTAGCTCACACTTAACAGAGCTTCTCTCCATGTTACCAATAGGTATTTGTACACTGGGCTTTGCCATGTTTCATGGTGAGATCGTCTTTCAGAGGCTGTGTGGACTTATGGGCTTATGAATAGAATTAAGAAACCCAGGGAGGATGCACAGAATGAGGCTAGAAGAGTATTTGGCTCCAGACATTTAAGCACAGTAAAAATGTAAGGGTACCACCATGTGAGGGAGTGTTTACATTGGTGCATCTGCTTTATTTTACACTGTGCTAGCCAAACCCATTACTTTCACCTAAGAAACAGAGGCAGTTGTCACCCTCCCTTACTTGCAGAGCTGACACAATGCCCTGGAACTTCCTAGATTGTGAAAGAGCTTGTAGGCTTTGAGTTTGGATTCGGTAGTAGCTGAATTAGCTCATCCATCTTTTAGGAGGGAATAATCCATCTTAAAGCCCCTTGCCCTAAAAAAGAGCTTTCCCTTATCAGGTATCCCACGTGGCACAAGCAGCAGAAAACTGCATGTCCTGTTGCATGATTCCCCCATGATTGTGCCCAGAGTGCTGCTAATGGGAGTGTAAATGAGAGCTATGTCAGAGGGTACCTTCATTGACCGGCACTTTTATGAACTAAGGAGAGTCCATCAGATTCTTTTCCAAGATAGATAGTGTCTGTGGCCTGCAACTGACTGTTTTTGGACTGCTGGCAGTGACACAGGCTTTTGTGACAAGCAAGAGTCCCTTGCGCAGCCAGTGCTCCTGTACCCCAAGGGAAATGGCTGTGGCATAGCAGGAAAGAGAGGAGCAGCTCCACCCCCAGCCCTGGAGACACATGCTTATGCTTCTGTGCCATGTGGCTGGTGACAGGCTGCCCGAAGAATAGCTTGTCTTTGGAACAACGTGAGAATGAACCAAAACATAGTAAGGCACTATTTTGGGGGGTTTCATGATGGTTTTTGGTGCAGGAAGTCAGTGGAGTTGTATTCTGTTACACCCCTTTGGCTTTCTCCCACCTGATATTGGGCAGTATGGATTTGTTTTTCATGTCATGACAGCTGGAAGTAGGGCTTGTTACTCTGAGCACTTAGGGCTCTGATGTGGAACTTGTCTCTTGTAAAGACATCACCTGAAGCTGGTTTAGTGCTTCTGGAATCTCTCACCTGTGAGGTGAGAAGTCTTACCTGGGAGGTAAGCTGATTGGGGAAAAACACTTTCCTTGCAGACTGAGCATAGCTCTTGGGTGTTTAAAGCAGTTCTTGTGTAGTGAGAAGATTACTCTGAGACCCTTATGACCGCTCCAGTTCAAAAGCAGCTTGTTTGAGGCCCCATTGCCAAAAGGAAGTGTACAGCGATGCTGGAGCAGAGCTGCCTGCAGAGGCTGACCTGGAACAGGTTGGTCCATGGAGTAATTCAGGTTGGAGGGGACCTCTGGAGGTCACCTATCCAACTGCCTGCACAAAGCAGGTCTAGTTCTGGCAGGTGGCTCAGGGCCTTGTGCTGTTGGATTTACAGCTGCCTCATGTTTTGAAATGTTGGAGTTCTTTCTTCAGGCCCTTGTAGTCACTGGACTGCATGGAGACTAATAGGGGTCTTGTGTGATGTTTGGGCTATGTGATGGCATGATGTGAGACCTCCTACATGGAGAAATGAAGCTGTGACCTCCTTGTGGAGAAGCCACAGACAGTACGGATCCCCCTGCCCACTTTCTCTTGACCAGGCTGGATTCCTAGTGGGGTCTGGGTTAGCCATGTAAGAGGTAATACCCTTTTCACCAGCAGATCCAGAGGCAGGTGCCTTCCCTGGTTGCAGCAGATATTTTAAAAGCATTTTGCAATGACTTTTGGTTCTTCTGCCATCGTGTGGCTGACAGAAGGATGCAGGGCTGGTTATCTGCTGTGCATGGTAAGAGCTTGATTCCCTTAGTTGTGACAGCTTAGTGAAAAAAAGGTCTTCTAATAAGGATTGGCTGTGAGCTTACTCCCTTGAGACAGCTCTATCAGGGAAAAGGGGATTTACAACACTCAGGCAGCTCTCCACTCCCCACCAGAACAGGGGAGTACTGGGAAGGGCTCCTGAGCTTGGGGAGCTTGGATCCCTGTCCCAGCAGAGGCTGGGATGCAGGGCACTGAGAGGCTCCAGCAGCTCTGCAGTGCTTCAGCTGTGCCCTGCATGGCTACTGCAGAGGGGAGCTGAGTCCTGCCCCACTGGGACTGCTATGGAGCAGGGTGTTAGAAATCCAAGTCAAGTGAATACCTGCTAGCATAGCCCATGGGAGATGCAGAGCAGAAAAAGACAGAAGCTGTTCCCAATGTCGAGGTTCTTGCCAGAAATATCAAGGTGGCAACGACTGCAGTGTGAACAGGGAGCATGTGCGAAAGCACAGGGAACAAGCCCTTAGGGGTGTGATAGGGTCTCATCGCTGGCATCCCAATCTGTGTCATACATAAGCAATCCTGGTTAAACTACATGGGCACTGGTGTTGGTGCTTGTGTGTGCGTAAATGGATGAAATCTGTGTAACAATGCACATGAGTAGGTTAAATCATGTTATTTGGAGATACTGTAAATAAACAGCACTCCTACAAGTACCCCACTCCTGCAAAGGAACAAAAAGCAGATGGAGCCTTCAATTTCCAATATTTATTCATATTAAAACAGTGCTATTCATACTGATTTATGACAGTGATTTATGGCCTTACAAATAGAACATATTAGTGTAAGTAGTTGGAGTTATACTTTCATCACTTTTGTAAAAAGAAGGAGAGAGCAAGGTGGTACAAGAATATAATTTGTAAAGGGGGTGGGAGGGAGGGAAGGAAACAGCAGGAGGACACTTCCTGCCCTAGCTGTGATGCACTGAAAGGAGAGGAGTGATGCAGCTGGGAGATGAATGAGACTGTCAGCTGCTGCCTCTCAGCACTGGCAGCACAGCAGTATGATCTTCTCAACAAGGACCTGGGTGAAAAGCAGGGGATGAGAAGCCCTGTGAGCTGTCCTAAGACACTTCTGTTGTGTCTTAAATTAACCAAGTGTTGCATTGTCTTAGCTGTGGCTTTCTCCAAATCTCATTCTCAAGAGCAGAAATGATGCAGCATGTTGCTAATGTGGAATTCATGCTCAGCTGTTCCTCGGGGAACAGCTCCACAGTGAGGGGAGCACAAGCTGCTGGAGGCAAAGCATGAAGGTGTGTCCAAATGTGCTGCAAGAATTACGTGTTTTAGGCCTGCTTCCTTCCTTCTGAAGCCTTTTACTGAAGGGTAATGAATGCAAACTCCAGTGACTGCTTCTTCGGAACAGTTATATGGAAAACAAGGTCACTTACACTTGGGTGCTCCAGCTGCACTATCCCCAGATAGCCCCAAACAGCAGGTCAGAACATGGGCAAAGATGAGTTACGGGTTCTTCAATGGCAAGTACCTATGAGTCCAAAAACGCGCTTAGGCATCTTGGAGCAAAGGGAGTCCACATCCCAGCTTGACTATATCAGTCAGTGGTGATCTGGCAAGCAAAGCTATGCCACAGCCTTCCCTCAGTTGGGAGGAAAGGCTCCAATTGCTCACAGCAGCTAAGCACCAACTGCTTTTTGAAGTAAGGCAAAAAAACCCTGTATGCTAGCCCTGGGAAGGAGAGTTAATTCATCTGGAGAGAACAGCTAGGACACAGCACCCACCTCTTGCTCGAGCATGCTTTTCCCAGCACTGTCTGCAAGTTGACATGCTGGTATCTGGCACAGAATTGATGCCACAGGGTCTGTACCGGCCATTCCCAATGGAGAAGGTGATCCTCAGCTCTCCTAGGACTCTTCTGTCTCTGCACAAGGATAAAGAAACATCACTTCAGAGCTTCTGCTGCGTACACATCTCCTCCCTTTGCTGCCTGATGGCAGCTCTTCCCTACAGAGATTTTTAGATGCCTTGTACAAATCCTGCCTCACTTCCCCAAAAAGGTTTTATTTTCCCTGCTATGTCTCCATTACTTTCATTACAGATTTCCCAATGCTCTACACAAACAAATGCAGAGAGGAGAACTCAAGGCAGTTTTCCATTGCCTTGTCCTAACATAAGCACCATAACAGGGTAACAAGCCAGGAAAATAAGATTTACAAGAAGAAGAGCTACAGAAGCTAGAGTAAACAAATTATTTCTAGCAGGCTGTTAAGTAAAGTGGATGCTGAGAAGCGCAGGACAACAAGGAGCAGCGCTAGGAGTAAGGGGTGAGGTAGCTTCCCTGTGCTTTGCCTAGCACACCACCAACAATGATTGAGTCAAGACTGGGTCAGCTGCTGATGAGTTCATGTCAGCTTGTCTCCTGCCCGTGGGACTTTTCCCAAAGCACTAACTAATCAAAGCAACCGGTCCTTAAACATTAGTTACAGACCTTCCCAGGAAGCAATTTTTGTTTGCCAGGCTGCTCTAACTCACTCCACTGCATGTCACGGCCACCCACCCATTAGCCCTAGTCAGTGGGCCTTAGGGGCACCACCTCAGGGACTGCTGGGTCCCTACTGGGACCCCTCATTTTAGTCCCTGGGAAGTCCGATCCCCAAAGATAGATTAGGGTTTAGATTTGTTCACTCACTGGTTCAGGGCACTTGTGTATCTTCTGACACTTCTTGTCTGGGGTGGGCTTGTGCTCCTCACTGAAGCTTAAAGCTCTTTCTGTCTTTATTATATCAACACAGCATCATCTGTGTTGGTACAAGACTCCTGTGAGGAAAAGAGAGCAAAACTACAGCCAGAAGAACATAACTCTTGAGCAAGATTTCCCAATGGCAGCTCCCTTGCCTATACACATTCATTTTTTGCTTACAACACAAGACTCAGTTTCATGCAGGACAACATCATTTCAGTAACATGGTAAGTCTTTAAACACATGGCACCCATGATCCCCTAAGGACAGAGGCTGACTTGGTGCCATGTTTTGGTCCTTTCTGCACCATGCAACATCTCTTTACACCCAGGGTACAGGACAATCCTACAGAAAGCTTCACAGTCTCACTCTGGCAGTACTCAGCCAACTGCCAGTGCTACAGCCTGCAACGGCCAAGCTGGCCACAAGCTACTGGGTTCACAGCAAAACGCAAGGACAGCTCATGCTTCCTTTGCCCTGGTCACAACTGAGATGTAGCCCAAGAAATACAAGCATTTATACCTAGTGGCTCGATGGCAGCTTAAGAAGTTCTCTGTCTGTTAGAAGGTGTCCAAAAGTTTCCTCTTCACACTTTTCTCCATCCTGATACTTTCCTGTCAGAAAAGGAAAACAGTGATTATGCTCCAGCTGAAACACCTCAGACCTGTCTCCTTTACTTCAGCCAGTGATGCACCATGTCCAGCATGATGGTACACCTCTCATATCCAGTGAGGTGCAGTTGTGAGCCCAGGTTATACCCTAGACCCACAAGGTAAAATACACAGGGAGTTCATGACATTATCCCCTACAGTTTCAGAAATGTGCCTGTTTAACAAGTGCCTCCTTTTTTCTGAAACAGCTGTCCTGCTGACAGTGCCGTGCAGGGCATGGAACAGCACATCTCAACAGCTGTGCAGTGATTCACAACTCGCTACGGGTACCCTTGTACCGAGAGGCTTTCACCTTACTCCTACCCCTCTGCCACCACTCAGTGCATGGTCTGTATACCTGCTCCGAGTACATAACAGTCACTGCAGAACTATGTCTGAAAAAGCTCATTCCCCTGCCTGACAGCCACAACTGCACGGTATAAAGAACATGCATGTCCTCCACACACCTATTCCCTTCATCTCACCTCTAGGACATTTCTTACTCAGTAGACTGAATAGGTCCATTTTCCTGACAGCCTCTCTTTCCTGAAACAGAAAGGAAGATACACAGTGCTCCAAACCACACAAAGAACCGTAAGTCTCTATGCCTGAACATTTAAGTATTTACACAAGCACTAAAAGCTTCTTCATAACTTCTCCACTCCAGAAGGTGAAGGACAGAAGAGAGGTTGAGGACCATGACTTAGCTTAAAAGCAGCTAAACATTTCACCCCAAGGGCACTGCAGCTCCAGAGCCCCTCCCCAGCATTACACAGACATCAGTCCACAGATCCTGGAGCTCTTCACAGAGCACTTACTGCCACTGTGCTGCAGACAAGAGGCTCAGATCACTCAGTAAATGAAGATCTCAGAACACAATTTAAAAGCTAAATATAGTATCAGGATGATGCTTGACAGTGTTCCTTTAATAAAAAAGTTACGTTATTTGCCCAAAGATGTATACCTTTCAAATGAGAATTTGATACCTGATGATATCTCTTTTTCAAGTACCTATGCTTTCCATTCCTACAATTGTCATTTTACCCACTATAAAATCCTAAAGGCTGTATTAACTTGAATTCAACTGAGAAACTTGGAATACCCATACCTGAGTTCAGGTACCCAAGGCACAAAAGCCAGCGATGTTGCCTCCCCAGCATCCTTGTGGAGTCAGCAGTGCTCAGTAATTCAGCTACTCAAAAATGAGACATAATAATCCACTCCTGTGACTGGCTGAAGGACACAGAGCAGAGCTAAGGGTTCACTCTTGAGTTTCCCAGCAGCCAACCCACAACACACCACAAAGCATCTTGTAATTCAGCTGGTCGAAGCAAGAGGGGTCAGTGTCACAGGCTTGGCTAAAGGAAAGTAGAGCTCTTCCACCTCTCTGTGATAACTGCCTTCAACGGCTTTATTCTCTGCTTCTGGTGGGCTGAGCCCACTTCGCTTTGGGAGGGCAGAAGGTACAACCATTAAGGCCATAATTCAAGATGATATTTGCATCCGGCGAGTCTTCAATTTCACCCTTCCTCTCTGCTGTATGGCCCTGTGTCCCCAGAATGCCCACTGTCTCTAATGGGAAACCAAGCAGACACACACAAATGAAAGCTGCCCATCTCCTACCCAAGCTCAGATGACATCAGTAACTGCTTTCTTCTGAATACCTGCCTCTAGCCTTACGACCAAGAGAACCCCTTGCCCTGCAACGGCACATTTGATGCCTTGTGCTGATGCATTATATTTTATGACATGAATTTTGAAAGCGCCCCAAGGTTATCAGCTATAAAAGCAGGTAATATGACAGTGGAGGTTTATCCAAGCATTGCTCCAAGTCATGAGACTGGCAGCTTGTCAATAGGGAAGGGACACTAGGCACTGAAATGTTTCAGATCAAACAACACATCCTTAAAGAGGATGCTAGAAATAGAAAAGCAAACCTGCTCTTTCCAAAATGCACAGCTCCCTTAGTGCTACTGAACATGCCCTGTTCCCAAAGCCAGCATAACAGATGGGTATCTGCACTGAAGTCAAATATGAAAGGGTGTGTGTGTGTGTGTGTGTCTCTCGCCTGCTTTCTTAACAGTCATTCAGCCAAATGATTGGAAGTTCCCAAAAAAGAAAGTGGCCTGGACCAAAAAAACCCTTCCAGAGTCTCCCAAGCTCCTTCTGGGGGCCTAATGGGGACCTATGCTCCAAATGCAAGTGCTACTAAGTTTCAGCAGCATTGGTAAGTCACCCAGGCAGGGGAGTTGAGAGCACCAAAAAGCAGGAGGGGTGTTTCTCAGGATATTGCCAGCAATTCCCTCCCTACCAGAGGATGTAAATGCAAGTGGAATGAAGAACCAAAGCTCAGCTTTGGTCTGGACTTACTCAGCTGAGTGCCAAAAGTACAAATCAAGTATGTCTGAAAACCTCAACAAACCTTTTCCATGTGTTCTTTGCTGCTCATCTGCTCTTCTTCCAAAGTTTTTTTCTTGTCTCCTTTCCCAGGGCTTCCTATGGAGAGCTGCTCAGTAGCACAGGAAACTGAAACAGAGAAATGCAGATATCTGAGAACTTTGCAGTTCTATATTTTTTTTTGTGTGTGTGGGAACTCACTTGATTTCTAGCAGCTATTCCTTTTACATTGAAGCACTAATCTAGGAGCACAGGGTCACACTATCAAGTGACTGAGTTGACACTTGTCAGCTGAGACATAATTGCTCACCACATACACAAAGCTTCCTGCCACTGCAAAGAAAACACACCAGGCTGGAGTGACTGATGCAAAGGCATTTTGCTTGGTATCTTGAATTTGCACAGTGAACGACTGCCTCATCTGATGAGCATGGACCTGGCCCCTCAGAAGTACAAGAGGGTTTATCTGCCACAGTGGGACTGTGCTTGGCTGGCAGGCAGTTCTTCATTCCCTTTTTCACTTTGCCCAGCAGTTCACTCCTGGGGTATTGGCCCCGATTTCAGTGAATGGCTCAAGTAGGTTCAAGTCAAGGACAGGTAGGTTCAATCAGATTTTTCCCAACTGAGATTATTTTTTGCGTTTTTAATAAAGTATGGTCACAGAGCATGCATAGGATACTTTACTACTCTAAAAATGAACCAGGCACTTGTTATATATTTTAAAGGGTGGGACACAAATTAGCAGAAATTACATTCACGTGGCACCTCAACTCTCACCTTCTCTGTCCAGAGACATGTTCCTCACAACACAAGAGTTACTGGGTTTCCTCCCAGCTCCTAACACACATTTGCTGGCACAAGCAAAAGTCTTGCTAGACCAGCAGTATAGGTCTAAAGAAGCTTGTGCCCATGGCAGGACAGCAATAAAATCTAGGATGGGGTTTATAGTCAGCTAGCACTATCCTCACTTTAGCAATCATTACATTTCCTTCACCCACAAACATGGGTATCTTTCAGGACTAGCTTTCATGGCCCCCAGGTCACTATACTTCAGCAAACAGACCTAAATTTAAGTCAGAGAATTAAAATTTAAATAATCAAAGCACAAACAGCACAGAAAAAGTGAAAAAAATTGCTAGTTTGAACCCAAAATAAAGTCATTACAGTACTAACACAACAATCTACACTGGTGCAGCTTACTAGGAAGGGCCCACAGGCTGTAGGAGGCCAGTCCACTTCTTAACCAAGTTACTACCTGCTGGCAGGCGGGAGATAATCCAATACCCAAAAAAGTTCCCTTTCCTGGAAGAACTGGATACCTCTTTTTTGAAACCACTCAACACAAACCCTCTCTATGTAATGAAGAAAAATTTAGACAGATTTTGACTTAAGAGATGCTGATACCAGAGGTAGCCACCTGAATTGCAGCAGGCATGTTTAGAGCCAGAGCAATTATGCCATTACTGCCAGGATGACGGCATGCTGTTCCTGCCCATATCTGAGACAGCAACATATCAGGCATTAGGAACGCCTCACACTCTGGCAGAGCACAGACCTGAGGAAACCGAGCAACACCTCCAATGCCACAAAAACTGATCTCCAGGGAATGGTTTACATACAGGTTACCACTGAAGTGTACTGCAGGGGTCTGACTTCAGCTTGTCTGGCTGTTCCTAAACTCAGATGATTTCAAGAAATTGCAGCAGCATGGATTTCAAAGTGCACTTGCTAAATTACCTAACGTGGTAGGTCCCCCATTGCTACAGTCATTTGGCCTTAACCCTGCCATATGGGACATGTCTGCATAAACCATGGTACCATTGTGATGCATAAACCCACTGTGGATAAGAGAGAACAATTGAGTATAAAACTTTGTGTTGTTTTTCAGTTGAAAAAGAAGTCTTGGAATGTGGAAGGCTGTTTTTTTAAAAGCTGCCTAGTATGTCAGGGGAAAAAAGAAGAAAAGAAAAAGAGAATCAGCCTTTTGCATGTGATTCATGTCTAAAAACACCCACGCAGCTCATCACACTGACCTCAAAAGACAGAAATGCTGCAGCAAGACACTTCCAGAGAGGGAATCCATGGGCACTAAACCATAGTGAACAAAGAACCCATGAATTATCAGCTCTTCAGACCTAATCTGCCGAGCAAATATTAATACAATTAGTGCTGATCCCTGAGTCTCATTGTTTTCAAGTTATACTGAATTTTTTGAAGGACGGAAATTTGTCACCACCTGCAGCAGATCTAAGCTGGGAAAAAAAACCCTGAGAATAACCTAATGAATCAAGGAACCATTTCTTTTCTCTCTGTGTAAGCAAGCAGCAACTGGGTATGGCCAGAATGGCAGAGATGATGCTTAGTGGTCCTTTCATCAGGAGGTTCCAGAAACACAGTTCTTCCGGCTCTCAAAAAGTGGGATTGCCCATGACTGCTTGCTGTGCTGTCTCAATCTGTCATATATCAAGCTGGTCTAGATTTACTGAAAAGGGAAGGTCTGAAGGGCCTTTCATTGCCCTGTGCTCATGCTCTGGGTACCTGCACAGTAAAACTGTGGTCCTGAAAAATTTCATATGCCCCAACTGTAGCTCAGCCCAGCCCAGGCAGGAGGCTGCTCATAGCTCCCTAGAAGCGAAGAGGCTGCATATTAGGGTATGACCTAGAGCAACAGGCCAGCTACTGTCTCATCTCTGCAATCCTCATTGAACCCAAGCAAAGAAAAATCCTCTCTTTCTTCATCCCAATTAGAAGACTAAAGAAGAAACCTACTGCTTGGATATCTACAGATGAATCTGCATGAATAATTATGAAATTATAATTGGTGATTTAGAGAGTGATCAGATCCCAGAGGTTTTCAACCTCTTTTCCCACTGCTTCATGTGTTCTCCAGCCAGTTTCTGACTTCTCCATAAATTTTTGGACTCCTTGTAAGATGAACCTGTCCATGGAAATAGAATCACTGGAGAGTTTGCACAGAGACCCTTGTTTGCTCAGTACACATCCAAGTTTGTAAATTGTATTTTGATACATCATTTATCAATGCTTGATAAAATGAATGAAAAACAGTTAGCAATATTCTAACATATCAGTTTAAGCATTTTGTAAGACTTAATCTTTTACTTTCCAAATATAAACACTTTTTAGAACTAAAAAAATGTTTGTATAGAATAAAAATCATAAGAGAACATAAAATTCTAAGTTTGAGAGAGCATCATGAGTCACATGACTATCCACCAGTCCTGGTACAGTAACAGGAGCTGAAAGCAAAGGGAAGGAAGGTAAGAGCAAGGCAAGACCGTGAGATACTAATACTCTCTAATACATTAAAACCCTTTCAGCTCCTGTGACTCTGAGGCAGATGCGATTCCTCTGTCTTTAGCAGCCCTAGTAGGAATGTCTTTCATTAATTGACCATTTTCCCCTTGATCCTATGTAAACCTTTGCCATCTGTGATGTCCCTTTGCAGGAAGATCTACAGTTCAGCTACCGGCCAAGTGAAGAATCACAGCCTGTTGCTTGCTTCCAAACTGCTCCTATCAGTTTTATTTGATGCCTCCAGTTGCTTGTAGTGGAAGAGAGGTCAACAGTCAGTGCCCAACCACTCTATTCTGCTCATATGTATACATGCTGTGGACATATAGATGAGATATTGGAATAGATATTGGACTGTATAACAGAATAGATATTGGAATTCAGTATAATAATAGAATAATATAAAGTCTTTTGATAGACTGATAGGTTCCCCCCCACACACATTGTCACAAGGTAAGGAATTTCAAAGGCCTCATTTTCAACATTTCTGCATGAAAAACAATTTAAAAATAGCAGAATTTCCTTTGATACAAAAAATCTGGCTTCTGCTAAGCAGTGCTGTTGAACAAGCACATTCTGTGGTGCTTTTCCTCTATTGTTTCTTTCCAGAGACAAGCTCCATGCTGTCCCCTTTCCAGGTGATGTCTGCTACCAGTGAGAGGATGTGACAGGCAGTTTAGAAGTTTCCTTTTTCACCTACTCAAGAAAGAGCTCTGAAGCTTGCAGCGGTGAAGTGATTTCTTGCCATTTTCTCTCTTTGTGCTTAGCTGCAGGTTTCCACCTCTGGTCTGCAGCATCCCAAGGAAAATACATACTACTTGTAAGCTGTCAAGACAAGGTAACTCACTGAAGGAAGTCATAATCAGGAGGCTTAAATTGGCTGTACAGGGGGCTGCATCTTCACTGGAAAATACTTAGATGTTGCATACTGATCGAAATTGAAAACAGGGAGGGCAGCACTGGATGCGGTGGTTAGCAGAGAAATGACAGAAGCAGCATTTCTTCTCCCTCCTATGTCCTCTTCTCTTTTAATTTATGCACACTTTTGGTCTCTATCCATTTTAATCAGTGCAGTGTCTTTCCTCTCATAGATGCTTTGCATTGTTTGTTTTTGGGTTGGTTTTTTTTTCCCTCTCCTCATTTGCCCCTTTTCCTTTTCTCCAAAGAGCTTTCTTGCATGGAAAATGGCAGCCACCTGCTTCTATTGTGAGGCTGCTCGCAAATGCAAACAGCCACTTTACTGAACACAACTGCCTTTGGGCAGAAGCAGGCCCAGCTGGGACTAAGATCTACAAGTGGACAATTAGCAGCCAAGTAGTGGACTAAAGCTGGTTATTTTTACGATACCCTGAGGAGATAGGTCAGGCAAGGCAAAACATTAGTATAACCAGCAAACTGTAAGCATCTGAAGCTTCTGCAGGCCCTGAAATGCCTGCGTGTTACATTTCTGCACAGCACCGGGTAGCAGGAAGATGTTTTTCTCATCATAATGTTTGTAGCAAGAAAGCTATTGAAAGAGAAGCATGAAGCACCCTTGATTATTATTTTTCGTGTCTCAGTTTTAAAGACCAATTTAGTATTTTTTCTTTGCTCACCATGTTATGATTTTTCAGTGCTGGCTGCCAGCACCACTGGTCACTGATGATGCCAGAATGGCATCTTCCACTTGCGCATGCATGAGGTGAGATGGTGACCCTCTGTGCCACCCATATCTCCAGAACCAGCCCAGAGATGCACGGCAGACTCCAAGTGACCCATCTGTCCAGTCCTGCTGCCAGAGAAACTGAAAAGGAGGTGGCCACAGTTTTCTCGTGCTTCTTTGTGCATTAGCACCATCAACCAGTATTGCTGTTTGGCAGAGCTGGGCTGCCCTGTGAGGTAAGGATGTAGATCAGAGATGGACGTTGTGATGGAGAAGTAGCCTTAAGCTGTGGATATGCCAGTGTGAAACTGCAAAGCCTGCTGGAAGGACTTCCCTCATCACAGACATCTGTCTGGACTTCACTTCTTTCCAATTTTCAGGCGTGTTTTATTGCAGGAAATGGGACATTAGAGACACAACTGGAACCTGCTTGTCTGAATCCTCCATGTACTGTTACGACTGCTCTTCAAGCCACAGTGACACCCCATGTAGTGCCAACGTGGCAGCTGAGTTCCCAGAATAGATGCACATGATTTTTTTTTAAATCTGTTGTGGTGTCAGAAAACTTCCCTTTTTAGCTTTTGCCTCATCTGTCAGCTATAACTTGCTCATGGTTGCTGAGCCATAAATAGAGGCTAGCAGTTAACATAGGCTAAGATTCACAAAATCATCTGAAGTACTTAATGATCTTTAAGAGGAAGCCAGAATCTCCTACATGGCTTTTATTGCCTTAACCTCATGGCATGATAAGAAGCATGAAAATGTGATGGAAATACACAATACTTCATTGTAATGCAGGAAAGTTCTTCCGACATTTTATATCTATCATCATGAAAGACTTAAGGCACCAAGTAGATAAATGTTTTTCCTTGGCCTAAAGAAGTCAAAGGCTGAGAAGGGACGACAGACAGAGGGACTTGTACTCCACTTCCAGAACACGATTTGTCTCTCCCTGCAGTGACTAGAAGGAATCACCTCCTAGAAGTGGACTATAAATGCAGCTTTGGATGAAAGCTTCATATGGAGACATCTGAACCACACATATCAGAAGTGAAATGAGGAACTGGAGTTTGCCCACCTGTGGGTGCCTACAGCTCCACCAGTGAAACTCGCCAGCAGCCAGTGTCCTTGGCACAAGCTGAGAACTGATGAGGGCCCAGCAGGGTGAATCCAGACTGCATCCCCCTCACTCCTAAAACCCTCTGGGACCTTCTGAGGTTGTGCCAATTGGCAGGCACTGACCATTAGTCTTCCCAGAGAGACCAAAACCCACCTCATTTCTAAACATCTATTCAGTCAAAGCATTGAACATCTCTGCCACAACCAGTGAATCAAAAACATCATGGAGTCCAAACAGCAACATGAACCTGGCTAAGAGGTTGGTACAGATTTTGTACATTTAAGCCAGAAGCATTTGCTGTTCTTTCTTCCTATTTACCACAAAGCAAGAACATGCGATGACAAAATGCTTGCAGATACACTCAAATGCATCCACCTCTTAAGGAGCTTATAAGCACACCCAGGGATCACCTATTGCTCTGGTAGCTGATAAAAGCTTGCTTTGCAGTGTCAAATCCTGTGGAGAAGAAAGGCCAAAACTTTAGTGGGGGAGCAAAACATGACAGAAACTCCCCCCCGCCAAACAACAGTGAAAGCACCTTATCTTTTCTATCCCCATTCACTTCCTCCTGTTTCCCCAGCTCAGAAATGGCAGCTTTGCTTAAATACTCAGGAAGAAAGCATTAAATAGTGAGTTTTGGAAAAGAGGAAGACTGCTTCTTCATGTGTGACTGCACGTAAAGCAGTTTGCCTCAAATTCCAAATTACACAGGACAGAAGGCTTCCTCCAATTCCTTTACTAAATGCTTCTCCTTAAAGAGATGTGCAAGGACTCCCCCCTGCCTGCCTCAGCCCCCGTTCATTCCCCTTACTTTTTCTGAAATTCAGGTTATGCAATTCCAGATCACCCATTACACCCGGTAACCCTGAGCCAAGCAGAGCATTACAGAAATGCAAAAAAATGGAGCTAAGGAGCAAACCTCGACACACCTCATGGGAAAACTCCTGCACACAGCAAGCACTTTTCTTCAGCATGGAGTCAGAGAGCTGTGCTGCATCACAAGAAATAGCAAAGGCCAGAGTCAGATGGGGGCTAGTATCTAAGATAGGAATTTTTTTTCTCTTTTAAAACCTGTTTGTCAACAGCTGGTATTGGTCATTTCCAGCTTGTTTTTGCTTTTGATTTGGAATTTTTACCCTTTCATATCTATGGTTAAGGACAGATTTACTATTCTACCACAGTATCTTTAGCAAAAAGAGTATGTCTTTCACTATCTGATCATCATACCACCATATTTCCCTCCCCCCCCCCCTTTTTTTTTTAATTTTTTTAAAATGGTAGAGGTTGCTAAGGAATCTGAGTCCTTTTCCAGCCTTGTTTCTCTGGGAACCTTTTGGAAGAGCAAAAAGACATAGACCAGCCACCTATTGCACAGTTACTTCCTTCTAGTTGCTGTGATGCAATTAGCCATCAACAAAATAGTCTGACAGGTAAATCAAACTACATTGGACTGATCAGCACTTTTTTTTGGTGGACAACTGAGTCAGCTATGGCACAATTAGCTGTATGGGGTCCTGTGCTGATGAGAAGAGTGTTCAGCCCCAGAAGGCCCCCTTGCATGTAAGCCAGGAAATCCCCAAATGGGATCCACATAGGCATGAGAAAAAGCTCTCCAGAACAAGGGCAGTGAATGGTCTCCAGTTAACATTTCTGAAGCTGACAGTCTTTGATCCCAAACAATTAAAGAATGGGATTATAATTATTTTGAAAAAAACAGTCATAACCACTCCTCTCCATTACTGTAGGACAAACATCAAGAACACGGTCCTTCTGTCTGGAATAATTTCTTCAACTTCAAGAGAACTGCAGTGAGCTACAGAAGATAGTGCAGAGTTTGTAAAAAGTACATCTCTAGGATTATGTATCTCTGTGGTAGAAGTGCAGGTCTCTGCCTGGTGACAATCATGTTGTTTCAGATAGGAATTCTCGGAAGATTTCAATTTCAGATTAAAGATCTATGAACTTCATGTTAGTGACAGTATAGTGAGTTTGCAGGTGATCAGTCCAAAGACATGATATTTGTAGGCAGAACTACTTTGTTTTGTTTTTTTTTTTTAAAAAAAGAAAATAGACAGAGGATACTTGCACCTTAGAAATGCTTAGATATGTACCTAGATTGGCAGTTAGGTTAAGAAACAAAGTTCAGTACATTTACTTATCTGTTACACTTTAATTTAGTTTTGCTAATTGCAGATTCAGTGCTCTCTCACTTGAACCGGTACAGAGCCTGCAGTAAGGTCAAAGATGGAGCATTCCTGTGCCCTGTGAAACTCCTGCTCATCCCTGACAGGTTTTCATCTCTCTACCAGGGAACTCCTTCAGGGATGGGACCTGTTCATCAAAAATACCTGCTAGTCCAGACATGAAAACACCATTACAGGTCCTCCTGATTCGTCTCAGCAGCCCTCCAGTGCTGAGCAAGTTGACCTTAAAACTTGATGTCAAGATACTGATGGCGTAGCATATTCAGAGCTCCGATCAGCTGCCTTTCATCAATCTATCCTAAATTAGTTTCCAGTTAATTTATAGGGTATTCATCTTCTAGGATTTGTTTGCTGCCTTCAAGCTGTGCTTTGCAGGAGACTGAAATACCAAGGGAGCCATGGGTTGTAAAACAAGTATATCTAACCCTTTTCGCATGGAGATTCACAGCTGAATTTGTGGGAAGCCAACAATTCATGGAAACATAATTCCAAATGAAAGATAAAATTAGTAAGGGCGAAAAAATAAAGGGAAAGCAAGGGGCTATGATATTATATCATGCAATCTTCTGGGATAGTTTTAAGTCTAATTTAAGGCTTCAGTTCCCAAGGCCTGCCACTAGATGGTAATAAAAACTAAAATAATAAAACATACTTGGCATTAACATTTCTTCCAACTGCAGCCACAGGAGTTTCCCAACACTACACCACAGCCCCTCTGTCTGTGAGCCCAGAGGAAAGCCACTTGTCCCTTCAAAGTCCAGCAGACTGACATTACCTCCTAACCACAACAACTTGCCACAGTTGGGGTCTTCAGCTGTGCTAGAAGAGCACATTGCACAGTGGTACTTGCCAGCGGGGCCAGCTGGCGTGGGCACAGAACAGAGCTAACCCACATTATAGTTCCCTGTAGGGCCCCAGCTACGTGCTGCGCAGGAGCTTTAGGCAAGTCTTTGCTCCACATTCATGGAGACACCCACTTTCCCAGAAGCTAACCGTGCTTTACACACTACTCCCAACTGAGCTGGGCTTCCTGACCTGCAATTCAGAGAGGAAAATGAGTTTTTCCTGGACATGTCACAGAAATGACTGGGAGGGACTGCTAGACTTTGTGTCATATTAGTCCATTCTAGCCTGGCTGTGGTTCAGGTATCGCACTCCTCCACTGCATTTAGGGTAAAGGGGAGATATGCCACCTCCACTTTCTGCTCACAAAGATCCCAGTTTCTCTCAGATTGCTTAATCTACTCAAAAGTATTCGGTAAACCAGTGAATAATTGTAGCCTTCAGCTTACCCGGAGCAGATATCATACCAGACATCGAAGCAGGCCTGATTGGACCCTTTAATAGGGTGGCATAATTTTGGGGTCCAAGATCATCTGAGATAGTCTGGGACAGAGCCAGGCTTTCAGCAGAAAGGCTCACTGCCAAGCTTGAGGATGCCTATGGATGGCAGGGTGTTCTAGCAAAACAGTCTCCACCTAAACACAGCTTTTTAAAACACAATTATGGAAAATTACTGGATTTTGGGTACAAAACCAGCCTCAAAACCAGTATGAGCTCAAAGCTAGTTCAGAGCTCTTCTTTCTTCATCTAGTCACCAATAAAACCAGTGCTTTAGTAGAGACATCCAAGTGGATGCACTTGCTTTGTCACCTTCCCCCGCAAGACCGTCTCTTATATTTTCCTTTATATTTTCTCTTTAACCACAGGTAACCTGTGGTTACCTGAACTAGTTTGGTCAGTTCTGGTGGTGGGAGTGTGGGGTTCATTGCTTTTCAGCTATCCTCTGTAGCCCATTCCTGGGATTTTTCCTTCTTTCACATATCTTTTAGCCTGACTTTAGCAGAATGACCAGACTGGGAGCTTCAGCTGCCCATTTCTAATCTTTCCTGCTTACACTAGGAGAGAGTACACCTGGTCTGTGTTGTACAAGGCAGTCACACAGCTTCAGGAGCCCAGCTTCTCTTCAGGTGTAAGATGACATGAATAAGGAAGGGGAGAGTTTTGCTATTGCCAAATAAGGTCATTCATTACATTTCTTGTAGTGAGACAAACACAGGGTACCATGGTCCCGGCTGCAGAGGGCTCCCAGGAGGGGACACTTGCCTTTCCTCTTAAGGATGGTCTCCACAGAACATCCCCCTCAGTATGGCACACATACCCAGGCAGGGGCTTCACCTACTGCTGCTTCCACAGAGATTACCATCTCCCTCTAGCAAGACTTGAGTAGTCTGGAAGGAAAAATCTTAAGTAGAACATTTAAAACACTGAAATAAATGGGACTGCTTGAAGCACCGCACTGCTCAGAAGGTGTCAGAAGCTAAATTATTCCAGAAGCACCGAAGCGTATGCTGTCAGGAGCAATCCTGCATTGGCAGAGAGAGGATGGACCAAGCAGACTGATAGATCCCTTCTTTCCATCCTAGCATCTATAATTTCTCTGTTAATGACTTGTAATTGTGTCCTACATGTCAGGACACATTTTGATTCCTTGCTTGATAAAGCACTGGGGCCAGTAAGATCATTCAATTAACTGCACAGTCCAATACCTCCCGCAGCGCCAAAACCTCCCATCCCAAATCAGCTGGGATCATCTTTCTGTACCTCTACAAGGGCCCAAGGGGAAAGGGAGCAGAGCAGAGTGAAACATTCATTCTCCTCATTTAAAAATGTAAAACACATTCAGGACTGCATGTAATAGTGTTGTAAATCTTATTTCCATAAAGTACCTCCAGGGCTAATTCATGAGACATTAATCATCTTCCAGCTTCTCCCAGCTGTTAACTCATCTTCAGGGTTTTTAATAGTAAAAGATTTTGTGTGCATTTTCAAGAGGCAAAATTGTACCAACAAGGGCTGGTCTACTTGGAGCAGAGATTTCCATGGTCTGGAACAAAGGCCACCTTAGAGGTTCCCAAGCCCCTGCCTGGCAGGTTTTACTCTCTGACTGGGCCCTCCCCCACTCTGACCAGGGTTACCTCACCCTCCATTCAATGACACCCTAAGGTGATGAGGTTTGGCTAAGGGACAGTCAGTAATATATTTCCAGGTCACTTCCTTCAAGTGCAATCCGATTTATTCCCAGCCAGTTCATTGGCATTGTTCAGTGGCAGAACCCTTAACTATTCCTTTAAATCTCATTTAAAATTACAAGCACTACCTCCCTCCTCCCTCCCAGAATTATAATCTGATTTGTGGATAAACACACTCTTTCCTTTTATCCCACCTGTCTGAAAGCTCTTCTTTCCAAGAAAGGCCTTGTTTCATCTCCATGTCATGTTGGGGAGGTGACAAGCTCTCAGGGGCACAGGGTCTGTTATCTCAGGTCCCAGGGAACATGATTGTCCCCAACTGGGGAATGTCACAGCACATCCAGAGGGATGTGATATACCTCTTTAAAATGCTGCACATACAAGTCTCCCTTGGCAAGACAGCAAGTGACTCCAAGTTGCAGTAGTGGGTTGACCAGGCATTGATGTGCTGCACTACAATGTCTGTTCAAAGTCCTCCTCCGCTAACGTCCCCCCAAACCCACAGCTCCACCTGCACCTGCTCACTCATCCCATGGGCCTCACCAAGCCCTTGTCTCTTTTTGCTCCTTGCGAAAACGACCTCCCAGATTGCTAGGCTTGTGCTTCCCTTTTCAACCTGTGTGTTTTCCTTCATGTGAGCCCGGGATAGTAGGGGAGGGCTGGCCTCATGTTACCAGCGAGGCAGCAGGTCTGCTCTCAGCCCCTTCTTCCTCAAGCTCCCTTTCCATATGCAAAGCCAGATTTGGGAGGATTGCATTGTCTAACTCCATCCCTTAAATCAGCTTGCTGGTTAATCCTGTTTTAAGTGTACTCCACATTCAAGGGAACATGACTGTGGCTGCAGAAGCCCCTCTCTTGTGCTGCTTAATTACACAGAATAACATTAAAACCAGCCTCAAACTACAGGAGCTCAGTTGTCAAAGGAAAGTGGTAGAGGCTTTCTAAAAGCAGTTTCCACTGTGAAGGCTATAAAAATCAAAAGCCAGGAGCCACCTGCATTCATCAAAAAGGGGGAAGCTGTGCATCTTCCCAATATCAGGACAGGCAGTTTGCACTAGTAGCGCTCACTCGAGGTAGTATTCCCACTTGATAACTCAATTTTTCTCTGAGTTACTTAACCACTTAAAAAAAAAAGCCAATTTTAAATGGCTTTTAAATGAAATTAAAAATGCTACTTCACAGTGAAGTGTCCAGGTGTTTAGATCTGTTATTTTCCAAGGGAATAATTTCAACTTTTTATTTCCTTTTCTTAGCTGAAGTTAATCAGCAAATTTGCCTCAATTCCTCAAGCTGTGTCTTTAGAAAAAGAAATCACTGGTGTTACTAAATCTAGGAAAAGTTTTCATTCTTTTAAAAAAAGGACATGGGTAATAGAAAGCCAAATTAAGCATAGGTGAGACTGCATTAGATTTAGACAGCATAGATTTAAAGATTAGATTTAGAGAGGCAGCACAAGCTCTTCTGAGGAGAGCCAGACAAACCAGGGGAGGTCTAACCTAACCAGTAAGTCATTCAAGTGTGTGTGAGGATAAAGCAAAAAAAAAAAAACCCTGAGGAAATCAGAGTCAAAATGCTGACTGCTGTGGCATTTTGGGTAAGAAAGTACAGTCCGTGCTCCAGCCTCTGTTGACATCTACAAAACTCATCTCCCCAAGCTCAGCACTGGCACAAATGCATCCCCTTGGGACTGCACCCTTGTTTCTTGCTCCGTCTGCAACTCTCTCCTCAGAAGAGCTTGTGCTGCCTCTCTCCTCCCTTCTCTTTACCTGTGCTTCTTCCTTTTTAGGAGCCTTCCTTCAGAGATGAAGTCCAATACTGTAGCTATTCCAGATATGCCACTCTCCAAAGAAATGGGAACACTTTTCTATGATTAGAAGCCTCTCTCCTACTAATCCACTGCCCACCATGCTGCAGGCCTCACTCTTCCCGCCTGTTACATCTCAGCTTAATCTTTAACACCATAAAACAATGTTCCAGGGATACCTCATTAAAGGCAGAAAAATTCAAGAGCATGCTATCTAGCACCCTGACTGTATCACAGCTAAAATGTGGTCTTGCAAGTGACACAGACACACACACAAAAAAAATAATCAAGAACTCCTATTCCTTTTCTCATCTTTCTTTTGCTTTCATTCCTAAAAGATTATGTTTTTGTTCTAGTATTTCTGTGGGTTCCCCAATGCCCCACATAGCCTTTTACTATGAGAAAACAGACTTTCCACATCATTACCAGACAACCTTATTCACACTCTGAATTTCTTTTATGCATTTCACCTTGGAAAGTACTATTCATATCACTGCTATTACCTGTATACTTCTTTTGAATAGTAAAAAAGCCAATACCAAGTGCTATTAAACCTATGTGATACCAGCAGTTATCTTTATCTTCATGTTTTCCATTGTATGGAGTGTCTGTACTTTCCTTCTCCCACTCCCCACTGAAGAATAAACCCTCCCCCCAAAAAGTCCCAACCCATCACACATTTGGCAGCTAGCAATAATTATTTTGGAGTCCCCATGGCTACAACTGAACAGAACCACCATGAGTTCTATTAGCAGCTTAATTTGGTCATCTTGGATAATCTATTTGTTTTCTTACTGTTATGTAGTTTAGATTGATTTTGCTGTTATTTTCAGCTCCACAGGAAAGAAAATTGGTAAATAACTTTTTTTTTAAATTGTGACAATCATTAACTGTCAAGAGACCATCAGACAATCAAAATGCCACCAGCAGAGATCACTCTGTAGGAAGGAAAAGACCACAAGTTCCACAGGCACTCTCAGGCCAGACTCAGGCAGAGCCAGTACTTGTTGAACACAGCAAAATCCAGACAGCCCTCCCACTTCCAGCCCCACACAACCATGGAAATCCAGTTTTCCTCTGTGAAAAAAGGCATTATGGGCCCATAAGGCTGTAGCAGGTCCTTGCACCTCCGGGAGGGTGCAAGCACATAGAAGACATAGCTCTGAGCCTGACCTTCCCCTGCAGAGCTCAAAACCTGCCTGGTCAAATCCTATACCCAGGCAGGCAGAAAGCTGTCTGCCAATTGCTCCGCTTGCAGATCACCTGTTGGTACCACCCTGCACTCCCTCAGTAACACATCCCTGAGCACTGGTGGGGAAAATTAAAACCACCTCCAGCTCTGAGCTCCAGACCTAAGATACAGTCAATGCCAACTTTTCTGTTCTCCAAGCCACTCCTTACTTTGCCTTTTCTTCTCTGATTTTTCTTGCTCCTCCTCTTCCTCATCACCTACCCAACATCTCAGGCAAATCTTTAGCAGCAGCTCCACATCTTCAGACCCTCATCTTCACACTGAGCCCTCCTGCTTCACCCAGCCCCTAGCCAATAATGCAACACAGCACACCCCGATGCTCACCTAAAAGCTTATATAAAAAAACTACTCTCCAAACTCCACCACCAGCCCAACCCTCCTCCTAAAGCAGCTCTCTCCTGCTGGGCTTTGCCCCTTTTAGCTCTAACTCAGTACAGCTGTGACAGGCAGGGCTGACTGAACAGGGCTGACTGAACAGGGCTGGTGAACAACAGGGTGATAGGCTGCTCTGTTGTATGTGAACACCAGTTCTTTTGAGATGAGGCACTCACTCTGTAATCCTGGAGGGTGGACAATCAAACACCACCTCTTTTTCCCCTCCAAATTTAAGATTTCAGGAAGTCAAGGAGAAGTATACCTCCTGTTTAGAAAGCATTGTTCATGTAGCAGCACGACAGGGCTTGATGCTCCTCTACAAAGTATCTGCAGGTATCATAAAACAAAGCTCCTACTGCTGCTTGCTCCCAAGATTAAAATTGTTTGGGGACTGGGACATAGTTGTCCTAGCAACAAAGATCCTTCTCCTTACAGTTCCTAATTTGTGAGATGTCAAAGCTATCTATCTGCCATCACCTATCCTTAAGAAGCAATCCACCCTCCATTTCACTCCAGCCAATCTGGCCATTTCATGTCTCAGAACAGCACATATCCCTTCACTTACTGTTGCAATCTGAAGCACAGCTGCACTAAGGGCAACATTCTTAATTTCCTAGATTATATGAAGTCTTTAACCAGGCCAAATACTTTAAATAAACATTTGAAGACATGTTCCCATTCTGGGAATTCTTCAACACAAACAGATGGATTGATAGATGCAGTAGATTAGTTTGGGTACAGTATGATCCAACATGATACTCAAGTGATTCAAGCAAGGGAGCCACATGCAATGCACTGCTGAAAGAAAAATAATGTGTTTTCTTGTCAAGAGCATCAAGATATTCTGATACGAACCCTCTCCCCGCATACACTTCCCATACAAATATGCCCTGCTATCATCCATGGCCAGATGAGGGCCACAAGTCCCTCAGTTTTTCTCTAAGTGAGCATCATAGGGCAAATTTAGTTCCCACACATCCTGGATTACAACGACTCCAGGGGAGACTATAGTGGAGCATTCCAGCGTGGCCAGTGCAGGACTGATGGCAGAACCAGCTTTGTCCAAGGAGAGATTTGGACACCAGGCAGGGAGGAGAAACAGCAAGCATCGAGGCTTAATTTTATGTTCAGTCAGGCCTTCACATCTTCTCACTCAGCTCCATATAATAGGCTACCTTTTCCTAAATATTTATTTGAAAACAGTTCCTGAGTTTATCCTGGGAGCTGGAAAGAGAAACTCTGAGGTTTCTGTATCCAGCAAAGTTGCCTGTGCTATCCCAGCCCAGCTCTGTCTGAAGGCAGCATTTCTCTCCCCAGGCAGGCTTTTGAAGAGCTGTCATACCATGACGTCTAACATCCAGCTCACGTGCCTTGTTCTTGGATGCCAGGCTTTCATCCTTTGTACTCAGTTTCATTTTGCTGTCAGAGCAAGAAGAGCCACTGCAGAAACTGCAGCAGTCTCAGTTGCTAGGTCTGGGGGAGGTGTAACCTCCATGCAAAGGGGAACAATGGCATGGTGGTGGTGAGGTGGCCACTGACGACTTTGGTCTGTTTCTTCCTGGCATAAGGAAGGCTGAGGACTGACACCTCAATTTACCTCCTTCCCAGCTGTTTCACCAAGCCTTCCCCTTACTGAGTGGTTCCTGGAGTGTTTTGTGGGGAGGGGTAGGACTTTCTTCACCCATATGCCTGCATGGCTTTCCCCACCTGGGGCACTGTCAGGGTCCTTGCTCTCCCCTTGGTACTGCATCTTTTTTGTAGCACTTAATCTCTCTTGGGAAAATGACTAGCATACATGATGATCAGACAGTCTGATAAAGGAAAAATTACACATATTACACCAGAAAGGGAAATGAAAGGTTTTTTCCAGGCCTCTGTGTGCACTAATAGGCTTTAGTTGCCTGGACCAGTCTCATCTGGGGCCCCCACCCATCACCCACGGGTCTAAGAGCTATACTTAAGCTCTGGCACAGTTTCTAGCTTTGTCTTCAACTACTGCTGACTGAACTGCTGCACGGGCAGTATCTTCCCTTGCCTGATGGTGACCACAGGCTCACCAGAGCCTCTTACTGTCACCAGGCTGCCTTGTTCAATGTGGTGAGGTTGTATCTGGCTGGTGAGGGTACTGCTGGCACTGTGGTCACCCTCTGCCCCCAGCTTGGTTTTCCTTTCCTTGGCTTTCCTTTCCTGCTAGATTTCATAGGTAGACAAGATGGGAAAGGGAGGATGGAAGGAGAAAAACCTGCCCCCATGCTCAGACTGTCACTGGATAAACAGCAAAGGCTGAGCCAGGATATGATGGTTGTTTGCAGCAGGCAAATCTAGAAATTAAAGAAGTAAGTGACCTGGTAGGTGGGGAATACAATGAACCACACTTTCTACTGTTCTGTGCACAGCCCTTTTACTGACCTTGGAAAGATGGGGGGGATAAGACCACACAGCTCATGGGCTTGACTGTGAGCATATGATTAGCTTGTGGAAAGCTGCATTTCCAGTGTGCAACTCAGCTCTGGTGAAAGCCTCTGGCAAACTCCTACTGCTTTCAATAGCATGCATGGAGAAATCCAGAAACACCAGGCGCTCTGCTGATGTAACTTGATGGATTTGTCAAACACATTTTTGCAATTTTACTGTGTTTTTATGTGGTGCAGAATCACAAGCTTTTTCTGCATTTGATACAGCTTAAATGCATTGAATTGCTTATAACAGAAAGCTGAACTTTTGTGTGCTGGTGCCATACCACGTCATGTTGAGGCAGGGAGTTTGGAGGCAGTATGTGCCAAGGTTAGGAAGAGAGCAGTTTGCCATGGTGGGACTGTAATATGTGTATGAGTCTTGTCTTGGGAAGGTGGGAGGTGAGCTGTACTGGCAGTATTGCCAGCTTTGGGAGGATGGGAGCATGTCCCTGGGATCAGCAGAGCTCCTTTGCATTGGGTTTGCAGGACGGCACAGGAAAAGTGTTCCCATCCCTCGGCAGATGGCGTGGGGCCTGTGCAAAGGGCAGCAGCGAGGACTCCTGGATGGCAGGGGAAGACCATGGCAAGGAGACAGCTGCCTGCACACTGTACGGGACAAATGTGTCTTGCTCTGCCAGGTGGTGTGGCCTCGGTGGTCTTAAGAGAGGGTAAGCGTCCCAGAAGATATGGGGAAGGAAGTGTCAGATCTTGCTAATTGTCCCATGGGTGAGGGAAAGGAGAGCAGCTATGCTCTGCAAGATACAAATGCTCCTTCAGAAGTCAGATGCATGCTGGGTTGGGAGGAGATGTATTTGCAGTTCCATAGGTGAGATGGTGGTCCCCTGGGTCCATTAGTTAGGGCTCCTGACAGCCTAGCTCTGTCCTTAGCTGTCCCCGTCCCTGCTGGCGAGGGTGGCCCTGCACAGAGCAGATCCTCAGCATAACTCAGGGTCAGATCCCTCTTGCAGGGGATTTCTTGCACTTTCTGCCTCCCCCTTTGCAGCATGCAAAGGCTCCCTGGTTACTGCTGTATTTGGTGACTTGGTGGAAGAAACTAACTTTCTTTCAGTCAATCTTCAGAAGAGTCTGTCTTGGAGCAATTTAAACATTTTTTTCCCTTAAGTAAGGCTCTGGCTGACAGCAGCTGCTCCACTGTTGGTGATGACAAGTGGAAAGGAGCGTGGAGCCGAACATGAAGGAGGAGCAGAAGGAACAGTAATGGAGAGCAGCAGCATTGCAGTGGCTTGTTAGTTTTGGCATCAGCCAAACTGGAAACGGGGACATGTGGGAAGCAGGGTCATGGAAAAGTGAACAGCAAAGAAGCTGCTGAACATCTCAGCCAAGACTGTACGGTTGCTCAGCACTAGCACTGCTGGTGCTGTTGTGAGGATATTTCAAGCTGTTATTAGTCCCTGATCCTTGCAAGCCTGGCTGCAGCAGTGGAAACAGGGTGGGAGCAGGGTTTCTCCAAGACATGAGTCAGACCCTCTGACTGCTGCCTTCAGAAGTTGGTGGTGGGTGATGCTGGGGTCCCCCATGCCTGTGACTGAGGTCAGAGCCTGACTGAGCTCCTTTACAGGCCATAACTAAGACCATCTATGTTGCATTGCAGCTCTTGTCCTCACAGATGTGACAAGGATGTATAGACTGATGGGGCATGAAATTATGGTCTCAGCCATGCCTACAGTCCACTTGGACAAAACAGTGCTCTGCCTTCTTGTCAGGGAACAAATGAAGACTCTTCTGAATACACATGGGGTCCATATTTACCACACAAGCAGACTGTGAACTACAGAGAGATATTGCCCATGTTCACATGGACAGGAACTGTTAACTGGGGACAGGCAGTGGCACTCAGGAAGATGGAATACCTCTGTGCTGGAGGCTCCTTCCCCATCACATACACATCCTCCTGGCTGGTCCCAGCCAGAGACCATCTGTGGTCTTGCTAATGCTCAGTGAAAAGCAGAAGAGGTGGAGGAGGCGTGGGTGCTCCCTGGACAGCAGCACAGGCATTGGGGGCTGTAGGAACTCACTCGTGCTTGTTTCCAAGCCTAACCCTGGCTCTTGGACTCAGTGCAAAGAGCCTCAGACATCAGGTACATTAACAAGTAGGCTTTAATGGTCCTCAGCAGGCAACGTTGGCCCTGCCAGGCTTCCCACGGCACAGTTGGGAAGATCAAAGCTGTCATGCGCAAGTGCCAACCCAACTGATAGTGACACAGGGGAACAAATACGATTAAGCAAGAGGGATAAAGCTCTGCCGGGTCTTCCCTGACAGCAGTGGGAGTTTGGAGAGGAGCTGGTGTTGATCTGATGTCCTGTCCTGGGTCAGGAAGGATGAGGAGCAAGTAGGGGAGGAACTGGTCCACAGCCCAGTTTCACACAGTGCTATGTGGGAGTAACTCAGCTCCTGGCACTGCAGTTTTCAGCCCCTCCCTCTGCTCTGAGCGCATGGGGATGGTCTCTCATCCTCCCCCCAGACCCCCACTCTGTAATTCAGAGAGTCACCATGGTGCACACTGAGCCTGGGTCTTTTCAAACCCCTCACTGGGAGCCCGAGAGAGGGATGGGGAATTTCCCTGCGGTGATCCCACTTCTGGTGCTGACTTTGGAACAGACACTTATCATGAATTAATTATGCATTATTAGCATCCATTATTCATTCCTATTATGTGTACATACATGTGTGGCACTGCATAATAGGGGAATTATGCCAAACAATTAAATGGCCCTCCACTGAGAAACAGCCTTGAGAGGAGGGAGTGTATCACAAACAGAGGGGGTTTAGTGAGGACTGGCATCAAACTGGATGGGGGAAGGAGGCAAACAGACCATGCAGGAGGAAAGCCAGGGCAGAAGGCAAGAAACTGGAAGACACATATGAAATACAGCTGGTTGAGCAGACTATTTTTCATGTGAGTGGCTGAACCTAAAGCAATCAGAGGAAATTTTGGTCAACCATTTTGGCAAAACAAAATAAGACCCAAAAGATCATTAAAGTTAAACCTAAGTGGTTCCTTCAACAGGGAGAGAAAAATTTCCTTTATTGTCTAGTCTGGTTTTTAATGTTAGGCTAAAAAAAATTTGCATCAGTTTTGAAATTTTAAAAAGGGCCATTTCAAAACATTTCAGTTTGATGTCAAAACAAAAATGTTTCAACAAGTCCTGCATGCTTTTGGCTGAAATTGTTTGTGGAATTTGACCCAAATTTGTACACAGGTTGGGTCTACCTCAAAAAGGAAATTTTTCAGCCATTTGGCATATTTGTTTTGATTATTCATGGCATGGTGGGGAGAGGAGAGGAAGGAATCACCCAGTGCTCAGAGGAGAAAGGCAGATCAACCAGCATAGCTCAGAGATGCAGTTTGTGTGTGAAACACCAAAGCTGCAGCAAAGCCGGAAAGGGGAAGTTCAGGTTTTCAGAATCCATCTCAATTGATGGAGATAATTACAAGTGCCACATTCCCAATTTCTTCTTCCAGGAATTCTCTTCTTTAATAAACTCATTCTAACAAATTGATCACAGCCTCTCTGGTACTCAGCACATATCAAAGCCATTTTTAAGACTGAAGAGAACACTTTGGGTGAAAAATAGGAACCAGTGACAGACTTCGTAGAGATCTAAATCTACCTCAGCTGTAATACAGTTGAATTAACTTGCTCTCTTCACATGCCCACTACTTAATATCTTCATGGATGTCTACTTCGGAGCTTTGGTCAGTGCTGAAACCAGAGTCCAAAAATCTCAGGAGAGGCAAGGACCAGTGGGACTTGCCCATGGTGTTCCCTGTAGGCTGCACCCAAGCTGGGGAGTCCACGGCAAGCTCAGATGAGTTTCATACTGCAGTCACCTACCCAATGCAGCTTGGAGACATCTTGTCTCTGTGCTGTTTTGGGCTGACTGGAATAGGCCGAGCCCAGCAGGACAAGTACATTTATGTAAACCTTCTGGAGGGGTTTGGGTAGACAACTGCTTGGTTGGGGCTAGATTACTTCTTTTGGTCCTTTCCAGTTGTTTTTTCTATATTCTCAGTGAAGTGTTTTTACCAGCATAATTCTAGTGAAATAACTAGACAAAGAGTAACTCTTTCACAGAAGCATCCAAGATGTTGAAGGCCTAGTTTTCTAAACCAATATAATTAAACCAGCTCCAAAAAGAAAATCAACAACTGCCTAGGTGAGCTTTAAACCTAGGCCTTTAAGTGCATTTCATTAGACCTATGCAAATGCTGTGAGTATGCCCTAATTTCCTGTTGCAATTTAGTCTGAGCCCATGAGGAAAACATTACAATTAACTTCCCTGCCTCCAAAATAAACACTCCTTAACCCCAACTGAGAGCACCCAGACTGGCATTGTTCACTTGAATCAGCTACCAGTTCGGATAACTGGTGCAGGCAAAATCTGAGCTATGTGGAAATGGTTTGCTCTCCACATAGAGAGCAATGACCCGTTCAGCTATTTCATCTGGCCCATGTTCTTGCAATAGTCCAGGTTGTCAGCTGTTTACAGGAAGCAGAAATACAGGAATAGGGCTTATCCTGGACTGTTTTCCTGTTGTCCAGTTTAAACAGCACTCAATCTAACATGGGCTTCCCCTTCTGCTCTGTAAGTAAAGCTGGGGGTGAGAAAATGGTTTGCTTTCCTCAAGAAGGCTGGGAATAAGCAGCTGAGGTTTGCATTAAGAGTAACACATCTCAGGGAGAGAGAGGTCCAAGGCTCAGAATTGCACATTTGTCTGATGCAGCTACAGCTGGGTTTTGTCATAGTCAGGTCCTGTGGGGAGTTACAAGTCACTTTTCCCAAAGATGCAGGAGATTTTTTGCAGCTGCTGAAATTCCCAGACTGATGAGGACTGAATCAGAGATCCCCACCCTCCCCTTTCTGTTCCTCGTGCTCTCCCAAACCTGCATCTCTCATATAACCTTTCTACCCCGGAGGGGTTTCATCTGCACAGAAAAGTTGCAGCAGTTTTATGTAACATGGAGTTGAAGCCAAGACAGACACCTGCACAAACCCTCTTCTTGGCACCCCTTGTGCAAGCTTTCAGTGCCAAAAGCAACTCCTCCTGCTCCTCAGTGACAGTATTGCTAGTCTCAGGGCTTCGTAGCCAGCCCCAAGAAAGGGAATGGCAGCTCTGTACCTCTCCTTTGCACTCATACCTCCCTTGGTCAGCAAGACTTGGGTACCAGCTGGCACCATTTCCTTTCAGACTCAGGAGAAGGGTGCCAGGAGCATCCCCCAGTGTCCTCTGCTGTGTGGCTAAAGCAGTGCTGCTGGCCTTGCAAAGGGCTGTGCAAGCTCCTATCATGGACACAACTGTGACGCTATGTAAATAGCTAGAGAGGGATGCAGGGAGCAAGGCACAAAGCCAACCGCTGGCACCACATGCCTTTGGCTGGCAGGAGTTCAGCCCTGCGGGCAGGTGCAGGCAGACCAGGGGCATGGGGAGCAACATCCATGGAGCAGCCAAGGGTGGCTTATCAGTAAGATGCTTCTTGGGGCATCCCACTGAGAGATCAGGCCTTTGTGGGAACAGCAGCAGCATTTTGCAGGCCTGGGACTGCAGAAACGAGCTGCTGGCAGACTGCTCATGCCCGAAGGTACTTTGCAAAGAGCTGGGTGGGTGGCTGACAGCCTGGGAAAGGAGCCATTCAAAAGCAGAGGGAAATAATTTTTCCAGTTCAGGTGTGGTTTTGATGTTTCATACACATTTTTTCAGCCTAAATGAGGACTAAAATTTCAAATGGAAAAAGAAATTCTAAAACGAACCAAATAAACACATTTGAGCTGCTGAAACATTGTCCTGGTAATTTTTGTGTTTCATTTCCCTGTTGATCTTTTAAATGCCATGTATTTTGAGCTATGAGTAGATATAAATTTATGGAAAAAGATTGATCTTTCTGTTTAGAGCATGTTTATATGGGGTTTTTTTGAATTTTTTTGAAAATGTATAATTTATCGAGAACTTCCCTGTCCCATATCTACTTTTGGCTTTACAGAATTGTTCTTTGATTACTAAAAAAGAAAAGAATTCACCAAGACACTCACAACCCCTCTCTGGCTTCCTGCAAGGATTATGTAAAGCAAGGCCACGACTACATTCATACACACAAGGGACCCTATATTTAGACTCCTAAAAGAAATGAAAAAGTCAGAGGCCTGTGACCTGAGGCTCATCCTCGATTAGTTCAAAAGTGCTTGGTGAACTAAGGCTAAATTTCAGCTTCATAATAAAAATTGAAGGAGGGCAGACATCATTTGTTCTGTGGGTTTTACCCAGTGGCAGAGATCAAAGGTAAAAAGCAAAGCTCCCAAATCCAGGAAAGCCTGTATTTGGCTTATAACAGCAGAGGAGAAAGCTGGTAGAAGACCAGACATTTGCTCCAGGGAACCGGTCTACTTTTGCCTTATTGCCTACCTGAAGCTCCACGAGAAGCATTAAGGCAGCACCAAGAAACCATGAAACAAATCCAAAACATGCTCGGTGTTGCACACATGTGAAGGAGAGAGACAGCCTTGCTCCAAAAGGCTTGCAGCTGCACATCACCCACTCTGCAGCAGCTACTGCTGTGCTGGGTGGCCCTCTTGGGAACACTGCATCCCCCAGGTCCAACCCCAACAAGGTAGCAGTCATCTCCCACTCCTGGTAGGGACAGCAGGAGCAGGGCACCATAAGCTGTGCCACAGCAGTGTTTGGGAAGAAAAGGCCTTTTCTGCTTTGCCCAGCCTTAGCACTAGGTGCTTCTGGCAAGCTGGGTGACTGAGAGCTTTTTGGTGTGTATTTATGGAGATGCTATATGGCTATTGCTCTGGTGCCTTTCCTCGCTATCACCCTCATGAAGCCTCTCAGCCCGCTTCTTGCACTCCCTGCTCTGTGTCCTTGCCACCACCCTGCTGCCAGTCCCCCCTGCCTACCAGCACCCTCTCCCTCCCCAGTGCTGGGGGATGGGGCTCGGCTGATTGGGGAGGAACATTTTTCAGAGAAAGTCCACAAGAGATGGGCAGCTCACATGTCCAGTGAGGGTGAGCATGCGGGACACCCAGCTGTGCCATTTCCCCTCCAACCTTGCTGTAGTTTTCATTTTTGGCTGGGGAGGGGGGTTAGGGGGAATTTCATTTTGCTGCTTGAGACACATGCAGGCTCATCTGCAATGAGAACATTGCTGTGGTCATTAAAAGCAAACAGAGCATGCTGATTCCCAGCATCAACACTGCTGCAGAGGGACAAGGTGAGAGCCAACAGCCCTCCAGGGAGTCCATGACTTTTCTGAGGTGGGGACAACTGGCTTATTTGACTAAGGTGAAGAGACTCTTTAGACCAGCCTCCAGATAAGGAACCCAGCTATCCCCTGGAGAACGGGGGAAAGACCAAGCCATCTATCCCCAAGACATAACTCATCTGTGCAAGATCCTCAGCTGGAATAAAAGCACGTTATTCCCTTGGCTTCCCATCACCACTGCTGTTTCATCAGTTTTTCACAAGACAAAGCCACACTGACCCTGGTCTAGTGATGGTGGCAGCCCTATGTTAAGGCTGGCCTGGATGGCCCCCACCACCAGTGCCTAAGGCATGGAAACCTGGGGGCCACCTGAAGGGGATCCCTGTGGCAGGTGCACCTGCCCTGTTAAAAGACCAGGGGCATTAGGACCGCTGCATCCTTACTATTTGCGCCCTTACTTTCGCACCTTTATGGGGACACATGCTGACCAGCATGTACACACCTTGGGCAAGGAGTAGAAGTTGAGGCCCTCAGCCCTCAGAATTGACCACAGATCAGATTTGACCAGAGTATAAATGAAGCCCTGCCAGAGGAAAAATTGGGTTGGTCCTCCTTGGAGCAGCGGGTCTGCAGGTGGGGACTCTCCCCTTGGGCTGGGATGCCACCCAAGGAAACTCCTTGAGGGTGAGAGCCCTCACCTTATCAGTGAGTGATTGTGCACATTTTGAATCCTCATTTCTAAAGATGGCTGTGCAGTATTAATTCCTTGTACATCATCCTGAACTTGTGGTTTACTGATGTTAGAGTGTTGAACCATTTTGGTAAGCCTCATTTCTAGTTGATCTTCTGTTAAACAATTTTGGTTTAAATAAAGTTTATTTTGAGTTTATCACCTGCTTAATTTGACTTTGTGTGCCTCCACTACAGCCCCTCACCACACTTGGCGTCCTCAGCATTGCTAACACCAGAGGGACAGAGGGTTCCCCCAAGGTGGGCAAACCCTGGAGCTGGTAGGCTCTTCTGCACCCCAGCTTGGCTCACAACCTCATGGCAGAGGATATGTTATGTCTGAGATACAGCAAGGTTGAATTGTGGTGTAGTAAAGCCCCAGATTAGCAGTGTGTTAGCAAAAAAGCACTGGCACTGTGCAAGACCAAGCAAGAAAGGTCAAATTTATTACATGAACTTCTATTTTGGCTGAAAATGTATTCACTTCTAGCATTAAAAAAAAGTTTCTCCTGGGGTTAGTATTTTTGAGGCATTTATGGGAAAAGCAGACCACCGCTGTCTTGCTTTTCAGGAATATTTTTGGATTTTTAAGGCTCCTGGGGTGTCCAAAGCTAAAAATATTATTTGGGTTTTGGTTGTTACTGCTGCCAAAAATAAAGCAAAACCAAATCCCCAGAATCTCATTAGGGGTTGTTTAAAGGTCAATTTAAAGAGTCCCTACAAGATGGATTATTAAGTTTGTGTTAGGACAACCTGGCCTGGAGCTCAGCATGGGTCTTGAGACGTGCAAGTCCCCTGCTCTCTGCAGGCATGCTCCCTTGCCCTGGTGCCCACCAGAGCCGAGAGCCATCCATCAGTGGGCTAAAGCAGCAGTGATAGCAAATAACAAAATAACTAAGTCAAAAATCTTGGTGCCCCACAGGGCCTGAAGCTGCTGCTCTCCCAGGGTGCGTGTCAGCACTGGCATTTGGGAATGAGATGAGTACATGGAGAGGGAGTTGGGGGTAGGGAGGGAAGAGACGCAAAGGTGCAGATGAGCCACAGAAGCCATGGTGGGACATCACAAGTTCCCCCGAACAATCTGGTATATGCAGAGAAACTCATTATGATGAATTCCAAGTCCTGAATTTACATCTTTGAAACTATCATCGTAAGGGAAAAGGTTAGACTATTTTTTGTTTGTTTGTTCATTTTCTTAAGTGGCAGCTCAGATTAGAGCTGACACCAGAAGGATAAACACTGAATCCTGGGCTAAATATTTCATTTCCACAGATGCTGACATCAAGTTAGTTACAAAGAAACTCTTTTGCATTTCTTTTGGAGAGGGGGTTGTGTTGCTTGCAGGCTTTAACTTAATTTTTTTTTTTTTAATGCAACCTTCTGCTAAATTTTGGGGTGCACAAGGGAAAAGATAATTGAGCTCAAAAAAATCAACTTGGAACTGGAACGAGGCAAGTTACAAAGAAAAAAAAAGGCTGAAGAAGTAAAACCACGTTATGTCTGCCTTTCTTACAATTTTCACGTGCTCAGCTGATCTGCCTCATGCAAAGAGGGCTTTGCCCTAATTCATGGCAAAGAAGAGATTTTTCTTGAGTATCACCAGAGATAGGGTTCAAATTTAGGCAGAAGGGCTGCAGCCAGGGTCATGGTAGGCCTTTCAGCTTCTGTTCCCTATGCCGTGACAGGCATCACTGATGTCAGGGAGCCCAACTGGGACACGCTTGGCTTTAACGATCCCAAAGACGTGCTCCTCGGTGGCACTGCGCCTCAGACATGCGGGTAACATATTGCTTCTGGTACAATCAGCAAAGGGCAGCTAAAGAAAGAAACAATGCTGGGGAGCCACAGCTTCCTTTTGTTATATTTCAGAGAATCACTATAAAACTTCACAAGAGAAATTTATGCTTCGATGCAGTGAGCAAAAGCATCCCATTTCCCTCCTCTGCCATTCAGGCTAAATTCAGCTCTCCCTGACACTGGTATCTTTGGAATATGTCCACTGAACTTATTCTGGATTTCCACAGTGGCATCTGGGAGCAGAACATGGAACCTTATTTATTTATTAAGGCTATATGAGTTTGAGATTTGTTGTTGCAGGAAGAAACTTCCTCACATTTTTTATGCTCAGTTGCAGAGGATTCAGTGCTACATCCAGAGGAACAGAGACAATTATCAGACCGGGCTGCAGCCGTCTGCGCATTGCAAACCTCCCGTGCCGCTGCTGAGTGCACCAGCTTCCAGGAGATCCGACCAGGGTCTTTCCTGGCTGAGAAGCCTTTGACGTCGGCGCTTATGCTGAGGCAAGGGAGACACAGATGGATTAAAATAGCACAGCTATTATCAGCTTCACTCAAAATTCTGGTTCAATTTAAATTAATTTGTCAGGAGAACAAGAAAACTGACTTTTTCTTTAAGTGGCTGTTCTCCCTCCTGGCTGCAAAAGCATCTCAGTGCCAGCAACAGCAGAGTCCAAGGCCTCATGACAGAGGCACCATTTGCCTCCAGGGGATGTTCCCACATTCTTTCCAAACACAACCAAGTGCTGGTGGCTCAAGTTGCATGTCCCACTGGACAGCAGTGAGATATAAGAGGCCAACCCTGTCCTACTGCCCCAATTACTTTTGAGGTAAGGAACAAACCCACACAAGGAGAAGTCCCATGGGCCTGCTGTGGTCAGAAGATATTCTTTGAGCCAGGAACTGGGTTCCGGTTTCACCTTCATTTTGGGGCAAGTGGCTCCCTCTCTCTTCCGCTCTGTTGCAATTAAGAAAACAGCCATTAATGGCACTTTGCACTTTGTATAAAGTATCATCTCTGAATGCAATTCTCTCTGCATTTGTGCAGGCTGGGATGTTCTCAGATTGGTCTTTAGGAGCTGGAACATTAGGTTTCCCTTACAAGAACATTTAGGTACTTGGTGCTCCAGAGCTTGGTGACATCTAGTAGAACATCCCAGTGGTACATTGGTCTAGCCCACGAGAGTGACCCCAGTGTTTCCTCCTCATCCCAGCTCTGCCCTCCTGCCTTCCCACATTATATTACTGCAAGGACACTATTGGTCTCTGTTCCCTTGCCACTCAAAGAAATGGGACTAGCATTAGTACAGGGAGCCTCAATAGAAACAAGCCTCTGAGGAAGTGGTTGAATTTTTCTTGCTCCTTCTGAAGGGAAGACATCTCTACAGAGCCCAGTGTGATCCTAGCACTGGGTTGGTTGCCTACTCTCCCTGTGGTTTCTGGAAAGTCCCTTTGCCACCCAAGGCTTCACTCAAGCAGGTGACTTGGTAATGCTGCTGACATGTCCTTCTGTGCTTCCACTTAGGTGTTTGCTGTGCTTCCACTTAGGTGTTTGAAGGGGGCAAAAGAAAAATCCGGGGCTTCTAGGCACAAAGGTTTTGCTTCTGTCTGCCTCTGAGTTTCCCTTCAGGAGGACAGGTTGAAAGCCCTCATGCCCTTTACTTTAGAGCTTGCCTCAGCAACACCTGGTTTTGCAGCAGTTTGACTTGGAATGTTAAAAAAAATTCCTTCCCTGCCAGTCCAGCACATTTCCATTAAATATCTCCCTCCTGCTTTGGAGGCCATAGGAAAGTGAGACCTGTGTGTAAAGTCATCTCTCCCCCACACCACGTTGCATGTGGTTCTTTCTCCAGTCCTCCCCACTTGCTCTGCCTGGCTGTTTGGCAGCATCACCCCAAACACACCTGCACCCCCAATGTGAGCCAGTCCTGGGCACAGCCAGCTGAGACACCCACCCAAGTGGAAATATGAATGCTGCTTGCAGTTGCTGCATGCCTGTTTGACTGTGGGCCTACCAGCAGGGGCCTGGCAGTCCTGGGAGGAAAGCAGTGACAGAATTGCAAGGCAGCTATTCCCAGAAGGATCTGGGGTCCACCAGCCAACCCTGCAGCTCAGGTCACACCTTCAGTGCAGGAGAAAGCAGAGGAGGTGGCTTGTGGACTTCTCAATGAGGGCAACCTGCTCCCAAGACTTGGATCTCAAACTTTGCCTCTTGTTTCAAGCCAAATTCCCAGCTCTTCGGGAAGCTTACGTAGGAACAGAAGAAAACCTCTCCCTGGCCTCACACAGCCTGCCTCCAAGTCTGAAGTAGGATAGGATCTGCCGAGTAGCAGCAACAAGGAAGAAGCTAGGACCCAATTCATTGTTGCACTGCTCCCTGAGTGCTCAAGTACCACGAGGGATGGAGAACGCTTCCAGATCTGAAACCAACTACCAGTCCTCAGTGTGCATGTGCCAGAGCCAGTTTCTGCAGCTGGGTTTTGGCCATCCTCCCCACCAACAGGAGTGGCATGGCCCCTTCCTTGGGTACCTTAGACCCCAGGGTGCCAGCTGCTAAATAACAAAAAAATACAGAAAGGCTGACACCAGCACCCACCATCTTGCTTCCTGAACATGAAAGTACTTGTTCCCACCATCCCCAAGCAAGAAAAATAACAGCAATATGATGATGTGACTCAGAGGCAACTGCTCCTCCTTTCAGTATGAGGTACATTAACGCCCCGCGTTCAGTGGTGGCTGCCTCCAGCTCACAGCACGCAGGCGGGACAGAGATGTGCCAACAGGCAGAAACCCAGCCAAGGAGGAGTAATGGGTAGAGACACAGCTGGACTTGGTTCTGAACGGGGTCCATGTGTGGCTCGGCCAGGCCACACACACACCCCACAGCCCACCCAAGGGAGCTTCACGCACACAGCCATCCCCTGTCACAGCTGACGCTCAGCTCAGGATTAGGGGTGGTGAGCTCCTCTATCCCATGTGTGAGGCAAGCTCTGCCTGTGGAGAAACAGGGAGAAGCATGGGCAATGGAGGAGGAAAAACCATCACAGACAACAGCCAGTGGGTTCACAGCCTCTGCTCTAACAGCTATAGGCTTCCTCAATTGCCTCCCTCTCTCCTCTCCCTCCACAACTCTGCTTCCCCTCCGCCCAACCTCTGGATCAGAAGATATTTTCCTTTTGCCTTCCTCCCTTCCCGGTGGTAATCCTTGCTGAATTCATGAAAAAAAGATGAACATGTTTCACACACAGCTGCCCATCTCTGGAGACCACTGGAGCGAGAACAGGAGCTGCATTGCTGGGTAATCTGTGGCGGAGCCCCTGGGACCCATCCTCCCCTTCCCCGGGGACGGAGCTGCTCTGCTGATGTGCTTGGCTGGGCGTGAGAAGGGCTCGTTAGGGACAGAGGACTCCCGTGGGCCCTGGCCATGGCGCAGGCAGTGCAGCTCCAGTGCACCCCTTGCTCACTCTCCTCTGCACATCTCTGGGGAGGATCCACCTCCTCTCAACACTTTCAGAGCCACCCCTGGTCTCCAGCTGGAGATGGACACTTCCCGGTCATCCACCCCAGTCCCACAGCATGGGGGCAGCCTGTCCAGGGAAGGGGAATTTAAGATGGAGAGCCTGGGTTTTTATTTAATTTGTTAAGTGCTGCAGCTACTTCCCAGTAAGGAGGTACTGAGCATGTGAAATGCCTGCCCTCCTCTAGACCCTGTCATAAAGTTTGTAGACCGCTATAACGCTCCTCTGAGGAGGGGCTCTCCAGGACCGTTTGCCTTCCCAAGCGGCTGGTGGAGCAGGCTGTGACTTGCTGCACCCTGGCTCTTGCTCTGCTGGTCCTTGCTGCGCTCTGCAAAGCCCTTGCCTCTGACATAATGGTTATCAAGACTCTTGCAGGCTCTGCTCCCTGATGTGCTGGAGTCACCTTGTTGGATTTCAGGTGTGCTCTGAGCCTCAGCTCTCCATCAAAAAGGAGGGGGTAACATATCACCATGTCAAGGGGCTGTGATGGGCACAAGCAGAAGGCTACCAAGGAGCATTCAGCTGCCTAAAAGATGAATTCAGCAGATGACAGTGATTTTTCCCAGCTCACCATCACTGCTGACCACAGCTCTCTGTGAAGCAGAGCTGACAATGCAAATTTTAGGTGGGAATAGCTGCATTTGCCCGTAACGGTACTTGACGCTATTCTTTTTGTGACGCCAGTGCCTCAATGCCCCTGAATCTTGACCCCACCACAGAGCTGGTCCCTGCTGAGTGCTTAAGTGTGGCCCAAAGTAGAGCTGGCATCAGGAGCAGAAGTGCATGGGCCAGACTTGTGGACTGGCCCCATCACTAACTGCAGTGACACTATGTTCAAGACTCTTCCTCAGACACCACTTGTGCATGAAGTCTCCACTCTGTGCTCTCTTGCATGTCAAAGACCTTAGATTGTTCCCTTTCACTGTTCACTCAGGTAACCCAAGCTGGATTTCCCTGTTCCAGGCACAAGAAGAATCATGCTGTATTTGGGGCAGCTATGTTGGTGTGCTAATTGCTGCCCACATCTACCTCATGAATGCAAGCCATGGGCTGCTAGTTACTTGTATGAGAGTATATGGAAAGACGTGTGTGACAGCTCTTCAGCTGCCCACTCCATAAACCAGGGACCTCACCCTTGAAAAGCACCCATTGGTGAAGGGAAGGCCTCTGGCTGCTCTGAGGAACAGTGCTTTGCCCCAGCCCACACACTAGCTGCAAAAACATGCAAACTCTTGACCAACCCATCTCATCCAATTAAATCCCAGAGCTGTTGGACCAGAACTTAAAAAGTAACCAGGGGAGAGGAAAGCAGGATTATTGCATCCCTTTGGAAAGGTTTGTTCCCTATGCAGAGAAAGCCCCATGCTTCCTTCCCTCCTCAGCTTTGGAGGAATTGCCTGCACAGTTTTGATTTGGTATTTCCCACCTCTCTCCCTTATTTCAAATTCTTGGGCCTGCCACACCTTTTGCACTGGAAACAAAGCCTTAAAATAAATTAGAGGAGAAAGGGAAAAGAAAGCACACTGATCCCCCAATTAGCACGGAACACTTAAGCAGTCAGATCTTTGGATTTTAATTGTAATCACTCCAAACACAAAAAGCTGACACACAAACCCCACAGCTAATTCCGGCTGATTAAGTCACCCCCATCCCAATGATTGTGTACGTTTCTGGTTTAATTCCTTGGCCTCTGGACACAGCCCACTGATAAAGGCAGTGCTTTATTTTTCCTGTCCTCCACCCAAATCATTCTGCTTCACTGAATCCTATTCCGGAGTCATGTCTGCATACCTGAGCTCTTTCCCCTGCTCTGGACCATGCCCTTGGGTCTTGTGGTGCCAGGGACATCCCCAGCACTGAAGGCTGGTGGTGTGGGGTGAGGAACAGGTGAAAGCAAGGCAAGAGCCAACACAGAGTTCACAACATCCCAGAATAACTCAGGTGGGAAGGGAGCTCTGCAGGTCTCTGGTCTAACCCCCGACCAAAGCAGGATCACCTTTGAAGTTAACTTAGGTCCTCAGGTCTGTCCAGTGAAATAATGCATATTTCCAAGTACAGAGATCCCACAGGCTACCTGGGCCTGTGTTTTGATGACTAACTGCCTTCCCCATGGAAATTTTTTCCTTTTATCTAATAGAATTTCCTCTGTTGCAATTCTACCTCTCATCCTGTTACTGTGAAAATTAATTAGAACCAAATTAAATGAGAAAGGGAGTACACAGACACAAGAAGAGCTCTCAATCCTCTGTGAAAAGCAGGGTGCACAGCACAGCATCAGCTTTGAGCACAGCAGACTCAAACCAAGCTGCATATTCAGTCGGCATCTGCTACCGACCTCCAAACCAAGACGATAAGGTCAACAAAGCAATATCTGGGTCACTTAAGCAAGCTCTGGGTCAACAGAACCTGGTTCTTATGGGTGACTTCAACTACCCAGGCATTTGTTGGAAGAACAATACAGCAGCTCACATGTCATCCATCAAGTTCTTGGGATGCGTAGAGGACTGCTTCATCATACGAATGTTAGATGTGCCAATCAGGAATGAGGCATTGCTGGACTTGCTACTCATAAACCAAGAAAATGTGCTTTGTAATATCTTGGTTAGTGATAGCCTTAGCTGCAGTGATCACAATATTGTGGAGTTTGGGATCCTGCTGAGCACGCTGAAGGTTAGTACTAAGACAAGGTTTTAGATTTTAGAAGAGAAAACTTCAGCTCTCTCAGAGCTCATTTGGGAGGGATTCTGTGGGAAGCTTCCATGGAGGATAAAGGAGCCAGTGAGTGCTGGGAGTTTTTCACTCTCCTGGAAGCACACAAACAGTTCATCCCTTTTAAAGGTAAGGGAAGTAGGCAGAGCAAGAGACTCCCTTGGCTTAACTGCGAGCTTCTGAGTCTGCTCAAAACCAAAAGAGATAGAAAAGCAGACAAATACCCGTTGAGAACTACAGGGGCATTGCCAGGGTGTGCAGAGGTGCAGTTAGAAAAGCAAAAGCTGAGCTTGAATTGAAATTGGCCAGAGATGTCAAAAACTACAAGAAAAGGTTCTTCAGGTACGTAAACAACAAGCAGAAACAGAATGAAAATACCGGCCCACTGTTAAACAGGAGAGGTGAATTAGTCACCAACAATGCTGAAAAGGCAGAAGTTCTCAACACTTTCTTCACCTCTGTCTTTACCAGCACTGTTGGGCCCCAGGCCTTGGGGACAAAAATCCAGGTTGATGCAAACACAAACCCACCATCAGTGAAGGAAGAGTTGGTATGTGAACTATTACGGGAGTTCGACCCCTATAAATTGATGGGCCCTGACAATATCCACCCAAGGGTGTTAAGAGAGCTGGCTGATGTCGTTGCGAGGCTGCTCTCCATAAACTTTGAGAAGTAGTGGAGATCGGGGGATGTCCCAGAAGACTGGAATAAGGCTAATGTCACCCCCGTCTACAAGAAGGGCTTGAAGGAAGATCCAGTAAATTATAGGCCTATCAGTCTTACTTCAGTCTCTGTGAAAGTTATGGAACAAATCCTGCTGGGGGCTATCACTAGGCAAATGAAGCACGTGATTGGGAAAAGCCAGGATGGATTCACCAAAGGCAAATCGCGCTTGACAAACCCGATCGCCCTCTATGCTTGGTTGACATGGGGTGAGCAGTGGACATTGTCTACCTGGATTTCTCCAAGGCTTTCAGTATGGTTTCCCACAGCCTCCTCCTAGAGAAACTGATGCGTTGCAGTCTAGACAAGGGGTTCATGCAGTGGGTGGGGAACTGGCTGACAGGCTGCACCCAGAGGGTGGTGGTAAATAGCTCCTTTTCAAACTGGCAATCTGTCACAAGTGGGGTCCCCCAGGGATCGATTTTGGGCCCAACGCTGTTTAATATCCTCATAAGTGATCTGGATGATAGGATTAAGCGTACCCTGATGAAGTTTGCTGATGATACGAAACTGAGTGGGGAAGTGGACACTTCAGAAGGGAGAGCCACCCTGCAGGAAGACCTGGATAGGCTGGAAGAATGGGCTAACAAGAACCTTATGAAGTTCAACAAAGACAAATGTAAGGTCTTGCACCTGGGAAAACATAATCCAGGAGCGCAGCACAGGCTGGGATCTACCTGGCCATGGAGCAGCTCTGTGGAAAGGGACCCGGGGGTCCTGGTGGACAACAAGCTCAATATGAGTGAACAGTGTGCTGCTGTGGCGAAGAAAGCCAACAGGATGCTGGGTTGCATCAACAAAGGCATCACCAGGAGAAATAAAGTCATTATCCCACTCTACTCAGTGCTTGTCAGGCCACACCTGGAATACTGTGTTCAGTTTTGGTCCCAGCTATACAAAAAAGATGTGGATAGGCTGGAGAGGGTCCAGAGAAGGGCCACAAAGATGATCAAAGGACTGGGAAGCCTGCCATGAGGAAAGGCTGAGAGAACTGGGTTTGTTCAGACTTAAGAAAAGAAGGCTTAGGGGAGACCTTATCATCATGTTCCAGTATTTAAAGGGTGGCTACAAAGAAGATGGAGACTCCCTTTTTACAAGGAGTCACATGGAAAAGAGGAGGGGTAATGGGTACAAATTACTCCTGGGGAGATGCTGACTGGACACAAGAGGAAAATTTTTCACAATGAGAATGATCAGCCATTGGAATAATCTCCCCAGGGAAGTGGTGGATTCCCCAACACTGGACACTTAAGATTCAGCTGGACAGGTTGCTGGGCCATCTTGTCTAGACTGTGCTTTTGCCAAGAAAGGTTGGACCGGATGATCCTTGAGGTCCCTTCCAACCTGGTATTCTATGATTCAGACTTCCTGGGGATTTAGCTCCAGATCAAGATGTGCATAGCTATGTACACCAATAGATATGACTCTGAAGAAGCAGCCTCTCCATGGTCTTCCCCAAAAGGGGCTCTTCTTTCCAGTATTCAGCACAGATACAGTGTTGGATCTTCTGAGATGGTCAATCCACTCTTCCCACCCCAAACACAACATATTGCCACCAGTTACCCCCTTAGCCACAGGGACTTTCTATTTGAACCTGATGTGCTCTCCTTCCAGCCACCTAAGGTAAAATCAGGATGGAGACCAAAAGCAATGACTTTTGTCATCAGTTGAATCAATATCACCAAAGCAACACTGTGTGTGGAAGGACATGCAGCAGGGGATTGCATATATACCAGAACAGTGCAGAAGGTGAAGAGGAACCCAAGACTAGAGCTGCACACACTGGGTCAGACTCTTTGCATTACTGCCCCTGCATCAGGTCCTAAAGATGCCAGGGGACGTCATGTATTAGAGCAGGGTCAAGGTGTGGACCTTCAGTTGTGAGACTGGCAATTATTTTTGAGGGTCCTGAACTAAGAAAGCTGGGATAGACATCGAGAAGAAAAAGAACTAGGAAAACTGTGTGAGACTAGTACAGAGCCCTGTAACACATTTATTAAAGAAGACAGAGAAGCAGATAGGAAGCGTAAATCTAATGTGACATTACATAGGAAACTCCCTCTGAAGTGGAATCTGAAGGGCAGAATGACTGGGACCCCACTGCTTCATGACAAGATGTTGTTCTGGGGTAACAATGGCCGTGCTCAGGAGGAGCTGGTTGTTGAAGGACCCAGAGGACCGAAGGTTTGCATGACCTCTCTGGTCCCCATTATTCCTGTTGCTTCAGCACAGGAGCCAGCATGAAATGTCAAGTTGGTCTTTTGATCTTAGAAGCAATGAGGTGCTGCAACTGTTGTACAGAGCTCACAGAAGGGTTTTCTTTGCTTATTGTTGCTTTGTAAATTAAATTTGCTTTTAATCAAAGTGTTCTTTACCCAAGAGCAATTCTTGGAAGCAAAAGTGTAAGGTAGATGTGATGGTTCAGCTCTCCTCTAGCACACATCCCTCTTAGGTCCTGCAGCTGGGTGCAGAGGGGCTGGTGCAGCACAGCTCACGCCAACGAGCAAGGGAGAAGCAGGTTCCTGGTTGTCACCACTCCATAGCACAAAAGATGCAGTGTCACCTCAGCTCTGCCATTTCCAATTCTGCAGGTGCTCAACTGCACTCCAGATTAGGTCTTGCATAGTCAAACATGCACTTCAAACATATCCCCTTTCTGTAGAAAGCATGGCTCAGACTCTTTATGTTTAGTACATTGTGTTCAAGAATATCAAAGCCCAAAACTGTGGACAATGCTGAACTTTCATTTCCTCCTGTAAGTAGGGCTGTGCTCACACAAACACACTATTTTTTGTTAGTCAAAGTAAAGAAGAAATTCTCACAGAAAGGTGGGAAATGAAGAGTGTATGGCTTTACACCAAATCAGACATTTCATACAAAAGGCTTAATTATTTTTTTTAGCCCCATAGGAAGAAAATAAATAAAGAAACTAAATAGTCTCACAGAACTGGGGCAGGAGAAGTCCTGATCCCAACATAGGCTCAGTAGTTACAGTCAGGATGTGGGCAGACTCAGGTCCCTCCTCTGCCTAAAGGGGTTTGAAGCAGCAGGTCTCAAACCTCTGCGGCGGGGAGGCCATACCAGGCTGCTCCACCCCTCCCATTTTGACAGCTTTCCAGTTTACATGAACAACAAAATGTTCACTGTTGCAGGAGGTAGAGGCCATGGACTGCATCCCCAGAGCATGTTCTCGAGCAGCAGGTAGAGAGTGGGTTTGACCTTGCGCGTTGGAAAGGATCAGGAAATGGTAGGAAACAGACAGGCTCAATACCCCCTCTGCTATTCCATTGCTTGCCTTTAAAGCCTTTTTTGCTGTGCGTTCAGGGAAATTCCTCACCTGTGGGAACATCATGAGATTGCCCCATGCACCATATAGGAAACGTCCTGACCAAAGGAGCTTGCTGACCAAGCAGAAAAGAAAAGTACTTGCACACCCGCCCCTCATCCCTGCTAAGTGGAGCAAGGGGCTTAGAGTAAATCCCAAGATGCTCAGGAAAAGGCCACATTTACTGCCCAGATTTCTCACTCCACAAACCAGATGGAGCCAGACCAACAAGTCATGCGGACTTCCACCACACACACTACGAAGTAACCACATCCAGGAGACAGCTCCTCAAGCCTTTCTGCCAAGGTCTCTCAAAAGAGCTATTTGGTCTACAAAGAACTGAGGAGCAACCCAGACACTTGGCAATATTGATGCCTCACCTCCCAATTAGGCAGGAGGACAGGACTCCCCTGCGAGCACGGGTGGTGTGAGGAAATCAGGCATTGAAGAGAGCCCGCTCTGTTTGCTCCAGTCTCACTCAGCCACCTTCCTTCCCTCTTGCTACTTACTTACAAAAATAAGTCATTTAATTAATCGTCCTTAAAGGAGAAATACAAACCCCATGTAGGTAATGGATTTTAACACCAGCTGTGTTTCTAGGGACAGAAACCCAAATCAATTACTGGAGCTCACCATTCATCTACGTTAGCAAGTGCATTTGCCTGCCATTCCAGGCCCTGACCACCCAGGTGCAGTGCCTGCAGGAGTTATGCATGGCATTTAACAATGTCCACTGCCTTCACATTTTCCACCACTTCATGAGCAAGAAGACAACAGATCTCAACAGTTTCAATATCAAGAAACACCCTGTGCAAACCTGAACTCTGAAGTACTGGACACCATGGAGGACATTTAACATACCTCAGGAAGTCCCTTGCATGCTTCAAGACTTCCTTAGAGAACTTCTGCTACCCCAACTCTTCTCCTAGAGCTCAGGGCCTCTTGCATCCCAGCCTCAGAGGGCAGGGCTTTCATCAGATGTGTTTTGACTGACTCAGATTTTACCTTTTTAAAGTGAGGAGTTGTCCCAGCAGTCCTGCTACCAAATACCACTTCTGTGATGATGGGAAGCAGCAAGAACAGAGCTGATCTGTGAGTTGTGACAAGGGCAATCACAGTACAGAATCACAGAATCACAGAATCGTATAGGTTGGAAAAGACCTTTAAGATCATCGAGTCCGACCGTAAACCTAACACTACCAAGACCACCACTACACCATGTCTCTAAGCACCTCATCCAAATGTCTTTTAAATACCTCCAGGGATGGCGACTCAACCACTTCCCTGGGCAGCCTGTTCCAATGCTTGATAACCCTTTCAGTGAAGTAAAATTTCCTAATATCCAGTCTAAACCTCCCCTGGCACAACTTGAGGCCATTTTCTCTTGTCCTATCACTTGTTACCTGGGAGAAGAGACCGACCCCCACCTCTCTACAACCTCCTTTCAGGTAGTTGTAGAGAGCGATAAGGTCTCCCCGCAGCCTCCTTTTCTCCAGGCTGAACAACCCCAGTTCCCTCAGCCACTCCTAATAAGACTTGTGCTCCAGACCCTTCACCAGCTTTGTTGCCCTTCTCTGGACACTCTCCAGCACCTCAATGTCTCTCTTGTAGTGGGGGGCCCAAAACTGAACACAGTCTTCGAGGTGCGGCCTCACCAGTGCTGAGTACAGGGGCACGATCACTTCCCTACTCCTGCTGGCCACACTATTTTTGATACAAGCCAGGATGCCATTGGCTTTCTTGGCCACCGGGGCACACTGCTGGCTCATGTTCAGCCGGCTGTCAACCAACACCCCCAGGTCCTTTTCTGCCAGGCAGCTTTCCAGCCACTCTTCCCCAAGCCTGTAGCGTTGCATGGGGTTGCTGTGGCCCAAGTGCAGGACCTTGCACTGAGCCTTGTTGAACCCCATACAATTGACTTCAGCCCATTGATCCAGCCTGTCCAGGTCCCTCTGCAGAGCCTTCCTACCCTCAAGCAGATCAACACTTCCGCACAACTTGGTGTCATCTGCAAACTTACTGAGGGTGCACTCGATCCCTTCGTCCAGATCATTGATAAAGATATTAAACAGAACTGGCCCCAGCACAGAGCCCTGGGGAACACCGCTTGTGACCGGCCACCAACTGCAGTAAACTCCATTCACCACCACTCTTTGGGCCCAGCCATCCAGCCAGTTCTTTACCCAGCAAAGAGTACACCTATCCAAGCCATGAGCAGCCAGTTTCTCCAGGAGAATGCTGTGGGAAACCGTGTCAAAGGCTTTACTGAAGTCTAGATAGACAACATCCACAGCCTTTCCCTCATCTACTAGGCGGGTCACCTGGTCGTAGAAGGAGATCAGGTTGGTCAAGCAGGACCTGCCTTTCCTGAACCCATGCTGGCTGGGCTTGATCCCTTGGTTATCCTCTACATGCCGTGTGATGGCACTCAGGATGATCTGCTCCATCAGCTTCCCCGGTACCAAGGTCAGGCTGACAGGCCTGTAGTTCCCTGGGTCCTCCTTCCGGCCCTTCTTGTAGATGGGTGTCACATTCGCTAATCTCCAGTCAGCTGGGACCTCCCCAGTTAGCCAGGACTGCTGGTAACTGATGGAAAGGGGCTTGGTGAGCACATCTGCCAGTTCCTTCAGTACTCTCGGGTGGATGTCATCAGGCCGCATAGACTTGTGAGTGTCTAAGTGGTGCAGCAGGTCACTAACCATTTCCCCCTGGATTATGGGGGCTCCATTCTGGTCCCCGTCCCTATCTTCCAGCTCCGGGGGCTGGGTACCCAGAGAACAATTGGCCCTGCTATTAAAGACTGAGTCAAAGAAGGCATTAAGTACCTCAGCCTTTTCTTCATCCTTAGTCACGGTGTTCCCTCCCCTGTCTACTAGGGGCTGGAGATTCTCCTTAGCTCTCCTTTTGCTGCTAATGTATTTGAAGAAGTATTTTTTGTTGTCTTTTACAGCAGCAAGTACCCAAGCAGGGCTGGCAATGAGATCAGTTAAGGTCTGGTGGGAGCGAAGGTGTGTTGGTAAAAGGAGTGGAGAAAAGGCAGAGCACAGTAAATGAGCTGCACGGCTTAGTCCTTACAGTTTAAATGGGGAGATTAGGGCTGGGTTCACAAGAAGCTTCCACACCCCAGAGGACAAAAGAGAGCAAAAATAAATCTCCATGGGCAAATTTGGTATGTATGTGAGTCCACCATGGTACTGAAAATTTCACAGCACATTAAACAAAACAAAGGTATTCAACCTGCCAAGGGACTCTGGCCCCTGTGACCTGGTTAGCTGTCACTGGTACCAAGTTCTTCCAGCCCCAATCTTACTCCTTATTTATTTCTTTTCTAAGTATAACTGATAACTATGCATCTCCTTCTTTGTTTCATTTATACTCTTAGGATCCTTCCTCCTCTCTCATTTTTATTTCTGCTCTGTGTTTTGCCTTTGTATAATGCGTCCTGTCTTCTCCATTTACCTTCTGGCTGAAACACTTAACCAGCTGAGATTTCCCCCTCCTAAGAGTTTCCCCTCCTCCTGGAAAGCTTACAGAAGTGCTGAGGCTGCAAGCTTTGTCCCTCCCAGGAAGACGCATGGAGCAGGTAGGGTTGCTGTCCTGGGACTGTGGGGTACTGTCAGGTTAATTTCACAAATTAACTTCAGACTCAGCAGCTACTGTGGCTGCTAGCACTTCAAGGGAGAAGGAAAATGCTGATAGTAAGAGCTGCCTCTATGAGTTATGAGCCATACAGGAACATCTAGCAGGCTCTGGAGACCTGCATATGGAAGGGGATTTTCCTGTGAATGACCTTTAAGAAAACATACTAGGCACATGTTTGAGGGGAAATTGCAAAAGACTCCCTCAGTGATGAGCAGTTTCATCTTCCTTTTGCCTGTCTACACATCAACCCACTCCCTGCCATAAGGAACGATGACAAAGTGGTCATCTGAAGACACTTTCAGGGAAAGGATCATCTGTAAAATAGTGTCCACTCACCTCTAAGGTCTGTGAAGAAGATGCTTTTCACTATCCCAATACCTCAACATGACTTTATTTAGGAACTTTGCATAGTGGCAAGTAGATAAATATGTGTGCAAATATGTAGGGCGGTGAGAAGATGAGTGAAACATCTTCTTCTGTTTTATCCTTCTTGACACCCTTCTGTGGACAATCTTTTCATACAGTTAGGGTGACCCAGGGTGCACAACAGCTTCTGCCAATGCAGGACTCACATTGCCATAATAGGTTGTAGGAGTTCCTCCCTTAGTTGCACAGCAGATACCTTACCCTGCCTCCAAGGACAATGCAATGCTTTCCCCCGACTCCAGCTGGACAGCTCTCCTAGTAAGTAATGTCTGCTGATTGGGGTGACAGTCCTACTCCTCTTTCTGAATCATCACTGGAGGGGGAGCAAGCTCTTCTCTGCAGCAGGAATCCTTGTAAATTCCCATCAAGACCACAAATGCTCTCTGATTCTGCCATGCTCCAGTGGATAGGGTACTGCACCAGGGGATCTGGAGACCTGAACTCTACGTTTCTGTTTTTCTTGCTTATACCATTCTTGGGTGCTCCCTCTTGCTCTGCTTACTTACCTCCTGGGGCATTCATGTGCTCCTGTAGTGTGAACCATTACTGCTGTTTCATAACATGAAGCCAGGTGGAAACTTTATGCAACAAAAATGTAAAAATGAGCAGTCATGTACTTCTATGCCACCCTTGCTTCCACTGCATAAATTATGGTTATTTCTTTGTCCAGCAAAGCTGATCAGAAGCACTGTTGCGAGAGAGTCCCAGATGAAATAGTTAAATTAATCTGTGGGAGTGTGGGTGGTGTACACATAAATGTATGTTGCAGGGGAAGGGAGCTCAGGAGATTTTGGACTGAGTACAGAAATACCATTAGACACAAATATTCAATAATCATTAATTATTTGCCTTTTCACTTCTCAAAAATCTTGATTTTGACTGGATTTTGACCTGATTAATAAACATTTAATGGCAGATTCTTTTAATTTATATTCTGATAACAGGCTCCAGCAGTCACATTTATGGGAGCTTGTCTCCATGACAGAAACTTACTTTATGTTTTTAAATGCAAACATAGCCCTGGATGTATTCCCATGAACTGAAGAACATGTTGTTGTTTTTTTGAAGAAGGACTTAGAACTAGGCTCATGATTAATTCACCAAATTAAATTAAACCAGTTGGCAACTCTGATTTAAAGTTGGCTCATTTTCACCCATCTGACTTCAAAATGGCAGAATGGATTTTGCTCAAACTTTAGGAAAAAAAAAAAAGAGCTTGCCTTTGGGAAAAGGAACAGAGACTAGAAATAGAAATACAAAATAGTAATAGTATTTGTGTATCCTCGGTCATCCAATGTTAAGCAGAAGAACTGGCTTGCCAGCAGCTCTGCCTGCAGGTGTGCAGCAGGGGAGGGATGTCTTTGTCAGATGACGATAACGTCCAGGTGCAGAACCGAGACACCGCAGCGGTTCCTGCTCCAGCAAGAGTGTGACCAGCAGTGCTCAGCAGAGTGCTGACTTTCCACCCCTCTCCTAAAAAGGGGCTCCATCTGTATCTGCATACCCGGCTTTAAACTCAATATTTTAACAAACTGGGCAGCAGCTCCTGTTGTGATCTTCACAGTTCCCTGTGGAGGGTGTATCTCTGCATGGCAACTGAAACATGAATCTAGTTGAAAATGTGTTCATCATTCACTAGTAAACCCACAGAGTGAAAGAATATACAGTGTGAGGATGTGGGTGGGTGAGGATGGATCTACCCTGTAGGATCGGGTACATGGTAGATGGGCCATCTCAAAACATTACCACTGTGAGCTCTGTATTATGCCACTAAAATGCTGGCTTTTTCTGCATGGGGAGAGTTCTTTCCTGAGGGCTTGTACAGCAGAGATTTTAGACATGGAGCATGAAGAACGCAGCCTTGTATCTGCCATATTGGTTGATACCTCAAATACTTCATTCATTGATACCTTGAATATTGCACCTCGAATACTGCATTCAGTTTTGGGCCCCTCACTACAAGAGAGATATTGAGGTGCTGGAGCGTGTCCAGAGAAGGGCAATGAAGCTGGTGAAGGGTCTAGAGCACGTGTCTTATGAGGAGCAGCTGAGGGAACTGGGGTTGTTCAGCCTGGAGAAAAGGAGGCTGAGGGGAGACCTTATTGCTCTCTACAACTACCTGAAAGGAGGTTGTAGAGAGGTGGGGGTCAGTCTCTTCTCCCAAGTAACGAGCGATAGGACGAGAGGAAATGGCCTCAAGTTGTGCCAGGGGAGGTTTAGGCTGGATATTAGGAAATTTTACTTCACTGAAAGGGTTATCAAGCATTGGAACAGGCTGCCCAGGGAAGTGGTTGAGTCACCATCCCTGGAAGTGTTTAAAAGACATTTGGATGAGGTGCTTAGGGACATGGTGTAGTGGTGGTCTTGGTAGTGTTAGGCTTACGGTTGGACTCGATGATCTTAAAGGTCTTTTCCAACCTATACGATTCTGTGATTCTGTGATTCTGTGATACTGCTTCTTATTGCAACTACTTATACTTTCTAATTGGTCTTGCATGGTTTACCTGACAATGTGTCCTAAGAGAGTGGTGTGAGTGCTAAAGCTGAACTCTTCTGTTGTCACATGAGTGCAAGTACAGGGGAATGGATGGGTAGGTCTTTTTTCCATATGATGGACACAGGCTGAAGTCAGACCCTTCCTTCACATAGTATAATGAGCTTTAGGGAGCTCTTCTAAATCCTGATTTAGGACCTGACCTGTAAATACACGACACAAATGAGAGTGGTATTTAACATACAGGTTATCAGAGGTGAATTTTCAGTCCTAAAACTGAGATGATCCTACAAAACCACTGTCCATAACAGCTTATATAAACCACATTTTTAACCAGGAACTCCTCTGGAGACTATTTTTCCAGCTACAGACCTTGCTATCGTAATTTGTGCCTTCATTATTGCAAGGCCTCCTGCACTGTGCTTAGTATGATGTCAAAAGTTAAGTGAACCCATTAACCAAAGCTGGTGCAGACCCTGACATGCTTGTCAGCAATATCCGTTGCTGGATTGTTTGATCCCAAGCATGCTAGCTTTCTAGTGGTTTGTAGGAAGCAGGTTTTATGGTTTGGTTTTTCAGGCCAAGTAGCCAAAGGCCTCAAACCTACCTGTTTTGGAGATAATAGGTCCTCAGTTTCATGGAGAAGGATCTTTCATCCCTTCCACAGACATGTCCTGGGATGCTGAGTTACTTTTGCCTTGTGTTTGCAGCAGCCTTCCCAAACAGACCCTGCAGTTATGGAAAAGCCCTGTCTTCCTACATAGCCCTTTTGGTGTAAGAAACAGAGTGACAGAGCTGGCTGTTGGAAGGGAATGTGGGCTATCTCCAGGCTGTTCGTGACTGAACAGCTCTGTTTGGGGGAAAAAGTCCATGAGCGGGATTCAAGGTTGAATCCTCTGGCTGATATTGCATTTCCCACAGGCTGGTGAGAACACATGGAACAGTTAATATTTAAACAGTTGACACAGTGCCCGATTTAGACAGCTGCTTCAGCGTCACCCTCATTTGGAGCAGTGTATTGTCTGGGGGAAAGCCGCATGATCTAAACAGAAAGCACAAAATGTCTAGGCTCCCTCAAACCATGTGTTTGGGTTGCAGCTGAGTCGGCTCAGCTCCTTCTACTCTCCAGGCAAAGAGTGACTTACAAGGGCTTTTCAGCACAGGGCCTACTAGATGAGACTTCACAAGACAACTGGCTGGAAAATGTTTGTTGTTATTTTTTCCTTCAAAAATCTGAATTTTTTCAAAAAACTGTAAAAAAAAAGTGAAATCATGGTGATGCAAATGAAATACTTTTCAGCTGCTTTGAAATAAAATACTTTATTTCATTTAAGTTTTAGTATCCACTTTGCTCTCAGTTTTTCTTTTTCTGAATTTCCCTCCTTCTGCCTCTGCCTGCCTGAAATTAGTCAATTAAAGTTGTGTTGATACAGGTCAAAACATAATTTATTCTTGGACACAAAATGTTCTGAAGATATATCAATAAAAAAATGAAACCTTTTTGACACTGAAGATTTCACATGCATTAAAGACAGTCTGAAATTTCCAAAACAACTTTTTTTTTTAGAATATCTGTTCTTTCTCAAATTTAAGAGGCTATATATTCACTTTAATGCATGATAGTTGGCAGAGCAATGCACTAAACTCTGCCTTCCAACTGGAGGTTGATCTGCAGTGGTGTTTCCTGCAAATACAGTTAGGAGGGAGTGTATTGATGTTCTTGCATGCTGTTATACGAACTGATCTTGAGGATTTCTTCTTTCCAAGAGCAAGAGAATTTCCAGGATAAACCAATCTGCACATGCTATTAATGTTTTTACAAACTTTGCATATCACTTTGGATATCACTATTATGCAACTGAAATGCCCAAGCCATTGAAAAATCAAAGGAACTTGGATGCTTTAATCACTTAAGGGCTTTTGAAAATGTGGAGCTCTATCATTATGTGAATATTCAATCAGTTTACTAGCACCATTAATGATAACATTATCCCTGCTGTCATAACAAAAAATCCTTTCAGTACCCCATAACAGAGGTGGGCAGGTATTGAATTTAACGGGGTGTTTGTTGCTGCAGTGTAGACCTACCCTATTAGGGTTTCCAGGATGTTTGGGTATATACTGGTGCCGCTTACTAAGGGTACGGATTAATGTAGCAAAATTTATGAAATTCTAATCTAGACAAAATATTCTTCATAAAAGGACAGAGGGTAGTTATCTTGGGCAGGTGTGAACCCTGAAGATTGTCTATGGATGTGAAGCGATTATTAGCACCTTGTTCCGAGCTATGACTAGAAGAAATCATTAAAGCTTTTTCCCTGTGGCAGTATGAGATCTTGCCATGGAAACCCAGGGGACAATAGATTAAACAGAAGAGAACAGGAAGGTAAAGAGAGATTAACAGGGCTAAAATCTCACTTTAAATTAAATGAGACAGCAAGATAAGGAGTTTTTCCAGCAGCTAAACATACACACAGTTATCTCTTTAATAAAATGAAGGCAGGAAGGAAAGGAGCATCACAGAAGCTCTCTGGAGTGGCAGGTTAGCAGGAACTGTAACTCACCATCGCAGCTTGAAAAGATTTCCGTTGTGCTGCTCTCCTCTGCCCTATACTCCTATTATTTAAGCATAAACACAACAGATGCTATCCACTTGCTATTTCTCTTTTAAAGCTAAGAAATAATTGGCTTTTACTGTTTCTATTGGGGAGCAAAGCCTCTTTAACTTTCATCTATAATTTTGATGAGGCCAAGACCCTCAAGAGTTTGGACATCCAAGACTGAGGACCGGACATCTAGCTCACATGTTAGGTTTCCGAAAGCTCCAGCTTTAAACAAATATGGGGCCAGTGGGAAGGAAGTCCAAGAGGAGAGGGCAGCAATGCTCCCAGGGCCTCCCCACTGCTGTGGCTGTGTCAGGAAAGGGCAACGTCTCAGCTCAGCAGGGCTTTGGGGCTTTTAAAGGCAAGAACTGTCCTAATGGCTGGTGAGGAGAGCTATAAATTGAATTGTCATATTTGAAGTAAGCAAGGTAATGGTTTTATATTATATATAGACTTCAGTGAAAAAAATCCAAAGGAAAAAAATAAACCTTCCTCCCCATCACCTGCCAAATATCATACAGCTGGTTTGCTGAACAGGTGGTGGCTTTGGTTGGTGTTGGAGAGGGGAACAAGGACTGGATTTCACATGTTGAGTGCTGAATGCAGTTCCTAGCATGATTTTTTTCTGACTTTTCATCCTAGCACCCACACTGATCCCATTGGCAGTAGGTCCCAGCTAAGAAGAGATACAGATACCTGAATGCCCAGCTGGAGCATATCTCACAGTGTAAATTTTCCTATTTTTCTGCCTGAGTGTGGGGGAGACAGCATCTCTCTGCTTCAGGGATGCAAGGATGGTCCCGTCAGTGGCAAGCAGACTTCCAACATCCCGCCAGCATGCCTGCACTACTCCCTTTCCCTGTATTTTTAATCCTTAGATGTGTGCTTACAGCGTAAAGCCACAGAGGTGTGGAGCAGACCAAGCTGTGAAGAACGCAGCCTGGATGGAACATGGACACCCAGTGAAGGTGCAGTGAGGGACTTTAGGGTGGTAACATCTCTTTGCATCAGAGGGAAGTGGGGATTCAAAGCTAGCTCCCTCCTTTTACCTGTGGTCACAGCTGACCATGCATCCCACCTCCCTAACAGCATTCCCCTGTGTCCCCACAGCCCCTCGCTGAGAGATGCTGACACACTGCTGCACCTTGGCCTCTCAACACACTCGCCCACTCTGCAATGGCTGTCCAGACAGCCTTACTTGCACATCCAAAAAACTTCTAGATGACCTCAAAAGGCCAAGTCTTTTAAACTTTTAAAAAGAAATTTGGGAGCTTAAGACTGAGCCTATTAACATGAAATACCTCAATGCCTTACTCTGAGTGCATCAGTCATTTCTGAAAATGGTCCTGTATAATCCAATTTTGGTTAGCATGGCAGAGTCTTGAGTACTTTAGTACTCAAGCACTTGAGTACAAGTGCTTGAGTACTTTATTTGCTTGTGGAAATAAGACTTAAGAGCCTTTGAAAATGTAATCTCTGATCTTTGTTCCTCAAAGTTAGGGTAAGTTACTCACCTTATGGTGGAAAAATAAGACTGGGGATTTATTCTGATTTTCTCCTCTGCTCTAGGCAGTGTCATAGAGCTTGTGCGTATCCCAGCTCTTGGTTCAACCCAGCAGAACACTTCGGCATGCAGAAAACTTTGCTTAAGTCTTAGCAAAGTTCTTTGGACACACATTTCAAACGGCATCACTAAAGTTTTGTTTAAAGTTAAGGACAAGTTTGAGACCTCTGGATGGTAAGGTTGATTTGCTTTTCAGAGCCCAGTAATACAGATTTGGCCTAAAGACAGTGCCTTGAAAATGGAAACATGTACCAGCAGAGAAAAAGTTGACTGTTTCTCCTTTAAAGGCTGTATTATTTATAAGTGTTACTTTTGTTCTGGGTAGGAAAAAAAAGCAAACCCAAAAGCCCAAGAAAGATTCCTAACCAATTAATAATTAACAGCGTTCAAGTACATTTATATCCACATACAGCATTTGTTAAAAAAGAAATATTTTTTGTGTTTTAACACCTTTTTAAAAAAAAAAAAAAGAGAAGAAATTAATGTTCACATTACATTATTTTGGCACTGGTATGGACCATTTTTAAAAACATTTGTTGTTAGTATTTATAATGGTTTGTACAAAATTGTAAACTATTTTCAAGTTTGTTTGTTTTTACTTTTGTTCATCATCACCTTTCAAAAACTGTCACTGCAGGAACAAAAATACCCCAAACAAAACCCCAAAATAAAATCAAGGCAACTCTCCTTGCCCCTTCCCGCCCTTCCCCCTGCCCTCCAGCCCACTATCCCTAAAAGAAGATGAAGGAGACAGTTTTTGAAAGCACCTGGCAGTAATTGGTGAGCACACCCTTCCTGGGAGCCCTCCCGCGGCACATCCTGGGCTCCGGCGCCTCTCCGACCGACACAGGACGGCTCTGAGAGCAGAAAGTGCCACCCACCAATCACACTTTCCCACCTCTAGAGTAGACAAAGATGGCTCTTTAGGTAATTTTATTTTATTTCTTTGTTGTTTTTCCCTTTTTTTTCTTTTTCCCTTTTTTTTTTTTACAAAAATTTCTACATCTAAATCACTGCTAGAAACATTATTTTTCTTTCCTTTTTTTTTTTACATTAGTTAAAGCAGAATCTGCTTTTGTGAAAAAAGACAAGGATCAAGGTCTTATTTCATGCAGAAAATGCAAATTAAAGATCATAAAAATGGGTATTTTGTTCTGGGGTTTTTTTTTTGTTTTTTGTTTCTTTTCTTTTGTAACGCTGTACAGGATGCAACGCAGCCACTCAGAATATGTTAAGATGGTTCACAGCAGTCCCTTTGATAGTATATGCTGACATTGCTATTGATCTCCCTGTCCTGTTGGCATTGTTGTTCAGTTAGTTGTTTCTCTGAATTTCAGGCCACATAAGATGTCCCCAGTTAGAGAAGACATTGCCACTTTTTTGTTTTTGAGAGGAAGATGGATGGGTGCAGTTTGAGTGGATGATACATTGGCATAAATGGTCTATATTTTCCTGGGAAAGATGCCCCAGCCTTAGAGGTCTAATCTTGTTTGTTTTCATACCTCTTGGCATAACATCCCTGTGGTGAGCACATAGTGAGTGGGCATTTGTCCTTCAGAAACTGGTTTCTCTTCTGAAAGGGGATGTGATTTCACACACAGACACAATATATGACATGCCAGGCAATGGAAAGAAAAAATATCGTGGACAGGACAACGGTCATGCTACCAGGACCATGGGTACTTGTCAACAGATGGGATTTTTCTGGGTAACTCTTGAGGCTCTCCTTTATTCTCAGTTTTTCCATTTTCTTCTCCAGCACCTAGCTATTCATCTTTCCAGATGTTAGAAACTCTTCTCTGTGACAACTGCTGAGCCTTTCTAGGGAGTTGCTCACTAAGAATCTTCCCTTTTTGTCTGCCAAGCACATTGGCCTCAACCCAGTGAAGCTGTCGGATCCAGGCATGATATTAAGCAGATATGCAGTTGCCAGGACTGCTCCTGTGGTCAGAGTTGAGCAAGGGATGGGGCTTTGCTGGACTGGGGCACTGTGTGGGTTTAATCCCACTGTGTTTCTCTGCTTTGCCCATCCCCTTCTTGCTTCAGTGTAATTGAAATGGGAGAGGGGAAGGTTGGGGCAACCTCACCTCCCTTGCTAACCTCTTCCTTCATCATCACCTAGCCTAGGCGGGGACTGAAACTCAGGGATTTCTGCCCAGTCGCTGTCTGTGAGAGGCTCTGGGACATGTCTCCCTTCTCTCTGCCTCCAAATTCATGGGGCACAAGGCTGGTGAGATCTCTAACAACAAACAGCCTGGAAACTGTACTAGCAGAAGATATATTCCTGTTCAAAACACCCCTGATGGGTCCCCAGATGTCCCTGAGGCAGGTGGCACAGCAGTCCCCAGAACTTCAGGTCCTGTGGGCCACTTTCTTTGGAGAAACAAGGTTAAGCATTGCCAGCTATGCCAGCGCGGGCTCTCTCAGAAGATGTGCCTCCTCTTTGGCCTCCCACCTGACATGTCATGATATTGTGCAACAGCCACCATTGCAGTAAGGATTTACCTGCTTGCCTCCTGCACTCACCATTGAGACCCTCTGGTCTTGCTGGGAATGGCCATTGCCTCAGCAAGGCTTGGTGCTGCAGCAGCACAGGCTCCATGGCCCTGGGCTCAGTCAGGGGATGGTGATTAGAAAGAAGAGACCAACGAAATGCACCATCCCCTACAGGTAAAAATAAAGAGGACCTGCTCAAGGACTGAGTGGGGTCGAGTGAGTCCATCCCAGTGTGGGGCAGAACATCTGTCAGTGAACAGGCAATGCCGGTTCCTTTCTCTGCAGAAGAGAGTTGAGATCAGCCACAGAGAGAATGCCTCTGCTAACCTGAGACAGGGCGTTCCTGATGCTGAAAAACAGACCATTGCCCCTTGTCTCAGTCCCCAAGTGGCATTGGCATCACAACAAAGGCAATCATGTTTTTCTTCCTGGCTGGCCTGGCTTCTCCCAGCCTGTTGGTCCCCAAGCTCTCCCCACGAGGCTCAGCAGCGCCAGGGCTATCTGTGCAGCTGTGCAGCATGAGCCACGGCATACCCAGAGAAGCACACTGTGGTCAAAGACATGTCCAGAGCAGTGGGAAAGTCAGGGAAAAGATCTTTGACCCTCCCGCCTGGACCCTCTGTCCACTAGATGCCCAGCAAGGTCCCCAAATAAGACCTGGACCCAGCATCTAACTGAATATGGCAATTAACCCTGGAGCTGCCCCACGTCATTCAGTTGGCATAGCACTGAGAGCTGGGACACATTAGCCTTTACAGAAGGCAAACCAATACTGATCTACAGTTTAAAACATATACTGGAGGAGAAAGTATTACCCTTTTCAAAAAAAAAATGTTACTCACCACTGTACTATCTCATCCTTTCTGGGGGAAAAGTCTGCTGGTATAAATGCCAAGATCAGCCTGTGCAAATGATAAAAAGTGCACCCCTGTATCATAAATGGGTCTACCACCTCTCATCTCCGCACTGTCATACGCATATTCAATATTACTCTGTAAGTGCTTTCTACCTGTGGCACTGGCAAGTTCTGGCTATCTTAGATGGGAGCAGGCAGCCCACAGCATGGAGCTAAAACAGGAGGTTTGGGATGGTTTGGGTCCATTGTCTCTAGAGTGGGATGATGACAGCATAAGCTTCTTGGAGCAAGGGACTGCATTTTGTTCCAGGGTTTTGTAGTTTAGAGTACAACAGGATGCAGGAGCTCATGCTCACACAACTCCTCCTTGTTTTGTCTCTGCAAAACACCTGTCCTTGCTTACCCACCAGTCCTGCTTGGCCTGCTCATCAGCATAAATTGCTGAGTCAGGGCTGTGTGGCTGCACCATACTGATGCACTCTAGCTGGAGTGGCAGCTGCAGTGGAGCCTTACTGCAGCCTTACTGCTGAAGAATGGCCTTTCCTAAGAGGATTGAGACTTCCCTCTTGTCTGCCTTCCATGTAAAGTTTTTTTCTTTTAGCCTCGCTGCAGTAACACAAACAATACATCATTCATTGGCCCAGCTGCAGAAAGAAGCCACACTTCTGCCCCATGGAGGCAAGACTGTCTCTGCTTTTCCAAAGCACTAAACATAAGATAAGACAGACAGGCAATTTCTTATATTGCTTTTTACCCTTGACACTCCTCCCAGTCCAGACAAAGATGGATTGTAACACAGAGGGTTACCTGCATGTCTCAGACCTACTACCATAATCAGCCTTGGCATTCCCCATCACTCATTTCTGCTAACTGGAAGCTGCACAGAAACCAGGTGCCCCTCAGTCCAAATTCAATCAATGTCCTACACTTGAGCCCACTCATTTGTACTTCTGACCTTCTGTACTTCTGTTGAAAAATTTGTCTCTGCAAGGCCAATGGCCACTAAAACAGATAACTAAGCTTAACACAAGGTCCCTTCTTTGCACTCTCTTCCAAACCCTTCCTTCACAAGCAGCCAGGATCCCACAGGCAAGGTTCTATTGAATTGCAAAGGGTCTTAAGATAAATCTTTTCACATGAAGGGCTTTCTTTGTACCTCTTCTGAGCAGCTGGACATTTCCTAGCACTTGTTACCCCAGACTAAGTCACAGGGCGGAAAGCAGCAGCAGCAACAACAGCTTCTGAAAGGAAGTTCAGGCTCATACTGCCTTTACTCCATCTGCATTACTTCATTTATGCAAGTGGTACCTGATATCATCTTCACCCTCTTCACTACATCCCAAGATATAGTAAGGCATAGTGCAGGTCTCTCCAGGAAGAGACCACGTGCGCGAGAGATTAGGGTCTAATACACAGCCTTGTCCCATTGGCCTCAGGGATGGTGGAATCAAACACTGAAAAGTTACTTACATACCATCACTTCCATCTCTACTGCCCACCTCTTCTTTACTGCACTTGGAGGTGGATCAGGGGGCCAACCCTAAGGTCACCATCCCAGCGGGCTGCACTTCCGTGCAGGCACAGGCACAGGTTTGCCCTCCAACCCCTGTGGGAAAAGTCTGGGGAAATGTGTTATAGTATCAGCCTGGAGGACAGTGCTTCTTTATTACACTTGTCACCTTTCAGCTGTTCTTTACTTCTGAATTTACAGAACCATTTTTATTTGGTTTACATCAAGACATGAGAAATCAAACTTTTTTTTTTCCAAAAAAAAAAAAGAACAAAACCAAACAAAACCCAAATGAAAAACAAAACCCAAGCCCCAACACTATATACATCTCCTCCCCGGTCTCCGCTCCCCTCCCTCCCTCCCTCCCTCCCTCCCACCCTTCTTCCCCCTTCCCTCCCTCCCAGCATCTGCATTAGGTCCTGCTTCCAACACATATGTTTCACATCTTTCACCCAACCCATGCCCCTGACCCAATTTCTATGTCTACTGTAAAGACGTCCCACCCTGCTTGGTAAGCCCAGTCTCATCTCCAAGAAAGCATTTGGTAACCCGCATGGCATTTCTTGCCCAGCTGGCTCTGATCTCCGACACCAGGGTAGAGTTCAGCCGTTGCCCCAGCTTGGCATGGTGATTGCTCCCCTGTGCATCCCAGCCCAGCTCCTGCAACATTGTCCAGATGCAAATGATTGTCCCTGCCTAAAGGGACTGAGCTCATACTGATGGCAGAGCACAGTGAGTCTCCCTCTATTTTCCCCATTTCTGACCTCACCGTCTCCCAGAGACCGCAGTCTCTGCCCGCTGGGGACTGCTGCCATGGCTGGGTTTCCTCAAGTGCTGCCTGCAGCTGTACCCAGCCTGTCTGACTCAACGGAGGTCCCCGGTTTTCAGTGCTCTAGTCCCTTCAAACCTATTGTATTGCACATATATATTTTCACTACCTCTCTCCTATTTGCTCTGCTTCTGAAGTTAGAGCTCTCTCCCAACAACAACCTCTTCCTCGTCCCATCCTCTCCATTAGAATATCAGTAACCACCTTCCCTAAAGCCACTGTCCTTTGGTCTGCAGCTCCAGAGGTTTCTCTTCTGCCTGATAACAGCTCAGAGATTTAAAACCCCTTCCTCCTCCCCACAAAAAATAAAACAAAACCAACTCCCTCCCCCCCCAAAAAAGAAAACAAAACCAACTCCCTCCCCCACCCCCTTATCTCCTCCTGCCAGAGTCTCTGGAGCAGATCTGGTCAAACAGACTGGCCAGATCAGTTCCCCACATGGCTTTATTTCTGGGAAGTGGATGTGCTGTCCATTGGACAGAGGAAGTGCCAAGCCTTGGCAGGTTCCCTACTTATTTGCAAGACATAAGCTGCTGGCGTGGTGTCAGATGTGCATGCAAGAAAGCTGGATGCCAGTTAAGACCTACAGTCCTGTTTGTTTCATGCACTGTGAACTTATCCTATATACACTATGGGCTGGCTTATGCTTGAAGACATGAATATAAAGGTATACATTTTCCTTTTACCTTAGTAACCAAAACTTTACTTTCACCCATGGAATAGCTGGGGTTTGCTACCAGGGTTCTTATTTTCCTCTTTTGTTCTTTCTCTCATTCTCTCTTCAGTTCTTAATACTCAAGGTGAAGGAAGGATAGGAGGGGGACAGGTAGGATTACAGTCCCAAGGTCCTAGTTCCTAAAGGTCCCTGAGTGACAGCACTATACAGTATCAGAAAATGAAGTGATAGAGTTGCGTTGGCCATGTATATCCTGAGAGAGATTTCTTTTCTATTTCTCCTCCTCCTTCTCCTCTTCCATATGCCCGTCTTAGGCTGTTGTGCATGGGAAAGGTGCAAAATGTTCTCCCCCAGCCCAGCTCCCTCAGGCAGCATGGACCATCCCTTATGCTCGTGTTACTGTCTCTGCTAAAAAACACAACCCAGCAAGCAGCAATCCTGCCCAAGCTGCAAACAAACCAAGCCCCAATCAGAATTGCCTCCTGCACCACTGCAGCAAAAGTCAGAATAAGCTCCACTTTGGAACAGCACTTACACTCTTTCCTCCCTCTTTCCCCACTGCTCTCCATTTGTGAAGAAAAGGTGGACAGCAGCAGGCACACAAGCTGCAGCATGGAAATCCCCTCCACCTTTCCAATAACACGAGCTTTGTACCCACTGCATGAGATGTTCATGCCTTTCCTTTCTTCATGCTTGTGATGGCTTGAAACGTCTGAGCCTTGAGTATGATTAAAATGCCTTTTTTTCACCACTATCTCCTTTCTGGATCACTGGACCTCAAAATGAGACATGGGTTTGTTGCCTTTCTTAGGGGTGGACACAGACAGCTATGGAGAGGGAAAATGGAGGTGTCACCGCAGTTCTGGAGGAGGGCATTTCTAAAGGCCTTCAGCATTCTTCCCTCACCCCAGTACGGGAATGTATTTTCTATTACTCATCTGACTCACAGGACACTCAGTTGTTCTCCAGCATTCTGCCCTGTCACCAGAAATTATAAGGCAGTTCCTGAACTGCGAAAAGTCCTGACTGCACACTCTTTGGCAAAGATTATTTTGTAGGACCAAATAGTCCAGATGTCTGGATATACTAAGACTGACTCTATGAAGTAAAACTGACCTGGTAATACCACGTCAGAAACATTCAAAGAGAGAAACTATGATGACTCCTGATAAGAAAGAGAACCCAGCCAACAGAGAACCGAGGCAATAGCAAAGGAGTCTGGCTCCCAGTCCCATCAGGTAAAGAAATCAGCTGAGCAGTGCTTTTTCCCTGGAAAATGTTTGGATTGTCGCTATGAAATTCTGGGCTCAATCTCTGATTGAAGCCTCAAATATTAAACACAGCCCCCCTGTGCCTGATCTCCAGCTGCTGGAGGCCCTGGGCTGTACCTGCAAGCCACTGGATGGGATCGGTCAGGACCCCACTCTGTGTGGGGCTCAGCACCCAAGCAGCAAAGAGCATAGGTGGGTTTTGCATCATCTGTGTGCCGCTGCCAGTCTTTGGGACCAGCTGAGAGAGCTCTCAGGTGCCTAACTCCTACCACATATTTGTCAGGCTTTTACTACAACTATCAAATTACTGGAGTTCCTGAGTCATCTGCCTCAGCTTCATAATTTCTTACCACATGGCCATTTGTTCTCCCTCCAATCTTAATAGGATTCTTGTAACTGCCTCTTTTATTCCCTTCTATTGTTCTGACCACCCTTTACATTGCAATCACATATATAAAGGGTAAGTATTTAGATATTTTATTTAATCATCAATCAGCTGATTAGACTCCCCTTAAAAACTGAACCTGCTCATAGGCAGCCTCCATCTGGGAACTGCAGTCATCTGACATGCATGTATCCACCTACATTATACTGCTGATATCATAAACTACAACTTTATGACTTCCATTAAAACATTTAAAAGCCATTTCCAGATAGAATCCCACTAGAAAGCATAACTTTCTCCATTGGCCAAGCTTTAACTTCCTGCGTATCAGGTAGACAAAACTACCTGATCCAGCCCTAGCCCAATCATCCATCTCCATTCACTCTTCAGACTTATTCCTATATAGACTCATCTAGACCGTAAACTGCAATAACATTGGGAAAACCCATTTTCAACAGCATCACTCTTGAATGTGGAAAGCAGCAAGAGACTATTCTGCAGGGCAGCTGGGAATCTAAGTCTGATTTAACAATTGTGCTGAAACCTTGGTGAGTCCAGGGAGGCCTGGACCGAATGTGTGCATGCATGAACATGAGAGAGGGAGACAGAGATTGGGTACGATTGAGAAGGATGGGTGCTCTACGTTTATGCTTAGGATTCTATTAGTGGAAAATGCATAAGACACATTACTGATATAAAAATAACAATACTTATTACTCTGATGAGCCCTGATCCTGCTTCATCCAAGTCAAGGCAAAACTTTCCATGACTTCAGTGTTACTAGGTCAGGCCTATAGTGATTCACATTTTCATAGCACTGTACAGACATAAATTATTGAATGAAAAGATGTGTATTAGATGCATCTGTCAACTGAAAAACAGGAGTTTGCCTGGTCTTACAGGATCACTCTGCTCTCCCAAGCAATGGGAATCAAGGAAAAAGGAAGAGAATGGTAGCAGGAAAATAAAGGGGTGGTAGGATTCAAGGCAGTGTGTGTGTGTCTGTGTGCCTGGCAAGTAAAAACCTCCATTAGGTAAGAACAAGGTTCTCATCATTACTCCAGGAATGGCACAATGACCCTAGGGTTAAAGTTTTGCACTTGTGAATTTATTATTTTCATGGCTTTTATTAATATTATAAGGGAGATTATCAATCATCAGTGATTGCCAAAGTGGCCAATAATTCAGTGATTTTCCTGAAAGTCACTGGCTCCTTTGGAAAAAGTTGACCTTGCTGTCCAAGGCCAAGTTACCCTTTTGTACCTTTATGAGTGCCTGTGGATGGAAACTGCTACAGACTTAGGGACTTCCACAAGCACTGACAAGCTCAGCATTTTCATTGCAACCCTCACCCTGCCCAGTCTTTGAAGAAGTCATGAAGAAGAAGTCTTGAAGAAGCCTTGAAGAAGTCACCCTGCCATCGTCTTCCAGCAAGATGATGCTCCATGGAACTCTACTGCATCCTTACTTACATCTTCTGCAAGAAGGGACACAGGGTGCTCTTCTCTACACTCTACATATATTAACAGACATAAAGGAAGGCCTGATAGAAGCAGTACAGATCGGAGGGTACCAGCCCACCATTTGCTTCTGAAATTCTTAGGAAAGGGGATAGTTATAATTTCCAAATTTTTTCGTCCTGAAGCACAACAAAGTTAAACGACATCCACCCTTTCCTGCACCTTGCCATAGGCTAGGTGGGCTGGAGCGTGAAGTCCCTTGTCTGGCACAACAAACAGGTAGAGAGGGGGAAGGGTTGAGTTTTCAGAGTCTTGCAAATGCTTTTCTCCCCAAACTCAGTAAGAAAGATGCAGGGTGGGAATGATTAGGAACAATCCCTCCTTTCAGGACTGAATCAGCATAGTCTACTAGAGATCAGATGCCAGCAGTGAACAGCAGCACTGTCCCATTGCTGATCCGCAAATCCTTCTCTTTCCTCAGCAAGTGTTTATTTGCACAATCTACCTCCCCAGCTCTGTCTCTCTAATACAAGCTGAGACTCTGACCTCCAACCTCGCAAAGCTGCAATGAGCAAACAAAACCCTGCTATTCCCCCCAAAACACTGCGGTTAAATGTCATCTGTGTTCTCTTTCTACAAAAGACATTACAAAACCCCCCTCCCAGCTCCCCTCCCCAGAAAACATGCTTGCAGACACACACACCCGTTATCTACATACATGCGCACATACACACACACAGATGCGCCGCACACACACACACATTCATACAGGAAAAACAGCTTGCAAACTCCTGAAGGTGGAAAAAGGCAACTTGCAAATGTGCCTTTGTTTTTGATAAGCTCCCTCCTCGCCCCCCCTCCCCATAACCCCACATTGCCCCTTCCCTCCCAAATAATTGCCTTGTCCTCCCCCCTTCCCAGCTCTTCCAAAATAAATATTCTTTTTATTTGTTGGTTTAAAAGATTCTTTTAGGCTTGTAAGCAAGAGAGAGGGAGAGAGAAAAAGAAAAGAGAAATCTCATAGCATGAGAATGAAACCCCACCATCTCATGAATCTGTGAAAGAATAAACATGAAGGGGCTAAGAGCAGTGACAGAAGAAAGATTAAAAAAATATAATAATACTGAGAAGAGAAAGATGAAATTCAGTAGTGAAATGGAAGTGAGGATAGCGCATTAGTGAGCACAGCCAAAGGTAACCTATCCCCCCACCAGTTTTTGACTCAATTTCTTTAAATCTCCCTCCCCCCCTTTTTTTAAAGTTTTCTTTTTTTGTTGGTTTTTTTTGTTGGTTTTTTTTTCTTTTTTCTGTCATTTTTTCTTTTTTTTTTCCTTTCTTTTTTTGGTTTTTGGTTTTTTTTTTTTTTTTACAATGGTTTCAGTCCTTCAGCAGGAAACCAAAATCAAGACAAACATATCCCTCCCTGAAACCAAACCCCCTCCCATATACCCTTCTCTCCCTTACCCCTTTCCCCACTCCATGGTTCTACATGTGCTGAAAAGAGAAGAGTAAGCTTAGAATAAATCTAATGAATCAAAGGAATAAATGATAATGATAGTAAAGAGTAAAACCCAAACCCAAAAGACCACAACACTCCTGTGTTGTCATTGTCTGAGTGTCTGTCCCTATCTCTCTCGGAGGCTGCAGGCATCAATTTACATAGTACAACCAGTAAACAAGGTTGAAGAATCCAAAGGTGATTGGAAAAATGATTCGTGACCACTTGTCAATGGTGCTGACATCTGTCAGGTCTGGGATTTTGAGCTTCAGCTTAGATGACCGCCGGCGGAGACGGCAGTTGGCACGGTTGCGGGCTGCAGCATGGTGGGTCAGTGGGACGTGGCGGTCCAGGGTTGGGTGGTGACCAAATCCATCCCGAGAGGCCAGCTGCTTGCGGAACTGGATTCCTGAGCCTTCAAAGGACATGACAGAGTTTCGAGAGTCGCCAACGCTGCTCATCATGTCCGTGGCCAGCAGCTCATTGTTCATCTCCAGAGTGCTGAGGAGGATGTTACCATAAGGGTCAACCTAGAACAGGGAAGAGAGAGAGAAAGGTAGTGTGGATGTCCTGTGCACAACGCACACAGGGCCACACCATCAGGAATGATTTTGAACTGTTTTCTGTGTAACAGTACCACTGATTGGGTCATTTGTGAGCTCTGAACCTGGACTTCTGCATTTCAAAATGTTGTCCATGGATGCTGGAGTTGAAGGACGAGCCACATGTGCTCGCAGCAAAATTTTGAGTGGGGTAGTGTGATTCTGCCAACACTGTAGGACCAAAAGCCACAGGGGTACTTTTGGGTACACCTGCCCCGTGCAAGAAGATGGTCATGATGAGACTGGCTTGAGGATGATGACAAAGCGATCAAGGAGAAAAAATTCCCAGTAATCACCAGACAGGGGAACAGGAGTTCATCTCTCATGATGAGGAGAAAGGCTTCTCCACAGCTCACTCAGGACTGAATGAACAGTGGAGAGTCTGAATTCTCCTGCCACAATGAAAGAAGGAGACAAACCTGCTCTCTCACCCTCTTCTCCTCATAACGGTGGCGCTCATTATTGGCCTTGCTGATCCGTTCACTCTGTTTCTTTTGCTGCCGAGGGCCTCGCCCGAAGAATATGTAGTTGACAAAAGCATACTCCAGGAGTGCCAGGAACACGAAGACGAAGCAGCCCATGAGATAAACATCAATAGCCTTGACATAAGGGATCTTGGGGAGAGTCTCCCGCAGATGGGTGTTGATGGTAGTCATTGTAAGTACCGTGGTGACCCCTGTAAGGAGAGGGTAGGTGCTCTGTTACCAAGGTGGGATGGTTTCCACTCTCAGCTTCCCCGTCCCTCCTCCCAGCTGGACAACCGCAGGAGGGATGAGAGCAGTGCAACTGGGAAGAAAATTGTCATTATTCTAAGCCCAGCTGCCCAGTACAAATTGCTGCAGAAAATAAACCAGCCGCCAACAGTGGGAGAAAATGTCAAAGCTGAGTATCATCAGGACGATGGGGATCAACATCCTCTGGACCTTCATTCTTTAAGTCCTCCCTGATCCTCCTTCTTTCCCTCAGTGTGGTAGGAAACATTCAGTTTTGCTCTCAGTCTCTCAACCTCTTCTCCTCCCTTTTTTCAACTTCATGAACTCATCAGGCTTCCCTGGGCACTACTGAATGCCTCAGTATCCTTGACATGAATTTATAATCTGCTGTGTCTTTCCAGTGCCATGAATAGGAGGAAGAGTGAAGAGATTCCCTCTTCATGGCACTCACTTTTTTTGCCTGCCTCATAGGCTTCTGTCTACATCCTTGACCCCATCAATTCCCACTTCCCTCTCACCAGCTTTACTGCTCACCACTTCAGTTATCATCTGTACACACTCCTGCCATGGTTCTCACGCTGTCCTTTTTAGGCCTACTCATATTTCCTGCATCTTAAATAAAAATTTTTTGATCTCATTGAACACTTGTTTCCCCATCTACTCAGTCTCCAAGAGCCTGGTGCACCATGATTACTCTCACAGCTTCAGTCCTCTTCTTCGGTTTCTTCTCATCCTCTTCCCTTCTCTGGACTGTCAGAGTGGCCTCAGATCGGTCTCTTTGACAGCCTTCTGCCAGCTTCAAAAAGATGGCAATGAGCCTTCTTGCTTCTTTTGGGGGCAGTAACTTTTCCTCTTCAACCTAGTCTTCTTTTTCTGCTTCTCTAGCTCAGCTGTCCTGCTTTTCTTACTGCCTTGCTGATCTCCTTTTCTTCTAGTGTCCCTCCTCCTCATCTCTCTGTTGGCAGCTCTCTTAGTCTCCATGACCCTAATTTGGTCTTCTGGGTTCAGCCCTACCTCTTACAGTCATGGCTCTCAAGACTCTGTGTGCATCCTGGACCTCTGCTTGTCCTGATTCCCCTTCACCCTCATAATCTCTTTAGTGTCACTCCTGATAAAAGATTTAAAGAACTAATAGTCTTTAGTTCACAGAAAAGTAAACAGAAGGGAGATATATTTATATACATACAATATATTATACTGTCTATATTTAGACAGTAGTCAGAAATCTGGGGCAAAGAAAGGGGGAATAGAATATTCTCCACGCCTCCATTAAGAAGTGGACAAATTGCAATGGAGACTTAGGACAGAGGCAAAGAAGAGCTTTTTGACTGTACAAGCAGGTAAATCTGGAGATAAAGTGCCCAGAGGAGGCTGTGGAGTCTCCTTCTTTGGAGCTTTTTTAAGGACAAGTTAGATAGAGAGCTGTCAGGAATAGTTTAGGGAGAGCTGTTCCAGTTTTGATCTACAATGTTTTTCTTCTGTCTTCTCCTTTGAATCCAGATGTCAGCAGAAATTTAACAGCTGTGCATCTTATGTCCACCCTTCTGCTTGTCCTTTCACTGTGCCAGCAATGTATGCCATGGTTTTTTTTCTTCTCTCACTGATTATACTCTTGTCAATGCAACTTACCTTTTTAATTTACCATGTTCTTCTTGTTTCCTCTCTGTCTCCCTGCTCCAGCCTCTCCAAGCAAGCACAGCCAAATCATCTATTTTATATCTTTGTACAAAACATCCCTCCTCTGAGTCTTCTCAGATTCTGTCTTCTCCTAGAGCTAATTTAAGCCCCCAACCTTTTCTGTAAGACCCAGCCTCTACCTGTGCTCCACTGCCTCTCTGAGCCTTTTCCCACTCACAGATGAAATCCCTCTCCCTCCTTGGCTCTCCTATTTCCTCTGAACTTTCTATCATGTTGCACAGCCCCATTCTCATATGCCAGCCATCCCCCCTTTTCTCCTGTTCCTTCTTCAAAATCCTCATCTGCAATCCACCCCCACTTCCCTTCTGTTGCTTAAAAGACCTGATTTTTTTTCCTCTTATAGGAAAGCATTCCTATTTAGGGGAGCATGTGCTTAAGAAGAACTTGGACTTTAACTACTGTTCCACATTTGCCTTGGTTATGAAGGTCTTCAGCTACAAAAAGTGTCTGTGTGGGGCCTAAACTATCATTGAGTAATGCCACTTCCTTTATTTTTTTAATCTTTTAGCCATTCGCTCACCATTCTTACCACTCTTTGGTCACCCACTCCCAGCATTTATCATCCAACTAACCGGTCCCGGCACACCTGTTGACCAAGAGGTGCCCAAACTTCTCTTCTTAAGAAAACAAGTACAAACCAGAGTGAAGAAACTGGTGAGCTCATGGCATGTCAGTCTCACATGCCTGAGAAGCTGTGACCATTTATGCTTTTGTTATAGAGTTTAAACTTGCACGCACAGAAATTTATGGTAGAACTTTTACTGATTCAAATAATACAGACTCCAGCTTGGGAAGTACTGATACTTCTGAACAAAAAAAAGTAGCTCTTCTGGCTGAAAATTTGAAGTTTGTTCTCAGAAAAAATGTCCTTCATTTGGGAAGACAAGTTTGACAGACCTGTGTGGCTTGCTTAGCTGCTACCTCATAAAGAAAAAGGTATTTTCTTTCTTACAGCTGTCCTAGCTGATCTCCCTCAAAATACCACCTTCTTCAACATATAATGAAAAGGTACATACCCAGTGCCACTCGTGCAGCAGAAGCATCATAATTGATCCAGAAGGAGACCCAGGACAGGATGGTGATGAGAATAGATGGCATGTAAGTCTGCAGGATGAAGTAACCAATGTTCCTCTTAATCCGGAAACTCAAGGATAAGCGCAGATATGAACCTGTCAATGAGATATTAAAGGGAGATGCTGTTTGACAAGAGAGCAAGGCTGTATTTACGGTAAGAGCTTAGGTTAGGAATTGAAATTTTATTTGGAAAATGTTCTCAAGAGGCAGGGATAATGAGAAATCTCTCTATTTTTCTTCATTTGGTTTTCCAGACTCATCAGTTTTTGGAAGGGGGCTCTTCAGAGTCTGCTCAGTTGGCTCAAAATATTAAGAAGAAAGAAACTGAAACTCTACATAAGTTACGTTATCATATCAGACATCATGGGAGAATGTCTGTTCAGTGCTGAAATTGCTATTATGGTACATGCCAATTTGATACAGGCTTACACAGGAGACTTTAACCCTATATCTGGATGCAGTGAGATGATTTTCCAATGTTTCATGTGCTAGTTTTTCCACCAAACAGCAATGAAGATCTGAATCATATTTTTCCCATGCTGTTCTAAAAATGGGTTATGGTCAGACTGGGCAAATTCATATGCAAATAGAGTACTGTTAGTTAATCTGTAGGTCTTTTTTTTTCCAAGTTGTTGCAACTTCCTCCTAGTCTTTTAGCAAACCTAATGGGGATAGTGACAACAATAAGTACTTTCACAGTCCTTCCACTGGAGCAGGGTCATTTTGACAGGGACAAAGCAGGGCCTCTCTCATTGCTGTGAAACAAAGTCCAAGTCATTCCTCCTTCCCACCTCCATCCCTTAGGCACACAGCAGCCTGAAATATGGGTGTAATTGTGGGTTGGCAGCTAAAGTAACAAGAGAACAACAGTCTTTAATGATCGAGGAGGTAGACTGGGAAAAAGGAGGTTATGTTCTCTCACCATTATGTGCCATTTGCATAGCTTGAACACAGTATTTCACCAGTCTTTTTCTGAAGGTCTTACCTATTTAGACTGCAAACTTCTTATGGAGGAATATTGCCTCTTGTTGTGGGTCCCTAGATTACCACTGTAATGGGACCCTGCTCCCAGCATGCCCCCAAGGCACTACTGTAACAACATCACCATCTGCCACCACCGCTGATAGACTCAGGCTGTGATTTCATCACATTTCAAAAATTGTCCTATATAACAGGTGTGTGGCATGCTGTTTTGGCAGTGAACTCCTTGCCAGATCAAAGTGAAGACAGCAACCAAAATCCAAACCCCTCCAACTTTCCAACTGGCAGTATCTGAATTGTCCAAGGTATTCTCTCCAGATCTTTTTATTGCTGTGTACAGATGGGTTTGCGTCATTTCATAGACCACTTGCTTTTCAACTGATATATTCTTCTGCTTACTATTGCACCTACATTAGCTTTGAGAGCCAGTTGCAAACCACATAAAAATAAGGTAAAGGCTGAGAACTTTCTAAAGAAGTTCTGTTTTGAGCTCAGTTGGTGTTTTGACTACATGTCAACAACTGCAGCAAAAATGCAAAAATGAAAACAACTGTAGCAAAAAAATGATCCCATAAGTCTCTGAAGAGAAGCAGCCAAAAAAAAAAGCAAACTTGGTGGGCACAGAAGGTGCCTCTTTTCAAAGGAACAGGACCCTAAGTTGAAGCCTAGATCCTAAGTTAGTGCCTCAGCATCTGAATCAGAGGAACAACCACATTGACGTTGAACAGCAGGAGGTTTGCATATTCCATTTCATCCCTTCAGCAGAGACTCACCGGTGGTGAAGACCACTTCCCTGCTGACGAGCCTCTGCTCAATAATGGTGAACTGGGGCAGTTCTAGCACCTCCATCCCCGTGACAGCAGAATCATTTCCTTGCCAGAAGAAGACAATGTCATCAACCGTGTAACCATCTGCAGAGATGAAGAAGCACAGAGAGAGAACTAAGCTGACAAGCTGGAGAAGATGACACCCCCATTTTCACTAAGGTGATCTGGAAGAGGATCCAAAGGCAAGCCCACACCATCAGATAGCAAGCATAGCCCCTCCCTGCTGATGTACTTTTCTTCTTCAGCTGAGCTTGGCAGTACAGTCCCCAGGAGAAGAGGAAAAAATTGGTCAGAACTCCCACTTCTGGCTAGAATTCAGGAGAAAAAGGTGAGAAGTGGTCCATCAAGCCTTGACTTGCGCTACATAATCTCCATGGCTGACATGACAGGGACTTGTACATCAGAAGCTTCTGTCAAATGCGCCAAACACGGCATTTTGCTTTTCAAAACCTGCCTCCTTTTACCAGAAGGGGGAGACCACACAATACATTCTGGTGGGGATCAGGTAAACAGAGCATCTAAATATTAAAAATTCCCAGAGAGAAAAAGATTTACAACAGCGGTTGAAAATAAATTTGAGCATCAGAGCATCTCCCTGTTCTAAGTACTCTCAGTCAAAATTCGGAGCTGGGAAGTGGACAGCGTCTCTGAGATTGGGGGCTGCTTTTACCAAGTGCCAGCTGAAAAGAGCAGTCATGGGAGAAGAGAGGAGGGGGAGTCAAGCTGGTAGCAAATACTCAACCCTTATGTTTCAGGGTAATGGATTTGTTAACTCAGCCAAGGGTACAGCCTCTTACTTTAACCCCAAACTATACATGCCAGACAGGGCTGCACGGGCTGGAAGTGCTGAGAAGCCCAAAGCCAAAGACTCCCCAGATGCTCTGGACTCATGGGGAATGAGGGCCTAGGGACGAAACCATGCAGCTCCCCTCCCATCAGTGTGATGTTCACAGCCCTGCCCGCTGCCCTTGTGGGCAAGGATTCATCTCCACTTGAAAATTAACGCCGCTTGTGGCAAGCTGCGTTTTGAAGCACTGTGGCTGTTGCTACACAAGGGGTGTCCTCTTATTCTAAGCAAAGTGCAGAACTGCATGGGAGCACCTCTGTGTACAGGCTTTGGTACAGCATGGTGCAAGGCTTCTTTTAGAGCATGAACTTCAGCTGTGCCCACAGACAGCTTTTATTCACAACCTGCACTGCAGCACGACAGCTTGCCTCGTCCACAATCCCTTGCAGCAGAGGCAGTTGGCTAGCAACACTCAGCAAGGCTAACATCCACCAGGGAGAGCTGCCACCCAACCCAGCACCAGGGTATTAGTGGGACTAGGGGAATGAAGAGCTGTTGAATGTAACATGGAGGAGAAGTTCTTCTACCTAGCCTTAGGGGCCAAGGGTTACCCCAGATAAGAGCTGAACCTTTGAGGATGTTGTCATCCTGCATCTCCCGAGTGGACAAAGAGCTGAGGAACCTGGTCTGATCTCATAGCTGACCCTGCTTTGAGCTGGGGACTGCACTGGAGACACTCTGAGGTCTCTTCCCAAACTGAATTATTTGATGACTGTGTAGTCTCCAAGCCCACATCCTGCACTCTCAGTCATTACTGCTTTTATTCATGGGTGCTAAAAAATAATAACAATCTTCCAAATGCCATGCCAGATCTGCTTCTGGTGTAAATCACCTAAGCCAGGGCTCCACCTCCTCCCCCATGGCATGCTCCTGCTCCCAAGGCAGTAAGTGGTAAAGCACACACCCATGAGCCCACAGAGATTCAGGACCCTTAGGTTATCATCTCATCTGCTGCAGACACTGGGGTGTTACAGGCTGTTGCACTGACTCAAGTACCCCAGCTTTGTGTGCAGGAACTGGTATTTGCATCTGGCTGCAGCATCTCTCCCAGAGCACTGAGACCAAGTGTGGAAAGCAGCAAGAAACAGCCAAGTCCCCCACTCCTCACAGTGGTTGATTCCAGCGGCACAAACACTCTCTCAGGTAAAAACATTGTGTGCAATTTTACATTTGAATTCACCTGGCTCAGACTTTCAGACTCTGGTTGCTGTTCTGAATTTTTTGAGGAGGTTACCAAGCCCTTTCCACTCAGCGCTCCCCCTCTGCAGAGGTGCACCCAGCCTGTAAACAAATCACCTCTCCACCTCCTTTGCAGTAAACAAACCAGAATGAGCTATTTAGGTTTCTTACTGCAAAACATCTGCTCTAGCCCTTGAACCGCTTTTTAGCATCTTTTCCCAACCTCTTCTGATTTCTCAACTTCCTTTCTAAATTTTGGAAACCAAATATAGACAGAGTCCCTTTCCTCATCTCACCAGCGACATATTCAGAGGCCAATCGATTCCCTGCTCTGACTCATGGCTCCCCTGGTTTATATAACCAAGGCTCGCTCCAGCCCTTTCTGTCAGAGCCCTGCTACGAAATCTCCAGCAGCAGTGCTCGGGGCTGCCATCCCTTCATCATTTCCCCCGGTCGATACCCGTGCGGGTACGAGTCCCTCGGTCTGGCAGCCTTGCCTGCACTCCCGCACCCAGGCACAGACCTCCACATTTAGCTGTATTCAAATGCATTCTGGAGGTATTCAAATTGGGAGGTATTCAAATGTGCAGCGAGTAAGCCACGCAGACTGCTATCTTCATCATACACAAATTTAACAGCAGTGACTTCAAATTTACTTCCTGATCAGCAACGTAAATGTCAAATTACAGTAACTAATTTTAGGAGATCTTGCAGTTAACTGGCTCTATTTCATTTATTCTTTGACCTGCCGGTATTGGGTACCAATTTTTGTATTTTTTTTGTTATTATGGCATTATACAATATGAAATCAAACATGCTTTTTGGGAAGCCATTTTTTAAAGGGATTCTAAAGGGAAAGGTTGTTCAGTCTAAAAATAAATGCTTCACTTCAATTTCTACCTTTAAAAAGAACCCCAAATTTCCATTTTACTTTTAAAAAGTCAAAGAATTTTCACAAAGACAAGTAATTTCAACATGAAATATCATAAAGTATTGATACAATGTCTTAAAACATCAGATTAACAGTTTGTTTGCTGTCTGCCTCATCAGGTTTTTGTTGAATCCTGGCACACAGCTAGGCAGAGGTATGCATGGTGAGGGCTGTTTTCGGGATGGAGGGATGGGATCAATAGGCAGTGCCAGCACTGGCCTATCTCCTGCAGGTAAGTGCCCCAAGCTGCTGTGGGGAAGGATACCCCAGCTGCCCGCTGCTGCTTTACAAACCCTGCACCCCTACACCACAAAAGGGCTATTTTGGTGGTTTGTTTTAAGGGGTTTTTTATATACTTTGTTTTGTAAGCCAGCCATGAAAGGACTGTTATTCTAGAGTTGTGTGGACTTGGAAGAAAACAAAATGGAGCCCTGCAGATTTCAAATGTGCAAGTGTTTGAAAGACAAAAGCTCCGAGGAAGGAAATGATTGAATCTCTTCATCTCTGTGTGGATCTTAGAAATACTGTAAGGAAACGTAGCTTCAACTAACAAATTGGCTTGACATGTCCCATTAAGAACAAAATTGCAACATGGGGAACTGTGGGTAATTCTCTGCCTTCTGTTTTCTTGGTTGTACCGTAAACTATTCTCAACATGCTAAGGAGTGCCAGAAATGACATGTCATTAGTGTCTCCAGCAGGACCTAATTTACATCCCATTACCCACCACGCCAAGTGCTGTGATGGCTGCGCATCCCGAGCAACCCGAGCAGTGAGTGAGAAGGGGGGTCCCAGGTGCAGGCAGGGCTGGGAAAGGTGGCATGGCACCTTCCAACTATGGATGCTGTGGGATCTCTTTTATGAAAAAAGCAATTCTCTGATAATCACCACTGAAGCTGCATCATCATTACTGTGAGATCTGCTGCTCTGGACCGCTCCTGCAGGGATACTGCAGTGCATTTTTATGAGGGAGAGCCGGACCTCCTCTGCCAGCATGGTCAGGGGAGGCTTTCCATAGGAGTCAAGGGAAGATCCAGGCAGGGAGAGACTGTGGGAGGGCTCGGGTCCCACCTCCCACGCAGAGCGGCGCTAGCCACGAGTGAGGGCAAGCTCCTAGGGCTTTCTTAGGGCTAAGGGAGGCTTCCACCACCCTTCCTAGGGTGAGAGTGATTTTAATGCCTAGCCTGCTGTTAGAGCTCCATTTTTGTGGGCATTTCACCCACGAGGTCCCCTCAGGATGGACTTTGGATGAGGGAGCCTGCTCCTGCCCCAGGGAGCATCCTCCAGGACGGGTGGCCCTGGGAGGCATCCCATGAGCGGGAAGCCGTGGCTGGGGCAGGTGGCATTGGGTGGCACAACGCGGTGGAGAGCGGGCGCGCGGCATACGCACAGCTCTCGATCTCCAGCGTGCAGTTCTGCTGGTCCAGGGGGTACCTCCGCAGATCCATCATGCAAGCGGCTGTGGTGGTGATCCTGAAAGGGGAAGGGAGAAAAAAAATCAGTTGTATGTTTTTTTCTTACAGAAAAAAAAAAAAGGAGAAATGAAAGGCAGATGTGAAAGTCAGGCAGCATTTGGGGCCGCTGTTTCCCTGGAAACCAGGGAGATCCGTGGTGGGAGGAGTGCGGGGCGGGGGGCTGGATGCAGCTCACCCTCAACCGCACGGCTTAAACCCTTCATGACTCACGTCAGCAAGGCAGTATCTCTGTTAACAGAGTGGGGAGGGATTTGTGTTCCTCCTCTGTCTCTCCCTTGAGAGACAAAGAAACCGGGAGCAGGCAGAGCTACGGCAGGGGGAGAAAAGGAGGGGCATGTCAGTTTGTAAGAGGGAGACAGCCAACACGTGTCTGTAAAACAGAAGAGGCATTGATTAAATTGCCCAGCAATGACCTATGGAGAAGAATAGCTGACCACATTATCACCCCCCTTTCCTCCCAAGTTGCCCCAATGGCCCTACTTGCAGCCGCCAACCCACCCACGCCCCCTCCATTGCACCCACTGGTATTGCCAAATCCAAAAGCCCAGACCCCACCGATGGGGCCCTTCCACTCCTGTGGGCTCATGGCTCTGGTAACAGTCACTCTTGCGCAAACAACTGCATGATCAAGATTAATGAAAGACACATGAGTGTGTGTGTGCATCCCCCTGAAAGAGAAATATCAGGAGACAGTGAGGGTAGGTGTTGCTTTGGGGGTGTCAGAGCACGGGGTGAGGGCAGAGTGGCACAGTACCCACAGTGGGGTTCACATGAGGGTGCGAGGAGGGTTTGTCTGTGTTACATGTTGTACATGAAGGAGCATCACTCTCTGGGATGGGGAATTTTGGGGTGGGATAGATGAGGGAAGATGGCACGAAGCAGGGACAGAGGAAATCAACAGTTAACTCACCGGCCTGGCAACGCTGCCCTGGAGTTTACAGGCTGCCCCTATTTCTCAAATATATTGCTCCCCTCACCCTTTAATGCAGTTTTCTTCCTGTGCGATGTATGTGTGCAGAGTGCTGAAGAGGGGGGAGAGATTGGTGCATTCCCCCCCTCTTTTTTCAATTAACCATCTGGAAGGCATTAATCAAGCTACACATTTTTTACTATGTAGACATAACCAGTGAACTGTTAACAAGAAAGCTTTATCTTCTGAGCCCTGTGGCCTGGGAGAGAGAGAAAAGACAGGGAAAAAAAGAAAAATAAGAAAGCAGAGAGGATGAGATGGCAAACCAGCAAAAAAACAAGGAAAAAAGAGAAAAAACATCAATGAAAGAAAAAGAGACCAGAAAGGGGGAGAGAATGGGTGAAGCTGGACAGAAAATTGGAAAGGGGGGGGAGAGGGAGGGGGTAAGCACTTGCAGGAGAGAGCTGCCCCAGTGGGGGTATCAGGGTGGGGGCTGTAGCAGGGCAGGCGAGCGGCACCACAGAGCTGCTGGCTCTTTAAGAAATCTCGTGTGCTAAATTTATCTCTCTGCTGTCTGTGAAGACTGTTTGTAGGAGATGAAGCCTTGAGGAGAGCCTTTGCCACTGCCTGCCGTGCTATAAATAGATCTGAAGAGACGGAGGGAATTTATATATATCCTCACTGGGTCTAGATACAACATTGCAACTGCCCTCTCTCTGAGCAGGGGGCCCAAGTGAGCTCTTAACCCTTTTGTCTGTAGTGCAGTTGGGGTGGAGGAGAAAGCTCAGAGAGGGAGAAGTATAACAGGACAGGAGCCACTTAAAAATTATCACCATGGCTTTGGGATTGCATGTATTGCTTTTACAGCATCCCAGTTTGGCATCTCTAGGAGGGCTGCTGGAAACATAACGTCTCTCCCACCCTAATCCTCCTGGATGAGGGTGGCTGGGCACAGGAGACCACAGTGGAGGAGCAGATCCATAGCACACCTGGAGGGAGCTGCACCTTGCCAGGAAAGCCCAAAGTGGCAGGTGTAGCGTCCATCCTAGCCAGGCACTGAGACCAAAAAGTCACGAATGGGTATGACTCATCCCCCTATGCTGCACATGGCATATACTGTATATATTATACTGCACCCGTGGGAAATAGCAGTTACAAATGTGTTCTCCTGTTTTCCCTAAAGTGTGAGATGCAAAAATGTATTAAATGAAAATTTTCCACCCCATTTGTGGGACCCTGTGGGCTAAAACCTTTCCACAGTGTCCATCCCAAAATTGCAGCCTGGCTGGCTAACTTGGCCACACAAAGGACATCCAGCCTCTTCTGGTTTGAGAGGGACCCTCTCGCCTCTCAACAGCATTTGCCTGTCACCTGCAGTGCTGGCTGGAAATGCAGAGCACGACACAGTGAGCTATGGCTACCACACTCCATGCGCCAAATCCTGCTCACACTAACAGCCGGCATAAATCCAGAGCCACTCCAATGATTTTTGCAAGATCACACCAATTTATATCAGCAGAGATTTACATCAGGGCAGAATTTAGCCCTGTTGATTCAAAAAGAGCAGCACCTCAGGACAGGTAGGACAGAAAGGAGAAAAACAAGATTAAGAGGGCATCTGTCCTCAAAAGTCAGGTAATTTCTCTTTCCTTCTCATTAAACGGTGGGTGCATCCACACCGTATAGTTCAGCATCCTCCAGAGATACGCCAGTTGGCTGCAGGTCCCAAACTCCTGGTGATCTGCCCATGTAACACTGCTTGGGCAGATGAGAATTGGGACCATGTAGGCTGAAAGGTTTGTTCTGTTTTCAGAGCAGAGGTATCACAGCTGCACGCAGCTGGGCTAGGCTGTAGCTACCTGCTCGTCCAGAGCATTTCAGCTGCAGTGCTGTACCCACAGTGAGGCGTGCCCAGCAAGCCCAGGGATGCCAGCACCACAGGACCACCTGGATGTGGGGCTTCTGCAGCATGACAAGATGTGAGGGGCAGCTAGCCTGGGGCACAAGGTTCAGCTCAGGTCCTGCCTCTGGGCTTCCTGAACCCTGATAAACCAGCCCTACTTGGAATAAAGCAAGTGGTATCCCAGAGAAGAAGGGGGTGTTTAATTCTTTAGACTACAGATCTCAGAATGCATCCTGGACACCAACTTCCTTTTGCCATACCCTGCTTGAGGTCCATGGGTGACCCACAGCATCACAACCCTGTCATTGCTTTATACAGCACCTGCCACTGTTGGTGAAATGTCCACCTGTGGCCTCTGTGACTGACTCAACATTCACTTGTTCCTAGAGAGGCCAACAAGAGATTTCTCTAGCTCCTTTGGTGGCTGTGTACTATGGGTAGGTGGGACTCATAAAGTGATGAGAGTCCCTTACCTCTCACAGCCAAAGGGGAATGGGAGCAAAACTCAGGCACCCCAGCCGCCTTGTGGGGTCACAGCACATGCCATCTCTGGTCTAGAAGGCCACAGGACCAACCTCTCTGCCTCATGCTTTGATGGGTATAAATGTATTACCTTGATTTGCTCAGAGCTGTTGTGTGAAGATGTGTTTGCTTGGCACATAGAAGACAGCATGGGGAGGACTGGATGGAGAGATAGATGGGGGGGATTGACACTAAGGAGCTCCTGGGCAACTCAACAGGGTTAACATGCAATAAAGGTGGAAGGAAAGTAAGAGGTAGAAAAATGAGGACACGATCAAAGAGTGATGACGGCATAAGCACTGATAGGGGAGGCAGAAGTGGAGATGAGAGACAGGAGAGCAGATAGTGCAGTACAGGAAGTGACCGGGCTAAGGGAACAGAGGAGAGGGATCAGGGCAAGCAAGGGATAAAGCAGCCTGGGGAAGAAGAGCTGGAGAAGAACAAGAGGTTAAAAGACAGAAAGCAGAGGAGTGGATACTCTGTGAGAAAAGAGATGAGGAGACAGAGAACAAACCGTTGCCCTGTAAACAGCTCTAGACAGAGCATGCCGCGCCTCCAGGAGATGCGACCAAAGTGAAAGGGAGCAGGGAGCGCGGGGGCCGGAGGGAACACCGGGGAAGGATGCCACCTTCCCCGTGGCATTAGCAAGAGGCGCTGGCGCCCGGCCAGGCTGCATCTTCTCCCTCCCCCGCTTCTCTACCCACTTCCCTCCCCTTTTAAATTCAAAAATTTGTGTGGTGTGAAATTTCATCTGCTTTGACGGCAATTCACAGAGACACTGCCCCTCAGAGGGGAGAGGCTCGCCTGCGCTTTGCACGATGCGCTCAGTGAAGCAGTCCCGCTCCCTCCAGCTGCTGAGGCCGGCCACCACTACCACTCTCCGTCTCCAGGTCCCCTTTCCTCCCTCAATCTCTGCCCACCCCATGTGCCTCCGGGTCAGCCCTCTCACATGTCACAACCATTACACCTCCTTCCCCACAAAACAGACGTTCATGCCCTTGCCCTAATCATTTCTCCGGAGGTCTGTAGGCAGTCGTGCTATCAAGCAGCCAAGTCCTCACTGCCCTGCTACTCTGCTGCACAGCTGGCAGGCGGACACAGTTCAACTGGGGGGAGACAGGGCTGTGGAGAAACCACCACACATCTCAAAAAAAAAAAAAGAAAAAAGGGATATGCATTCATGAGATGTCGAGCAGTTCTGGCAGGCTGTGGGCTGATGGAGATCCCCCTTCTCTGCCAGCACCCAGTGGATCCGAGCAGAAGGCAAAGTAGCATGGATACGTAGCTCTGGAGAGCATCCTTCAACCCCAGGAGAGGTAGAGACCATCTCTAGAAAAACAGCCACAAAGCTCTAAGTCACACAAGGTGAGTGCTAGGTCTCTATTTGTTACAATGAGGAAAGCTCTGCCCACTTGAAGCTTGTATTGACAAAGAAGATGCTGGCACAGAAAGGGTAATGCAACCACACCTTGCTGTGCCTCCACCAATGTCTGCTCTGCAAGCTGAACCCAGCAGCAGCAGAGGACTGTCCCACCACAGCTGCAGCTCAAAAGGGAATGCTCAAGTTTCTATAAACCATCCATCCTCCACAAATATTTCAGTTCTCTGACATGAACACCACTAGCCATTTCATTCCCTCTCTGATCCTCCTCATCGCTGTTTACTTATTAATGGCTTCTTCTGTCTTATTTAGAATTATATAAGTTCACAGACACGGAGCAGCACAGAGCTCCAACCTACTATTAAAACTTGCGATGGTTGAATATCTTCTTTCCATCTCCTCCTTATCCTGTTGCTGGCCACCTCCAAGGTAGCTGCCTTTTGAGCTCCTGCTCCAGTCGGATGTCCCTCTACCAAACTTCATCTCTGAAGGCCTTCAGCTACCCATTCATCCTCTAGATCATCTCTTGTGTCTTGGGAGAACCAAATTCACCAGCTACAAGTGTAAGGGGCAAAAAATAACTTCCCTGAAATACCATCTGATTTCAAAAGGAGCAGGTCTAGACTCTCTAAGGAGGACTGGGTGGGAGAGAGGGGAAGACTATTACGTTTGAGGGCTTCCTAAAGCAAGTGGGGTCCCTTTTCCCTTAAGCTCATCCTTACAAAATAAACTACTGCACTGTCTGCATCATAACTGTGTCTATACCAGCAAACTAAACATGCCTGGCACTGGTTTCTGGGGCCAATGTCGATTGGTATGGAACAGACTTTGTCTACACTTAAATTCTTACCCTCCAGAAAAAGGGTCTGGCTGCATGCAAAATGTTTATTGAGAATGGTCACCAGCCTCTGCTGTGCTCTAACTGGGAAATGCCCAAGAGGCTGTTCGTGGACACAGACCAAAACCACAAAACAAATTGACTATGCAGGCCACTGATGTCCAGTGCCCAGGAATGTTCCCTGATACCTTTGGCTTCGAAAGGATGCTGCCTAAAATTCAGTATGGATGAGAATAGGAGGAGTATAACGCAAATGCCCCCACCATTGCCTTCCTAATTCAGGGGGAGACAGAGCCAGCAGTTCAGGCACTTACCCTATTTTGCAGGTATGGAGTAAGTGTCATTATGCAGGCACTAACACAAACCCTCTCACAGCAAAAGATAAACATTTTTCTAAGTTCCTGGTTGCAACTTTTTTGATTTCAGATCTCCCGAGAAGCTGAAGATACTCCTTTCCCCCAGGATACAGACTCCCAAAGCTCACAGCAGTTTGCAGCTATAAGGAGAACGGATGGAAGCAGCTTGGGTTTCGCAGGACTTGTGCAGGCTCACCCCATGGGGCAAATTAGACTCGTAAGGGAATTCTGGTGACTAAGAGTAGAGAGAGAGGCAAAATTGCTGTTTTGCTGAACATGGGAAAAAAACAAAATTGAATTTTTACTCTGTACATTCTCAAAGTCAGTCATAAAAACATGCTGGCAAATGTCACCTTCTGCCTGGCAGTGAGCACAAACTTCGAAGGGCCTGGAGGGATTTATAAACCCATGGTGAATTTTGCCATTCTTTTAACACAGCCTGATCTTTGCAAACTCCTGGAGGTCATGTTAGAACCAAGAGCAAGGCAAGGATACAGAATATTTTCCCCTTGTGTCTGTTTGCCTAAAACTGACTCCATAAGCCTTGGCACAATCCTGCTAAGGTCACTCTGTTTTGAAAAGCATCTGTGCTTGCATAGGCATCCTTTGATAAATAACAGTGTGCACTGCACTCAGATGGGGGAGAAAAAAAACTCTTCTAAACTTGTACTCAGGGTACCAGTCATCTAAATCAACCGTTTTTCCACCCTGGGAGAGTACAAACCAGAGTTGCCTTGGCTGCAAGGTTTTGCTTTTCTGCCTTTTTATTCTATTCCAAAGGCACTCTGCATCTGGCAAGTTGTCAGCTGGACTGGGGGGACAAGAGAGACCCAAGTGGAACATGTTTAAAAAGAGATTCATTCGTTACAGTTGCTTCAGACAACAGTGACCTACACTTAACAGGGCAGGAGGCCTCTTCCTTCAACAGCATCAGGCTGGGATGAAGCTGAATTAATGAAACAGTAACCCATGACTTAAACCTGTGGGATATGGCAAAGAAGAGACAGGGTCTGGGGATGGGCTCAGATTGGTGGCTGGATAGGGTAAGCAGGAAGACTAAGAGGTGCTGCCAGGGTGAGACAGGGATTCAGGGCACGCAAGCTGTTTCAGTGATCTGTGAGGAGACAGTGGGAATCAGCTGTTTGTGGATACTCCTTGACCTCTATTTTTGCTAATAAACAAGTCAGACTTATAGGAGATGTAGCACAGGCAGCAACTCCAGCCAGGCCCTGATGATGCTTTCCTCTGTTCTTGCAACATTAAGGATGGAGAAGCAGCTCTGGCTTGCTGCTTTATCCTGTTTTGGTGAGCTCCAATTTCTTCTACAGCTTCTAAGATTATTCTGAAATTCCATATTATTAAACTTCCTTCCAGTGTTTCCAGCTAAGTCCCTCATCTCAACCCTAGGAGGCAAAAATGCAGAAGAGGATCTGTCCTTAACCTCAACTGGGGAGCTGAGCTCCTAATTAAATTCTCATTTCCCCTCACCCACCTAACAAACTCTTCTCCCATCCCCACATCTTTGTGCTAAGGAGCTGGCCCAAAGCAGAGCTCCTTGGTAGGAGCAGTACAAGGCTGCAGGACTAGCTCCAAGGGGTCAGCTGGATGGACATAAGCCCAACTCTTTGCACCCAAGCTGCCAAAGGGAGAGATCTCTGTTGCCGTTGCCTTTGTCTAACCTGCGGAGGGAGCAGGCAGAGCCTGAATCATCTCTCACATTTCCAAAAAAACCTCTCTCAGGGAGGGAAGGGGAAGCACAAATCACGGATTTCTTCCCTTCTGGCCTGTGAGATGGCAGAAGAAAATTGCACAGTGGTCGCAGTACAGAAAAAACTCCTCTGTCTTAACCCATCAGGCCATCTTCTCTGCGGGAAATCAGGTAACACGCATGGAGAGAACAAGGACATGGCTGCAAACAGCAGGCTTCAAGTGAGAGAGGAGCAGGAGAAACCTTTCTACCAGCTGGAGAACCCAATAACCCCAGGCTGGGACCTGGGGAATGTAATACAGACAGGGATGGCTCCTGATGAAGAGGCAGGTTGGAGATGGGAGCTATAAAGAAGTCCCCAAGATGAGCTCCAGCAGAGCCCCAGCCATGGGGAGCAGGCAGGGCAGCCCTGGAGGCATCGCACAGCAGGGTGGCATGGGGGGGGTCTGCCAGTGTGCCTGGTGTTGGATGAGTGACCACGCGGGATGCTTGACTTAGGTCTGTTAACCTGTGTCACTTCCCGATGTAAGGTGAGATAGAAGTGGTGCTCTAGCTGCTGCCTTGCCCAGGAACAAGGTCTGGTCCACAAGCAGGTCAGCAGTAGCTTGCTGCAATGTGAGGGCTGATGTCCCCCAGGAGCTGTTACCTTGCAGGGAGCAGCTGACCAGTGGGAACTTACCCCCATGAAAAGCAGAAATTACATGCTGCCAAAGCAGATATGCCCATCTCTCAGTTTAAAGCTGCAAATTTTGAGTTGTTCGAAGTATGACAATTCTTCCCCCCTTGCTTTAAGCACCGAACAGGTATTTACACTGATGAGGATAGCAGGAGTCTGCTTCCCCAGGAGAGCACTCACTGGGCTCAGAGCCCCACTATGCCTTGGCACCTGTGCTTGCATCCAAACTGCCTCATCTCTAAAACACACCTCATTGCAGTGACTATCATGGACAGGAATAAAAAAAATACAAAACACATGCACATGCTCCCCACCACCACTACCACCTTCGCAGGAGGAGATCCCTCATTCTCTCTGCACAGGATTTAGTCTCCATCATCAAATTCCTCTGCAGTTTTTCAGTTGCTCAGTTTACATTGCCTGGGCTCCTCGCCAGCCAGGCATTACATCTTGCTTGCTGTCCACCCGGCTTCACGCCTGCTTCCCAGCATCCCAGCCCGCCCACTCCCCCTGCGAGCTCAGGGATGCAGTCTGGGCTCCTCAAAGCACCTGTTTTGCTAGAATCCGGTTTTGTCCCTAATTAGAATGAAATCAAATAGCTTCAAGATTTCCCTGAAGGACGTTTTAAAGCTGGTTTCAAATATGATTTCAAATTACCATATGAGAATTTCAGCATTGTTACAGTTGTTTCTATTTTTAGGTCTCTGAAAACAGAAAACAAAATACTGATGGCATCAGCATTTGACAAGTTTCAACTTGTTTCACTACCAAATGGATGCTACACAGTCTAGAAAAGGAAATAATCTCAGACCATAACGTATAGCTTGTATGTGTGATAATGTAAAGCTTATTGAATATTGTGGCAGCAGTGGACTAGACAGTCTCTGGAGGTCCAGAGAAAGCCTTTGATGATTCTCTGTGTTGCTCTCAAACATCCATAGTGGTAGTAAAGCAGCTTGAAATAGTGAGGGAAATATTGACATAAGTGAAAAATTCTCTACATAAAATTAGGAGTGAAACATCAACATTCTCTGAAATGCTTTTTGTTAAATGAAAAATTTCTCTCTAATTTTTTGTTTAAAATTTGATGAAACCAATGCAATTTCTGACAAAAAGCCATTAGGAGGAAAAATTTATTGAATTCAGCCAGTGCTATCCAGCTCTTCCTCACTATTTTATCTGCCCCTCTCCACTATCCAAGAGCTGATTGTTATGTCTTTGTGGGTAGCTCCTTTAAGCCTCCCTTCATGTTGCAGACTTTCCACATAATTTTAGCACTTTCCTGATGCGTGCTACAAGTGACCAGCTCTCCTATGCTTCACAGCAACTTTTAATTCCTGCAAGCTGTTTGGGGGCCGGGTGAGTTCAGGCACCATCATGCCAGGTTACACCTCCTAAAAACCCTGTCAGCTCTGCCAGTTTGCATCCTCCCACTGCAGACCACACATCCTGCTTCATGTCTGCAGAGATAACAGTACCCTCTGGGCTGGATCTGGGCCCCAGGCCCCCATTTGGCCTTCTGGGATTTATGCCATCTGCTAACTCATTGAAGAAGGGGGTAGGGAACACCAGTCCTGACTCCAGCCCTGCAGCAGCCCAGCATTGCCGCCCCAGCGCAGCCCACTGCTGTTTATGCATTCCTTTTGTTGGAGACCTGTCAACCAGCTTTTAATCCAAGCCCACTGTGAATTAATTTTGAAGTAAGCTTTTGTATTGAATGCTTTCCTAAGATGTAGCTATATTACATCTGCTGCACTCCCTTCATCCACTAATTTGCTAATTCTACCAAAAACAAGCATATGCTTTTCTGACACAAAACTTTCACAATGGAGCAGAGGAATAAAGGGCTTCATTTACTCATGCAAACAAGTTATCTGAAGCCTGATCTTGTTCTCACTGAAGTCAGAAACAAAATACCCATTGAATTCCACGTAAGCTAACTTGGACCTTGGGGTCTGATCCAGCACTTGAGCCTGATCCTGCCAGTTGCTTGAACACTTGCTGAAGGCAGGGGCCTGCCAGGGTGTCATCCTTCCCAGTCTCTGACATCAGAGACTGCTGGAAAGCAAAATGACTGTTGTGCCACAAATAGCATGATTGAGTCACTTTGCTACAGGATCAGCTCAAAGGAGGGGGAAGTGACTGGTGAGAAGGTAGCAGGAGACGGAGCAGAGCTGTGGTATCTTGCTTGGGGAAAAATAAACAGGCAAAGAAAGGAAAAGAAACAGAAATTGCCTCCTTTGGCCTTCTTCCTTCAGGGCAACTCCATTTTATGAATCCTTCTGAAAAATGCAGGAAAAGACAAGAACAGGCTTCAAAACACAGGGAGGACCTCCACTTTTCTTCCTGTTTACAGGACAAGCACGGGTGCATTTTTACAAAGATAAGGGGAACACAGGTGAATATTCAATGACTGTTTTCTTACCTGCTTACACCTGCTGTGCACGTGGCTATGTATTTTTGAATAGGATCACAGTTATTTGCACCTGCAAAACTGCACCTAGCACTTCTCTTGTCAGCAAAATCACAGGTGCAGGAGTCAGTAGAGAAAGCAGCCCTAAAGAAAACATTGCCCATACCACTATGAATAAAGCTAGAGAGACTTCAAGCATTCAGGGCACCTGGCTTGTCCCCCAAATCCCCAGTGCTTTCAGGATAGTAAAAGCCAGCCATCCCGACCTGAGGTACAGTTCAGGAACAGAAGCCACAGTTGCTCAATGCTTCATTTTTGCAATTGCCATTTTCTCCAGGGGCAAGAGAGCAGCTTCCAGGAAAACCAGCCAAAAGTTAAAACAACACAGGCAGCTCTTACTATGGCCCTGGAAATAACAGGGGCAAACAGCTGTCATTTTCTTTCTTTTGGCCTGGATGCAATTTTCCTCATCTCACCCGTTTACACAGGTCATGTGAAGGAGCTGAGCGTCCTTCCCTGCACTGCTGGGCCCCGCGGGAGGGGAAGGGAAGGGACAGTGCAGGAGGTGCTTGCGTGGTGTCCCAGCCCAAGCCAGCTCAAGTGCAAGCCCTCCAAGGACTTCCACTGCCTGTGACCTGTGCTGCAAGGTTCACACTGCTCATTATTTGAGCTGACTAAATGGCAGCTTATAAAAATATACTAGCATTTCTGCTTCTTTTGCTACGCAGATGTGTGCAAAGATTTCCCACCAGCCTGGGGGAGGCAGCTCTATGCTCAGGTGGGCTGGCTCAGCAGCAAAGAGCAGCCTGAGTTTGACAGCAATCTTTGCCCCCTCCTTCCCAACAGGCTGAATTTATGCTCCTACCTATCCCAAGTCAAAGCATCTTCTTGCCTAGCCTTCACTCTTGTTGTAACACAATAAGGGAATTTGGGGTAGTCAGCTGTGGGAAAGTTGCAATCTTTCTGGTGGGTCAGTAAAGCTGGCTCAGGGCTCCCTGACAGTATCAGCCAAACAACAGTATCAGCCAAGGTAGAGATGTGGATGTATCTGTCCTGGGAAGGGAGAGGCAGAACTGGGACAGAGTCACACAGTTGGGCTTGTTGCCTCTTTTGCTGTCTCTGGGCCTGGAGCAAGAGGCATCCACTAATTGGAAGGAAAAAGTAGTACATACGTCACCCCATGTACCGCTGCCTGTCCCTCAGCACCAGCAGTGACTGCTGCTCTTTTGGCTTCCCAGGACTCTGCCATAGGGAAAGCACTGGGCACAGCCACCTTGCTGCCCTGGAAGGATGATGCCCTGGGCAGCCTCCTACTTTGCTATGCCTACATCCAGCCCTACCCACCCCAAAATACTCCTGCTACTTAAAGAGGAGGAAAAAAACTATACAAAGTCAGACTTTGCCACAAAACACAAAGCAGCAGAGGAGCTGATACTGTAAATGGGAAGGGTGGGTGTACCCTCTTTGAAGAAGAAAGTTCTTTCCTCCCCCTTTGCTGCACTGGGACGTAAGCCCAGAGCTGCTATCGCAATCATTTGTGAATGTGGAGGCAGGTCTAAAAAGCCAGCTGTGAATTTTGGTAGTCGAAAAGGAAAAAAAAAACTAGGAGAAAAGCTCAAAGCAGACAAATACAGGGTTGTGAAAATCGTTGCCTAGATTTCAGCTACAGTATCCAAAACCTGCACTCTTACCTGTAGCTGCAAACTCCCCTCTTAGCCCTCTGCCCCCTTCATTTAACTTTCTTACGTACCCTGGCATCTCCACATATCCAGATAATACAGTAAGGCCAACCTTTGCCACCTCCACCGCACACAAGTACAGCACTTTCAAAGGCTGTGGACTTGCCTATGTTAATTTATTCCAGACACCACAAAAAGTGTCCTCATTGAGGACCATTCCCCTACTAGTTATCAACTTTCAAGCCTCATTCTTCAGAATTGCTCTGGTAAAGAGACTTTTTTTTAACAATACAAAAACATGTCTCCTATCTCATACTCAAAAATGACTAAAGTGATTTGACTCAAATGCTATGGAAATTCAGCCTTAGATACAAGAGTAATGAAGTCTCACCTCCATAGGCCAAAATTGCAGAAAATTATAAGCAACTGAAAATTAGTGTTTCAAATGAAAGTTTTATGCAACATGAATGACAGTGGCCTGAAACACTCAGAAACACTCAGAGCAGACTACTCCCATCTCCAACATTTGTCTATAGCAGGACAGGAAACTTTGGAGGCCTGAAGGAAACAACCATTTCCAGCTTGGAGAAAGAAGAGAAACTTAAAGCTGTGCAACACTTGAGTGTCTTTTGGGTCCTTGCCTTAACAGAATATCTTTGGAAATGGGGGAAGTTTAGATGAGATGTCATTCTCAACTGCAACCTACAAAGATTCCGCTCAGACTTACCTCAGGCCATACAGGACAGTCCCATCAGGATGGAGCCGAATCATGCGATTCTTCACTGTCACCCCATGCAGAAAGGACTTCTTGTCATTCAGGAAATATGTGTCAGGCAGCCACAACTGGTCAGCCACCCGGTTGTCCAGGGTCAGGTTGAGAGGAAGGTCATTATATGCCAGGCGTTTGTCCCGCCAGCTCTGCTGGAAGTACATGGTGATGGTGTAGTCCTGGGAGAGAAACATGCAAACGTCAGCCTGGCTCCAGAGTAGGGATGTAACTCAGTCCATTCACTACTGCCACTGCTGAGACCTTTGGTGGGTCTCCAAATTCCTTGGCACCCAAATGTTTGTGCCTGCACCTCCACCAGTTTTGGGGGAATGTGCTTTGTTCTAGGAAAATGGAAACAAGCCTGAGCTTTGTAGGGGACAAAACAACATCACATGTCTCCAATCAAACAAAAGTGCATCCCACTCATGTTGTCGCAGTCTGCTTAGAGTCTGGATGCAAAACTAGTAGTAGTTAGGACTACGATAGCACTAAAGGATGTCAACCAACAGTGGGCTACACCATGCCAAAGACTTCAAGGATTGATCTCCCAATAAAGTCATGTAAAGGTGTCCGGGCACAATGCAGTCATGCTCAGCCACTGCTTGTTACCACGCAGCTGGTAAAAGCCAATTTTATTTTGAGCAGAAACTCAGGAGATTCCCAAGGGCACATGGAGAATCTCACCTCGAGGCCAAGGTTTCAAAGTCAACCCAGGCCAGCCGTGACAAGATATTAGCACTTGCCTTGTTATATGAGCTAAGTTGGGAGTTCATTGCGATTCTCAGGAAGGGACATATGTGGAGGAAATCTGTCACCAGTGGAGCATGATCCACTGATAAAGGGGCAGTTCCCTAACCATCCCCAGCTAGCACAATGCCATGCATATCTCCTGCTCTTCTCCTGTTCAATAGTAAAAGGTTGACACTTAAAACTGCTGCTAAGACAAGAATTTTACAGAGGGGCAGGGAGAGCTGTCTGGTGGCCTACAACTGTAGGAAAACATTCTCACAACAGGTCTTAAAACAGGCTAGGAGCCAAGATTTTTGGGGGTAAAACAGCTAGCATTAAAATAACAGGATGTTGATTAGGAAGCAGGCACAAGTCTTGCTGACAGTGGCCTTACAGAAGTCAGTGATTTTTCACAAGTCCTTAAATAAAAAGCATTTTTGTAAATGCATGCAAATGATCTAGAACAGGTGGGGCCAGAAACACATTGTCTCTTCCCAAGGAGATACCTACAGTGCCACAGGAATCCTCTTGACCACACAGACTTGCATGACAGGCATTTCTGCTCTGCAAATTCCAGCTCTGTGCAAGGGGCTGGTGAGGACCTTGCTCATGCACTAACATCTGGGCTGAGCACAGGGGCATCCTGCCTGCCTGTCTTCTCCTACTGACTTCACTCAAAGCCAGGTGTCATTAGCACCTCTAAAAACAAGCTCAAATAATCCCACATTATTGGTATGCCAGCCTTTGGGTATCTAACTATGATTCAGAAATCTAGACCCACATGCATATCCAAAAGGTCACAGAGTAAATCTGTGGTGTAGACTGGATACAAAAGCTATATCTGTCACTCTCTGTGTTATACTGAAAAGAAGAAAAACACAGTGACAGCTTTCTGGCCAAGAAACTGTTTTGCTTTGCTTTTTAAGGGACTGCTAAACTCCTGCCTCAGAAGCCTCACAGACCATCTCTCAGGTGCACAAACACTTTCATTTTGGTCAAGACCTTGCAAAGGAAAATGTTCTCCCTGGTACCCCTCCCAGAGTGGTTGGACCTGCATTGCAGTGAGAGCACAGAGGAGCAGAGCACCTGAGTTCCTGGAGCCTCTTACCCTCCTTGGTAACAGACTCTTCCCCTGCTTGTGGGAAACTCAGCTACAGAGGCATAATTTCCATTCTCTCCCTTTGAGAACTCCGCCCACACATCTTGGCAAGCTGCTTCACTGACCTGCATTTTCCTAATCCTTGACAGAGTCCTGCAACACCTCACCCCTAACCAGGCCACCCTGCTGTCATTGCAGGCTCCTGCCAGCCTTCAAGCAGCAGGAGACTAGAGGTAGCACTGATCTCCAGAAGTCAAAAAGGGCAAGCTGCTTACAAAGTGAACAGTCATTAGCACCTAAGAGATACACCTTCTAAACACATCTTCCATGATCGATGGGAACAAACTCAGAAGGGTGCAGAAATAAAAGCCCAAACCCTAACCATCAGGCTGATGATGTTCTTCAGGTGCAGAGATCTTTCTGGGGAAGAACAGTCAGCCCAGCCCTGGGCTAAGCTCTGTTCTCCGATCTTCCTGGGCTTCTGGGCACAATAGATTTCTCTGGGCAGCATCATGGAAGTCTGGAGCACTTGATAATCATGGTTCATCTAGTGCCTGAGGTTTCCCTCAGCCTCTCTCTCTGTTGATTCCTGTGCTCCACTTCTCATTCTCCTGCTCTCCATACCCCATCACATTGTTGAACAGTGGGCAGGATTTCTGGGAAGAAGGAAAAGAGCAGGACAAGTGTCCACCCCACAGAGGTAGGTTCTCCTTGGGAGGACAGGTGCCGCTGACATACTGATGGGCACAGCACTGCGCTTTGGGGAAAAAGGATGCTCTGCCTCCAGGCCCCTGGGAAAGGACAGGGCACAGACCAGGGGCCTGGAGGAAGCACTGATATGGCCCACTACAGCAAGCGAGAGGGACCAGTACTCAGGAGAGAAAGCAGTGAGCTTGCCTTCCCCTTTATACCCCATAGTCTGGTCAGGCAATTATGAAGTACCTGTGTGACACCCTAGCATTACCACCTGGCCAGGCTCCAGAGCTGATGAGATCTTAATCATAGCCTTCCTTTCAGAGGCAGATAGAATAACAAGCAAGAGTGACATAGTTCTGCAGAAGCAGAATGGCCAGATGGAGCCAATGCATACAGCAGTTCATAAGTTTAGGAATCAGAAGTAACGAGCCTGATTTTCCTCCAAGTCTTGAATGACAATCCCTTTGTTGTAGGGTTTCATCTGTCATTGGGCTAATATGAGGCTTTCCCAAACCTCCCAGTAACCAGTGACATTCACAAGCCTACTGATGCCACAGATATACAAGCTGGGTTTCCCAGCATCACCAGCAGATAGAAAGTTGGCCCATTTACCAGGCTCAATTAAGAACTTCAAAACCAAACACACCTGGAGCCCATGCACCCCTGCAGCTCTTCCTTCCAGCTCACCACTGAAATACTTTAGTGGGACAAAACAGCTGAATTTCCCTGCCACCTGTGCTAAGGATAAGCGAGGGAGCTTTCTCTGTGCATGCGTACCCAGTAAGCAGCTTTGTCCACTGCTGCTGCTGGAGGAGCAAGCAGGTGGTACAGGCAAATATGACTTTCCACTTGCCTCTGAACTAGCAGCCTAAACCCTCTCTGCACTGCACCAGTGCAGCTCCAGTAGCAACAAAAATGCTTCCAAATGTCCTGTTATGGATTCCACTGGGTCTTTCTGGAGGACCATAAAATGCTCAGGCAGGGCCAGAGTCTGGCCAAGGCACCAGTCACTGCTGTGGCAAGGGTGGGAGAGCTTTGCAGAGAGCTCCCAGCTCACCTTGCCAGGTACTGCACCAGGGAGAAAAGGCAGGACCTACACTGGAGGGAGCATGTATATGCTAGGCTACCTTGTGCAACCTCCTGCTTCATCTGGTGGCTACTGGGGGAGGAGAGGCAAGCGTGGAGGAAGGGAGATACCATTCCTCATCAGAAGCTCCATGCATGTTGCACTGCAAGGGCCTTTGGAAATTTTTCAGTGTGAACTTAGATTTCAGTTTTTAAAAAACACAGGCTGGGACAAGGGAAAAGGGGCTTCTGAAAGGTGCACATGAACAGAAGTTACATATCTCCACCTGGTCCTCTGTTTTCCACCCCCAGGAAAAGCAAGCTTTCCAAAGATACTGCAAACTTTCTCTAGCTAGGCTTTGCTACCGTAGCTTAACTGGCCACGTCAGCCTGTACCTACCCTAACCAGCATCCCACTGCGGGAAGCTGAAATGCTGTAGTCAACAGCACTGGCAAGGGGAAAGCCTGTTTCAGACCCAGGTGAGCCCTGTCAAGTCTCACTGACCTACAAATCATGTGCCCCTTAAGCCAAAAGAGCTTGTGTGCTTCAAAACAAGCTGTTCCTCTCTCCTCCATCTCTGCTAGCCCAGCGGTGGCCAGATCTCTTGGTTTGTCCCAGAAATCCAGTACCCAGTAGCTCACAAGCTGCACAGCTCCAATGCTGCTTCCAGCCCTTTTATTTACTGCAGTACTCCTGCACTGCCCTTCTTGCCTTGCACGGCAGACCTCGTGGCCCAGCTGCGTGCGGGACTGCACTCAGCACTACAGCTACCCTTCAGCCCCTCATGAAGCTGAGATGGCACCTGAGCCTGCTGGAAAGCCGCTCAGCATGACCGTCCCCATGAGACCCTCCCCTCCACGTGCCTCTATTCGGTCTGCTCTGCCAAGCAGCTCCTTGCGAGCTGTCACTCCCAGCCCCCCTCGCCTCCCCCGCTCCCAGGTTTTGCAAAGGCTTTGCTTTCTTTTTTTCCTCCTCCTTACCGCGTGTGACGCACAAACAGAGGTGAGAGCAACACGTGGAGCCAGCAGACACTCGTGTTGCAGAGGTGCCTTCCTGTGAGGAGGGAGGACAGCTCACTTAGAGGCCCACAAAAGCTCAGGAGAAGGAAGAGGAGCTTACTTGGGGGCCTCACATGCTGAAATGACAGTGCATCCTACTGAGGACAGGGCTGCTAGCATCCATCTCCAGACAAGAGGAGGAGACCGATAATTACAGCCTTTCCTGAAACTCAGCAGGTACCCCAAACCAAAGATGATATAGGAGGACTAAACAGTGAAAGGATGAAATGTTGACACGAGAGGGGCATGGATGGAGGAAGGTATTTCCTGCAGAACCCCAGAGGCAACAAATTCAGTCAAGCATGCACATGGATTCCCCAGTTTCTCAGAGGACAGGGTAGATACATCTAAGGGAACAGCAGCTGGTGCACAGCCGTTTTGGGGCCACTCTTGTTTAATATCTTTATCAATGATCTGGATGAGGGGATCGAGTGCACCCTCAGTAAGTTTGCAGATGACACCAACTTGTGCAGGAGTGTTGATCTGCCTGAGGGTAGGAAGGCTCTACAGAGGGATCTGGACAGGCTGGATTGATGGGCCGAGGTCAATTGTATGAGGTTCAACAAGGCTCATTGCCAGGTCCTGCACTTGGGTCACAACAACCCCATGCAATGCTACAGGCTTGGGGAAGAGTGGCTGGAAAGCTACCTGGCGGAAAAGGACCTGGGGTTGTTGGTCAACAGCCGGCTGAATATGAGCCAGCAGTGTGCCCAGGTGGCCAAGAAAGCCAATGGCATCCTGGCTTGTATCAGGAATAGTGTGGCCAGCAGGACTAGGGAAGTGATCATCCCCCTGTACTCGGCACTGGTGAGGCTGCACCTCAAATTCTGTGTTCAGTTTTGGGCCCCTCAGTACAGGAAGGACATTGAGTTGCTGGAGCATGTCCAGAGAAGGGCAACGAAGCTGGTGAAGGGTCTAGAGCATAAGTCTTATGAGGAGCGGCTCAGGGAACTGGGGTTGTTTAGCCTGGAGAAAAGGAGGCTGAGGGGAGACCTTATCGCTCTCTACAACTACCTGAAAGGAGGTTGTAGCGAGGTGGGTGTCGGTCTCTTCTCCCAGGTAACAAGTGATAGGATGAAAGGAGACAGCCTCAAGTTGCACCAGAGGAGGTTTAGATTGGATATTAGGAAAAATGTCTTCACCAAAAGGGTTGTCAAGCATTGGAACAGGCTGCCCAGGGAGGTGATGGAGTCACCATCCCTGGAGGAGTTCAAAAAATGTGTAGACATGGCACTATGGGACATGGTTTAGTAGGTATGGAGGTGTTGGATAGACGGTTGGACTCGATGATCTTAGAGGTCTTTTCCAATCTTAATGATTCTATGATAAGAAGGGAAATAAGCCAGCAGCATTAGTATGAATTCAAGAATGAATTTCCACTGTCTCATATTCCAAACACCTTTATTAGCATCTACCATATGAGCCCCTCCACCTCTGTCTCACAGAGCCCCTTTGGGAGTACAATGCTCACCTATCCTTAGAAAGCAAACCTGGACTCACCCTGGACCCTTCCCCACTTGTGCTGGCTCTGTGCAGTCTGTGATCAGAAATGAGCCCACTGTCACAGGAGAGCAAAGCTGCCTCTTGGAGGAGAAGTGGCCCAGGAGGAGGATGGCAGATCTAAGCCTAATGGGAACAAACCCACTTGTGCAGAGGAAGGCAAAGTTTAAGGAGACCAAGTCAGCGAGAGGGCATGTGGGTCCAGGAAAGGGGACTAACACAGGAGAGTGGGTCACTCCTGGTGCTGTGAGCACAGGTTGGTTGCCACTGAAGCACTGACAAACTGGCGGCCAGGAGGAAGCTGGAGCACTTAGGGTTAGCAGATACTATCTGAAGCCACCACAACCCAGGTGAGGACATGGGCATGTGGCCAGTTGCTTGTGAGCCAGCCATGTGCATTGAGCAGTGTGCAGGTATGCGCCCAGACCACCAAGGAACACAACACTTCAGGGAGTCAGTTCAGGGTGGGATCCTGAACTTCCTCGTCTACAGATCAAAGAACAGCGAGGGGTAGAGCAGGACCAGTTAAGGCACCTCAGTAACAAAGGCAGCACTCTGCAGAGAGCACCTTCAGTCTTTAACTGGAAAGCCACCTAAGGCACTCCTCCTTTGCACGCAGTGATGCACTGTTAAGAGTCCCTAGGCTCAAGGAGACCCCTTTGGAGGATAGCATCGTGTGTCCCTTTCTGCTCACTGCAGTGGCAGAAGGGGTCTAAAATTAAGGAGCCCCTCTTCCCCCAAAAGAGCTGCCATTCTCCTGCACAGTCTCATGTCAGTGTGCAGAACACAAACATGGTATATGTCCCAGGTGGTATTCTTACAAGTGTGCTTGTGCTGATTTTGGAGACACAGTTGTACTGTGTCAGACCAAAAGTCTTTCTATATTAGTATCTTGTCTTCAGTAATAGTAAAGAGAATAGCAGGGAGGAATATAAGCAAAACAGGGTCTCTGTTGTGATACTTAATTCTCCAGCTATTTGAGGCTTAAGGATTTCCTGAGCCAGAGCTGGTACCTTCTTAAATGAAGATACTCAGTTTCTCCTCTGAGAGTTTGTCTTACCTCTCAGAATATTCAGCCTTTGGCATCTGCAATCTTGTGGTAGTGAGTTCCACAGTTTAGCTCTCCATTGTATTTACATCACTTTAAAACAAGTACAAATCAATCTTACTCTTTTCTGATTCCCTGTAGCGCTTGCATTGTCAGTAATAATCGTAACCCTACAGGGTTATGATTACAGGGTCCCACCCCCTTTTAGATACTTAAGGGTTACTGAGCAGAACACAAATAACTACATGTACTCTCAAAAGTAGTAGAAAGGCTCTGGTAGAGGCAGGAAGCAGCAAGGGAGGGGAGAACTGTTGCACGGGTTAAACACAGAACAGAGCCGTATGATGACAGTATCTGACGTTCTGCAATGGGTTGTTGCACAAGAACAGACTGAAAGCAAGGTAATGGAAATAACTTTCTACAGAGCCTGTGGAATTTGCTGTTACAAAAGCACAAAGTCAGGAGCTTAACAGTATTTTGGAAGGTCTAGGCATTAGTGTGGAAAATACAGTCCAAGTCATAAAAGGAAGGGACTAACAGGAAAGAATAGCCCAAGGACACAGAGCCTCGTGCTGCGAGGCAGAAGCTCCACCTTCCAACAGAAAGTCACCAGAAGCATCCCTCCCAGGCAGGCTGCTTCATAAACCCCCAACACTGCTCCTGGGAAACATGGATCATTGGCAGGTTGGGTCAGATCATTTTCCTTTTTGCTGTGACCTAGAGTCCCCAGTACTAAACTTGTCCAGAGGCAGAATTGTGCATGCTCTTTGGGAGCTACACTAGACTCAGAAGCCAGGATTAGAAATGGAAGGAGTAATGTATGTGAAAGGGTCAAACCTTTGCTCAGAATACAGTATTTCTGGCAACATGGACGTCTCCTGTGCCTAGTCCATTTTTCTGGATGACAAATGACTCAGATACTTTTCAGAGGGGCTTTGAAAGTGAAGGTGACTATTCCAGGCTGCTAGTGGAGGTTGTGTTTCACCAAGCACTTATAAGGTACTGGAAGCAATAACATTTCTGCAGGGGAAAGTGCACACTGCTCTTCTGCTGCTGCACGACTTTGGGCATGAGGGATAAAGGAGGTTTTGCAACTTGCCTCTAGCACTAGCTGTGCCACTTGACTTTTTCCCCCCATTTCCCCTCCACCCCAACTTTGATAAAGCACCTCCTTTTGAAGAAGTGACCAATTAAAAGTCCTTCCCCATATAAGCAAATGACATATGGTCTCCTTGTCCAAGATCGCAAAAGAACATTAGGAAAGCCAAGATGCTCCAGAAAGAGGGAGAAAAATGGAACATCTGACTTAGTAAAAACCAAGCTGCCACTGCCAGAGACTAATGAACAGTTTGTTGGCTTCAACTTCTTTGATGATTAAACACCAGCTCCTGTTCCCATCATTCTTGGGAGAGAAATTAAAGGACAAAGTAGCCCTCAAGTATATTTCATTTTAAGGAAGGGTAGGGGAAATAAGAGGAATTATTTTTAAGGGGAGGAGACAGGATGTGCCTACAATCAGTTGCAAAGAATTGGAGCAGTGTAAAATGTACAGGAGAATACATGAAGGACAGAGCAAGACAGCCATGGTTGTTCCTTAGCAAGCTTAAGAAAACTACTTTGCCCTCATAAGGGATTGTCCATTTCCACACAGATAAATCAATGGGTCCCAGATCTTAACAAGCACTGGTTAATCTGACATAAGTAAATACTTGATAGCAGTCTTTCCAGCTCTAAGACTGTTCAGACTCTCACCTTTGCTTAGGGCAGGAGGCAACAGCTCTTGTACATACTGTACTTTTCATGGGGAGAGTATTCTGCCAAAATGCTGCTTTTAATTTCTCTTTTGATGCAAGCTAATGCCCAGTTTACAAGTCTGAAGTTCTGCATGACAACTGTTCTACATAAAGTGACAACTATTTTAGATACTGCCCTTCTCCCTGCATTTCAGCTTAGCAGGCAAGAAAGCCACAACCTCTTTCCACTTCCCCTATTTTTGAATAACAAGATGTCAGCACTGACTTGGGGATCAGGAAGACACATTCCTCCTGCAATCTCTCTGCCAGTAAGGGATAGGAATTTGTTGGCTTCTAAGATATGCTCTATGCCCTTCTGTGCTGCAGGTCTTTGTGCTCTTGAACTCATTTTCTTTAGGACCTGAGAAGTACTTTGCATGGAGATGTTCCCCTCACTAATTTGATCTACTTTTGTAGTAATTTGCATGTGTTTAATTGCTGAATGCATGTCTAGAAACTGGGACAGATATCAGCTATATCCTCAACAACTAAGGGTGTGCAAGTAAAGTGTCACTTTGTTGCCCTATTTCTCTCCTGCCATGCCCTATCCCTGCAGCACCTGGATTGGTGCTGGTCCTGCAGGTATAAAATAGAGGACATACCTAGCTGGGTCCTAAGCCAAAAGGGCGTTGATATGCCCATGACAAGGCTTTCAGACTTCTGAGCCTGTATATCAATGCTCTATCTGAGCAGGAGGCAGCACCATATGTTATCTGCTTAACAGCCCCAGTCATACTGGAAGCAGAGGTCAAGAGGAGAAAGCCAGAACCAATGGGCACAGGGATGAGTATCACCTGCTCTATGAGCACATGCAAAACAGCAACCTTGTTCAGTGTTACAGGCAGCAATCCCAAAATCACCACCTGCAGCATGACACCTTCCTCAGGCACGCTCTTAGAGAACAACACTAGGCAGTTTCTATTCTTAAGCCATAAAATCTGTGAGCTACTGCATACCATTTCTGCTGGTCTGGTCTCCTCACTGAGTTCCCCATGAACTAGTAGCTGGGCAAAACCTGGAGCCCATTCTACCCCCAAAAGCAGGATTTTTTGACCTTCCCATTTCTGCATCACCAGCTAGCTTTCACTCCAAACCTCATAATAACTTGATAAATTGTCTTTCCCAGAGAGGAAACACTTAATGACAAATGGTCAAACTCATTTTTGGTTCCTATACCTTCCCATGCCAAACCAGCATAGAAGGGCATGCTTTGTTCAGACAGCTAACTAAGGCCAGAGAAGCAACATCATACATTAAGTTCAGAAAAAGGTGATGCATTAATTTGACCAGTTTTCAGGCAGAAAGTCAAAGGGATGGTGCTTACCCTATCGTCTCACTCATAGATGGGCTGGGAGCTCGTAAGGACTCATTGTAGTACCAGGAGAGCTAAAAACAGGTAAGATGCTCACTTAAACAAGGAGGGAGCTCAGGCAGCAAGTTCCCAATTGAGTAATTTCTTCCAGGAAAATGGCAAGTTAGAGGGGTGACTGGCTTAAGATAGTGCAAGGAGGGCAGCAAGCTGACCCCCCCTTCATGAGAAGTTCAAGGTATGTTTTCCCAAGTGAAGTCTGTCCCAGGAGTGACATGGGTCCCAGACAGTGCAGGTAACGGGTTCTTTCCCCTCCTGGAGATCCTTAAAGGCTTATTGCTTACATCTATATTCTGCTAGTGTATCAGATGTCTCCAAATGGCTTCATCAAGTCTTTCCAAATCCCTTCTCTCTTTTACCATATTTATTTAAGGCAAAATCTTAACTTGGCCCCTTTTGTTGATTCTCCTAACCTCTCTCTAGGTATGCAAAGGTCACCCATTACCACAGTGTGAGACACACAAGCATTAATGCACTATCTCTGTGGAGTCTCAGGGAAGTGTTATGGTCATGCATTGCATAGCTGGGAAAGGGAGTCCAAGGGAATGCTTATATTACAACAAGCTTTCTGGTTTGAAGTACTTGGTAATTTAAAACAGATTATGCTACCATAGGCTTCTGCTGACCCATAACAGGAAAACATGGTGCTTTCAGAAAGGCCAACTTTACCTTTCACTGTTTGCCTGCACTAATCTAAGTATGCTACATAACTGCCTTCTGCATGCCTACAAGCTATGGGACAGTGCTGGTGCCTGTATCCCACCTCTCCTCCTCCCGTCTCCCACCTAGCTTCTCCCAGCTCATCTTTTCATACTTCCTTGCACTACCCTTACCGCCTTACAGCAAGTATTGCCAGTGCCCTCCTGCATACACATATGGACATATCTAATATACAGCTATTAAAGCTCGAAAATGTTTTTAATAATCACTTTGTATTTAATTAAACATGCAACAACTAGCCTATTAGAGTAAATTAAATTAGAGTGAGACATTTGAACAGTGACTAGTGAAGATATCAGTTTCTAAAGCCCTCAGAAGGATGGGGGAAAAAAAATGGATTATGCCAAGGGAAAGGTGATGCTGGAAGACCAGTCCTTTTCAAAGGGGTTTCACAGCCTCTGCATGTATCCTTAGAGAATTTTCACCTTGTAGTGACTTTCTTACCTCTTGCTTGCTGAGAGATGCTCACTTCAAGTGGTTAAAACTCAATAGGTTTTCTAGCAGGAGGAACCTGGTAACAGAAAAATGTAATTTCTCCAAAACATTCCCAGAACTCTTCACTCCTCTGTACCTTTTTTATATTTAAATGAAATATCCTCTTCACCTTGCCAAGAGTTTTACTGGACACCAATTCAGTCAGACTCTACCCCAAGCAGGAGAGGTTCTCCAGCCCTCCACATAGACACTGACTAGTAGAGATTACAAGGAAAAAAGGCTGGAGGAATGTGGAATTAAAGCAGTTAAGGTGCTTAGTAGCCCATTGGAATTAGGTACTCTAGAAAACATCTCTGCGTACCAATTTCAGCTCACTTGATAATTCTGTAGGAGGCTTTGTGCACTTTCACCTATGCCTCATTTTCTCTTATCTGTAAAAATAAGACACTGATGCTAACTTGCCTCCATGCTGCAGTTTGGGATCCCCACATCTCTAGGCACGTGCTGAGTGTGTAACGAACAGAAATGACTTTTTCTCCCTGAGGAAAAAAGAATTAAATAGAGCTTGTAGCAGTCAAGACCACCAATGCAGTTTGGGGCTGCATAGGTAGGGAATCATGTTATGGATGAAGCAATATTACTACTTTGCACGGCAGAATAAAATGCTGTATATACAGCTCTGAGCATTGAAACCATGAGCCTGTCTGGAACAATATCAAGGCACACAGTGCTTTAAAGACACTGCTTTAACTTAGAGAAGGAAGGTTTGATATTCCAAGTTCCAAAAATCACCACAAAGATGTCATTTCCCAGGAGGTAGCCAAAGGCAAGCAAATCCTTTAAATTATGTAAGATGAATAACATGTCCTGGGTGGAACAATCACCTCAACTAGGCTGGCACAGATTGGCTTGACCAAAAAGTTAGAATGGTGTTTATTTCCTGTAGAAACTAAAGTCTGATCATGTAAGAAGAATAACTGGGAGTAAGCAGATAAGATGGTGAAATGCAGAAGAGCAGAACATATTTCTGGCAATAGAGTTCAAGGGTGGTCTCCTAAGGGTAGAGGATGGCAGCCCTGTGGTTTGAAAAACAAGGGATGCTTTTCAACAAGCCCAAGCAAACTGGATGCAAACTATTGCACTTGAAAACCCCAAGACTTCTGCACACAGAGACCCAGTTCTATATCTGGGGTGACTGCTTCTACATATGAATATTCTGCATAGCCATATCTCTGGTTCCTAAGTTGACAAACTCAGTAAGATTGAGTTATCATTAGAGAAAAGGGCTAGCAATCAACTGTCTCAACTGTGGTGTGAACAAAGCACTGTATAGTCATGCTGGGACAACCAAAAAGTACAGGAGTATCAACTGATCTGTTCTAGGAAAAAGTTTCTACTGTCAAGGGTACTGACCAGACAGTGTACCATCATGGATTTAGTCTATCTCTGCCTTCATCCATGGGTTAGTCTGCCCTTGGTTATGCCAGGGTAAAGCCAAGGGAAACAGTCCAGGCTGACACCACCAGCAGTGCACACAATATGGCCCATGCTATCATTCTTCCAGTTTAGCAATCCAAGTCTTGGCTGCAGGATCATAACCTGATGGATGGGTGCAGTGTAGACAATAGCATTCAAAATGCAGCTGCATGAAACACTCCTGATTCTGCTGAACAAGTCAAGCTTATTACAGGATGCATGAAGAAAAAGGAGATTTCAGCAGGCTGTGGAGGCCCACAAGCAAGCAGGCTTTGACTTTACAGCCAACTGGATGGCAGAGAACAAGCTGCAGTCTCTGTCCATGCTGAGTGAGTGCTCTCTGCAGTACCAGGACCAACAGTCCTGGAGCCAAGGAGCTCTATTTGCAGAGCTGGCTGAAAGTTATTGGCAGGGAGCCCATGCAAGCTCGGTAAATAAAGTATCCAGATAATAAAAATACCCAAAGGCACTGTTTAATTTTTCTGAGGGTTCTGATACAGCCAGTAATATTGAGAGGGAACAGAAATCTTGCAGACAGGAACAGGAGCACAGGGCAAAGCCATCCTTCCAGAAGAGTGGAACACAAGGCACCTGGTAGGTCTGATGGCTCACAGCCTGTACAGCTAAATACCTGACACTCATTTATGGGGGGGACAGCCGAAAAGGAAGAGGGTTTGTGTTCAGGAACTAGACTGGGACTTAGGAAAACTAGGCTCCGACAGGAGCTTGTATATTGTAAAACCTGAAAGTCCCCTTGAACCTTAGCTGCAAACTCTTGATGGATAAAAGGGTCAATACTTTGTGTATCCATGACCTAGGAATCCATCAAAGGGGATGGACAGAGAGATACAAGCGACAGGCTGCCTTCCCCTGCAGTCATACTGAAATTAAAGGAGATACTGTGGTAGCAGGCTGCTGCAGTGGAAAAGGGAGATGAGGTCCAATCTGTAAGCAGTGAGTATGTTTTGGGTTTGCTTCCCTCTTTACTAGAGCCTCAGATGGGGGCTCAGTGCACCCTGCAGAGAGGGGGCAAAGGATGTATAAGAGGGCATACTCCAGCCTGGTGACCCACTGCACCCTGGCAGAGATAGTACGCAGCCAGCTGTGCACACCTTGCAAGCAGTGACATGGAAGGGGCCAGCGGATCTTGCCTTTTACTCCCTCCTCTGCCATTTTTCTGGCTGGAGCTGGTCTGGGACTCTGCTTGTGTCAGGGCAGCAGGGACTGCCCACATTTCATCCCACATGTATGCACCCCCTCCTTCCCCAAAATGATCCCTTTCGACTAGAGGACCTTTCTGGATCTCCAAACAGCTCAGCAGATCCTCTTCCTTTTACCATCCCTTTTCCTTGAATGTTCATTTTTCTCTGTAGCCTAGCAACTCAGCACAGACTCAGAATATTAACAACTCCTGTCCCCACACACGATCTTCTCCAGAGGCCTGAAAAATGCGATAGCAGAAAGGCTGAGAGGGGTAGGAGCAAGCACAAGAGATGTAGGGAGCATGCAGGGAGCCTCTACCAGCATTCAGAAACAGCAAAGATATTCAGCTGTCGTATCTGCCACCTTCACTTAACATGTACATAACATATAGAGCTATATATAGCCCCATTTATTTACATATTCAGATAGAGACACGACATGCACGTACTTGTATTTGGATCTAGGTTCTATATTGAGGTGCTGGCACTCTTGCACACATACACTCTCTATTGCTAGATGCTTTAAACGTCTATATGACAGGATGTCAGAAGGTCAGATTCTCAAGATCTAATTTGGTTTTCAGTCAAACCAGATGAAGCTTTCACTTGTGGGAAGATACTTTACCATTCTGCAGTAATCCTCTCCAATGCTACAGCATTGCTACTGAAACAGGTGGCAGTTTGGAACATTGCTCTCAAATACAGAGAGCTTTTTAAATATATAGATATAAAAATATATATATATAAAGGCTGTGGGAGTTCTGCCTGTGTAAAAACCTGAATAAAAACTTAAGCAGGAAAAAAAAAGACATTTTTATCCTGGGCAAAGTTTTCTGCAGTAGCAATTCTAACTACTACAGGAATGCTGGGGTGCAAGCTGAAGTGGTTCATACCACCACCATACAACATTGACATGTTCAGATCTAAAGATAACTTGGCTGATACAGGAACAGATGGAACACTGCAATACATAGCACTGTTCAGCTGAGAGCACGCTGCAAACTGTATAGCCATAGACTCTCATCCTCTCCAACATGACTTCTCTCCTGCCATGGAGTGGAGTGACCTACGAAATGCAGAGTGAACTTAGTCTCTTCAGTGAGAGCACAGAAATGTTCTCATTTGGGAAATCGCCTAGTGAGCAAAACATGTGAACTCTGTTTCTCAGTACTGGAGCAGCGTTGACTCAGCCCTCCTGAGGCTTGAACTTGTGATACTGGAGGACTTGCAGAGCTGCTCCTTAGGGATAACAACATCATGGAAAGATGCACAGGGGGAAATCATTTGCAACAAGCAATGCCACATTTTATTCATGCTGCAAAACCCAAGGTCTAGGCTAGGAATCAGCCAGTCTACCCAACAGCTTTCCCATAACCAAGAATTTCCAGTTATGCAAAGGGCTTTCTGCAAACTCACCCATTAAGATATCATGTGAATGCTACAAAACCCCTAGGAAGAAACCAGCATGGTAGAATAGAAAGCCTCAGGGGCAGAGTCTCATTCTCTAGTCCAGTAGTTCACAGTCTTTCTTCTTCTGAGAGCTTGTTTCAGCAAGGTTTCCACAGTTCACCATTTATTGATCTATGTACATGGTAAAATCATGCAATTCAGCCAATGAAAATATTTCATTCAAGGACATCATTAATGTTCAAAATATCAGACCACTTCAGCACAACCATAGGAAACCCCTGTATAGGGGAAGCAATAAAGCTGTTCCCTCTCACATGAGGACACCTCCAGGAAGTACAGTGGCAGGGACCTGGCAGGACTGCTGCTTTACCAGACTGCTCTCTGCTACACATGCACTGAGTCCTTGAGACCTCTGTCTCAGAAGGAATTGCTGGTGCTTTGTCCAGATCCTAGCTTTCAGCTGGCCACAGGATTTGAAGAGACTGTATGGTGACCTTTGGGTTGTTACTTAGCAACCTGAGTCTAAGATGTAGTGAATTTACTGGGCTGCCTGCAGTCAAGCAACACCAGGACCAAGGCCATAGGGAGAATTTTGTCATAGGAATAGAATAATCTGTGAAATATTATGGAAGACAGATTTTTTCCCTTCTACAAGTTACCATAAATGCAGTAGACATTGACATATGAGTCACACTGACCTATTTTCTAGTTTTTAAATCGGGACAATATCTTTGCAACCAATTTCAGAACCAATGAATGGGGAGCACTTCAGGCTCCTTCACAAGTTTGCTTTATTCTTAACTATTTTGTGCAAGAACCCTACCCTCTTGTGGAAGGACCATCCCTGTCTTTCAGGCAGAAAGAGGACCACTGCTTCTTTAAACTTCAGCATCCACTCGCCCATACCATCACACTGCAGAGAACCCCTGAGGCCAGATGCTTTACTTGTCCTCACGCACTACCTTAGTCCAAGGGATCTTTCAGCACAATCAGTGGGTTCTGTTAAAGAAAAGCATAATGTGGTGTGAGCAGATATCCACATCTGATTATTGACTTTTTAGACTGTATCAGTGCTGGTGAAAGTCACCCTGAGCCTCAGCAGTCACAGGGTGTCACCACTGTGAGGACAGACAAAGTAACCTCAAATCTAGCAATGGCAGATAAGATGGGTCCCTGACATCTGCTTTGTTGCAAAGATGTTTCTAGGAGTTCAGTAGATTTCTACTCTTACCATCTATCTAGATGAGCCACAGAGCAGGCTGTTGTACCTCCTGCCTGCAAAAGAGACCAGCTCAAAGCTGCTATGTCTAAAGTGGTTTGGAGGTTACTCTCCACCCAGCTACCACCGTCTTTTATTTCTCCAAACATCCCTCTAGCAGAAGGAAAAAGCATCAAGATGCTGTTGCTTTCCTTCAGCTAGCCAAGCACAAGCTAATTCCTATTGCTGCAGAAGCAGAAATGTGAGAAGGCCACCAAGGTGACTATATGTAACTGATGGCAGCTTGCACAGGACACTGCAGAAAACCATTGTGCAGGACTGCCCTTTGCACCCCCTGGTAACTCTCCCCTTCAGGAAGATGCTGTTTCAGACGTTCAGAACTGCCACTGTTTGATTTCCCAAGCAAACAGCCATCCAATGCATTGCGGCCCTGCACACCAGGACTTTAAGTGACAATAGCTGCATGGCTTAAGTTGTACTGAAACAATCATCGGCAGAGGAAGGCGCAGACACTTGCCAGCACTGAAGAAACCTTCCATCTCAGCTGCATGTTTGCAATACCTTAGTTTAAATCACAGAACACAGAAGCCCCCAGCATGTGAAAAAAGCACATAATCCCTACCTGTCCATGCCAGCACAGCGCCTGGGGATACCTCACCGTAAGTCAGAGCTGTACCATTCTTACCATGCCACACTGGTAGGATCAGGCCCTTCTCCAGCTCAAAGGCCCCACAGCATCCTCTGCTACGTGCAAAACTACCATGCCAGGAGCCTACAGCAATCCAACAGGACTACAGCCCCTGCAGTACCATTACAGCACACCATCATTAGCTCAGCACCAAAGCTGCCTCTTAGTTTTACCATATTTTGGCAATCTTCAATATTCAGCAGCCTTAAATACCAAGATGTAATGTGGTGTACATACATGTACACACATACTCTCAGTTTAGATACTACAGGGCTGGAGATACTCTAGGCTACAGGGAAACATTCACAGCACTGGAAAGTCATGTCATACTTGTATCTCATAGCATATAACTCCAGAAACCTCTGACTGTAGGATTTAAATACTTTAACCTTTGCTTTTTTAAAACCTTTGGATATCCAGGGACTGACTAGGAAATATCTGTATGTCATTTCTCCATTGAAAAGAAATGGCAACAAAACAAAACACTTTCAGTTACAAATAAGAAAAACACTGATATATTTGAAGAGAATATATGGTAATATAAGGTACAGTATAAGAGTAGAAACCTCTTCTTAAAATCTTGTTTTTTAAAGCTCAAGACATCTATACCAATGGAAAATCCTTTTCAGGGGCATATTGCAGCAAAGTTCTTTCTGTCTGTTATTGCAGGCATACAGAGGCTCTGCTGAGGGTCCTTAAAGGCTACTGCCAAAGCTGCATCATCGCCAAGGAAACCAGGGTTTTGCATACATAATTTGACTGTCAGAACAGTTTGGGAATGGATTGGAAATCATGCATCCACATCAGTGATCCCACATGGATATATATTTTCTTGCCTTTCCCTTCCCCTTTCCTGAAAGGGCCCAAATATCAAGAGCTCTGACCAGGAGAATGTACAGCCTAAGAGGCTGCTATGTTGTGTACCAAAGAAAGCCTCTTGTATGGAGCCTAGCCATCCACACTGCCTTCTTTCATCAACTACATGCAACATACAGCAGAGTCAAGCACATATATTACTATGCATGGTTTACACTGAAATTGAGATCCAACTAGTCAGCGCACATTCATACTCCAGTGAAAACAGAACTGCAAAGCCTGATCAGGACAGATTCCACTACACAGGCTATTTCAAGCATGCCTAATAGATGGAAAATGTGATGTAGTGAGAAGAGTGATGCCCCACTGATGATGGCATAACAGGTTGTAAGAGCAACTGTCCTGGTAAAGAAAACCCCTACACACAACCTGATCCACTTTCTTTTGGATTAAAAGCCAATTTAAAACTCTTGCAGCTCATTGCTGTCTTGGGACATGCTTTACATCTCTCATGAACAGGGAAAACTTCTTTGCCTAACAAGACAGCTTGTTTTTCAAGCAAGCTTCAGGAAGTTGGGAAATAGCAGACATGATGCTTCCTTCCATAACCCCCAAGAGATCCAGTGCAGTATGCCAGTGCGAGTGCAGTCACTCCAACAGGACAGTAGTGTGGCAACAGGTGATACAGGAGTAGGGAGCAGGAGGCAATGAAGCGAATCATCAAGATCAGCTTTGCCAAGCATCCTGCACCAACCTCTAACCTATCTGCACTGCAGACTGTCCCCCAGCAAAAGGTACTGCCAATCCCACAGGCATCGTTCCTCTAACACGTATATTCCTGCAAACATTTCTATTTGGAAGTCTGGTTTCTTATACTAGCCCTCTACAACAATCCTCTTATAACTTTTCAACTTGTCACCAGGTTTATAAAACTTTAAAGCTAGTGCTATAACAAACTGAAACAATGTTATTGCAGATGTAGGAGAGCATCTTGGGATGAATAAATTATAGGAGCCACAAAGAAATCACAACTATAACGGCTGGATGCTCCAAGCTGTCTATGCTGTGCAGATACACAGAAGGGAGCAGGTTTAGGACTGTACAGATCATAGGGCAAGAAAATTCAATGGCTCAATGTCCAGATGGAGATCAGTTATGAGTGGTGTCCCTCAGGGGTCCATACTGGGACCACTGCTGTTCAATATTTTCATCAATGACATAGACAGTGGGATCGAGCGCACCCTCAGCAAGTTTGCAGATGACACCAAGTTGAGTGGTGCAGTTGGCACGCCAGAAGGACAGGATGTCATCCAGAGGGACCTGGACAAGCTGGAGAAGTGGGCCTGTGTGAACCTCATGAGGTTCAACAAGGCCAAGTGCAGCGTCCTACACCTGGGTCAGGGCAATCCTCGGTTTCAATACAGGCTGGGGGATGATGTGATTGAGGGCAGCCCTGCGGAAAAGGACTTGGGGGTACTGATGGATGAAAAGCTGGACATGAGCCGACGATGTGCGCTTGCAGCCCAGAAAGCCAACCATATCCTGGGCTGCATCAAAAGAATCATGGCCAGCAGGTCGAGGGAGGTGATTCTGCCACTCTGCTCTGGTGAGACCCCACCTGAAGTTCTGCGTCCAGCTCTGGAGTTCTCAGCACAAGAAGGACATGGAGCTGTTGGAGCAGGTCCAGAAGAGGGTCACAAAAATGACTAGAGGGCTGGAGCACCTCTGCTATGAGGACAGGCTGAGAGAGTTGGGGTTGTTCAGCCTGGAGAAGAGAAGGCTGCAGGGAGACCTTATAGCAGCCTTCCAGTACTTAAAGGGGGCCTATAAGAAAGACAGGGACAGACTTTTTAGCAAGGTCTGGAGCAATGGTTTTAAACTAAGGGAGGGCAGATTTAGACTGGATTTAAGAAAGAAATTTTTTACAATGAGGGTGGTGAGGCACTGGAACAGGTTGCCCAGAGAGGTAGTGGAGGCCCCATGCCTGGAAACATTCAAGGTCAGGTTGGACGGGGCTTTGAGCAACCTAATCTAGTTGAAGATGTCCCTGCTCTTGCAGGGGGGTTAGACTAGATGACCTGGTCATCTTGGATTGGAGGTCCCTTCCAATCCAAAGCATTCTATGAAAACTGAAGCATTATGAAGGGTAACCATCTCTTATTTCGAATGCATACAAAACTTCTGGTTGTTTTTCTTATTGAAATAGTTCATTAATGTTTGAAGGGAGTCTGAACTGTCTGCTGTTAGAAAAACATGTCCCCAGAGATTACCTAGAGAGAGAAGGCTACAGTTGGAAGTATTAGCTTCTAGACCCACCATGCAGCAAGTACAATATATCCTGAACAGCCCAGTCCTCAGTTGTGTGTTGAAAGGACATGCAGGAGTGGGGAAAGACTTCCAGCTCTTTCTGAAGCCATTAGATACCATCAGAATCGGATTCACCAAAGCAGGGTGGTTGAACCAGACCATTAAGCTGATAGTGACTTTGGGCAGCATTCAGACCACATACCACAAGGACAGAAACCTGCATGCTGCTTCAGCTGCAGAGTGATTTGAGCTCCACGCTGCCAGTGCTCTTCATTCTTCTGGGTCAGAAGTACTGCTAGACTCCTCAATAACTTGGGCACCATACAGGTCTGAACATAGCACTGTCCAAGTACCCCTATATGCCAACAAACATCTATAAATACCTGCATGTTGTTCCATGCTTACTGCAATTCAACCACCTGTAGCAAAATGGCATTTACCAGATAACTTATCCAGCCCATTTCCTTTAAGGAGAACTAGGAGATACCATCCTTCCAATCTTTGCAGATCATCTGAGCTACTGAACATTGTTATGAAGACGTTCCTCCTTTCAGCCTGCCTTTAAATCCCCAACTTGCAAATTCATACAGGGTGTGAAAAGACTCCAGCTAGGCCTTTCATCTTCATGGCTCAGCACTTCCCAGAGGGTCTGCCAGTCAAATGTGCCCTCCCCAGTACCTATTTGGCCTGGCCCCTGGCATCCTTTCCCAGGCATTTCAATTGATGTCGCTGATCTTGGCTCAGCAAATAATCCTTCTAATCACTGACAAGAACAGAGGCTGCAGCTCAGCATTACTTAGCAGGGCTAAGAGGAGTACACAGTAATAAAGCATTACTCTAGCAAGTGAGCTTGAAAATACAGCTGACCACACACAGGCAGCAGCTGCAATGAACAAGAAGGTGCCATTGTTTTAAAATAAGGACTGTAGTTTTGGTCCCTCATCATTGGGAGATCATTACAGAGCCAGCACGGTACCTGTGAAAGTCCTGCACCCTGGCATGACTCCATCTTCTGAGCACAGTATCTGGGCACGGCCCCCAAGGAGACAGAGATGCATCGCCTTTGTATAGCAAGGCACCAGAAAACATAGCATGTACAGGCAGCTGCAAGCATTCTGTATATCAGAGCGTCTGGGAACTTCCAGCATAAAGACATAACTGTGTTGCCTTTGCAGAGAGCCCTGTATCCTCCAGGATTGAAATGTCACCAGATCATCATTTTGGGAATACAGTTCTCATGGGAGTGAAGGCAAGGAGTGCTCCTTAGATCATGGGTGGAACTGTTTTCCTCCACAACACCGCATCCAGCTGGACTCCTGTGGAAAACAACTTTTTGAATCATGCAACAGCTAGTCACTGACAGCACTTGTTCCCTGCCATCATGCAGCCAGCAGACAGCAAGGGTGCCAGGGAAAGGCATGGGAGAGCTGGGGGCTCTCCTCAGCCTGCCCAGCCCCAGCACCAGGGCCATTGTTCCCAAAAGGATGTCTGAGGATTAATTAATTATCCTACAAGGGGCAGTAAGTAATAACACTCCTTGTGGAACAATAGAAGCTATTTGGTTGCCATGACAACCCAGCTTCACTTGTGTGCCTTTAATTTATTCATTGCACAGTCCCTTTCCCAATCACACATGATGCCAAAAAATGCCTTGTTTTTCTTGCCAGTATCCATGTCCAGAGCAGGGGTAAGACACAGCCCTTTCCCCAGGGCATCTGTCACACAGAAGAATGATGCACATAAAATCCCTTCAGCCTGGAAACTTACATCACATGAGAACTCTTCTGCTCCCTAAATGTTTGTCCTTTAAGATGATTCTGATTTTTTTAACCCCTTTTTGAAGCTGCCTCACCATGGTGCTCATAGATATTGATCAGGTTCTCACATATAGCCACTTTATCCCCTATTCCCCCGCCCCAACACATGTAGGAAGGATGGGCAGGAGATTATGCTTGTCAAGACAAACAGAGCTCCAGGAGGGTTAATCAAAAGCCCAGAAGTGACATGCCTTCACAGTATCAACAGGAGCATGGAATGGACAGTGCTTGGTGCCCAGCCTGATCACAGCCATGCCACAACCATCAAAACACTCAATGTCCATCAATAGTGCTGCCCAAATTCTGCAAGATCCAGAACAGCATGTGGATGAAGATCTATGCCAGGAAACCTGCTCTGCCATGCACCCCACGGATATTATTGTTGCTGTTTCTCCCGAGCCCCGAGCATACACATTTGGCCTCAGCCATCCTGTGGCAGAGAGAAGCAGGTGTTCACTGGAGAGGGGAGAGCATCACATTCCCATGGCAAAGGTTGAAAAGTGTTGCTAAGAGAATGGCTACTAGCCTAGGACACAGCATGCCTGGCCACAGCTGCTCACAACAGGTGTATGACAAACCACTTGATCAACCTTTATAGTCCAAGGACACACCTCCAGCAGGAGGTTCATCCTGAACCAGCCTCTGCAGTGCTCAGCTACCTTCTCAGGTCTACAGAGGAAGATCAGGGCAGTTGTTACAGGTAAATTGAGAATGAAATCCCTCACTCACTCCCAATTACGTTTGTGTGAGCTGGGGTCTTAAGTTACAGGCCCAGACCCTAAATGGTTCATGCTGGCTCTAGCAAGGAGGGTGACAACTGGTTCATCAGATGGGAAAATTCAGGTCCAAGTTGAGATTGGGGGAGGAAATGACTCAAAGTTGAGCTCTGCCCTGACAAGGGAAAGATAGATGGAGCTAAGTTAAGCCATCTGGCTCTTCTAAGTTGAGCCTAACCTCAAGCACAGCTACCCAATGCAATGGGGACATAGGTCTGTACCTGAATTTCCGATTGTACATACTGTCCAGTGTCACTGTTACTAGATTGAGGTGTAACATGCCACACAGATAATTACAGTAATGGCGGGATGATAGCAGAGAGTCTGAAAAGAAACTTCCATATGAGAACGTGAAGGTTCATGGTTGGCCCTTCACCCTGGGTCGTATCAACATATGCATTCAGGATTTTCAAGCAGTTTGGAAATCAAAACAACTAGTCAGATTGTCTCGCTTTCCCTCCTCCCCGCCCATGCAACAGCAGAATAGCTGGTGGGCCAGAGAAACAGGCAGGAGAGTCCAGAAACAGATAAATAACTAGGACAGGAGCACTGGGAGACCAAGGTTTTAATTGACTTGAACAGCAAGAGCTCTAAACTGGCCTAGGAGTCTCCTGCATGGGTCAGGAACCAAGAAACAGGACAGCTGCTGCCAGGAGGTCCCTACCAGCCTTCCACTCCACTCAGCCTCTTGGAAAGGAGAGAAGTTTGGAGGAAAAGCCTCTGGAGAGGAGGAAAGAAGGCAAGGTTAGGCAACGATCAGCACAATCCATGTCCTCTGCTGGACGCTAAGGGCTTCTGAGAGACAGCACAGGCCTGGATGTGTACCCAAACCATGACAAAAACAATAACAAATTTCACCCCAAACCATTGCTATCTAAGCAGATAAATTTTTTCTTCTCTGTGGTATGAAAAGCTCCAGTCTATCAATGCCACCCAAAACCAGATTTCCATTACACGTCTCCCTTTCCAGTACAGATCTCCAAACAAATGCCAAATTACCACCAGCAAGCATGAAAAGCCACTGACTGTTTTTCAACTTGGCAGGCACAGGCTGACTGTAAAGACACCACTACCTTTGTGTCAACCAAAAAATACAACTCGCATCTACTCTTTTAAGGCATAAACATTAGTGGCTCCCAGAGGTGGCTATGCAACCATCACAGAAGGATAAGGGATGAGAATCTACTCTAGATAAGATGCCACTAGCTCCGGAGCTGCCAGCAGAGATCCCCCATCCACATGTTCACAGATAACACCAGGGATACTTCAGTGTGCCAGTACAGACAATCACTAACCCTACTAGAAGTTACACCACATTAGGAAGTGAACTACAGTCTTTCAGCATGTCCAACCACATCACAAGTACCACCAGCAGGGGTAGGTGTGTACCACAGAGGTCCCACATGCCAGTCCTGTCTTGCAAGTGTTATTTCAGTGAGTTCAGGATTGTTTCAGCCTGGGGCTGGGCTGAGGCTGTGGGGACAACTGACAGGCAGTCCCAGTGACACAGGCCACTCATCAGGTGGGAGGAGCAAGGCTCACACTGAAATCAGTATGCTGAGAAAGAAATTAGGAAAACACACCCTTATTTCCTATGGCCCAGTTAAGTGTTTTATTTTCTTTTTCAGCACACTACACGTGGAGAAATCATCCTTGAATTCCTTATGCTTTAGTGAGGAAGAATTCTGTCTTAAATCAGCATTCCCATCACCCCACAAAATTCTGTGTTCAAAGCAGAAGAAAGAGGTACTTCTTCAGTACCAGACAAATGTCACTCTTCAACTTCCCAGCTGCAGGGAAGATCTGTAGTAGGAGGTGAAGGAAGTAGGGGTGTGACTACCCTGCTTTTCAGAAGGACACCCTGAAATCTCAGATGGCTCCAAGAAGCCATTGTCTTGGAAGCACATCTTGACCAGAAAATGGAAGAACAGTTTATTAGGCTTTTTTTTTTTTTTCTTTCCAAACTTACCATGTTGACTTCAGAGATCTGGTCAATGCTGGAGATATGGATGCTCATTCCCACTGTGACAGGGTTACCTGAAACACAAATGGACTGGATTAGGACCATATTCAAACCCTCCTCCCTTGTCTGCTATTAAAGAATTGCCTAGAAATGCTTGGATATGATTTAAAGTAGCCTCACATTCCCCAGGTGTCAAGAAATGGTTCCAAGTCACATGTGCTCAAATGATTAGAGAAGAGTACATTTCTTTAACTCCCAGCCTTACAGACTCCCCCTAGAAGTAGTGCAGCCTAAGCTTGATTCCTTAATTCCTGGAAGTTAATTACCCCCTAGTTATACAATTATCTCTGGTTATTCCAAATAATGCCTTCAGAAGCCATCAGCAGGCTCCCAATGGACTTGCATAAGGTGTTACTGATTGACCACACAAAGAACATAGCAATCAAGCCCATGCAACACATGGGCAGGAAAGATACTCCAGCTCACTCCTCCATCACTCTGTCAGCTCCGAGTGCTCAGTCTGAAAACTCCAAGTGAATTTTAATATCCAAGATATTAGGCAAGTACAGGGACCAGATCTATGAAGTGAGAAAGCAACATTTGTATAGTGGCTTTTCAGAGCAGAGCAGCACTTAGATTAGAGAACAGATTCCCTATTTTACCATGGGCATCAGGGCACATGTCACCCCACATCCTCTTGCCTGCAGCCACAGAGCTGTGGTAAACATCTGTGCACGGGTTTGCTGGGAAATTCAGATATTCCCTTACCCAGTGACCAAGCTACACTCATGCAGCAGTAAGTGCCACTGACTGCAGCATGCAAGATGAGCTTGTGAAGAAACACCGTACAAGGGCAGTCACAGCCAGACCTATTGCCCTCTCTTGCCCAAGTGCAGCAAGAGCTGTATTACCACTTCCCACAAACCTGTAGAGTCAGGGCAGAAACCAGCCATTTCAGCCAATTCTTCCAGATGTGTGGGCATCCCAGCTAGATCCAGACTCATATCCAGTTCTACTTAAGGCCCTCTGACTAGCAGCTCCCACAGCCAGGCAACAGGACAGCCCTTTCAGTGGGATTTAAGCCACATAAAACAATTTGCAGAGATACACATCCACTACCAAAACCAGCAAAAAACCTCCTGTAGCTTGAGGTGGAGTTTGAGTGCTACCCCTCTCCTGCCATCCCCACAGCCCGAGCACAAACCTAATCCCACCATGAGCAAAGCCCCTCTTCTCGCATATGCAAGGTGGAAAATGATTCCTTGCAATGCAGTACTAGAAAGGGAATGGCAAGCAGTTATGCCACTCAAGTTATTAACTCTTCCATGGACTCATTAGTAGATCTAAGTGCTGAAATATTTACAGATAATCATGAAATGGCTTAGAAAGTAATTAGGAGATTGGGGGAGAGGGGAGAACCACACAACTGGAAATTAAGTGATTTTTTAATTATGTGTTACCAGAAGTAGGGAAGCAGTGTCATTAGGGCTGCCTTGTGATTGGGTGTACTGTAAACCGAGACCCTCTGCTGCAAATTAAGCGGCATTATCCTTTAATGGAATATGAACAACACTGAAAACATCAGAATCAACAACTGTAATTAGGCTCTGCTATGTAAATCTCCTTAAAGAGGCAGTGCTCTTCTCCAGCTCACTGTCAGGGGTGCCAGAGGCAGGGGTGCTCAGGAGACCTTGCAGAGCCTCTGAAAATCCCTACAAGGGTATGCTCCTAACCACATCTTTGCTGTACAGCTACATTCATCTTTCACAAGGGAACCAGGTGGGAAAATAACCAAGAGTCACTCTGGGGAGAGCTGATTCTCCTGCATCCTCCCTTGCGCCAGAGGCTGACAGTGGCACAGGAAAGATTTTAAGGAAGTCTCATTTTGGTAGCTTGTCTTTTTTTCTGAAATCAGGGCCTTGTGATAGAAGCCATAGCAGGAGGAGGAAGTCACCGCTGCCCTGAGGATCTTACAGACTAATTGGTTACAGGAGGAAAGATGGGGCCACGCACAGGGCTGCAGCAGAGCTGGGGAGAAGCCAGCTCCTGACTCCTGAGCCTTTCTGCCATTCAATGTTGTTTCCTCCAAGAGTTGCCCTACTGCCTGCTTTGCTTCCAATCTGTCACCACCAGTACTTGTGTCACTGGTTATGTGTCCCCTCCTTCCTCAGTGCAAAAAGTGGTTCTTGCCCCACCCCGCTGTGCAGGAGACCCACTGAAACCACCAGGCTGGGTGGTTATAGCAGGGAAGCACTGACAGTGGTGATATACAAATATTTGTCAAATACAGAGTCTATCCAATCTAATCTATCTGTCTAGACATTTGTGCTGTGTTCATCACCATGGTATCTGAGCGCCTGAGGTCATGCAGTGACTCAATGTCAGAGCCGTGGATAAGATCCAGACCTCTTGACTCCCAGCTCCAAGACAAACACTGGAGTGAAGATCAACCACACCGCTCCCCGTAGCCTGGGCTCAGCTGCACCCAGCTCCCATGCACACTCAGCAATGTTCCTTTTGGCCACTCTGGGCACTGCCAAGACCTCTACATCCCATCTATCATGGCAAATGGGAGGCTCCACTGCCCGCTTGGAACCCCTGGGGTGTGTGCCCATCAATCCACAAGCAGAAGCGTATGATTGTCATACAAACACTCCAAAGATGAAGGAATGCAAAGTCCTGCCTTTACAGGACCTACTCTCAGCTTGATCACAGGGAAGCCATTTCACCTTCTCCATCCCTGTTTGTGAAGACTGGCTTGCAGTCTCCTCAGGACAGGGATGCAAGAGCATGTACACAGCCAACAGGAAAAGCATGCCCTAACTCTTACTGCAGCCCAACAAAAAACTAGACCGGTTGGTGTCCAACATTCAGGCTGTAAGTAGTACACAAAATAAACAAAGGACATCAATTCTGCCAAAGTTAATAGCTTCAGGCAAGAGGGATACAAAAGTAGGGTATTTAAAATATGGGATAACGTCATCTGTAAATTTGTCCAAAAAGGCAGAACTCTGCATTTGTGGATCTGAGACAAGGCAAAAGCAGCAAACCTGATATTAAAGGTCCATGGTTTTATCTGTGCCTTGCCAATGAGTGCAAAAAAATAGACCTCCTCCCCTTAAAGAAAAAGCTTATGCCTAGAAAAGATTTGTAGGCAAGATCACGAGTGAGGGAGTGTGAGAAATTCTTCCACTTTCACCAGTGAACAGCACCCTCACGCATCCCCATTTCTCACCACCACTGGAGAAATCACCAACATTTTATCCAGAAGGTAGTTTGATGCCTGTGAAAAATGTACTCAGGAAGTTAGAAGGGAAGCAGACAAAAGAGTTATAATAAAACCTGTCCTTTTTCTGCAACTGATACTTGTCAAATATAAAAACAGTCAAGGTAGAGAACAAGTTGTGCTAATCTGCAATATTTTCCCAGCAACCAGTTATTACTTTCACATTTTATTTTATAATGCTTAAAAGCCCTAGAATCTAGAGTCACATTGCTACAGAAGTAATTCCTATGGCACAACTGCAGAGGAAAGGTTGTGTTTCCAAGCCTGTGTCTGCCTGCACTACAGCCAGAGGTGATCACAGCCTGAATCCAGACATCTCTTCCAGATCTCAGCCTGGTAGCTCAGCTGCAGAGAGCAGCAAAGACAATAGCACAAAATTCAGTGTCACAGGTCTCCAGACAGTGGATGTTTACTTGGGCAACTGCCCTGTACTAATGTCCAAGCTGCCCTCTCTTCACTCCTACCCAAGAAATTTAGACTAGAGCAAGCTTGGGTTTCTCTGCCATCAGATCTCCAACTGCAATACAGACACAGCCAAAAAGACTCAAAAATAATGGACAGATAAACAGAGCTTACTTTATATTATCATCCACTGAAGCCACACCATTTTTATGAACTACGGCCAATGCTTTGAGGAGTCTGGTTCATGCATTTCTGACCACATGAACTTGGCAATGCTGGCAGAGCCAAGGCTTGTGGTTGCTAAGGGACAGGCATCAGCCTCAAACCTACCCTTTGGCCTAAACTACAGGAACAAAGGCACTGATAGGGATCTTAGGAGGTTGCACAGCCCATATCTTTCATGGAAGCAGACCAGAGTTTCTTCAAACCACCAGTGTCAGAATTCCACAGCTCCCCTGGACAATCTTTTCCAGCATTTCACTGCACTGAAGGCTTTTCCTAAATATCCAAACTAAACCTTCTCTGCTGTGTAAACGTAGTTTTGTCTCCAATTTCGCCCCAATGCTAGTGAAAGAATAAATTAATCATCCTTCCTTAACAACAGCTTTTATGTGCTGAGAAACCATTACATCCCTCTCCCTCCCCCACCAACACTGTCTTGCCTAGATTAAATGCACCTGATTTCTTCAACCTCTCCTCAGAGGTCGTGTTTTCTAAAGCTCTGACAATTAGCGCTGCTCTCCTCTGGCCTTTTGCCAGTTTGTCTACATCTCTATTTTAAAGCATGGTGTCCAGAAACCAGCCGCTGAAGCAAAGATGACATGTCACCAGTACAGAGAAAAGAAAAAGCAACCTCTCATGTACACCATTCCCACAGAAGCCTCTCCTAACCCACTGCACCCATCCTGGGAGCTGCTCACTTTGTGTAGGTTAGAGATGTTAAAGGGGCAGCCTAGCTCTTGCTGTTAGAGTGCATCACACATGCAGGAAGAGAGAGTGCAACACTGTCTCTTTTGGACAAGAGGGAAGATTATTCAAAACAGCTTTGTGCATGAGGCCCAGCGTTCCCTGCTTCACCCTGCCTGTGGCATCACCAGTCTTTGAGATCCCTGCAGCAGCAGGAAAGCTGCTTTAAGGTCTGCTGCTGAGTAAACAAAGCCAACCGGAGAAAATTAGATGTTTCAGCCACTAAACCTACATATAGAACAGGTCTGTGCCTTACCCTGCAATGGTAAATACCCACAGGCATAAGACTCCATCCATGCAAAACCCTGCTCCTCATCCCCAGCTCTCCCGAAGCCAGAGGACAGTAGTGGCACTAGAGCCCAGAAACAGCAGGTCTCAGACAAGGTTGCCCAGCACTGGCTGGCAGAACTATTTCTGCAAATGCAGGTTGATAGAGGCAGGCATGAAGAGAGCAAGGTTTGCTGATATATGTAGCTACAGGACTGCAGTGCCTTACTTGCATTTTCAATGACCCCCCACACCAAACAGGATCAGCAGTTAGGATATTCTCAGGCTTGCCAAAGGCATGACCAGCACACAGACTGTAATTTCACTCTCAGGACTTTTTCCTTCAGCCTTATCCCCACTTTCCTGAACAAAGGAAAACTGTTCAGTATCTGTTTGCTCTTTCTGCAGAAAATGGTTTGCCCAAGCCACTGCCTCTGCTTTGTTCACAGCACTGAACCTCAGGGCACCCTGGCTTTACGTTTACAACTTAAAACCATGACCCACGTCACTGCTACGTGCAGCAATGAGTTGGTTATACAAGGGCTGACAGACATGGTTAGTTAGGAGGCAAGAGCTCCCAGGTAATCAGAGGTGCAGAAGGCAGCACATTCAGCACTGAGGAGCTGCTGCCTGGATGCCACCATACAATCTCTTAAGAAATCCCTCCTGAAACAGATACCCTTGAATAATTTTCAGGTGATGGACTAATTAGTCTTGGGCCATAGTTTTTTTAAATCCACCAAAAAGTTAACTCAGAGGCCAGCCTACTATCAGGACACTCAAATTCACTGTGGAGGAGTTCTATACCTACCCCCCAGGACAGGGAGAATGAAAATGCTCCTGGGTTTTCACCATATAGGAGGATTGTAAGAAGAGTTCACAAATTGCTATCTGCATAATAGCTGTGCTCACAGATCAAGACTGAGGCTCTGCTACAGCAGTTAATAGGAGAATGTCTAAAAGATGCCATCCCAGTAGGCTAAACAAGCCAAATCACAAAAGTTTCCCAACACTAATTTTCCTGTTCCTTTCCTTTTTTTTTTAGCTTACGTACAGCATCAAGCACAAACTCAGTAAGTTTTAACACTGCTTCAGGAGCAAGAAAAGTTGACCATGTATCATGAAAGCAGAAATGTTTTGGGAACCACTTTGATCCAGCATCTCTGATTTGCAGTGACATCTAGAAAAGCCGAGTTCAGCAGGGTCTCTTAAGAACCTACTTAAACTTTTCCAACAAAATATAGGTTTAAATACCCATTAAACACTTTCCAACCTTTTTTCCACTTGGTTTTTTACTCTTATTTCCATTACCTCTCCTCAACCTGCAGCCACTGCTGTGCACTAAGCTTGCCAGGCTCAGCACATCAACCAGGAGCAAACACATTCAGAGGCTGATATCAAAGCTTTTCCCCTACTCTTAGCAGGTGATTCCATGACGTCTGTTGGATTTAAAAGAGCAAAGCATACCATGACATTACACTTTTGGCCACTGTTGTACATTACCAGAAAGAGAGATGGTCTCATGACAAGTCAGCAAATATGATGTTGTCTTCTTGTCTGTGGGGGAATAGGGAGTATGAGGGACTTGCTGCTGCTGAGGACTCTTCCTCATGAAGCAAGCATGGTATTTTGGAGCTGAAAGACAGGGCTCTGGTGTCCAGAATATCTGGGACTGTCAATGCCTGCTACTTCCCCACAGATTTGTTGTTCTGCAGGGGCAGGAGGGGTATCTACCACCACTGATTCTCATGGGGATTGAAGCCAGTCTCCAAGTAGGTCTGGCAGAAAACAGTTTCTTCTGCCTGACAAGTTTCCTGCATTTTGCCATGCTTCTTTAGGGAGTGCTCAGCACTTTTTAAGCCACTGAGCCTGTGCACAGAACAAGATTGTGCCTAACCTTGCTAGGCTTCCTATCCATCCACATCAGACCAGACACAGCAGTACCCTGTGCAAGGAGGCTAATGAGGATTTCCAGCCTGTATCATTCTGCTCTCCTGGCAGCCTGGATTTTCACCTCATCCAGTCAGATGACTGAGTTTGCACTATTCATTTAAGAAGGGGGAATACTAGGGACTTCCCAAGAGAAATGAAAAGTTAGAGTAAGCTCTCACCAAGACGGTGATATCAAGGACAGCACACAGGTTTGATGGAACATCTAAGGGAGAGTACAACCATAGCATAGCTCTTGAGCAAACCTTTGGAATATCCACACTGAACAAATGAAGAGCTTCAATAAGAGACAGCCTTTCCTCCAAGCAAGCAATGAGGCCAATTCTTCACCAAGGAGCCAAGAGACACAGCACTTGCAGAGCAGGCAGAACTGGCCACTCAAGTACTTCTATCCTGTGATGCTCTTTGCAAACACATGTTAACCTTGATAATGGCAGCCATATTTCCAGCATGTTGTCAAATGAAGCTGTCCCTGTAGATCTGAATAAAGAGAATTTTCTCAGGTAAGCTGTGCCTACTTGTGAACCAGTGCTGAGGAATCCTTTTGGAGGAACAATGCTTTCCCAATGAAGATGTAGCACTCATTCTGTGACTGTTTTAGGGAAAGCAGAGAGCTAAGGAGCACAATCTGTGAGGCACAGTGGATTACCTAATCTATCTCATGGGTATTTTTAATGGATTAGTAGGTATTAGAGTGGGATATTGCAAATATCCCATGGAAATTTGGAAGTGAGAGAGAACAATCAACTGGCTGCAAAAACAGTGTAAAGGTTGTCCCAGAGGTATTGAAGGATTACAGAGGAAGCTAAATCAAGGTTGATTTTAAAAGATGTTGGTAGACAGCTACCCAAGCTGAATAAAAACAAGGTCTCAAATGTATAGGCTTAAAAATGGAAAAAGAGACTAGACACCAACCCTTACATCATCTGTACTACTGGTGGACTCAGTTCAGCAAAGTGCCTGTATGCACACACAAGGCTTTCAGCATTAAGAAAAGTCACTGAGTACTCAGAATACCATCTGTTCTTGGGAGAGGGCTAGGTCAATATTCAGGAGACAGATTTTTAAAGGTGTTTCACCCTCAGTGATGAAGATAGTCTTCCAAAGCCTTCCGTATGCATCTCTCTTGCCTGGGTGATGCACACTTGGTAAGGTTACAGCAAAGTGAGGGGAAAATAAATTCCCAGGTTTGTCAAACCGCATATTTGCTCTCATTTACAGACATACACAACTGCATCACCTTACCAGACCTGATTATTATCAATCTGGCGTACCACCAGAGGGTCCCAAGCAATCAACTCTTTAAGAGTGACTTTACTAAGAACACCAATTCCAACTACCATCCATCCCTTGAAGTAGGCAACGCCCAGCTCAGCCCACAGACAGTTTACTTTGCAGGGCTGCCACAGCCATCAATTTCTTTGTCAGAGCAGGGCGGTTGCAGAAGGCAGATACAGATCTGATCATCAGGAGATGAAGGCAATGCCCTGACTTCCTGGTGCACTGTGCTGCTAGAGCAAGGATTGGTCACCTGCCCTCCCCTTCCAGGGACATTCCTCCCTGTGTCCTCCAGGGCACCCACACTGACCAGCTCCCTGGCTTTGCAGTCTGCAGGGCACACACTTTGTGTTTTCTTTTACATCCCTCCCTGCAGAGTAGGGCACTTCTATGAAACACTACATTTCCCTGTGGTTACACTGAGCTAACCCTGGGAAAAGCAGAGACACTGAGCATCCCAGATCCCTTCAGCTCTTACTCTCCACCAAGAGTAGTAGCAGGTGGGCAACAGGGCTTCCCAAGCCAGCATATATTGTAGACTGACAGCAGAACAACACAAGCCAGGCATTTTTTCCCCAGCAGCAATGTGAAGCATCAGACCCACACTGATCAGCCACCCCCACATTTCTCCACCTGAGAAGACTTTCCTCCTACCTCTGTCAGGATCCTGACAGGCAAGTGCATCTCCCCTGTGGGCCCTGCCAGTACAGCTGTGGAGCACAGCTCTGCCCACCTGGGAAGCTGTGGGGGACTCAGGAGAAATCCAGCCCTTTTGATTTTACTCAGGCCCTCAGAGTTCATATTTGCTCCTTCTCATCACAGCCAGTCTGGGCACTTGTCTGCACTCCCAGAGCCATCAGCACCCTGCTGCTCCCAGCACCACCACTCCCCCAGCTCAGGCAGACTCAGAAGCCTTTGGCACCTTGCTGTTCCTCATTTCCTAGCCCACTACCTGTTACCCTGCTTTTTAAGGCACACAGAAGAGGGCAGACATTCAGAAAGGATTGCACACAGACACTGAGGGTTTCAAAGCCCATGGGTAAATGTGCAAAAGGGAGCAAAGTATTTAATCATGTCCCTACAGCTTTCCACCAGAGCAGACTTGCCACAAGCCTCAGCACAGGCAGCTGCCCCCTCCTACCTCACATCCAGTTCACCAGGCTAGTCTCAGAGCAGGGGGCCACTCACCCCACTCCCAGGGGTCCCTCACAGCCTGGAAAATACTCTCTACAACACAAAATGCTGGATTCCTGCTCAAGCTCCAGTGCTACAAGGTCCACAAACACACACAGATTTTTAAGCAGGATTAGGGCTGAACCCCTAGCACCAGGACCGCCACAGCACCATGACCCTCCTGCAGCAGCCCAGCAGGTAGGAGTACAGCAAGCTACCTGAGGAAACCACAGCACCCTCCTCCTACCCACAACCAAATAGCTCCTAATGGCAGGGCTGGTGCTATATGTGGGACATCCCATCCCATCTCATCCCATCCCATCCCAGTGCTTGCTGGGGACTGACACAGGATCTGACCATCTGGCTCCCTCCCTCCACAGGACCCTCCACCAACCTCAGGTGGGGCTGCCAGGGTGGCACACAGGTGAGGCCATTTAGCAATTTTTCCTGCATACTAACTGGCAGCTGTGGAAATTTCTCCCATGTTGCCCATCAGCCTGTCTCACTTGTCATCTGCCCACTCAGGGTACAAAGGTCCTGACCCACCTTTTCAGTGCTGGGCTTTTCTGGCACATTACCAATAAATGCCTGTTACATGGAGGAGCCTCTCTCTTATGTGCACTGGAAATATCATCCCCCAAACAACTGCAGACCTGGCCGGTACTCGACTACGTGACCTGTCTGGGAAAACACTCTCACAGATTACCAAATCCTGAGCCATCTAATCCCCTTAGCTGAAAATGAGCCAAACCAAATTAATCTAAATGGGTTCACACAAGCTTCTCCGTTCATATCAAATCCATTACTCCGTCTTGGAAGTATTTGTAAGAACAACAACTGGACTTGTCATTTTTATCAAAGTGACAACAAGAAGGTGTTTTCCTTTTTTTCCCCCTGTTTTCAATTTTTAATGAGTTAGTCACACCTCCTCATCACTGTTTACGGACTCTTGTCTTTAAAGGGTACCACAGCATCTAACTCCTGGATTGAATCCAGTCGGACACGCACAGCATGCGGGGAAAAAAGAAAAGAAACAAGATGGACAGGTCAGGACATGCCAAACTTGCACAAATAGAGAAATCAGGGCTGGGACATCCAGGAGCAGGAGGGACTCTGCTGTGGCCCCCTTGCCATACCTCCATAAGATGATTTTTTTATGGTGCTGGACATGGTCCTTCATCCCCCAACACAGGATGAAGTCAATGGCTGCAGTCTCCAAGGGAAAGAAGATCATTCCTTTCTTGTTTCCTCTGTCAAGTCCTTTGTGGAGATATAGCCTTTTCCCAGTGCCCACCTTATCCTTCCCGATAGAGCCTGCTATTAGGGCTTTTGTTAATGCTGACTTCAGATGCTTCCCACCACCACCTCCTCATACCACGCACCTGGTCCTTTCTTTACCCTACGAAGGGCAAGTGGCCCTTTGGCTCAGCTCAGAGGCAGAGCTTTGGGGTCGCACGGTGCCCAAGGCTTACACTTAGTGACAGTCAGTACAATTTACAGTGCAAGCATTAAAAAAAAGGAGTGAGTCAGGCCTGAAAATATCATGACATTCACATTAAAATCATGAGTCTGAATTAGAAATCATGAGAAGCAAAGCACACACACAAACAAGCCTCCCCCTTTCCAAATGTTATACATGGGATTATATGTTTTCATCTCCCAGTTTCTGAGTCTTTTGGATGTGCCTTGTTCAGGTCGTTCTGCTTTTTCTCCACAGTCTCAAGGCAGAGAAAAATCTTACAAAATGCAGTGATGACTGAGAATTGCAAGTTTTTTAGGAAGAAGAACTCATTTCTAATTTGGTCACTTTTGAAACATCAACCCCTCCACTGGGGTTTCCATCATTTCAGTAATGATCAATTTGCAAAACTGTCCTGGAAATTCAGCAGGACAAAAGTTACCAGGTTACCTTTTACCCCAGCACCTCTTGTTAAGAGATAGAACTAACTGCCATTTGTTCACCAAAATAATTGCTTTCACTCAGGATGCATGGATGAGCAAATCTTGCAGAGCTTTTACATATATATTCATCTCCAGCAATTCATCAACATAATAATCACGCATTATTAACTTGAGTACTCATCAATTTTTTTTCTCTAGCTTCAAATACTAGCAAGGAGCTAGTGTGCAATAGGGAAGAAAAACATGTAGGGGAACTTGTGATGAACATTCTATTTTTGCTATGAAAGGAGGATAAGAAGAAAAATTCAGCTCATAATCTACCCTCTCCCTCACTTCCAAAAAATTCCTACCAGGCTGAGACCCTTCCCCAGAGGCTAGCAGACTGGGCTTTCTTGCAGACCTTCTCCCCAGCTGGAGGAGGTTTCCTTCTTCAGGTGACAATGTCCCGCTAGTAGGTTCCCACCCATAACCTGGGTGGCCTCCTCTCCTGGTGTGACAGCCTTTGATGTTACACCCAGAGCTTTGCCACCTGCAATGTGGAGCCCCCTTCTTTATGCATTCCCTGTTGAACTGCCCAGTGCAGCCCCTGAACCTGGCCTTCCCATGGCACAAGTTTCCCCCAACCTGAAGGAGCCATCTGCTGTGGTCTCATTAACACAAAGCTCCTTAAAGAAAGAAGCCTGTAGGTGGATTGTCTTGCTGTGGCCAATGTGTAAGAGGAACACCAGGAAGCTGTCTGGTAGCTGAGAAGATGTGTTTGGAAAGATCTGATCAGAAAACCTGTCCTGGTTCTGCGGCACAGCTGCCATTACGACCTGTGGCAGAGGAAGGGGCAGTTTGGTGTTCTCCCTTCTCAGCTGACTGATGAGCCTTGGTCCCAAATGCAAGCATGGGATGATAAACTGTCATAGGAACCAAGTAAGGCATGCTACTTCTGGGTCATTGCTCTTGGTAGGGGTTGGTCTGAGTAGTAGATAAAAGCCTACCATGGCTTTTAGTGGCTGAAATGACTCTGTGGGCTCAGAGAGTGGAGTCTCGCCCTGGGACAGGGAAGCCTGTGGTGTCCCCTCTTGCTGACAGCCCGTGGTGAGATTCATTACAGAAGCACAAGAAAAGTGAAGGTTGAAAGTAGTGCAACAGCCAGGACACCCTTCGCACTTTTTCTACTATATGACATGATCATACACAGGTAATATATTATCTGCCACATATAATTTTTTGAAATATTCAGCCAATGATCAAATTTTCAAAATTTCAGTTTTTCTGAAAAGGGCAGTGGGGAATGCCCTCCTGTTCCATCCACCAGAAGGGGAACTATTTGTGAACAAAATTAATGCTCATTGCATGTGAGAGCCTTTCCTATGGCTATACACCTTCCATTTCTCTGCAGCAAGAAGTGGGCCCACCTGCCTGTTCCCTTTGGGGATTTCACACACTACCACAGTCAAAGGAAAGGTCACGGTTTGGTGACCAAGCAGTGGACCAGAGCACTGAAGATGCTCAGGTCTGACCTCATAAATAAAGAGCAATAGCAGGAAGCAGAACTTTCCAGTGGTATTCCTTGCGCTGCCACAGGTTTTCTGTGTCATACCCAACAAGCTGCCCCCTCTTGGTGTGCCCTAGATGTAAAATGGACCTATCAGTGGCCCATTGTCCCAGAGGTAGTAGGGAAGATTTGTTAGTCAGTGTTTGTACAGCACAGGAGCCTTGCTGCTATCTGTCACACAAAGCCCGTAATACTACCTGAGAACAAATTATATTCGTGAATAATCAAGATCACATCCAGCTCAGCCCTGATTTGAGAATCCTTTTTGGCTGGTGATGATGTCCAGAGCAGAGAGAGCACAGCTTGATTTCCAGAGCCCAGGCTGAGCTGGCAGAGCTGGCAGGTAGAAATATCTTGTTTTGACTGGTAAACTGAGAAAATTTGACATGGTAACCACTGAGGGAGAGTAAATATGGAAAAACAAGATGTAATTTTTACAGAGGCTCTTTTCCAACTATAACTGTATAGCCATCCCAGACTTGAACTAAGAGGTCCTCAGGTCTGGGGAGGGAAGTTCAAGCCATGGGAGGTTTGGCTGAGGCTCACCCCTGTCACAAGCACAGACATCTACAAGTGTACAATTACTTAACAGCAGTATTCCTGCAGGACTGCAAAGAGCAAGAGAAACAGGAAAGGGAGGGGGGAAAGATCAGAGAAGAAAATTAGTTTTTAGCTCTGACACAGAACCAAGGATAAATGCCAAAACCAGAATAATAGCCTATAGGAACTGCATGATCAGTGTTCCCCAAACCAGCTTGAAATTCATACCCTGCTCAAAGCAAACAGTGGCGCTCCTACAGCCTGGGAGGAAGGGCTGACTGAGAAGAGGTCTGTTTCTTTCCATTTAATGGGAACAGGATCAATCACTGGATCTCCAGAATACCTGTTTGTTTGACTGATCTGTTTGTGCTATAGGGCTCCGCCATCCAACATTTCTCTTTCTCACATATGTGATGTGAATTCCTTTAATGGGCTTTATGCCATCATTAAGCACATCATTTGTCTTGTCCATGTTTCTAGTCATGTTTTAACAAGTGCATGATATTTCACATGAAATATCAAGATATAAATAGACACTTAACAAACCCCACCAAGGGCTATCAGCAAGAATGGCTCTTACAGACTTCCACACCAAATGCTGTCACTACCGCTGAAGAACCATCTTACATCAGTTCAGCCTGACACTTTAGTAGCCTCCAACTTCTTTTATTTGAATCAGACATAGGTGAGAAAAGTGACATGGACACACGGTCTGTCTTTCATGTAGCAGTAAAACTACAGCATATTCCTTGGCCTTTATATTTTGTGCTGTGTGGGTTAAAAACATTTTTCTGCCTAACTGGGATATTGAGAGTCTTAGGAAATGAACAATGCAGATATGTAAAGCTGCTCTGATGAACAGCTCTAGGGCTGTGGGAATATATTTTGAGTAATCAAAAGGATTTGTACTAATGGGTTTTACACTCTTTTTTACATTTTGCTTTCAGTGGCAGTCCCTTGAAGGCAAGTTTACTGGCAGCAATAATCTCAGAAATGGTGAGTGTTATGTAGATGTTAGTGAAGGAGGAAGATGGGTCCAGGTGAGATGGCAAACATCCTCCAGACTGGCTATAAACAACAATCTGCTTTTAATCAGTTAATTGATTAAGAAGTATTGGAATCATTCTACTAATCAATAACTTGAATGCATTGTATTCAGTCACAAAATATCTATGACTAAGAAAAGAGGCAAAATTCATGGAATAAATGCTTTGTTAAAATGATGATGACATCTTTCTTTGAGAGAGATATCTCAGAGCCCCTCGCTAGCCACAGTGCACTACAGTGGACTAGCTCCAACAGCACTGGAAAGCGGCTGTGTCAGGGGCCAAGCAGAGCTGCAGGGAAAGACTGCACCAGCCAAGGGTGAAAAGGAAGGAGGAGGGCAACCGGATGCAATTATCTGACATGGGCTTTGGCACAAACATGAGAATCAACATCTCCTCCAGTTCCTGTGAAAGTATACTGGCTTAATGGATGGCAGCAAGACTTCATGTCCTCCACCGGATACCAAATCCAGGAAACAGTGCTTCATACTACCAAGCACACCTCTAGGGCAGGCACACAGATTGCTCAGAAACCCAAGTCCAATTTGACTCTGGGCTGAGACCTGGAGGAACTCATCTTCATTGCTGTCTTCATCATGCCACCCAAAACTCCCTCCACCGCCCTGTGTCACAGCTTCCTGTCTCTGAAGAAGGATAACAAGGATCTTGTGGGGCCACAGATGAATGCACAAATGTGTTCAACATGCAGCAAGAAGATTGCAAGCTCTATCACACTGGAGGAAGGGGCTGGTCTAATATACTAAAATATTATTGCACTCAAAAAAAATGCATGAGAAAACAAAATGGATGAAAGCTAGGTGGAAGGATGCCCACTGCTGAATGGATGTTACAGAGCCAGTTCTTAATTAAACAGTCCACAGGATCCTTGTGCATTCCTTTTCCTTGTTTGATAGAGGATGGATTTGCTTTGAGGATGACGCAGGATTACATACGAGAGGATAGCACTGACAGTGGGGTCCCTGCCTGGTTTGCTGAAGAAGTTGATAGCCATGCAGTGAGTGAGGGGGAGGCCTCCAGGAAAGGAAAGAAGTTGTTTGTGTATCTGAGTCCTATTCTCCAGGACTGTGTTACAGGGGTTCCTACATGGAGCTTCTTACGCCAGTCACCTAAACCTCACAGGTTTTCATGAACTCTGAGTGTCTCTCTCTTGGGACACTGGGGCTGAGCACTCACAGCTGTAGCTGAAATCAATAGGAGCTGTGCTTCAGACATGCAGTGTGCTGACTACAATGCTGCTAAGTATTCTGGAAAATCAGGTGTTTTGGCTGGGCACCCCACAGCAGGGGATACCTTTGGCTTTTTGGAGGGGAGGTGTGAACATGTTTGTGCTGTACTAGTGTGTTTGTCAACAGTTATAAAAACAACTAATTCTGTGTTGTGAGCAGGTCTGAATACAGAGCAGTCAAGAAAGCATGAGTCCAAGATGGTCTTTGCCTGCTCAGTCCCAGGCTTTGCATCAGACATGCATCTCACTCCAGTCTGCCTCAACCTGCCCTAATCACCTGCCACGACCACCTCAGCTAGTCCCCACTGTCACGCTCCCAGCCTCTTGAATGAAGGGAACAAGGAAGATCAGCTCCACATGTAAATGGCATCTCTTGTGTGCTCTGTAGAGGTGTTCAGGAGGAACTGACTGTTGGACCTTGCCTCCTGATGCACCCTCACAAGGGGACCAAATATAGATCCAGGGACAAACCCCAATTCTGGCGTTTCTGAAGTCCTGAGTGTCTGACTTTACAGCCTCAAAGTCCTTTTCACAGCATGTATTTCCTATAAAAAGAGCAAAGTGAAAAAAATAGAAATTCTATCATGTGGCAATGTGTTAACATCCACATATGTCCCAAGAAGGACTGGATCCTTTCATTTCCTGCCACTTCAGTTAATGAAGTAAGACACAACAGCAGGAGGTTGTCATTTTCCTTCTGGATTAGCCCTAGAGAGGATGTGACCCATGGTCTGGAGCCAGAAGTCAAGTAAATGGGGGAGGAAGTGAGGGCTGCACAGCTGCAGACAGTTTTACTGACCAAGAACATCCTTTTCTTAACACCCTTTTCTCAGGAAGGAAAGTGGGACTACTGGCAGCCATGGTGGCATATCCACCTTTTCTTTGGCCCCAGGTGACACTGGGGTTTGCAGACTTCTCCAGACAGCTCCTGCCTCTCCTTCAATTTACTCCTTTCCCCAGTCTGATCCATATTCACCCCTCTGATTTCAAATCCAGAGCTGCTCCTCTGCCCTGACAGGGTATAAGGAAGGAAGGGTGATATTTCCCACTGTAGTAAGGCTCTGTGAAGTGCAGTGTTTCAGGTTAACCCTGTGTCCAGCTTTCGGCAATTTCTCCTGCAGACAGTGAAGGAGATGGCCCTGGCAGGAGGAGTGCCTTCCTGCTAAGTCTCAATTCCCTGCCCCGAAGCATGCAAAAGAGTTGGCTCAAGGCTTCTCAGAAGCATAGGGAAAATTTAATCTGGCTGCTCTGAGATTTAAACATTTTTGCCACAGAAGTGGAGGGGAAGAGAGCTGGAGAGCTGAGGACTAAGCCCTGGAAAGGCAGGTTTGCAGCTCCTACTGCCCCTGGGACAGGCAACCTAGGACCAACGCCTGGCCCCTGCTGGGCTGCCCTCTTCCCAGCCCCACACCCTGGCCCTCCTGCAGCAGCACCGCCAGTCTGGGATGCTGCACTGGCACCGGAGGTGGTGGGGCCACAGTGCTTGTACCAGCCGGTGCGCTGGCGGCCCCGGGCACCCGCCTGCTACAGACGCACCTGGGCCAGCCCTGCTGGAGGTGCTGCCAGTTTTACCCTGCAACATTTTAGGAGAGGAAAAAAACCCAGCATGTACGTGCCTCGGCTTGTTCTCAGAAATGTCTGAATCATTTTGCCTAAAATTTCCTCCCTCCCCTTCGAAAAGTCAAAGCAAGCTAGCTGCATGGAAAAAACACATCCACTGTGGCTGAACCTTATACGCAGTGGAAAACAGGGACATTTTCAGGAAGTCTTAACAATGTGCAATACCACCAGCCTTGACTACGTAAGAAACCAAATTCCCATTTCTTCCAGTACTGGACCACTAAGACCAGCTGTTTCCCAGCCACACAGGGCTGGTGGGTCAGGGCTCAGGGCCCCCTCCACCTCCTGCCGCATTCATGCCAGCCAACGCAGCCACTCAGCCTGCCAGCCCTGCCAGTTTCAGAGCCCTGAACTACTGACGATGCTTCACTGCAACACTTTATGCATCAGCAATCATTTATTTTTACAATTCTGGGTTTCAAGTGATGCTGTTACGCAGGGAAGGGCTGAGGATTTCATCCCCAGGTCCACTGAATTTGGAGTAGCCTTTGAAGAAGAAACACTAGGGAACAAGCAGGATGTGGAGGCAGGCTGGGTCCCCAAGAGGGTGCAGGTATGATGGAGCAGAGAGGGTCTGGGGGCAGGGGGGAGAACGGAGGGAGGCCAAGATATTGCAGCTAAGGAGGGGTTTGGGTGTCAGAGGAGAGGGGTGAGACTGGGTGAGGGTGATGAGAGCTGGGAAGCCAAGTCCATGCCACAGAGCAGATAAGGACCAGGACACAGGCTCGTTTCAATCCAAGATCCCCTAAGTGCCCCCAAGACCCCCAAGACCCCCCTTCTCCTTAGGGTAGTTTGAATTAAAAATGGGGCAGGGAAAGCTGCTTCCATGCATAGGCATGCAAACATAGGATTTACTGTGTAATCCTGAGGGCCTCCCAGTCATTCCTTTTTCACCAGGCATTTTCAGACACTGTACACACCACCCAAGAGAAACACTAGGAACCCTGCACTCTAGGTGGGCTGGGGACAAGGAGCAGAGAATGCCCTCACCTTGCTTTTGGCTAACAAGATCTGTAAATGATGCTGGGAAACCATAAAGGGTCCCCTTTCCATCTGCTCCTGGGAAGCAGGAGCCACCTGCTTGAAACTCTTGCAAAGTTTTGGGCTGGAAATGTTGCACCAACAGAGAGCAGCTGAGTCACTGAGCGCAAGTGGGATCCTCCTGCCATTCCTTCATTGCCTTCTCTATCCTGGGGCAATACAGTCTTCGTTTGCTTTCTTTTTTTTTTTTCCTTTTTTTTTTCTCCTATAGAACTAGTGCTTTTGAAAGTGAGTGCCTAAGAGCACTTACAAGAACCAGGGTGCTGCTCTGAATGCTCCCTCTCTCCCTGACCCGTGGCCCTGCAATGCTTCCCAGACCTGATCTGCAGCATCCGCTGCTCGTCCAGTCCTAAATCGTGAGCATCCTGCTTGCCTTACTGTGGTCTGGCTTGCAACATACCCACTGAATATTGACCCCCATACTGTCCATCCCCCAGGCCAGGGCCAGCTGGATGACACCCACCTGCGATTTGATCTCCCTGTGAGATACACTGCCCTCCTCCCAGAGAGCTGAGCGGGCTCCCCAGCACACCCTGCCAAAAGACCTCGCTCTGCATCATTGCTGATCTTGCAGTACCAGGACAGAGATCTCCCTCTTCAGCAGACCAAAAGCCCTGGCTGTATCTTCCTCCTGCCCTGCAGATGCCTCCTCCAAGGCTGCTCCAGATCCCCACCACAATCCTGGCCAAACCCTTTAGACCTGCTTTGCAATGATCCCCTGCCCTTTCAGTCCCAGGCCATCTCCTTGCTCAGCCCATGAAAATTAGTCTTTGTGGTCCCTACATGTCCCACCTTGCCACTGTCCCACATATCTCCAACCTGGTATGCTACTCTAGGGCTTGGGGGACTGTGGCTGAGAAGTGAGAGGGGTCTGTCCAGCACTCCCCAGGCTGGAAGGGTTTATCGCCTGTGCCCCAAGGACCGATATACCTGCTGGCCCTTCAATGCCACTCCCCTCCACTCCACCTCACCTGGTGCCTGACCCCCTTGGGCTGCCCCCACTGAGCCAGGACAGCTTACTGGAGGAGTTGCTCCCACATTTTTCCATCAATCCCACATGGCTCCAACTTTCGCCCTTTCTCCCGCATGTCCCTTCATTCAGCCCAGTTCCCCAGATGAGCACGTCACACTCATTGCCACAGCACTACCCCTGAGAGCCGACCTGCTCATCGGCCTAATGGGTTTCCAAGGGGGTGGGGGAGAGGGGAGGAGAGCGAGTGGCTGGCATTTCTCAGCCACTCAGCTTGGCCCACAGCTAACGAGGCATCTCAAAATTAAAAAGTGAACTGCAATCCCCAGCAGGCCTGTCCTCCTTTTGGCATTAGTCGGAGTTCTCTTTCTCTCTCAAAAAAGAGGACTGGGGAGCCGTGAGTTGCATTTGGAGCCATTGGAGCACCACATCCCGGGGACAGTGGGGGTGCTGGGATGAGGAGGGCAGCCTGGGGCTGCTGTGCCATGGAAGCACTGGCTCTCTTAGAAAGGTTGAGAAGTGCAATCTCTGCCTCACCATGGCAAGGAGCACAAATTGTATATAGGAACATGCTCTTCCAGTGCCTCTACACCCAAAGGTCCCCAGCTCCCTCCCACTCTGTGGGCAGCAACTGTGGATGTGTGGAGGAGTCCCAGAATGCAAAGGTGGTACCCTGCCTTCAGGGCTGAGCGGGTGGGGGACAGTGCAGAGGTGATTGCTACCAGGCACTGATGTGGGGGAAGGATGGCAAGAAGGAAACAATACTCCTGTAGGAGGAAGAGATGGGGAAAGTGAGCAGGGAAAGAGCAGAGAAGGGAGAAAGGGAGGGCAGCCTGGTTTATCACTTTTGTGGGTTGCATTTCTCACATGGGAATCTGTCTGGGAAGGGTCTTTCTCTGCCTGCGCCTCTGGGGTGCCCAGCACCAGCTGCTCTGATCTTCCAGCCCCCCAGTGCCCTCATCTTTGAGCTGCAGAGGGCTGAGGGCTCTGGCTTGTAGAGGTGCTCTCTGGAGCAGCTCAGCCCGGCTCACAGCAAAATGAGCAGTAGCTGCTTTGCTCCAGGCCTGTCCACTCCTCCTGCAGGCAGCTGCCTGTCCAGCCAGACCCCTCGGTCACTGCTGGACCAGCCCCGAGGATGTTCCTCTGGGGCAGATGGCTCTAAGCAGGACCTGTCCCCCCTCTGAGATGCTGTCTCAGCCATTTGCAGCACACCCTGACTGGTCTTCGCAGGGCGAGACCACAAGCGGGTGAAGAGTGATTGCCTCCCCCAGCAGAGATGGCTTACACACAACTTGCCCAGCTGGAAGGCAGCCGAGGGGTGGCAGAACAGTCCAAGTGGAGCACGAGGGGGGTTGCGGGGCAGTCTCCTGGAGAACAGGCCAGTCCTCAGGGTGCTGGGACTGGGGTTCAGTCCAGTCCCAAGCATTCCTGAGAGATGGCAGGTCTGCATACAGACAGCTTCCAGGACTTTGCCTAAAGTGTGCCTTTTCTAGCTGCACATAATTTACTGGGGGGAATTTCACCCTCTCCACAGCAGGGCTGTGGGTGAACTAGAAGCCACAAAGGGTTAGACTCATCCTGCCATGATCCCACTGGATTTCTCCTAGGAAGGGATTTGGCCCAAAATCTCAGAGAACTGGTAAGCTCTGGGGACAGCAGTGGTGCAAGAAAACTTCCACCCCTTTCCCCTGGGCTTGTAATGCTAATGATCTCCAGCTTTCAGACTCACCTCTCTGCCCACCCTTCCCTCATCTGTAAATGCTGCAGGGGAAATTTTGTCCAGATAAGCTTACTCTCAGGGGGAGGGAGCCAGACATGCTGAGAGTTAGGGCATCCCTGCACATTGAGCACCAAAGGCAGCGTCACTGGTGCTGCCAGCCAGGACTTTGCACTCACGAGCAGAAGGAAGGACAAGAAATGGTGAAAGGCAACAGTAAAATGAGCGCAGGAAAGAGGGTTACTGTCGTCTTTCTATTTCTCTGCTTGAGCAAGGGGAAATGCAGTTGGTACTTTGGGAATTCAGAGTAAAATCAAATGAAATGCAATGGTTACCCAAAAACATCGTTTTTACAGTCAGGAAGGACACAGTGCCTGCCAAGCCCAGCCCGTGCACCACACAGACCTGGCAGGGTCAGCAGCACCGCCTGCACAAAGCCCCGTGCCACCTTGCCCAGGCTGAAGGAAGGGGTGGTCCGTGTCCTGGGGGGATGGTAGGATGCCCTGGGGACCTGGCATCAGTACACAGGCTCAAAATGGACCTGGGCTGCTGGATCTCCAGCCCCACAGCTTCCCACTGCGACCCTCTGCTCTGTGCCTCCGTGGAGCCAGATCACCTACTGTTTTACTGTATCATAATAATCTCAATGGTTTACAGGATGGTTTTCTTGCAGGTTTTATGTCATATCTACAGTTTTCCCCCTCATAAAATGTGACTGCACCAATTCCTGTGAATGGGGCTGGTCAGCTAATATGGAAATTTCATGTTTCCCAGACAGAGCCTTTAAATCAAATCCCATGTTCAAAGGAGAGAAGGGAGAAGGGGAACTCCTGTTCCCTTCCAGAGTGCTGCAAGACTCCTCGAAGTGTTCCCCCCTGCACTGAAGTGACCTCGCAGATGCCCACTGTGCACTATGGAGGGATGAGCATCTTCCCTGCACCACAGTCCTCCATGAGGCGAGGGCCCAGCAGCACTTGGTGCTGCTGCCTGAAAGCCCCTGCTCCACCCTGGGGGAGAGTGCGGTGGCAAGGGTGGTGGGGACGGTGTGCATGGGGAGGGAAGGCAGTTTCTGCCAAAGGGTAAGGGGCAGTGAGTGGATGGGGGCAGGTTTGGGTGAGGTGCAGGGAAACCAGAGGTTTCAGGTTTGTTCATGGGGTCATGGGAAACTGAAATACACTGAAGTGACTTCAAAACCTGGTGAAATCAGTGGGGATATTCCCCCACCCCCAGCTTCAAGGAACTCTGGATCAGGCCGTTTGGGAGAACACTCCTCCCTTGTATCACCATGGACTTTGCCCTGGCATCTCTACCCCTTGAGAGCACAAGCATGAATCTGCTTCCCAGCAGTCATCTGGAGAAGGACATCTCGATGTGATTCCTGTCCTCCTGCAAGCTGAAGATCCCCCAGTCCCACACATCTCCTCGTGAGGAAGAAATAGCATTGCTCAGAAAAGACTGAAAACAGCCAAGCTTGGCAGGCTGAAGCCAGAAGTCTTCCAAATCCTCCTCCCCGTATGGTCACCTGTGGTTCTCCACTGCCTGCTCCTCTCTAACAAATGGACCTCAACTGTACCCTGGAGTACGACAGTACCCAATGATTATTTCATGTGTCATCTCCACCAGGACAACAAAGAGAAGGCTCTTCCCATTCTCCTTTTTGCTCACAGGACACGAGAGGAATTGCAGATCCTTGCATCTCCTACTGAATAAGCAGCGAGGCCACCAGTTCCCCACGGAATATTTTATCCCATATTGTTGCTGAGAGGGCAGCCTGGCAGACCGACCAACACCCCTTACAACAGACACCCCAACCCTCTGCAGGGAAAAGAGCTAAAAAATCTGTCATCGAGAACAGAAGTGGAGGAGGGTGACCTGTTGTCTGTCAGGAGGACAATTTGGATTAGAGGAAAAGCAGAGTGCCTCTGTCCCAGCAAAACATCCCCAGAGACATCACACCATGGATAACCCCCAGCTGTCTGCAGAAATTGGACATGTCAGGAGGAGAGGAGGTGGTGAGAGGAGGAGGGAAACCAGGAGGCAAGAAAGAAACATGAGGAAGAAGGCAAGAAGGAGATGGGGCTAGCAAACAGTGGTGGGGGGAGAAGTCAGGTGGGAACATTTTGCAAGGTTAGTGCATGTTGTGAGCAGCCGAGCTGCCAGCACAGACATGCGACTGTGCCCATGCTCTGCTCCCCGCGACCAGCCATCACCATACCTCCAAAGTCAGGCCTGAGGCGGACATCATAGCCCTTCAGCAGTTTGTCCACAATCTCTTTCACCACAGAAATATTCCCAGTGGATGGGCTGAAAGACAAAAGAAGAAAGTCCTCATCATCCCGTATGCCACCAGCCCCGCGGGAGGGTGTCCTGGCTGGGCAGCACCGCCAGAGCATCCCTCATGCCCCACAGCACCAAAGCACCTGTGTGTGCTATGGACACTGTAGCCATGGGCACCGCCTGTCCCTTTCCTTTCTCACTCCTATTTTCTGTCCCTGGCACAGGTCTTGGCTCCCGGCCTGCACATGAGCCCCACGGGGCTGCCAGGGGTCCTAAGCCATCCTTGGGGGTGGCACAGGAGTCTCAGCAGGTATTTTGGCTCCTCTTCTGTGGCTCACTCTGAATCCTGGATACTCCAAACTCCATCACCCCATGCTCCCACCTGGTACGTGCCTGCATCCCAGCAGTCCTGCAGGCTGGTATCCCCCGCAACACAGGCACTGCTTACCATGCACACCCTCTCCCTGGCCACTGACCTGCACACTTGGGGCGCCTTGCTCTGCCCTGCCCATAGGTGGGTGCACACCCACACACGCAGGCAGAAATTATCCTTTCTGTTCCACCAAGGTGTGCACAGGGTGGCTGCAGCCTCCCTCTTGCAGGGCTTGCTCCCCTTCCCCTGCCACACTGGGCACTTGCTCCCAGTCTCACACCACACAGCACGGACTTGTCACACACTGAGGTCCCCACTACACAACTCCCCCCCCAGCAGGCGCCCTGCACTGTCACACATCCCAGTGCAACCTCTGCTTCTCAGCACACCCAGGTATTTCTTCATATTATTGAAGTAAAGGATAAAACAATATTCCTTTTGTCCTATGGCCTCATAGGCTGATCTTTGGCATGTAAAAATTCATTTTCTGTCACTCAGCATCACTGTGACTTCTTAGCAACACAAATCAAGAGACAGAGACAGGGAAGGAGAGTCCATCTTTCTGCTCTCTGTGCCAGGGCAGTGATCCTTTCCCTCCCAGCCCTCTGACTTGCACGCAGGGAGGGTAGCCGTCCTCCCTAACACTGATCCAGCTCCTCCAGCCATTTCAGCAAGAAGGGAGCTCCCTCTAATAACAGCTCAAGAGCCAAAGCAAAACTGAAGGTGGGAAACCAGAAAACAGAGGATGCTAAAAATATTGAACCTATTCAGTGCTGCGGGGTATATAGGTTTTCTGCCTGAAAACCCAGCCTCTGTGCCACCCTCATCCCCTGCTTTGCATGAGAATAGAGACCCTGCCGGTGACAACTGCTGCTCTTTGCAGTCACCCACCACAACAGCATGTCTCCCTGTCAACACTGCCTCCCACATCCATCCAAGTCAAGCTGGAAAGCTGCACCATAGCACTACCTCTGCCAGCCAGCCCTGTGCCTCACTGGACACCAGGGTTTGCACTGACATGTGCGTGTGTCTGCACGCACACACACAGACATGCATGTTCTCCTGACTGTACAGAGGATGTACGCACTCCCTGCCTGTGCACGTGCAGGCATGCAGACACATGAAAGCACTGGAGCTCAAGAGTACAGCTGTGAAACGTGCACAAGCGTGTGTGACCACATCCAAGTGTGTGTGGAGGTGACTGTGGGTGCAGATCTTGCTCCATTGGGTTATGACGAGACACTGGGCTGTGGACACATAAACAGGCATTTGTGGGTGCCTGAGATTGGGTTCCCAGGTGCCCAGACTCTGTGTAGATGTGGGTGGAGGCATGTGGGACCACTGGGGAGTCTGGGCATGCGTTAAGGCTCTGGATGTACAGGCTGTATATGTGCAGGGATTTCTCAACTGAACAGAGATGTGCAAATGTGAGACAGCACACTTCCCAGGCCCAGCTTTGGTGCATGGACAAACCTTTCAGCACTTGTGCTGGGGGGGGAGGCGGGGGGAAGTGTCTGAGCTGTGTTCCTGAGCATGCACCTTACAGGGGTACAGCTCTTCATTGCATTCCTTTATTCACTGTAAAAAAGCCAGAGAGGTGTGCACAGGTGGACATTTTCACAACACTGGGTCTAGGCTTGCAAGGTCTGCCTGCACCTGTGGATTTCTATGCAGGTATGTGAGGTTTTACAACATGCTTATGTATATATGCTTACTGTGGATTGATAGTGTGTACCAGCATTTGTTCATCTCTAGATAGTCATTCCGAGGTACATTGATTTCCATATTCATAGATTTCCATGTTCATATTATAGAAACAATGTATTTCTCAAGGGATTTAGACACTTCTGTTTAGCTTCATACAGGACATAAACTCAGGAAGCAGTGTTACCTCCTTAATATAGGCAAGGAAATTGAGGCAGAGACAGTAACCAATGTGCCAGGGGCCCTGCAGAAAGTGGCAGAATGGGAAGAGGGGGCTCTTTCCTCCTCATCAGCTACAAGTTGGCCCAGTGAGGGCATAAACTGGCAGCATGCTTAAGGGCAAGGTCTCTTGCCTCTCAGTGCTCCTTTTGATCCACAAAGCCACGTCCCTCCTGCTGAACAGGAGAGTTGTGCATTTGCCCAGCTGTGGGTGAGAAGCTGCATGTAAGTGTTATTCCTGGCAAATGTGGGTCTGCATGCGCTTAGGGAGCACGTACATCCAGCCTGTGAACTGAATTTTTGAATACTGTGTCCCTGATTTTGTGTGGGTGTGCATGTGTTTTGCATATACACGTACACTTGCAGACAAACATCTACATATATGTGCACCACGTTGCTGGCTGGGATGTGTGGGAGTAGCTGAAGGCATGTGCACATGGGAGAGTGTTTTGTCTCCAAGGCATGCACAGATATACATGCAGAGTATAGGTGAATATCAGTCCTGGACATAAGCAGATATAAACACACATGCAAGGACATGTCTGAGCAAAGGCTTTTGATATGGGCATTGCCCTTTACACACTTGCTTGGACACTGCCTCTAAGCATGCCTGTGTATGTGTCCATACACAGTGGAACCATGCATGGATGATATGGGTAAGGTGGGCATGAATCTGCGCATGTGCATGTTTATAACTATGGGAACATAAATCTTTGTATATACAGATCTGCAAGGCTGTGCAGGGACCTGCATGTGTGCATCGGGAACGCACTGCTCAGTGTGCATGGCTGAGCAAGGAAATGCTACAGCTCCCTCCCCAGCAGACTTCATGAACACTGTCAGCACAGAGGCACAAACCCACCTGCCCGCATGTGTGAGAAAGGAGGGTGAGGAGGAGTAGGCAGCGCTACTCCTGTGCGTGAAGGCAGTGGATAAACGCCTGTGTCGGAGCAAACAGGTGTGCTCTGTACACCTTGTCCAGGCTGGATGGTGCCTGCACCTCTGTTTGCTTGGATCACTTGGAGTGCTCAAGGCATATACGAGGAATAGCTGCAGCTTGAGTATGCAGGGTATTAGTGCAAACATTTACATGGCTACATGCAGAGCAGGTAAAGCATGCTGTGCTCTGTAGGTGTGTTGTGATACACGTGTGTGCACCCGAATGGGCATGGATGAATGCGCACATGCAGGGATGTATCTGAACAGATCACACCCACAGATGATTATGTTCCATGCCATAAATCTGCGTGGAGGCACAGATGTAGGCATTGCCTCCCGTACACCGCAGAGCGAGAGCTTTTGTACAGGCACAGCACGCTTGGATGTGAGTGTGGCTGCGTGTGTACTCTGTGTGTGCAGGCACAGGCATGGCCAAGGCAGCCCTGTGCCGGGGTGCGTATGCACACAGCTCGGTGCCATGCACTCCGTCGGCTCCTAAGGACACCATGTTCCCCAGCAAAACGCTTCATTTTGCCATTTTTCCCCCAGGTTGCATGCGGGGGAAGGGGGGACGCGCTGCAAGTGGGCTGCGAGGTGGGCTCCGTCTGCAGAGAGCCTGCTCCACATCTCATGTAGGAGCATCCCTCCTCCCCCTAAAATGACACGGACTGGGAAATAACAACAGCAGCAGCAGGGGAAGGAATTTGGGGAAAGGACCCCTTCCCCTTTCCCAGATCGATGGAGAAAACCCCAAACAAAACAAACAAATCCTGTATCAGCCCCCCTGTCCCTGCAGCCTGGGATCGCAATCCTTACCTTTGCGCACAGCAGGCGAGACAAAGAGCTGCTAAAGCAGAGACAATTCCACTCAATCTGTCTGCCTGAAATGTCCACATTTCCACAAAGACGAAGGATGAAAAAAATCTTTGGAGGGGAGGGGAAAGAAGGATGGATCTTCTGAAATCCCCCTCCAAAAAAAGGGGGGGAGGGAAAAAAGAAACCAACCCCCCCCCAGTTAATGATTTCCTAGAGAAAAAGAAAAATGAACAAAACTAAAAAATGTGGGGGAAAAATATCCCCCCCCCTCCTTCAGTGCCAGTCAAAGAATTCGCTTCTTCTTCCTTTCAGCATCCTCTCAACAAGAGACATCCTCTGGCAATGGAGAAAATCCCAAGAGAAAGAAAAATAAAATGCCCCAAAATGGGCTCAGCAAAATGTGAAATTGAATCTCACAGGTACGCAGAAAAAGGAGAAGAAGAAAAAACAAAAAAAGAAAAAGAAAAAAACAACTCAGTGTCTCCTGAGCACTCCACTTGGATTATTTTTCCTCCTGCTCTTTTGCCATCCGGTTCTGCAGATGTTGCATGGCTCCTGCTACCCACCTTCAGAGAAGAGGAGGAGGAGAAAGAGAGAGAGAGTGTGTGTGTGTGTGTGTGAGGGGGGAGGTGTGAGTTATCTAGCAATATGATTTTATTCTGGATTTTACCTACTTGCTCCCCCCTCCCTCTTTATTTTCCGAGGGGGAAGGGGAAGCAACCCAACCCCACTGTGCTGTTATTTTATTTTAGGGAAATCTCAGGCTCGTCACTTGGATGGTTTGGGGCTTTTCTGAAAGGGTTAAAAAAACGAAAAACAAATGCAACCCAGTAAATAAATAAATACATATATACATGTGTAGGGAAAAAAAAAACCCTGTCTGCGGAAAGAGCTGCTCTCCGAGGGAGGACTGGATGTCTCCCTAGTGCTGTTGCCGCAGCTCCTGTGGAGTTTTGCTGTTCATTGCAAAGTCACAAGAGGAGGGGAGGAGAGAGGGAGTTTGTGGATGGGGAGGGGGACTCTCCGGGCAAATTGGGATCCTGACGTCATGGCTGACAACATTAACCCCTGCTGGCTTGTAGAGGGGATTTTTTTTCTCCCAGGGAGGTGGGAGCAGTGGAGAGGATTGGAAAGGTGATGACATTTTGACAAGCAGAGGGATGCACCTGGACAAGAGCAGCTCAGCTGCAAGCGCTGATGGGTGCTGTGGTTGCCTGAAATAGTGCGATCAGCAAAGGCTGAGCTTCTTCCTTCAGCCACAGAGATAAAAAAGAAGGTGATCAACTGAGGCACTCCCTATGCCATGGGGCAGAGTAGCCTGGTGGCCTCCTCCTGGTGCGCTGGGGAAGATCTGAAGCCCCTGGTGGGGCTGGAGATTTCCCCAGGCCAGGTAAGCCCAGCTCAGCGGGGATGCTCAGCTTTCCCCGGAGGGTGCTGTGTTATGGGTACAATACAGTTTGTGGGAAGAGGGAGCCTGAACTTCCAGAAATGCTGTTGAGGATCAGCTCCTGGTGCTGTGGCTTTGCCTGCTGAAATGGTAACAGCCATTGAAATCTTCACAGTCACAATCTGCTGTGCATCAGCTTCTGATCTTTATCTTAAAAAAGTAATATAATTAAGGAGCTGTACAACTCTACCTCAGGCATGCAGTAATGTTATTTCCATGGAGGATTTTTTCCTAGGAAAAAGAAGAGCTCCAACAGCACTTTGAATGCAGAGCAGAAGCTGTGGCTCAAGGAGGAAATGTCTGAGCTCTCATGCCAGGACCATCCCGGATGCCATCTCCTCTGTACATGCCTGGCAGCTCAGAGCAGACCCTGTGAGCAGGTAAGTCTCCCCTCCCCTGGTGCTGGCTGACACCTGTGTGTGGATGGTCTCCAAAGCCCTCTGGGTCAAGAGGGCAGAGCAGATGTGTCACTGCAGCTGGGCAGGATGAGGTCCAAAATGCCTCTGAAGAGGCACAGGGCAATGCACAGTGGCTGCTGGGCAGCACGCTTGTCCTGCCCTTCCCTGCAGGGAGATCTGCTCCAGCCCCATGGGCAAATCCTTGGCTCTGGGGTTCATAATGTTCCCTTCCCTCATGCTTGGCATGGCTCTTCATGGTTTCCTCATCAGAGGCACACCACAGATCACATACTCTGCATCCCCTTCTCTCTTGGATGAGCTGCCCTGGCTCCTCTCAGGTGCCATCAGTTGTACAGGTATAGTATTTACCTCACCTGCTGCTGCCAGCGCACAGGTCTCCCGGCAGCAATGTGTTTCTGAAGCACTTATTCTGAATTAAGCTGCTGGGTACCAGGGAGGAGCTCTTGGGGAGATGAGAAGCATTTGCCTCTGCCAAGGCTCTGGACACCAGAGGCCCCATTTAGCCCCTCCTGGGGCCTTCTGCTCCTCCCTTTTCCGGCCCCTTAGCACTGCTCTCTCCCACCAGCTGTGATTGCATGTTACTGGCAAAAAGGTAAGTGAAAAGCAAATATCAGAGGCATACATGAAGAGGAAAAATTATGCTCACAAATGGTGACACTTGTGCTTGCAAGTTCACCCAGTCAGGAGCAGAAACCATGTCACATGAATTATCTGACCACTCAGCCACAACAGGAAACTTTGGAAAGCTGATTGCTTAGCAGTGAATGCATTCAAAGAAGCTGTTGTGGGCTCTTGAATAACCTACCTGAAGCCATGTTCATGAATAAAGGACTGCTTTGGAATTAGTCACCCATCTCTGCTGAGTCTCATTAATGCTGATGCACATTGATACGTGATGATGCTCACTGAGGTGTTTGTTTCTTGCCCTCCAGAAGATGGATGTCCTTGAGCCCCTCCCAGAATCCCAAATGCTGAATCTCCCTCCCCTGCTGGGTGCTGTCTGCTCTCCAGTGAAAGCCCAGCAATGGGGTTTTCCGAAGTTCATATTTTGAGTCCAAACAGAGCTGTGAGAGGCTGCTGGAGATTACATGCTGTGGCTGTAATCACCCTGAAGAGGCCATGGAGGACTCTGTTCATGGCCATTTGCTGTCCTCCACTATTAAATCATTCATTTTCACGCCTCTCTTACTTGTTGCTCTGCTGCAAGCTCTACGTCCTGACCTCCCTTCTTATTCTGTGGCCACCGGTGACTCCAAGTCACAGTCAGTGTGACAGTGTTGTGCCAAAAGCCTCTACACGTTATGGCTTATGGTCTAGAGACACCAGAGACAGTGCAATTTCTTTTTGTTTTTTTTTTTCTTTCCCCCCCTTTTTTATTTTTTTTTCTCCATGGTGTCTAACAGTTGAGCACTTGCTGGGTCTTCATCTGTGTGCTACCTCCATCTTTGAGCCCATGGCATGGGAGAGATGGATCAGTGCTGTCCTGAGGGGTTTGCACAAGTAAAGCAGCGAGGTAGTGAATCAGATTGTCTCTACCTTTTAGCAAAAACAGGGAAAGAGGAGGCTGAGCTTTGCCAGCACCAAGGCATGCTTTAGACCTCCTTTCCAAGTATGCAGATGCACACAGCAAATGGATTATGGGTAGATATTTCAGTAGAAAGTATCCAACATCAGGAAATACCATAATTAGAACTAGCGCTAGGAAGCATCCAAAATACAGGTCCACCAGTACCACTTAGCTGTGTCAGCTCTTGTCCTGAGGAGGTGTCATGTGTCCCTCTTGTAGCAGGAGGGAATGAGGAGCTCTTTCCCTTGCCATCATGATTATTACATAAGTGCCGCTTTTCCCAAGGGCTTGCCATCAAGGTGGAATTTCTTCCCGGTCCCTTCTCCCCACTGGCAGGATGGCTGGCTCTTCTGTCAAGCCAACAACTCCTAGCAGCAGATGGTTGTTCTTCTAAAGCAGAAAAAGGACAAGAGAAGAGAAAACAAAACAAACCAGGCACTAAACCAGAAGTTTAATAAAAACCCTGCAGGAATGGAGAAAATATTCAGCCTCAGAGCCCCCATTCCTGTGTGGAAGGTGGAAAACACCCTGAAAATAAATGAAGTGTACCTCATGAGGCAGAAATAGAGAAGGGCAGAGGCAAGAGAAGCTTTCCCACCTGGTGTAGCACACAGCCTCTGCTTCCTGCTGTAGCTGCATCCAGGACTGAACTCACCCAGCCAGAGATCCTTTGCAATTCCAGCTCTAGGTTCCGGCAGGAAAGGTTTTCCTTCAAGCTATCCTGCAGGACAAATGCTCCATCAGCAATTACAAGGCCACCTAATCACCCTCAGGCATTGGCAAGAGAAGACCACAAGTTGCTGCCCCCATGTACTAATGGGGCTGACAGCCATCAGCAACTGCTTGGACAGCTGGGACTGTCATTTCGGCAACTCTGTGTCCTCTAACTCACAAATCGCTCATAAATGTGTTAGCCCAGGAGCCCCTCTGCTTGGATAGACCATATGCTAGATGTTATATATTCCTGAGGCAATATCCCAAAGACATAGTGTATATATAGGGTTCCCCATCTTTGCTGAGTTAAAGATCCCTCATCACTTTGCAAGATAGTGCAGACTTCTCCAGAGTAAGTGGAAATGTTGACGATTTTTAGGAACTGTGAATGGGTGAACTGGTGAGCAGAGCTTTGCATGGTCATGTATCTCCTCTGTGCTCAAATCTCTTTAACTAGAGGATGGAAAGTGTGGAAGGAAGGGAGAAAGGATGGTCCATGGAGATGGGTTCATGCACCAGCTCCCATTCCAGCCTGTCTCTTACCTTATGAGGCTGCAGACACAGTCTAGTTTGGGCTTTCCTTCACTTGAAAAATGGTATGGCCAAGTGAAGGTCCTTTGATTACGAGATTGCAGAAGTGCTGTGATACCTGTGGTTGTTGAGAAGGTTTAGCTCCCATGTCTACAATGAAAGAACAGCCCTATGCATGCCGGTCTCCCCATGCACAGGGACAATCTGCTCCAACTGTACCTGAAGGGTGGTGGCGAGAGAGGTGGGTAGGTTGGGTCCACAGGGCAGCCTTAGGGCTGACATGCAGCTGTAGTGGAGCTGTGGTACCCCGGGAGGCATGAATTCATTCCTGCATATGTGTTGAGAGATGTAGAGCCTTAGTCGTCTCGTGAATGCATGTATGGCTGTATGTCCCCTGGCTACGGACTACCACAGAGATGGGGGCCAGCTCCTCAGCTGTGTCAGCCTGCCTGGCCCTGCTTACTGCAGTGGTGTGTCATTGACTTACCCTGCTTGCACATCTCACCTCAGGGCTGTAAACACAAACTCCTGATCTGTGGCAAAGACCTTCTCAGGTTTGAGCTTAGCACATAAAAGGCCCCAAGTTTATTTTCTCTTCACATTTCCACAGTGGTGGTTAGGAGCGGCAGCGATCCCCTTTGGCATTGGCATTTCTGATCGTATTACGACTGGCAGTGTGAAGGACCCAAGGCAAGGAAAAGGCCCTTCAGCTCCTGCAGACAGTTAAGAAGTGCCAAAAAATGCCTCCCTGCTCATTACTGTTAATAATGATCTGCTCTGACACAGAGTGTGTCTGTTGGGCCCATGTCTCCCATGAGGCATCCCCATTTCAGAAGGTGTAGCACCTCTTTCTCCTGGGGATGCTCCTTCCCATCTATGCCAGCAGAGAATGCCCCTTCTGAGTCAAAGCTCCTGGTCTGAGTCATGGAGATCCAACAAAGAGTGCTGGAAGCAGCAGTGAAACGGATTGCAAGGATCTAGGTAAAAAACTCCACTCCTGACCACCACATGGAGGTGTGGATGGTTTCAGCTTCTCTTCCTCCTTCTGTCCCCACAGCTCTCCTGCTCTGAGGAGGGCCAGGGCTCAACACCATCACCCAGGAGGTAGGAGGAGCTGAGAAACCCAGTTGCTGATCCCTGCTGGCCACAGGGACAATGTGTTCCCAGAGCAGGTGCCACCTGGAGCTGTTTCCTCCAAAGCCCTGCAGCATCCACCACCTGTGCTGAGTGGCCACAGCAAATGTGATAAAAGAGATGGTTCCTTCACACCATGGGGCACCTGCGCTCGATTCTTCCATTAGCCTCAGGGAGGTCAAGCCCACGTATCCTGCGTCCCAGGCGCACAGGAGAGAGCAAGTCCTCGTCTGTATTTTATCCCATGATAAAGCTCATGGTGGTGTCCTCCACAGGCAATGCCCCAGTGGTTGGAGACAGCTGCAGCGCTCTCCCATGACTCTCCTGCTCAGCAAGGACTGTCTGAGCCACTGGCGTGGGGTTTGCTTGTAAACAGAGCCCCCTTGCCCAGGAGAGGCCATGCATAGGGGCTTGTAAGGGTCACCCAGGCAGAGTCACACTCTGGACAATGGCAGGGAAAGATGGCCAGTGATGTCATGGGTAGAGGGCAATGTCAAGTGATGATGTCATGGGGGGAGCATATAGAAGACTGAGTAAGCATATTGCTGAAGGCAGCATCCCAAAGACATGTGAGCTGCAGAGAGAGGCAAATGCATGAAGTCCCCAGGCCGTGACACCAGTGAAGGACACACACATCAAGGTGCCCATCTGGGCTTTCTGCTCTGAGCAGAGCTGAAAGAGAGAACATAAAACTGCATTCAGAGTTTCTAAGACTGAATGCAGAAGGAACAACCCTACTCCTTTGTTCATCATAAATTCCTGTTTTTATTTTTCAGGTGGGAAATTGAGGCAGATATTAGCTTAATTGCCTGCCTACAATGCACAATTTCAGTCATCTAGAACTCCTGCCTCCTTTTTAACTATAAGAGTATTTAACTACAAAGAGCATCTCTTTGTAGAAGATTTACAAACCCTGGACCTTTGTAAGATGACATTTGAGATTAACAGGAAAAAAAAGACAGTAAGAAAGAGAAGTTTTCCCTGAGCTGACGGTTTAAATCGAGAGCCAGGAGGTTGCCTGTTCAGGGGCAGCTCTGTGAGGGACCAAGAACGCAGGAAAGCACAGGCAGAGCAAAGCTACATTGCAAGAGCATCTCAGCTGCAAACATGATAGACTTGTGCAGTCAAAAAGGCAAAGGTTAGTTCTTTGGGTCTTTCAGTCACTGGGATATTTCAGCTCAGAGAGGTTTTTAATACATAGTTCTGGTTCAGAGTGAAAAGTTGACACTTCTGGTGATCAGATGTACTAAATACTTCAGTAAGGGAGGAGAGGCAGGTGCCACATCTGTGTCCTGAGGAAGGCTCTAATTTTGTTCTGAGCTACAGAGAGTGGGCATGGGTGATTATTTATGTGGGGAGTGCAAACTGGGTGGAAAAACTCCCTTGGCGTCAGGTGACACCAATCCCAATGACTGTTCCCTCCAAAGAGATTTACACCACAGCTGCCCCCTTTGAAGGAAGGCACTTATGTTCCTGTGTCCCAGTGCCTGTGGAGCATTTAGCACAGTACAGCCCTGTAGGCAGGGCTGTGGACACTATAACAGCAGAAAGCCCTGCACCGCAGCACTGTCATACTGCATCTTTCCAGTGTCACACCGTGCTGGGAAGCCGCTCTGCTCAGTTGCTTCCCTGGAGCAGACCAGGACTGCCTTAAGTATGTGCTGGATCAAGAGGTCCCCACTGGTAATGCAAATGCCCCATTCCCAGCTGGGAGGTCTCTGGCTTCCCAGCTTTGATCTCTCTTAGTTTTGACTGGACACCTAAGCCAACTAGCAGGCTTGTTTCTGTGATGGAGACAGTATACTGAGTCCAGTTTTTGGTGTGGAAATGCATAAGGACACTTATGAAGCGTGCTTTCTGAAGGCATATGCTGCTTTGGGAAAGGCATGCTTCCTCTAGGACTCCTCCTGCCTGGGACAGGGTATTTGCAATACGTTCTCACTGGGAACATGATGTGTGCTCCTTGTTAATTCAGCATTTTATGTGAGATAATATTCATGTGTGCCTTCCCATGGTGTTTAACCACTGCAGTGATTGCAAGGGGCTTTGGCTGACAGCTCTAAAACAGGTGGCTGAGAGCTGAGTGACTTTTATGACCTGAAAAGGGTGATAATTGTGCCGAAATTTGCTCTCAGGAGTGTTAGATGGCTGTCATGAAATGCAATTTGTACATTATAGGATGGAAGACACTGAGACATGTGTCTTGCTCCTGAAATAGGTCTGACAGTCCATCAGCCTGCTGACAACAAGTAAGCTCGTGTCATGCCTCAACTTCTGAAGTCATTTTAGCATTCGCTCTGTAGATGTGAAAACAAAACTCCTGTGTAAGTGTGCAAAGCCCCAAATTAAAGTCTGAAGACTGCCAGTCCTGTGCAGGCTGAAGGTGGGGCATCTGTGAAACAAATCCCTGTGGGAGACAAGGATCATGCCAGTGTTTCCTACTGCTCCCAAGTGTCTGGCTTCCAGCTGCCTGAGGGGTTGTGCCTGGAGGAATTCGCTGCCTTCAAATAAAACTCAGTGTGGGACTTCCCAGGTGCAAAACTGGCAGATGGGAAGGTAAAGGGAGGAGTTGTATGATAAGTATGCCTCCGCCTTGGAAAAGAAAGCAACTGAGATGGGTTCTGTGTTCCCTCTTACACTGGTAAGAAATTGCCTTGATCTGAACCAGTGTAACAGAAAACATAGAGTTGGTCCCGCAGGTTGACAGAAGTCTTGCTGCCCATCCCTTGTGACTGCAGCGTGGGAGGTAGATGTCAAGTGTGAGCAAGCTGCACGGGGGGGACAAGGAAACCACAGCTGGCCCCAGCAGGAGTTACAGGTGTCTCCTCTCTGCCTTCGCCACCCCACTCTGTCCCAGCTTTCCTGCTCCAGGCAGAGCAGTACCCCAGCAAAGCCAGCAGTCAACAGTGACTGCTGGAGACCCCTCACCCTCTCAGACCTCCCAGTCCCCATGTCTGCGAAGTCCCTCTTTGGAGGAACAGGAGGAAAATCCCATGTATATACAGTTTATTTTGGAGCTTGGGAGTGAAATCCGTGTGATGCTGTGTTGCTTGGCAACAGGGTGGGAGTGATGGAGCACAGGGTAAGTCTTCTCCATGGCTGTGCCAGAGAGGAGCATCTCCAGCCATAGTGCCTGCACGTGTGTGCATGTATGTCCTGGTTTCAGCTGGGATAGGGTTAATTTTCTTCCTAGTAGCTATTATAGTGCTGTGTTTTGGATTTAGTATGGGAATAATGTTGATAACACACTGCTGCTTTAGTTGTTGCTAAGTAATGTTTACACTAGTCAAGGACTTTTCAGCCCCCCATGCTCTGCCAGGTGCACAAGAAGCTGGGAGGGGGCACAAGCAAGATAGTTGATCCAAACTGGCCAAAGGGCTATTCCATACCAGATGACGTCATGCTCAGTATATCAACTGGGGAGAGTTGGCCTGGCAGTAGCGATCGCTGCTCGGGGACTGGCTGGGGGTCGGTCAGCGGGTGGTGAGCAGTTGCATCACTTGTTTTTTTTTTCCTGGGTTTTGTTCCGCTCTCTCTCTTTTGTTGTTTTCCTTTTCATTACAATTTATTATTTTTTTCTCTCTGTTTTTCCCAAACATTAAACTGTTCTTATCTCAGCCCACGAGTTTTCTTACTTTTGCTCTTCCGATTCTCTCCCCATCCCACTGAGGGGGGAGGGTGAGCTAGCAGCTGTGTGGTGCTTAGTTGCCGACTAGGGCTAAACCATGACAGTGTAGCAGAGGGAAGGGGAGCATGCTCCAGCAGAGAGAGACATGTCTCAGAGAAAAGGCATAGACACAAAAACGTGAGAAGAACCAAGAGGGAGACGAAAGCCTGAGGGTAGGGGAAAAGAGAGAAGTCAGAGACGGAGAGACCGAAGGGGAGCTCAGGGAAGACATCTGGGCACTCACTGAGCTGCAAGGGCTCTTGGCTGTCACCTCCCAGGGACAGCTGCAGTCTCTGTTCAGATGTGTCCTAGCTTTGACCCAAAGAACTGCAGGAAAATGCAGTTTTCCTCTGAGTATCAGTAGTGTTTCTTCACCCCTAAGGGATTCACACTCTGCTGCCCTCACAACCCCCAGGGTCTTCAGACAAGTTTCAAAGTTGATTGCACTGCTTCATAGTCCCGCTTACTGGGGTAAGGGACTTTTTTTCTGAGCAAGGAGCATCCACACAAGGCTTTACCAGGAATAACACCACATTTCAGACAAATCCCCAAAAGGATCCCAGCCCCAGTTCAGCTGTCCCAAAGGCACCACACTCAGGCTGAGGGGTCAGGCTTGGCCAGCACAGAGGGTGTGAGTCTAATCTTAATTTCCTTTACTTTTAAGTGCTTGGAAATAAAAAAAGAAGGAAGGAAAGGAGGAAAGGAGGAAGGGAGGAATAGGGTAAATGGACAAGGAAAGCAATTGGTTTCCTTCCATGCTAAATGCTTTTTGTCTGGTTAATCCCTCTCAAAGCCACAGGTCTTCCTGCACCTCTGTTCTCCCATTTGCATCCACAACAACTTTTGGGGATCCCTTTCCCCACATCAACATGCAGACCAGAGGGGACTCCCTGCCTGGAGTTGAGCTATGGCTCAGGGAGGGATGGCGGGACGGGGTACAGCCAGCCCTCAGGGAAGATCCCTGGGGAAGGCCACCGTGCCAACTGAAGTGACACTCGGTCCCTTCTTACTAGGAAATCCCAGCCTGTTAGTAGGTCACTCATTCACCACTGCTGATCCCTCCCCAGGGGATGTCTGTAATCCCCCTTACCTGGAGCATGGCACCATGAGTCCTGGCTGCAGACCTCTGCCCCAGATATCCCAAAGAAATTTTTTTGAGTGTTGTTTTGTCCCATGCATGAGGTTTCCCCACCTCTCTCTGCTTGCATTTCAGCTGGTTTTCAGCGCTGAATCGGACAGGAGCCTGACAACTCAGCCCTCTACATCATGGGGATGCCACACAAGATTGCCCCTGCACAGAACGCATTGCAGAAAGGACAACAGCCACCCTTTGGCCACTCTCTGGCTTTTCCTTTTGTCTTTTTAGAGTAACCACACTATCTCACAGTGTCCTCAGGAGGAGGCATTCATCCATGTTGCCTCTGGGACACAGAAAACAAGGTATCTTGTTCGCGCTCATACAGTGAGGGAGTAGTAGTGCTGCAATAGACTGTGGTTTCCCCATGCTCAGCTCTAGAGTCTTAATAATTAAGATAAACCTTTTAGCTCACTTCTTTCCATCTTGATGCTTTTCCACCCAGCCTGACTGAAAACAGCATTGTAACAGGACTTCCACCTGGCAGAAAATCCCAAATCCAGTAGTTGATTTATCCCAATTTGGAAAGATGAGCAAAAATACTTTTTCTAAGTATAGCTGCTTCTGAGATGTTTGGGATAAAGTTTTGTTTTAGCTGTACCTTTCTTGTCATTTCTAATATGAGGCAATACTAAATTTAAACTGATAAGGACTGCAACGCTTATCAGAACAAAGTATATTACAATCTTCTATCATGAGTATTGAGGAAAAAAATCAATCTCTCTCCACAGAACATTTCTATTTTGTACCATGTTTTCTGAGAAAATTGATCTATTGCTTTCTCTTTAAAAATTAAGGTTCAGCACAGCACCTGAGAGTGTAAGGGGAGGCAGCGTTCCTTGGGCTCCTGCTTGCAGGGTAAAGCAGCTGTGAGACCAGGACATGCACTGAGTTTGCCTGTGTCAGCTGTGTTGCCTGTGTCAGCTGTGTGTCTGTCCTTGCCATAGCCTGAGTTTTGTAAGGAAAAGAACATTTTTTTAAGAGTGATACCCAGAAAACTTGATAGAGAGGAGGGTTACAGCGTGTTCGCTGTGCAGGGTGGAGAGGAGCTCTGAATCCTTTCTCAGCCATCCTCGTGCTGGGCTGCTGTCCCTCTCATTCCACTGCCTTTTTCTCAGGCAGAAAAGTCTTTTCTCAGGAAGAGCTATCTATAATTGAAGCAATAGCTGAAACATCTCATTTTCCACCAGCCAACACCTCCTGCTGCAGCTAGCACCAGCCTAAAGTGAGTGCAGAGCCATAACACTTTAGTAGCATGTTACATTTGCTTTATGCTGGAGCCAGATGATGCAGAAGGTGGTAGAAAGTGAGTTGAAGCTAGCACAAGAGCTTTTGGAAAGCTATTGACAAAAATTTAGGCCATATCTCATATGTCCTGTGAATCAAGGCATGGATATAGGGGTGCAAGCTATCTCAGTCCATGCCCATTTTTCTTCACCAAGGTGCTTCAAATTATTTCCATTCAGGTTCCAAACTGATGTTTTCTGTGCTCACCAAATCCATTGAGGGGAAATGTTTCCATCTAAAGCAAGTCCATAGGGAAAATTAACTTTTCCAAGGAAACTGCAGGGAGGCAAGAAAACAAAGCAACTGGAAGGGGAAGTATAAAGCATTCCTGCAATGCTGCTCGGTACAAACCTCCTCCAGGAGGGAAAGACAGTCTCCTTTATGAATGGGAAATAGGAATGGCCACAGCGCTTACCCTTCTTGTGGGATGTCCAGGCAGGGGCTTGCAGGGAGGAGCAGCAGCCCAGGCAGGCAGGACCTCTGGGCTGTGCTGTCCTGGGGCCCAGCAAACCCTGGCTGGGTCAGTGGTGGGTGCCGACACCAGGGTCTCACTGGCCTCTGTCATGCTCCCACAAGCTGCCATTTGACCCTAAACTCCCAGTTCCTGGAAACTTCATCTTTCTCTTTGCTTTCTTTGGAGTTTCTGGCCCTTATTTGCAAACCAAAAGTCTATAGGAGGTGACCTGAGGCTAGGCTAGAAATCAGGCATGGTGTGGCCACACATTTGGCTGGTCATGATTTTCCAAAGCCAGCAGCTAGCAATATTGGGCTCGCAGATATCCGTGATGCATTTTGTTTTGTTTCTTTAATTGAATAAAAGCAAATCCCACTGCTGCCTTCCCTGGGGGCCCCAGTGGAAGTGTACTGCAAATTCTAAACAACCCACAGCTCAACCTAAATCCAGACCTTCGCATCTTCTCAGGTCCTGTTCAAAGGATGACACAGCACAACACTGCCCACGCTGAAGTAAGGTGACCTGTATTTCTGCTGTCCCCTTCCTCCAGTCTGTTACCCAGAGCAGGGGCCACTTTTCTTCCACAGTTGGAGAGTACAAAGCACTATGTAGACATAACCATAAGGGACAACCTCCAGCGGCAAGCCCAGGAGCAAAGACAGAGCTGGATGCCTGTGTCCCCAGGGAATCTGCACCTAGGGTGCCTCAGCCAGCAACCCCCCAGGAGAAGCAGCAGCTTCCCAGCCCACCATCCCAGCTTCTGGCTGTGAAGTTGTTTTCCAGACCACCAACATAACAATTCTTCCAGCAACGGCTACCCAGTTCTGCAGAGAAAACTGAACCAAGTTGGTGATGCCCAGAGATTTAATCATAGAAACACTGGTTGCAAGGGAGCTCTGGAGATCATCTAGTCCAACCTCGCCTCACACTGCAAGCCATCCATACCTTGTAACCAGCAGGCAAAGCAAGGGACACTCCTGATTCAAGGGGATTCTTGTTTTCCCAGTCTCAGGTAAGTGCTGGTTGGCATGCCATTGTTTTCTTTTCCAGCACAAGCCCTGTACCCCTTCCCCACATTGCCATGCTGACACTTTTCACCCACCCAGGGACAGAAGGGAGGACATCGTGGTGTGAGCTTGGGACCAGGCAGCAGATCCACTGCTTCCCTGTCCTTGGAGCCAACCAACACCCTGGGAGAGGCTGTTATCTCCTGGTAGTGGCACTCACATTTACATCCACAACTGTTCCTCAAGCATCTTCACCCCGGTGGAAAGAAGCAAAGCTCATCAAACTTTCTCTTCTTTGTTTCCTGACTAGCCCTGCAGGACATCTCCCTGGGAAGCTGGTGCTTTAAACACGCTCTAAAAGAAACCATGCTGACCGGGCTGGGCAGCCTGGCTCTGCCATGCCTCCACTCCCGACTCCCGTGGAGGAGGAGAGGAGAGCGCAGAAATAAACAGGCAGAGGCCCTGTAGCCCGGTTCTATCCACGAGCTCCCTCCAGCCCTGCACACTCCCCTGCAGCGGCAGCGAGGGCAGGAAGGCTGCGAGGTGTTGTGGGGAGTAGAAGAGCTGTTTGCTTTATTACATCTAATTCACAGTGGAAGCACAGGGGTCAGGAGAAGGCTGTTTTTCATGCCAAGATGTCCTGATGATGTCAAGTCAAGCACTGATGATGACATCTTAAAGGGGCCAATGAGGGGTAAATCATCCCCTGGCACTGGAAGATCTGGGGGAAAATTACCAAAAAATGCCCTGGTTAGGGGTCAGCATCAGCCAGGCACATGCACATCCCTCCATCGCCAGCCCGTGGCCCCCAGGAAAGCGGAGCGTTCCCTCACGACACAGGGGATGACAGCCTCTGTTGACATGGCAACGCAGGATGCTGCAGCGGGGACGGCCGGGCAGGAGTTTGCAATCGGCAGAACGGGGAAATGTTTGATAGATTAAAAAAATACCAACCACACGCACTCTCCCTCTCTCACTCACTCACTCCACCTTGTGCTGCCAGGTTGAATAACGATGTTATTGTGGTGGGAGAAAAACAGCATAATCTGTACCCTGGCTGCAATGGAGAGAGGAGAGAGAGGGTTTAACCACTCTTCTTCTTGCTATCCCCCCATTTTCTTCCCAACATCTCTCCCTGGGGAGGCAAAGCCGAGTGGTGGACAGGGATCTGGGGTGCAAGCAGGAGACCCAGGCTCTGTTTGTGCCGTGACATCCCACAAATCTCATCACCACTCTGGACTGCTTTACCCTGCCCATTACAAGATGGAAAGGGTGACTCTGAATTACACTTTTTTTTTTAATGGTTCAAGATCCTGGGCTTTTCAAGCATTAGGTAATTCTTGTTCACTATTAGAAATCATGCAGAGTGTTCCCTAAGGAACAAAGAGGAGTGAAGAGGTAGAGGGGTTAAAAAAGCAGGTCTGTCTGCATGGCCAAAACCTTCACTGGTGAGTGAGCCAACTAGGGAAGGTGCCCCACTGGACCTCTTGTTCACGAACAGAGAAGGACTTGTGAGCCATGTGATGGTTGGAGGCCGTCTTGGGTAGAGTGATCACGAAATGATAGAGTTTTTGATAAGTGGAGAAGTGGCGAGGGGGGTCAGCAAAACTGCCACCTTGGACTTCCGGAGGGCAGACTTCGGCCTGTTTAGGAGACTGGTCGGCAGAGTCCCCTGGGAGGCAGCCCTAATGGGCAAAGGAGTCCAGGAAGGCTGGACATTCTTTAAGGAGGAAGTCCTAAAGGCACAAGAGCAGGCTGTCCCCAGGTGCCGAAAGACAAGCCGGTGGGGAAGAAGACTGGCCTGGCTGACTAGAGAGCTCTGTCTCGAGCTCAGGAAAAAGAGGAGAGTCTACGACCTCTGGAAGAAGGGGCAGGCAACTCAGGAGGACTACAAAGGTGTAGCAAGGCTGTGCAGGGAGAAAATTAGAAGGGCCAAAGCTGAGCTAGAGCTCAATCTGGCTGCTGCTGTAAAAGACAACAAAAAATACTTCTTCAAACACATTAGCAGCAAAAGGAGAGCTAAGGAGAATCTCCAGCCCCTAGTAGACGGGGGAGGGAACACAGTGACCAAGGATGAGGAAAAGGCTGAGGTACTTAACGCCTTCTTTGCCTCAGTCTTTAATAGCAGGGCCAATTGTTCTCTGGGTACCCAGCCCCCAGAGTTGGAAGATAGGGATGGGGACCAGAATGGAGCCCCCATAATCCAGGGGAAAATGGTTAGTGACCTGCTGCACCACTTAGACACTCACAAGACTATGCGGCCTGATGAGAGCTACCCAAGAGTACTGAAGGAACTGGCAGATGTGCTCACCAAGCCCCTTTCCATCAGTTACCAGCAGTCCTGGCTAACTGGGGAGGTGCCAGCTGACTGGAGATTAGCGAATGTGACGCCCGTCTTCAAGAAGGGCCGGAAGGAGGACCCGGGGAACTACAGGCCTGTCAGCCTGACCTTGGTACCGGGGAAGCTGATGGAGCAGATCATCCTGAGTGCTATCACACGGCATGTAGAGGATAACCAAGGGATCAAGCCCAGCCAGCATGGGTTCAGGAAAGGCAGGTCCTGCTTGACCAACCTGATCTCCTTCTACGACCAGGTGACCCGCCCAGTAGATGAGGGAAAGGCTGTGGATGTTGTCTATCTAGACTTCAGTAAAGCCTTTGACATGGTTTCCCACAGCATTCTCCTGGAAAAACTGGCTGCTCATGGCTTGGATAGGTGTACTCTTTGCTGGGTAAAGAACTGGCTGGATGGCCGGGCCCAAAGAGTGGTGGTGAATGGAGTTTACTCCATTCACAAGCGGTGTTCCCCAGGGCTCTGTGCTGGGGCCAGTTCTGTTTAATATCTTTATCAATGATCTGGACAAAGGGATCGAATGCACCGTCAGTAAGTTTGCAGATGACACCAAGTTGTGCGGGAGTGTTGATCTGCTTGAGGGTAGGAAGGCTCTGCAGAGGGACCTGGACAGGCTGGATCGATGGGCCGGGGTCAATTGTGTGAAGTTTAACAAGGCCAAGTGCAAGGTCCTGCACTTGGGCCACAGCAACCCCATGCAACGCTACAGGCTTGGGGAAGAGTGGCTGGAAAGCTGCCTGGCAGAAAAGGACCTGGGGGTGTTGGTTGACAGCCGGCTGAACATGAGCCAGCAGTGTGCCCCGGTGGCCAAGAAAGCCAATGGCATCCTGGCTTGTATCAGAAATAGTGTGGCCAGCAGGACTAGGGAAGTGATCGTGCCCCTGTACTTGGCACTGGTGAGGCCGCACCTCGAAGACTGTGTTCAGTTTTGGGCCCCCCACTACAAGAGAGACATTGAGGTGCTGGAGCGTGTCCAGAGAAGGGCAACAAAGCTGGTGAAGGGTCTGGAGCACAAGTCTGATGAGGAGCGGCTGAGGGAACTGGGGTTGTTCAGCCTGGAGAAAAGGAGGCTGCGGGGAGACCTTATCCCTCTCTACAACTACCTGAAAGGAGGTTGTAGAGAGGTGGGGGTCGGTCTCTTCTCCCAAGTAACAAGTGATAAGACGAGAGGAAATGGCCTCAAGTTGTGCCAGGGGAGGTTTAGACTGGATATTAGGAAATTTTACTTCACTGAAAGGGTTATCAAGCATTGGAACAGGCTGCCCAGGGAAGTGGTTGAGTCGCCATCCCTGGAGGTATTTAAAAGACATTTGGATGAGGTGCTTAGGGACATGGTGTAGTGGTGGTCTTGGTAGTGTTAGGTTTACGGTTGGACTCGATGATCTTAAAGGCCTTTTCCAACCTATACGATTCTGTGATTCTGTGATTCTGTGATTCACTGCTTCCACACAGGATCTCTGAGATGCTGGAGAAGACACCAGGACTCTCTGTGCAAATGGCAACCACAGCAGTCCCTGTTCCCACCCTGGAGGTGACCTCCCAACCCAAACGGATTTGTCCATGCACCTGCAGCAGGCAGGCATGTGTTACTCTCACGCACATAATTTGGAACTGTGTGATGCACCACACAGTTTCACACAGTTTTGCCTAATGCCACGCTAAATATTTTGTCTGGGTACATCAAGGGGAAGTTTCAATCTGGTTCTGGTTTCTCCCTGGCCAGGACTGCAGATTGGTCCAGGTTGCACTTCAGGTCCCTTGCAAGGGTTCACTGAGGTTTCCCTCCAGCCTCTGAGCAGCATCCAGCCCTGCAACGGTTCTGTGAGACTTTTACTTTATACCAGCACTTTGTGTGCTGCTCCTTCCCAAACCACAGACGACAGCATAAAGGAAGACGTGATGAGAAAAGTCACCTGTGACACCTAAAACCACCCAACCATCAGGACACCCACCCCTGGAGAGTTTTGTCTTATGATGTTGCAGCTGTGTCAGGAACCTGAGTGCACCACCAGGCCCCAATTGCCCCAACCAGCCCCACCTGGGAAGTCCACGGACACCCACCCACCCATTGGGCCATGACTCCATTTAAGCTCAGGCCCATAGTGCTGCCCTTTACTTAGGGCTGTGCTGTAGCTGTTTCTGGATCTGTCTCTGTCTCTTAGAGGGCTCTTGCCTATTTGGCAGCCTTGCCTCTGGCTGGACTCGCTGGATCTGATGCCTAGCCTTGTGTGGGAGACTGCCCTACTGTGTTCGGGTGCAGTAGGGCTGCACCCTGGCTGGTAAGAGCACTGCCTGTGCTGTGGTCACCTTTGGCTCCCCCTCATGGAGTGGCCCTGCTCTTGCTGCTTCCCCAGCACTCAGTGGGAGTGGCTCTCTGAGGACCCTTCTGTAGCTCATATCTGAGGAGGAAGGCAGATAGCAGATGTAGTCCTGGAAAGAAGGTACCAGTTGAGTCCCCTACACTGCAATTTTTCTTGCAATACTTCCCAGCCAGGCAGAGCCTTCCATGGGACTGGGCAGCACAGGAGCCGGTTCCTGCTCCTAAGCAGCCCTGAAGGTAATAAGTGAAGAAGATCTTTCCCTTGGCAAGAAGGACAAGAAAAGAGGAGTGTCCCAAGGTGACCCAGGAGGTCTATGTCAGAGATCAGTGTTTTGTCATTAAAACATAAGTTGAACTTAAGGTAGGGTTTTAGGCTGTAATATTTTGCCGTCAGACATCATTGGGCATGATCCTGAATAGGTGGGTAGGCAGTCATGTCACTTTTTCACAAGTGGGAAAAGGCAGAAGGACTGGTCAGTCAAAGCATGCAGCTCAGGTCCCACATCTCCTGGGCTGCCTTGCTTGCACCTTCTGCACATGCAGGAGCACAACAGCTTTGCAAGACTAGTTTGTGTCTGGTATCTGCTTCTGTGTGGACAGACAGGACCCTAGCATGGTTGGGGGAGTGTCTTGGTGCCAGCAGCAGATGGAAATGTGTTGGCTCTCACCAGGGACTGAGCTTTCGAATCCCTTCCCCAGTGCTCTGCTGGCACAGCAACCTTTCCCCCTGCATCTTGCAGACAGGCTGAGCACAAACCTCAGTGGATTTCCTTGAAGACAGGTTGTGTGGTTTTGTGTGAGTGCTCAGCCCTGGTGCAGAGCATCCAGCGACGGTAGAAGAAGGAATCCCGTTTCTCTGGAGGCGAATGGAGGGGGATGGGGCTGCTGTTTTCCTATACCTCTACCACATATGCAAAGAAGAAAAATCCACTCCAGCAGCTCGTCACTGCGCCAGGACCAATAGCGGGTGGCAGAGGGAATCCCTTTGCAGGGGGAAGCACTGCTGAGCCCAGCCAGCTCCTGATGGGGATCCTCTACAGAGCCCCAGTGAGCAGCATCCTACCTTCCCCCCCTCATCCTCCCGGGAGTAGCCTTCTGGGTTTCCACTCTCCTCTGTTTTTTGTCTCTCCCAGCACAGCCACCTCCCCCTCCTGCATTTCTTCTGCCTCACTCCACGCTGCTCTGCAGCTTTCTCTGCTCAAAATAATTTCTGCTCAAGGAATTCCTCTCCCTCCCTCTCTGCTCTCCTGCAGCATTTCTCCCTGGCCTTTGCCCTAGGAGATGTAGTTTAGCATTAGCCCAAATATCATATCTCACTGGTGATCTGTAGCAGACTAGATGACTTTAAAGCCCTCTTGCAAAAACATCTTGTTGCAAAACCAGGGCATTAGAGAGGAAGGCTTTGCTCTCCAGGTGGGGTGTTTGTTGAGGAATTATTCTAAGCACTGATTATCTTAGCAAAGTGCTGTGTTCACCCAGGGCACTCTCAGCCTGAGTAGGAGCAAAATCTCAGCCTGGGAGCAGCTGCCTTGGCACTGCTGCCAGCATCCATCTCCTCTCCAGCCACAGGGAGGTGCCAGCTTCCAGCAGCAAACCATGCCTACCTGTGATACTGTAGGGAACCCCTGTATCCACCCCACAGACTGCAGTAACATCGTCCGCAATTAATCACCTGCAGATCACAATCAGCATATTTACTGATTAGTAGGTGTTTTGTTTCTGTGGAAGGTCTCATAGGTTGGATTTGGTTCTTCCTTGCACCAAAGCTGTGGGGCAGAGTGCTCTGGACCTTGGTGAGGGACCCAATGTCAGCAGTGCAACCAGATGCCCTCAGAGGCAGGGGTCTAAGGCACTGCAGAGCCTGGCTTTTTAGTCCCTGCTCTGATTAGGTACTGTTTCTTGCTTCTTCCTTTTATTTTAGCCTTCTTTCTGCAGTGAGTTGCTGAGTTTTGTGCTTCCTCTGCAAAGTGTTGAGGGGACCTGAGCAATTACTTCCCCATAGCAAATGTGTTAGGTCCAGCTCAATAGGCAAAACCTAATACTTGATGAGCCCTAAAGGCAGAATGGTTGCCAGGGTGCTGTGGATGCTGTAAAGTGTCTGTGTATGTGCTGCAGCTGCTGATCAGAAATTTGGTGAGGTAAGAGAAGGAAGCTGTATATACAACCTTTCTTTTAAAATACTATAGCAGTCTAACACAAGCTTGTGATGGAGGTAGAGTAGCTATTTTTAGCAAAATGCTTCAGGTGAGTTGAAACTTCCCCCTTTGCCTGTGTCTTCAAAGCACTTCTTTCAGTCTGAAGAAACAAGGCTAATAAGCCTCTGTTGCTTTTCAATTCTCCTGGCAGTGAGTCTACAGTCTCTTAGATGCTGCTACAAATTTGGGGATGGTGTTCCAGCTACAGCCTGCACCGCTCTGTGTCACAGTGCTAGGTAATAAAATGAAGTGATATAAAATTATCAAGGATATAAGAAAGCTGGCAAACCCTGTATGTGGTTGTTCTTTGAAAATGGGCTGGGATGTATTAGCAGCTACTCTTCAGGGTTTCTATGGAGAATGACCTGGATTAGCTTAACATATTGCAAAGGAAGGCGATGCTAAGTTGTAGCTGCCATGAAGATGTGGGCTGTGGCAGGGGAGTTAGGAGGGTGGTAGCCTTATGCCTTTCATTGTGGTATGCCCTCATCCAGCTAGGATAATGCACAGAGGGGGCTGAGGGTGCCATGCACCCAGCTGGTGCTCCCAGCTGAGGAGGAAAACTAGGTCGATAAAGAGCCATGATCTTAAATGCATTGGGGATTACTGAGGATTGTTTGTTTTTTCTCTAAAAGATACTTCCCTCAGGTGACTGGCAAAGCCAGCTCCCTAGGGAGAGCAGTCCTGTCTAACCCAGTTTTATACTATGCACTTAATGCAATGAATCTCCTCACTTTTCTTCAAAGATCTTCACTTAGGACAAGATCCCTTGGCACTCTTCTCAAAAAAGAAGCCTTGCTGACATGTCTTGATTGGGCTGCTTTTAAACCTAGCACAGATAAGAGCTGTTACGCAGTTTGCATTTGGTTAGTAAACATTAATGCTGACTTTTTTTAAGGTGAGTGGTGTGTTCCTATGTTGCTGGCAGTTAGCTAGTCCAGTATAAGAAATGGCATATAGTGCCTCAATTTTTGATAAGGGTTCAAGGTTTGAGCTCTTGCAGTTTGAGGCCAGAAGGGGTAATTTGATAAGTTGTTCTATCTAGGGTGTCCTGAAGTTTCAGCTGATTAACGCTCCTCTGTTGATGAGCCCAATAACTTTAACTGGATGAAGGCAGAGTAGGTGTTTGGCAAGGCCAGCTTGTTAGAAGGGTTGTATTTTGATTTGCAGACCTCTTGTAAACAGAAGCTCCTATGCAACCAGATAGACAAGGAATGCAGTTGCAGGGAATGCAATACTTAATTGCCCTTGCCATTAAAACTGTTGGGTTTGTGACTTTTTTCTTTGATAATTTCAAATTCTGAAGGTCACTTTTATTACTGATAGAACTGAGGCAGGCAAGTCTTGTTTCTCACCCTCTTCCCCCCTGCCCTTGGCTAAACTAAATCAGCTTCTGCTGAATTTAGAGTTCTTTGTTTTTAATGACGGTGAGCATTTGTGGTGTCCTAACATGCAAGGTGTGGGAGTTGCTTAGCTGGGAGACCAGGTCTATAACTCATGGGAGTGTTTATTTGGCATTTAAGCTCTCCTCACTGGTAGCTGATAAGGATGTCCTGTGTTGGACTCAAGTCCTAGGGATTACAAATGATGCTGTGGAAGACCTAGGGTGAATGCCAAGTAGTCTGTGCTGTCAGTGTGATGGGATATTACAGATGCAGCTTATCCTCACTTCAAGACTCTGTCTGGGCCTAATGGATCAGGTAAGTGCAAAGGGGCTGAGAAAATTTGTGGCTAAAGCATCTAACTGGAAGGCAGATGCTAATTCTCAAGACTGCCACAAAATCAGGTCCTTACCGGTATCTATCCTGTGCCATCTTTGCTCTGTCTCAGCTTGAGGCTGCCAGGGAGGTGTCGAAGGTTTCTTGGCCTCTCTTTGCAATATACCACCTTCATTAAGTTCTGCATCTGCAGAAACCAGTGTTACTTGGACCCAATCAAAAACTCACTGAACCAAAAAAAAAAGCAGGGCTTGGCTGGTGAGACACTGTGTTGTGACACTTTCCATGGAAATATATATAATGAAAGCAATTTATGCACCTCTATCATACCTGGTAATGTATATACACATTTAACATGGGAGAAATTGCCTGCTCCGTGGGGACTGAGGGCTGTTTGGCAAAGTAAGCACTCTGCCATCAAATGAAGAGATCAGCTACACCTCCTGGAGCCAGCAAGCCTGTTATATTTAACCCAGTAGTTTTCACACTGGGAGAGTAAGTACACTCTTTATATCTCATTTCTGTGCTGGGTGCCATGTTGCACTGCCATTGTGACAGAGGTGATACGTTCCCCATTAACACCTTTACAGGCTGCTTAGCACATCTGAGGTTCCTGGAGGGTGGGGGAGAGGAGAGGGAGGCAAAAGCAACTGCAGAGCTTGGAGCTTCTGGTTCTGGCTTATAACCCAGCTCTCCTCCCTTCCCTGGCTGGCTTTCTGACCTCCTTTCAGCCCTGCAGGTTCTTTGCTTTTGCAGGAGCAAGCAAAGAGTTGAGTTCACTCTTGGATATTAGGAGTGGGTGAAGAGACTAAGCAAATGGAGGAAGTGCAACATCCCCATCTAAGAAGTCTGGGACAGCCCTGCAGGCTGAAGAAGTGCTGTCCTGCCCCTTGTAGGGCTTGGCTTTGACCAGGGTGGTCACCACTTTCTCTCAAGCCACCTAGTTCAGACTGGGAGTGGCCTTGGTAGACCGAGACTGAACCAGAGCAAGCTGAGCAGGAAGCTCTAAGCTCTGTGGTTGCTCTCATGTCCTCCCTCTCCTCCACCCTCTCATAAGTGCTGTTCCACTGATGTGGTGCCCTGTGCTTAGCAGGGTTGGGGATAGCACTGCTCCTCTAGGGAGCATTTGGGATCTGCTCAGGGGCTGCTTTCCCAAGAGCAGAAAGACATGAGGGATGTGATACCTCAGTCTGGAAGAGGGGGTTTTCCAGGCCTGGGGCTGAGTGCTGGAGCAGGAAAGGGAGAGCAGTTAAGGCATGCGGACGCTGAATCCCCTTCTTACCCGAGAGGTGAGTTGTCCCCTCAGGCAGGGCTTAGAATCATAGAATCATTTATGTTGGAAAAGACCTTTAAAGATCATCAAGTCTGACCGTTAACCTAACACTGCCAAGTCCACCACTGTACCGTGTCCCTAAGCATCACATCTACACGTCTTTTAAATACCACCAGGGATGGTGACTCCATCACCTCCCTGGGCAGCCTGTTCCAATGCTTGACAACCCTTTTGGTGAAGCCATTTTTCTTAATATCCAATCTAAACCTCCCCTGGTGCAACTTGAGGCCATTTCCTCTTGTCCTATCACTTGTTACGTGGGAGAAGGTACCGACCCCCACCTCGCTACAACCTCCTTTCAGGTAGTTGTAGAGAGCGATAAGGTCTCCCCTGAGCCTCCTTTTCTCCAAGCTAAACAACCCCAGTTCCCTCAGCCGCTCCTCATAAGAGTTCTGCTCTAGACCCCTCACCAGCTTCGTTGCCCTTCTCTGGACACGCTCCAGCACCTCAATGTCTTGTAGTGAGGGGCCCAAAACTGAACACAGTATTTGAGGTGTGGCCTCACCAGTGCTGAGTACAGGGGGACAATCACTTCCCTAATCCGCATAGTTAGGCGCACTGCTGTAACAGCATAGGCAAAGGGGACCTCAAATGTCACGCTGCTCATTATTTCTCTGTACCCTGGGGGAAAGTGTAGCACCCGAAGTCTTCAATTAACATTAGTCAACACCCCTTCTCATGGAGAGAGCCACGAGCGGAAGCTGACGGGGGAGCATGAGCAGAGCTGGAGTGTGCAGAGCAGCTGCTGTGGCTGCACGAGGGGCACTGAGCAGTGTGGGGCAGGGGCTTCGCAGCACACTCCACCATCCCTGGGGCAGGCAGTGAGGAAGTCCTGACTGTTGCAAGATTCCTACTGAACTATTAACTCTGCTTTCCAACCCTGGCAGAGTGCAGAGTAGCCTTTGAAGTTACCTCCTGCCCTGCGGAGGGTTGAGGCTTCCCTGTCTCTCCTGCCTGTCTTAGTCCCATGGAACATCTGGCATGAACAGCTCTGTTTACAGGTGTGGCTGGAGAGCTCAAAATGCTTTACAGGAGCAGGCTTATAGCACCAGACCCTTTTAAAAAATAGGGGAAACTGAGGCATGCTATTATAGAAACATATTCGATATGTTAGCAAGTCTGACAGTCAAGAGTATAGACCTTGCAGCCTTTCCCCATCCTAAGCAGGGTTAGGGTGGCAGTAGTTTTATTAACTGAGTGTTTTTAGAGCAGGGTTGGGAGAGTACATGGGGGTTAAACTTGTCACCTTTATAGCAATGGCAGTATGTGTGCCTGCTGAGGCCTAGGAAGGGGTGCGTATGCAGATGTGGAGAAGCAAGATAGCAGGGTTTGGAAATTACTGTAAATGGCAGGCTGGCCAGATGCATGTTGCAAAGGACAGCATGTGTCCTGGCTGATAGAGAATAGCTATCTGAGAAATGGGATTTGGGGCATGGGGTGGAAAAAGGGGGAATGCTGGCAGTTTCATTTCAGGTTAATGAAAATATGATTAACAGTTGTAATTAACTGATGAAATGGTGGCTAGTTCTCTGCCCCCTCCTGATGATTTATGAGGTGCAGAGACTGCCTGTGTCCATGGTTTCTGCTTATGGCAGCACTCTGCAGCATCTCAAACTTTCTGCCTCTAACTCAGGCCTGGAGCGGAGTTTCTGTGGCTCTTGCTGCTGAGACTGCTGAGCTTCCCTGCACCCCACGCTTGCTGACCCTGATCCCAGCCCTCCCTGGCTGGGAGGTTTAATAGCAGGGAAGGGAGTGCTGAGGCAGGAATTGAGAGGGAATGTTGATCTGTGACAGAGCAGCTGCTCGACAGCAAGCTCAACAAGCCTTGACCACAGCTCACAGAAGGCTGGGGGTTGAGCCGATCAGGCACCTGGGTGAGATAGCATTTCCTGATGTCAGGGGCTGCCTGTGGATCTTATTATGTGCCCTAGAACTGTAACACATGCCAAGCCTCAGAGACCAGAGGGGCTTGGGGTGTGCTCACAGGTTGGAGCTGATGTCAGGCTCACACTGTGGGCTGGGCTGGCTGAGCTTTTGTGATTGCCTCCTCAGCAGGTCTTCTAGTCTCTCTTCCTCATTCCCCCAGTGCTAAGGTTATAATGCCTGAGCGAGGGTGTGACCCAGCACATGTGGGTGGCATCTTACCAGCCACAAAGTGCTGAACTGATGCTGCATCATCTGCTGAATTAGTGCCCCTCTCCTTTCGGTAGCACATTTGTGGCAAGGTCATCACTGCAAAGTACCAAGAGTGATCCTCCCTGCCTCTGTCTTGTCCAGGCAATGGTTAATAGACTGTGCGAAACAGGAATAAAAGTATCCATGGAGCTGAACTTGCCAATTCAAAAATCTAGGTAAACTTGTACAAATATGTGAGAAAAATACTAGAGGAAGGCACTGTATGCATGAACTCCTAATACGAGTAGGCAAATGCATGGGTGACAGGGAAACAACTTTGGTTTATTCCAGTACGAGGGTAGCATTTGTCCCTACAATGAAGACAGATGGCACTTCTGGTGCATGTGCCCAAGGCAGATCAGAAACTGGTGCTCTGTCCCATCTGAACAGCTATTGCTTTCTCTGGAGCAATTGTTAAGGATGTGCTTTTTGCTGTAGAGGGGAAGAACAGGGCAGGTAAGCTATGTTTTGTTTGGTTGCATACGCATGATCTAAAAAAAGTGACTATCCATTTCTCTAAGGATACCTGATGAGCATTAAAAATACAATTGCAAGAATAATCAGGTCAGACTTCAAACAAATGCAGGGAAGCAGATTTGTTGAAGAAACAGATACACTGCTATGTCACACTTTGTCTGAACAGTTCTTAAAAGCTGATCTTCCTCTTGGAGATCAAACCAAGGTTTTTCAACCCGCTTGCCCACAAGCTTTGAGTAGCCAAGTAGTTCTAACGGGAAAGAAAAGAAAAACACATGGTTTTATGGGGCCTCTCCAGAGCTTACAGCAGTGCATGGTAGGTGCAGGCTTTCAGAGAGGGCCTGTGCCTCTATGGCTTATGGTGGGTACAGACACAGGGTTAGGACCACAGTGGGTTGGTGGGGGGGGACTACCCTGAGGGCAGTGAACAGACCTGTCTTCCAATGGGCCCTGCTGCCTGCTTGGCAGGGAGAGTTTGAAGGAGAGGTATGAGCCTGTTGCAGTGAGCCTCTGGCATATCTGCAGCAGCATAAGCTGGCAAATGCGTAGTGCTAAGTTGTTGTCTGGCCATGGGTGAGAGCTGCAGGGATGAAGCTTGTTTGTGCTGAAGCTCTTTCTTCCAGCAGAGCCAGGGTTAGAGGTGCTGCCAGCTGTCTGTGGGGTGTTAACACAAGTGCAGGGAGACTGAATTTTCCTATCCCTCATAAACAAAGCCAATGATTTCTCAGATTTCCAGCTGGGACAGTTGTGTAGGCAGGGAACTTCTGCAGATCTGCAGTTGCTAGGTAGGGGTTTAGCCCCTGGGCTTTGCTCCTTACCTTGCTGGGTAGGTTTATAGGCTGGGGTCTGCCCTGTCTGGGGCAGTAGAACTTGTAGCTCAAATTCTAACTCTACTGGAAAGTAGTAACTTGAAGAAGGAAGTATCCATAGCTCAGCTTGTAAAAAAAAAAAAAAAAAAAAAAGTCCAGATACACAAAAATTCCTTCTTACAGTCACTTTACCTGCAGAGGAACACTTTCATGCATCACTGGGATGCAAATGCTTGAGTAAGTTTCAGTTTAAAACGGAAGTTCATCTGGGAAAGCAGAGGTCTCCTGTGGACATGTCCACTTACCAGAAATGCACTGGGTGACCTGAATGGCTGTGGCACATGTCTGCAGGTGACACTATTATTGCTTTCCAGCTTTTCTTAGCATGTGAGCAAGTGAGCCCAGCAAAGACACTCTGGGAACCATGTGTTAAGGGCTGCTTGAAGTGCTGTGTGAAAGGGTGGGAAGCCTCTCTGAGAAGACAAGACTGTGTCCATCCAACTAGAGAGCCTGGATTTTGCTGGAGTCCAGAGAGTCACTCTTGGATCAGTCTCCTTCCTTAGGAACCAGGTGCTGGTGTTGTGCAGAAATTCCCAGGGAGCTCCCTGCCTGCTGTTTGATCACTTCTCTGCAGGAATAAATATGCATAAATAAAACAAGCTGTATCTTTGTATACCCAAATCACTGCTGCTTCTGCTCTGCAATGCTCATCTGGCAATCTGCTATCACCAATGGAGTTGCAGAGGTTTCTGTGTAACAGGTGCTTTGGTCTGAAAATTGGATGAGTGTTTTGTGGCCTGGCTGAGGTGCGGTTCTCTGTAAGCTCTGGCATTTGCAGGATGGGTGGGGAGGATGGAGGTCTCCCTGCCGGATGCTGCTTTGAGAGTCTGTTCTTGTTTAACGGGGGGATGTTTACACCTGCCTGTGTGGACCCATCGCAGTCCCCGGCGCAGGTGTCCTGAGAGCCCCTCTCCTGGCCCGGCCCTGCCCTGCCCTGCCCTGCCCTGCCGCAGCAGCGGCGCTTCCCTCCCGTGGCTGGCAGAGGGCAGCAGAAGCCGCGGAACCGGCGGCGGAGCCCCGAACGGGCCGGGGCGGGACGGCGGAGCGGCGCCACCCGGGCTCTGCCCCGCTGCCAGCGCGGAGCGGATGCGGAGACACTTTTTTCTGCAAGGGTGGTGAGAACTGATCAGAGACGTGGAGATGGGCAAGGTCCGTTGCGGTTAGCCCGGCTTGTTTGGTGAGCTCCTCCACTGGATTCATCCAGTCTCCCTCCAGGCTCCTTCCGTGGGCAAGCCTGCAGGCAGATGCTGTTGCTGCCAGCAGTACCTCTTGCCCTGATCTCTGTGCCTGCTGAGGGGGTCTGTGCTATCTGCAGTGGGCCTTCTGCTGATATGTAGGCACAGAAAGCAGCAGGATCTCAGCTGGAGCAAATGCATTTCTGTCCCATTAGGAATCAGCCTCATAGCAGTGTCATTCCCCAGCAGGACCGTGGCCTGGCGTGCCCTCTAAGCATATCTGTTACTGCCATGGCCCCTGATACAGCTGTGATTTAGGGAGCTTTCTTTGCACTACAAGTAGTCCCCTTTCCAGTCTTGTCTGGGAACTGGGAGGGAAGCGGCTGGTTTTGGCAAAACAAACCTCCCAGACCCTGGTCTGGGCAGTCTGGGCAGTGATGCCCAGGAGGAGGTCTGCTGCACCCTTGCAGGCAGCACTGTAGCTTGCTGGCCACAGGCTGTCCTGGGACCAAGGCACAGTCCTGCCTCACGTATAAGGATGGGAGTGTGACCAGCAAGGGCTGTGGGTAGAGCCCGAGAAAATAAAGAGGAAGTGCAGAAGGGAGGTAAGCAGGGGGAAAAACTCCGTGCTGTGGTGAAGGGAAGCTCTTGGAAATGTGGTGCAAAGCCCTGGGCTCCCCTTGGTGTGCTGCTCCCTCACCACAAGCTAGGCAGGGCCCTGGGACACTGCCTCTTGGCCCCAGGGTGGCACAAAGAGGCTGGCCTGGGCTTGGCTCTGGATGGAGCTTTTTCTCTCTAGAGTAGTTGACTCCAGCCTCGCATTGATTTCCATCTGAGTCAGACACTTCTTAAAAGCCCCAGAGGGAGCTTGCACAGCATCTGTATCTCTGCAAGCTTCCACAGCAAGCGTCTTGCCAAGTATCTCGGTGTGTCAATAGCTGAGGGAATCCCTCAGTAACCTCCTTTTCATGGATGCCTCTTTCTAGGTCTCCTGAAACAGGATATTCTGGTGTTAGTCATTGCCAAAGGACAACTGTCCCTTTTGGAAAGGGGTCCTGATCTGCACAGCCCAGTGCCACCCCAGACATGGCTTTCCTTCCCTCAGCGTTTTAGGAAAATGTGCAGCTATTCTCAAGCAGGCCGACTCTCAATCTCCCAATATCTGAGTAACCAATCTCAATCTCCCATTACCTGAGTAACTTTCACAGGTGTTTAATCCCAAGTTTAATCCCACTTGTGGATTGTGGTGGTGTTCCTTGGCCCTGTCCTCATGGCCAGGACCAGGTCTGGGTCTGCTCCTTGCAGTGCAGCAATCAGTGCACAGCACTGCCTGGCTCTGGAGGCTCTGAGGTTTGTCTGTGAAGAGGGGAAGGCAGCTTTACTGTTTCTATTTAATGTCTCATCACAGGGCTTTGTTTTACAAACTAGTTGATATTATCAGCCCAGATTAAAAAAGTACCTTTAGCAGCAAGTTCTAAACCCTCATTTGGTGGTTTGTTTTTTTTTTTTAGAGGAATGTCTTAGCACAAGAGTTGAAGCTGGTTCAAATGGGTGGTTTCTTGGTGAGAAATAGCCTTCTCTTTCTTTGAATTTTCTCATCCATTTTCAACTGACAAAGTTTTTTGTTCTGGTTTATTTTTTTATTTTCTAATAGGAAGACTTATCAGGCCTTTTCAACTTCCTCAAAGTGATGGAAACCCCTCATTGCTTTTCTAGTTGGTAAAACGGGAGTGAAGAAAGGGACTAATGCATTAGCTACTTGCTCAAATATTCTGACTTCTTTGTTGCTCAGGTGAAGATAGAAGGATAAAAAGGAGAAAAGAACTGAAAGAGATTGTTCTGTTTCCTCTGAAAAATTCATCTTTCTTACTGCTGTTCTGGCTGGTAGAGAGCTTAAAGTGGAAATGTAAGACCTTGAAGAAAAATGCAGTTTTTCAGAAGTTTTGTTTTACATTTTTAAAGTCAAAGTTGTTGTTTTTTCAAAAAAAGTAGAAAATACAGCAGAAACTATTTTAAAATTAAAAAGCTGCCAGAATTACATCCTTGTAACTCTGGTTCTTACTAGTAGGGCAGTGCTGAAGCCTGCTGCAGCTGATGTGCAGTGAGGTCTGGTTCTTGGCAGCAGCTCCTCGTCTCCATCGCGCCTTTGCACCGTGTCTCTTCCTCCTAATTCCTCTCTATCTCCTTCAAAGGGATTTGGAGCACCCTCACCTGCTGGCCTCGTCTGCATGCCCCAAAAGCAACAGGAGAGCTGACCACCTGCTTCAGTGCCATGCCCCATGAAGGTGCTTTAGAGGTGGAGTCAAGACAAAATGAAAACTAGCCCAAAAAATGTATCTAAGCTTTGGTGTGGAAACTCAGTGTGAGGGGGGAAAATAGATCAGTTGTACCTCCCCTCATGCCAGGCAGGAAAGAGGCCTCACATAGTCTTATTTCTAAATGTGTTAACCAGCATCCTGAGTGCAAGCTTGACTTCCCTCATGCTAATGGATAGCAGGTGAGACTGAGGGAAAGAGCTTTTGCTGGAGACAGCTATAGGTTGTGCTGCTTTTTAGTAAATGTGAATGAGGACAAGGCTGCTATCAGTTTCCATGGGATGAACTTTATATAGGTGGCAAAATACTGGAAAAGAAAGTGGAGTCATGGATAAGATCCTCTGAAGCTGGGACATAAAGTCAAAGAGCTTCGGCTTGCATCAAACCAAACCATCTGAGAAATGATTAGGTTGGAAAGCAGTCTGACTCTGCCTGCAGGAGACTCAGATGGGAAAGACTAAATTCACTGAAGAAACCAAGAGCTGCAAGTGGACCAGCCTAGCCTGTTGCAGTGGTTCAGGGGCTCCCAGGCACAGAAATGCCATGTCCAGAGCAGAGCCCAACCAGCTGCCTGCATAGGTGACCACAAGTGTGGCTGTCTTACACTTCCAATTAAAAACATCACATGGAAGGCAATAATGTAAATCCACATGATGAATCCTTTCTTGGCCAACAGCAGTTTGCCATCTGCAGCTGTTCCAGATGTGTTTCCTGCAGGCTGGAGGCCAAGGACAGCTGGCTGCTGATCTGTGAGGCTCAAGTCATGGCAGTAAAATGCAAGCCAGGCAAAGGCATCAGACAGCTTAAAATTACTGCCCAGGGTCTGTGGTGAGAACTCATGGGTGTTGCAATTGCAGGAGGGGTTAGCAGTGGTTGCTGAGTGTGCTTTTAGGATGCCTGGAGTCACTCTGATAGCCCTGCTTTCACATGTGTGCCTTCCCACCAAGAGATGCAAACTTTCTACTTGCGCACCTTCCCTTTCCCCCGACCTCTACGCTCTATATATCTTTTCTCTTATAGCTATGGGTTTGAGTAAATGAAGTACTGGTTCTTAGATCAGCCTTTTCAAGAAGTCATGCTTCCTTGTAAGCAGCCAAGCTTTTCTGCAAACCTGGTATTCTCCCCCTTGATTTTATTAGTCTTTTTGGCCCAACTTTTTATCTTCCCCCCCCCCCAGCTTCATTTTTAACCTTCTGCTCTTTACCAAGCTTCTCTGTACTATGTGTGCTGATGTTACTGAAATGTTCAGGAGCTGGGAGATGAAAACTGAATCTGCCTCTTTTACCTTACCCCGCCCCATGCTGTGCATATGCATCAATACAGCCCAATTACCTGACCCCTATGGATCTTCTCTGAAGCACTTCTGCACCATTGAGTGCATAGGATACCCAGTGCTTGCATTCAGTGTCAGTCTTAGGTTTTCTTCTTTTGCCTATTGTAGGATCTGCTTCTTTGCTGCGTGGTAGTACTCATCACTATTGTATCAGACTGCTTCACACATGGTAATGAATTTAATTTCACACCACCACTACTGGAAGACAGGTTATTTTTATCCTCTCTTTAAATTTGAGAAATTGACATGCAGAGCCTAAAGCAGAAAAGCAGTGAATGCTTTTGGCTGTCAAGCTGAAGATATCTAGGGTCATGATTTTGGAATACTTAACCCAGAGGGCTCTCTGCAGTCCAGGTGCTCCTGAGTAACAGTAGTGGGTGCCTAGCACATCTGTAAGACAGATGCAGGAGATCTCATATACCTCTGGGAACTGAAGTAAGTGGCTCCCTATGGAAACTTGGGTTTGAGTGGTTCTGTTGATACTCTGTAAGAGAGAGAGGCAGCACCTGCTCCCACAATGTGCTTTCACAATGAGCATACTCTATCTTTTTGCAGCTTTATGGCTATCTATTTGTCCCTCATTATCTGCAACAAATAGCTGTTCCCTGTAAACAGGAACTGCTGCTACTTCGTTGTGCTAATTCAGTCCAGGATAGATGGATCTGGCTGGCTGAAAGAGCTGGAGGTCCTGCAGTGAAGTAATAGGATTATATAATTAAACAGTCTCATAATTCGCTGCTCTTATATCTGTATGTAAGGGTATCAGGGCTGCTCTGAATTCTGGCACTCCTTGTTTGAGTGCTTGACTCTACTACTTTGTGGGTATTGCTTCTGGAGAGGCTTCACAGACTGTTGGCTGCAGACACTTGTGGCCATAGCACTGTTTATAGACTTTGGTCCCCTCCCCACATGCTTTGGCTGCTGTTTATGGTCCAGGGTCCTATGTCTTCAGCCCAGGATTTGACCAACGTGGCCTTGTCTCAGTTGTTCCTACCTCCCCAGACAGGCCCAACATCCCTGACTTGACAGGAAGAGCTGTCAGCCACTGAATTCCCTTTTGTCCCTTTTAATCTGCGATTCCTACTGTGCATGTTCAGTATGTGCTTATGCCTTTGCTTTTTGAAGGGCAATCAGAAAGTTTGCTTGGGGGCTGAGTGGAGGCCAGCTCTCTGCAGCAGTATGGGAGATACTTGTTTCTTTGTCCTTTGCATTTCTGCTTCTGTTAATACTGATGCTGGCCAACACTCTATCAGGGGTGATGAAGAGCAAGGCAAATACGGACTTGAAGCAATACCATGTGATCGTTTTCCTTGTGGTTACAGAGCATGTGTGTGAGCAAGAAAAGGGAAAGGAATGCAAAAGAAAAGGAAGGTGGCAATTCCTGCTGGAGTATGTGACTAATTGCTGTGCTTGGAATTCAGGGGATTTGAGAAATTCCCAGGACAGAAGCTGATTAATCAGTGGTGATGTCATTCTGTTACCAATTCCAGGGCAGGCCAGCTGAAACATCACCCTTGGATGTAGATATAATCTTCCACAAAGTAACCTGCATTAAAGAAGTTTATAATGTGTAGCAACTTTAAGGCAGCCATAGCAAAGCTGGAAATGCTGCCATTGTCAGGGCAGGGAAAGGGAGTTTGCCCTCTTGTTTTGCAACTTGATAGAGGGGTGTGTGTCTGTGCCTCTCTGAGGGTAGTCACTTGGGCTCTCTGAGTATATCTCTGTCCTGGACAGGTTGCAGCTTCATCCGGTTATCCTGCTGCTCAGCAAAAGCTTTTCTGCAGCAAGCCACTCCCTGGCTTCCTTGGCATCTGAAAACTGGTTCACTAAAAGCTTTTTGTAGCTTTTGAACTTCTCAAAGAAACCCCCACAAAAAACCCAAAGCCCCACATTTTCATCCTTAGGAAGGGGTGAAGTTTTGCAAGTATCTTGTTTTGGCCTGTGTGCAAGGCTGAGATGCTGTGCTTTATTGCCATGCCCTGCAGCAAGAGACTTGAATTTGGATGAATCTTTGCAGGTTCCCAAAATGGCCCTTTGCTAAAAGTGGGGAAAAAGTTTCCTCTCTTATCTGGGGACAAAGCTTCCATCACTCCCTCCTAATAGTGCTGAAGTAAAAAACCTGGGAGGAGGGAGGACTTGTCTTCCTACAATGGTGTGCCAAAGCCCTTTCCATCTGCAGGCTGCTTTGGTTTTGTGGAAAAAGGTAGAGATAAGCAAGGGACTTCTGGGGCTATTGGGGTGAGGTAGGGTTGAACCTCCTCCTCCCCCGTGCAGCCTCTCTTTAGTGTCTTTCCCTTTGCTGATGGGTTCCGCTTTCTTCTCACCTGATTTTTTTCCTCCTCTTTATAAGCTTTTTTCAGTTTCGTTATTGGCAGCTCCTCTGTTTCAGATCCTCTTCAAACTTAATTAATCTGCTGCTTATTCCCTCTTCCAGATCGGTAATTATTATATTTAATAAGACCAGATCTAGTCCTGATCTGTGCATTACCTCCTGCTCTCTCAACACTTTTCAGTTTTCCATGATGTTACAGCTTATAGTAATGTAATAGCACATCAGTCCATGCGAAAAGGTCCCTACCAATCTGGTCAGAATGGCTTTCTTTTCAAGTAAAGAACAAAAATATATCAGACCTAGGAAAAGAGACCTCTGCTTGTGCTGTTAAACAGAAGGTGGAAAGAGAAGCTGCTGTAGTGGTACTTTTCCTGCCGCAGCTCCTGGCACCTTGGATGGCTCCAGATCTGCAATCCACAGAGCAAGGTCCGCTCTGCTGCTCCTGGCAAAATATGTGAGCCTGCTCCCTCTGTGAAAGCTGATTGTGGGCTCCTGGAATTTAGCAAAGCTCTTTCTTTTCTTTCTGCCTTCCTAATTATAATCTCTGCATCTGCAAATTGTCAGGTTTTCATTAAAATCTTGGAGGTTTGTACGTGGAGAAATTTCCACTTATGAAAGAAAAAAATGTCCTATCGAAAACCTCTGGCTGGGGACCTTTCAGATTTGCTCCAGAACATGTGCCCTACTAGACACCACCTCCACAGCCTCCCTCCAGAGAAGGGAAGCTATCTGGGGGTTGCATATCTAATGCCTAATGCTTCCCACTGATCACTTACCCTTTTGTATAAGAAATATAACAAAGTAGCCTGATTAACTGGGATTGAAGGAATTAAGCCTGTGTTTGTGGAGATAATGATCAATGAGGTCTCTTTTAACACACTTGTTAGTCTGGGCTTCCTTTGATTGGCGTATCAGCAGCTACACACCATAAATTACCTTGATGGATTCCCCTGTGCATCTGAATTTAAAAGAGATGAGGGAGAGGGTTATTTTAGTTAGTATTCCAGTGTGTGATTTGCCAGGTGCTGTGCAGCTTCTGCCTCGACTTGTAACCTCTGTTCTTTTACTTCTAAAGTCCTGTCCATGGAAATAGCACTGGAGCTGTCCTTGAACCTGCCTCCGGGCTTTCTGTAGCTCCCATATTCCTTGACCCAAGAGTCCTTTCTGCCTGGACCATACCTTAAACGGTATATGCTCCCAATACCTTGAGGAGGGAGCAAGTGCTGTGAGACTGAGGCAGTTTAATTACTGACACAAACTCTTGGCAGGACCTAGCAGGTTCTCCCAGGTGACTGGCTGGGGCTACTGGCATGGATCTTGGAGAGAATTAGCTAAAGAAGTGTTCCTGGATGCATGTGGGTCCACAGCAGTAATTTTGGTGCCTCCTCACTGCAGCCCATTAAGGAGTGAAGTGAGAGGCTGCCTTCCTCGGATTAGAAAGCACTTGAGGATGTCATTTACTCAGGCAGATTTCCCAGCTGACTGAGCATTCTTATTCCACTAATTACAAATCAAGAGGGTGGTGTGTGCAGTGGCTCCCAGACAGGAGGAGCTCTCCTCCCTAATGGTGGGGCTGGCTGGACTGGGAAAAACAGAATGGATCCTGCTAATTATTATCCTCTCTCCTTCTATCAGTTGGAACAAAGTAAAGCTTGCTCTGGTAAATCCTGCAAAGTTTGATGCTCAGATGCTGCAGCTGGTGCCCTCTAACAGCTGGGGCCCAAGTTCAGCCCTGCAGGTGAAGTGTATCATCAGCACTGGGGGTAACTCAGAGCCAGGACCCTGGCTCAGACTGGCTGCTCCTTTGGAGTCATCTGAATAGCCCAGGACCTGGGACTAGGGAGGCGTATGAAGGAAATAACTAACCTGAATCTTTGGTAGGTGTTTGACCAAGCTGTTGTAGGACTGTCTTGTTCTGACTGTTTTCAGCTGGTGTGGGAAGGAGAAGACTTAGGAAAAGTTGCTGTTTCAAATTTCCCAGTATTGAAAGCTAAAGCTAGTGTTCTTTGGGATATGGGGCTGAGTGGAAGCAGTGGTGCTCATGACAGTCCAACCAGCCTCAGAGCTTCCCTCTGTGTAGGGCTGTTCTGGGTCATGCAACTTGGCCTGTTATGAGTATTGCTGGTTTGGGAGCAGTTACAGCATCTCTTTTCTCATCTTGAGTGTCCTTTGATTCCCTGGGCCTGTGTTTTCCTATTCGGCTGAGGCTGACTGCATTTCCAGAGGGTCCATGTCCCATTGCCAGACACCTGATAGCAGCAGCAGAACATCTGCCTGTCTCTGTGCCCTGTGGCTCTTCCTCCCATGCATAGCTGCTTTGCTCTGCCGTGTGCCTTCCTATCATCAAATGCACAACTTCTCTTGCTGCTTGTCTCTGATCTGTTTACACTAAAAAACCCTCCTGAAGTAGACAGGCCCTGGGAGAGCATTGACTGTTGGTGGTACATTTGTAGTCACAACTACAGCTGGATTCTCCAAAGCACTGTGCCGGGAAGAAGTCCCAGCTGCCTGCCCTGGGACTCATAGCCTAATATCTGTCTGCCTGAGTGTTGGCCCAATTCTGGCAGGCAACTGGTGTAGTGGTTTCCAATGCACGTGTCTGAAGGTGTTTCTGAGAGTGGGGGTCACCATGAATCCTAATGAAGTTAGGGATGGAGGGGACCTGGACTGATGGATAAGCCAGTCCTCCAGCATGCTTCCACCCCATGTGCAGATGGTGTATGCATGAGAGGCTGTGAGAGTGACATGGAGACAGCCCTTGGGCTTTGAACTGCCCCTTTTTTCTGTGCTTCACCACATGCCAGGACAAGGCTAACACATGAACCATTTCTGAGCATTTCCTCCTTTTACTAGCTACTGAGCTTCTGGCTCAGCCTCAGCTTCCCACGCGGGTGCCTCCAGGAGTCAATGGTTGGAGTGTCCTGCTTCCCACAGCCACTATTCACCTTAATACCATGAAGAGCTCTTATTACCTGGGTCTCTGCTGCTTTGTTTCAGCTAATTAGAGCTGATGAGATCCACTCAGTGTTAGGCAATTGCCTGTCCCTCAGCTTCCTGTGGTCCTTGTAAAGTTTACCAAACATGACAAGATATTAATCCTTTCAGGGACGATAGCACAGGCAATATGGTGACATTTAGAGCTCTTGTTAAGTAGCAGGTTCAGCTGAAGTCTTCAGAAAACTTCTTCTCTCCTGCTGACAGGCTCTATCTGCAACCATATTGCGTGGCTAACTATCCTGCTTGATGGAGAGGATCCTAAAATTGCTGTTTTGATGAAAGTACAGTCACTCTCCAGATGTGGTAGGTTCCTGTGGACACCAGAGTTCATGCTTCCCTTGGGATTTATTCTCCTAATGGCCTTTGCACCTGAACCTCAGCAACATCTTTATGCCAGGAAGCTCAATGCTGTTTGGTGTGCAGCTGTAAACTGAGCTCAGTTTATCAAGCTATGATGAGACCAGGGTATCCTTTGAGTTGACAAAGAAAGCTGAGGAAGGTATTTGGAGGGGAGGGAAGACTTGGAATAACATATTCTATGTAATATGAACATAGGGCATTTTCCAAACACTTCAGCTAGTGTTGTCAACTCCTGCAATTTTTACTGTGAACCTCCTCATATTTGGCCCTGTTTCAAGTTCCAGGTTTTGGCTTCATGCCACTCTCCACTTCCTCTTGAAACAAAAAATGAGCTCACAGCTTTGTGGGTGCAAAGACAAACCCAGAAGGACCCTGGATCAGAAAAGCAGACAAGCAGGAGTCTTAAAGCCAGACTTCCTAAGAACTTGATTTAGATGAGCATTAGGCACCTAAATTGCTTAAGCATATTTGGACTTGACAAGCATGCGCAATGTTAGAAATAGAAATGCTGAGGCATCTAAAACCTTATGACTCCACAGGGGGATTTTTGAACTGATGCTGCTATTGTAACTGCAGAAGAGAGAAGAAAGAGTATCTGAACAGGTCTTTCTCTCCAGGTTTATATTTGCCCTTGCCAAGGGACTGCAGGACAGATACAGTCTCTTTCAGGCTCATTAGCTTTATGAATTTGTTCCACTGCCAGCATATAGTTCTTGAAATTTGAGACAGCTATCCCTGCTAAAAGAGCTCTGGTACTTCTCCATGTAGTTGGACCTGGCTTCTGGAGATTTGGATGGACATGTTTTGTCATAGAAACAAGGCTCCAGTTCTTTGCTTTGCCAGGATCTGCTGAAACACAGACCTCAAGCTCTGCAGTGTCCTGAAAGAAGGGTTTTTTAGTTCTTCAAGGTGTTGTGTGGATATACGTGCTGAGCATCTATGTAAAATGAAGATATATAGCTATCCCAATACCCACTTCTGGATTTCCTTGGGCATGTCGAAGCTATGGGTAAAACCCCAGATATGCTGGAGCCCCTTATCTAAAGCAGCAAGGATTATGTGGTCTTGTATAGAAACAGTGTATTGTGCCTCAAGCATCTCTTGGGATTATATATGTAGATCAGTACCTCTCAGGGAATGTGGAAAGGTGAGGAAAAATTATCAACTTTTCCACTAGTGCACATTAGACCTATCTGTTTTGTCATGGATTGTGTCTGTGACCTCAAGTGAGCCGTTTGATGACTCTGCCTTAGTCCATCACCTTCTTCTTCCCACCAGCACAGCCCTACAATACCCCAACAGCTTCTAAAGATGATGCTTCCTTCCTTGCTTACTTTACCAGGCTTCTGTAGACTAAACTTCTGGTGGTGGAACCCACCTTTGCATTTGTGTTGCCAAGATTTAGGCCCAACATTATCAGGTGCTTGAAATGTATGGATGAAGTGACAAACTGCATAACATGTGGGATACAAAGAAAAAGCTTTCTCCATTTTCTAGGTTTTAGAGGTGGAGAGTTTCAGCAGCAAGAATGCATTTTTGCTGTGTGTTTGAGAGGGTGAAAAGAGCAGCATGTCCTGCAGCCCCTTTCCAGTGCCACAGGGAAAAAGTGTGTGGGAAAGTATACTCTTGTGGGGACCAGCAGATTCTTACCAGTCACCTACTTTTAACTCGCCAGCACATGTGAGATAACAGCCAGTGGGTTTACTAGTGAGGTGGTGCCCAAAGGACAGTCCTGATGAGAGAACACTTTGAAGGGGAGCCTAGCCCTTGAACTGTGCTAGCAGAAAGGTTGCTCTTGAGCTGTTTCTGGATACCAGGGACAGCAAAGCATTTTAGGCGGCTCTTTGTTCCCTCCCCTCCTGGCAGGCTTTGAGGGCTTCACTATGGACAAGGAGGGGAGGGGGCTGCCTTACCATGAGGGGGAAGGAGATGCTGCCTTTCTGCCTCAGCCAGTGCTATGCCTGTTTGCTGAGGGCTGGCACAGGACTCTGCTCCCTACCCAAAGGAGGAAGAGAACCACCTCATTGCTGATTCGTATGGGTGGCTCCAGTTTGCCGGCAAACTGGGAAAACCACCAGCTTTTTGATACTGTTTCTTTGGATGACTATTAGACTTCACTTGAAGGGTGCAAACATGGTGCCGCAGAGGGCAAACAGCAGCTCTGCCGTGCCTGCTGCCTGCATGGGACAGCCCCAGCAGGGAGGCTGGGATGGTGGCAGCAAGGCTCCCAGCAGCATGCAGGATGAGTGGTGACCCCCATCTCTGACCGAGGACACAGGCGGGTGGCTGATTTATGGCCAAGGCAAGATAGGGGTCTCTCTGAGTTAAGCTGTAGGCGAGTTGCCATGGAGATGGGCTAATAAAGCACCAGGCAGCAGCCGGCTCTGACGCTGCTACAGTTGCAAGGAGCCGGTGGGTGGGGAGAAGGGGCAGCTGGCCTGGTGGAGATGGAGAGTGAGAACAGGGTAGCATCAAGAGAGCAGGGAAGGAGCTGGGTCTGTAGGGCTGTTGAGATGGTCCTGGGTGCTTTGAGAGAATAAAGGGTGATGGGAGGAGAGATCCCCCTTCTCCCAGCTCTTTGGGAGGGCGGTGTCAGCATGGTGCTCCTTGTCGGTGAGTGGGACCAGCAGCTTTCAGGGAAGGTGTTGGACTCCTATGCAGCCAGAGTACCTTTTGTTCTGGTCTCCAGCCTGCATCAACGATCTGTCTGCTTAGTGACCGTAGGCTGGCTGCTTCCCCCGGCAGCATGAGAGGGCGTCAAAGTGGATGTGGATGTCAGCTTGCAGAGGCAACCTCACGCAGGACTGGTGCAAAGGACTCTGCTGTGCTCAGGGTTAGCTTATATGTGGGGAAAACAGGACCTGCTCCATGCCAAGGCGGGTGCCTGCACACAAGGCGGTTGGGACCTTTCTAGCTGCAGTGCCCTCCCTGTGCTGATAACCCTTCAGCCTCAGAGCAGGTCTGCACCACCCAGTGCCCCTGGAGAGCTGTGTGTTACCGAGGCATGTCTCCCTCAGCATGCTGCACTCCTGCCTTTCAGCACTGGAGAAGGTCACCTGTTCCCTGGCTTGGTCCTCCATCCCAGCCATTGCAACATAACTGCAGCCAGCTCCCTTGGATGCTGAGTATGGGTGTTGGGTGGGATGAATGGGGATGGCATGGACTTGCCTCCAAAGAGGTGGGTGTACTGGAACTGTGCTGCACATCCCTAAGCTCTTTCTCCAGCCTGCACCTTCAGAAAGGACCCTCCTGCTTTGCTATAGTAGGGGTTAAGTCTGCAATCCCATTCAGTTCAAGGGCACTGTAGCATGGACCTAAAACTAAGTGTACTTTTATTCTGGCTAGTTGAGCAGGGTGATGGGAGGGAAAGGCTTAGCTAATTATTAGCAAGATATTCCCAGGCTGGTGTACTTCCATTTTGAGAGATTACTCTTCAGTATTATGGTGACAGCCATATTTTAACCTTGATCACCATAAGAAGGGTTTTGCCTCAAAGCCATCTCCTTCTGGACTGTGCCAGAGTTCAGATAGGTGTTCCAGCAGGTAAAGGAGAGTGGGGGCGGGGGAGGGAGGTTATATATTTTAAGAAGGAAATAAAAATCCTTATGATGGAGTGATGCATTAAAAGATAATTGCTTACAGGTTTCACAAGATGTTTTTATGCCTCCTAAATTGATGGATATATGCACAGAGACTGATGCTCTTAGTGGAGGGTTACCTTTCCTTCTGAACAGAGCAGAGATCAAGACAATTCCAGCTAGCTAAGGCCAACTATTGATAACACTACCCCTTCCCAAAAAAGGTTGTCTAAAGCTGGACTTCTTGAGCTAGCTAATGCCTTCTTCCCTGGCCAAAGCCTCTCCCCCCCAGCCTCTTCCCTGTTGTTCAAAGTCATCCTGTGCTACTACTGAACAGCCCTTGTGTCTTTAACTCTGTCATCATGCACTAGCTAGATGGGTCAGTTGGCTTTTGGCACTGGCTGGGATGAAGAAGGAGTTCCACTGCCTCCATCGTTAACAGGGCCTCCCCTTGATGTCTCTGCAGGGCTAGCTGGTGGGGTGAGCCAGACAGCCCTTATTGTTGCAGCCAAACTATAAGGGGCACAGATCATGCAAACCTTTGGAGTCTGTCTGGTGTGGCCTCTATAATCCAGGAAGGATTTGACTGGTGGAAATTTTGATTAGTGCTGTTTGGCAGCCAAAAGCAGGCCTTGCTGTGGTGCACAGGTGCCTACTCTGCCAAAGATTTGCATGAGCTGATATGGTGTGGATCAGCACATCTGGAGGGGCGGGAGGGGTTGCAATGTGCATGTCCACTGACCTCTTCAGTTAGGGTGCTTTTTAGGTGCTGTATCTCTTGCTCTGCTCTTGGCAACTCACTGTTCATGTGGCTACATCCTTGTAATTTCTCACCTTGTGCTTTCTTTCCTGTCTGACCCCAAATATGGCCACTTCCCCCACCTTTGCAAGGAGAACTTGGAGTGTGGTGTGGCTACAAGGGGAGTGATTTAGTTTGACTTTTAGATTCTTGGAAAAGCTTTTCCAATAAAGGGCCTGATGCCCAAGACTATTTCAGGCTGATGACAGTGTCAGAGGAGACCTCTGAGTGGAGGAGGCAGTCTTTGGAGAAGGCATCTCAGAGTGGAGTGAGATATGTTGCTCCTGGGGAAGTCTGTATGGCTGTTGCTCATGGATTAACAGGCCTCAAGAGAAGCACAGTTTCTGTTGCCTGTGACTATTGTTAGCACTACTTAAACCTGTAAATCTTGGAATGTTCTTCAGTATGAGCCATTTAAAATCCCAAGTCATTTCTGTCTCTGGCTATGCTTGTCTTGCTGATTCTGTTTCGTGCCTGTTATATGCAAGGCAGTTCATGCCAGCAGCTGAGTCAGTTTGGAAAGGAGGAAGAACAAGTATTAGGGCCTCTTCCACTCTTAGCCTCCAGGCAATCAATGTTATTGAGTTAGCCAGGTCCTGTGTCTGGTCCCACCTCTGGGCATGGTCATCTCGGTGATATTCTCCAATGGAGTGTCACCTTCCAGTGGGAAGATGGTGGACCAGATCCTTGGGGCTTTTAGCCAAGTGAATGGCTGTGCCTTGGGACTCCGCTCTGAGATCTTCCCTGTTCCCTTGCCAACACTCTTGTGTTCACAAGCATATAAATCAGGAAAGGAAGATGTGCCTTGGAGGAAACTTAGATGTAAGCAGAAATTCAGTGTGAATAAGTATGGCCAACTTGTGTTGCTCACAGGGCTCTGCCTTAGCTGACCGTGCTTTGAGTAGGAGGTTGGACTAGATGATGTCCTGAAATCTCTTCCAGTGTGAATTTTCCTATGATTTGCCCCAATTGTGGAGACCAGCAAAAAGCTCCTCTGCTGGCATGCATGCACAACTCTCTTCTTGAGTGATGCTTTAGATTATGGCAGGAGGAATTCAATGCAAAACCAGACTTTTTAAAATGGGAACAGCCCCACACCATGTATTAGTTCCTGTCATTCGTGTATGAGCAGTTTAAGGACAGTTAGAATGTTAGCTGCCCACACAAGATCTCAAAACTAAGGTCCCTGCAGCTCAGGCAAAATATCTTTCAGAGATCACAAAATAATAACTTGAAGGCCTGGTTGCTGATGCTTCAAAATTGCCTTGTGAATATTTAATCTCCATCGGCTAGGGTTGGATGTAGTGTTGAGGGCTGGAGAAACTTATCTTGATTATATACGGTTTGTGGTAGCCACAAAGTTCCTGTAAGAGAGCCAAGTGTTGCAGTAACACTAAGGACTCTTCCTCCTCTGGTCTAAGAGATGTCACATTTGATTGTGGGGGCACTGTATTGGACTAAGCTCAGTTTTTGCTCAAGATGTTGGTCTTCAGATCTTGTGAGGCTCATCAGGGGGCCTATGGCCCCTATCCAGCAGAGGAAAGCAGAACTCTACTGGCATTTGAACTGCTGCTAACAGATATAACTCTGGATACTTGAATTGGTAAAGACCATGCTCAGATCATAGGGAGCTAAAATTTTGCTTTGAAAGAGAGCCTATGTTCTCTTCCTACTGCCCAGAAACAAGTAATGATGAATGCTCCTATCTCACCAAAGTTGGGATGGCTGTGGTCTGTAGGGATAAGGTAGAACAGTGACTGCCCCTTTCTCCTGGAAGCAAGAACTGGGTCATTTTCTGATATAAAAATGCAGAGAACTGACAGTTAAACTGGATTTAATCACTCATGCCTTGAGGGCCCTTGCCCTGAAGTATGTTTGTAAGTTATTTTAAGTATTCAAAACCAAGAGTGTCTTAGAGGAATTTTGGGGTGGTCAATAATGCCTGCAGTTATGATCCTTCATCTCATCCTACATCCTCAGCGATGGAGGAATGGTTATGTACCTTGGAGTCACAGCTGCGGCTGAGTCTTGCAGTGTGTGTTTAACAAGGAGAGCTCTGCAGGGACAATATATTTTGAGTGTGCCTTACTGTCAGCTTTCGCCTTCCCAGCTTCACTGTCGTGTGGCTCCGCAAAACCTCCAAAGCCCAGCCAGCTCTGTCCAGCGCATCTCGCATCGCCCTTCCTCTGGGATCCCGGCACTGCCACGCTGAATCTGTCCTTGCTTTCACTGCCTACTCCTTGCTGCGTTTTAACCTCTCTTCCTCCTCCCCCCTTCTCCGCATTTGTTTTCCTCTGCGTGCCCGTTTTATTGCGATATAAACCTCGGCAATTCCAAGTTGTGGGCCAAACTTCCCTGCCCCGCCGGCAGACCTGGGATTCGGCCAGGCCTTGCAGCGAGGAGGCAGGCGGGCAGGAGCTGGGGCACAGCGCACCCCTTGGGGTGCTGGCCACCCCCTTGCAGAGCACCAGCGCCTTGGGGAGCTCCCCCCTTCAACAGGTAGGCGTTGGGAGCAGCCAGCCTTGCTCTGCTCATCCTCCTGCGCGGAAAGGATGGCGGGGGCTGCCGCGGTGCTGTGAGGCCGGGGTTTGGCGGAGGGCCCCGGGGCACCGCCTGAGGTGGTGGCCCCAGCCCGGGGCAAGGAGGGCGGCAGCGCCCCGTGCCCGCCGCCGGCGCTGTGGGGAGGGCAGCTCCGCACAAAGCGGGTGGGTAAACCCTCCTCCGGGGCGCGGGGAGGAGGAGGAGGAGGAAGGCGGGGGGATGCTGCTTCCCTCCCTCCCTCTCGCCCTCCCTCGCCGCGGCCGGAGGAGCACGCAGGCGGCGGCTGGCAGACCCGGCCAGGCGGCACGTCGCGCTCGGGGCGCGCAGCCGAGCCGAGCCGAGCGGAGCGGGCTCCGGCTGCCCCCCGCTGGGGCAGCCGGCGCGGCGGTGAGTGCGTGCGGGGCGCGGCGCCGGTTCGCGTCCCTGCTCCCCCCGGGTCTCCTCTCTCCGCTCCGCGCCGCCCCGGCGGCTGCACCGAGCGGCGAATAACCGGGCGGGGGGTGGGGGGCGCGGGGGCATTGCGGCCCCCCCGGCCGGGGATGGGGCTCCCGGGTGCTGCGCCGCTGCCCGGCTATTGTCTACGGGCCGGTGGACAATAGGGGGAGCAGCGTCCCCGCGGGGGAAGGGGAGCTCGGGAGGGCGGCCGCGGGGTCGGAGCATCTCCGCTCCCGCAGCAACTCCGGCGCATGTTGCTCCGGAGCGGAGCGGTCGCCCGAGCCGTGCCGGGGTCCCCCCCGCTGGGGACCCCTGGGGCACCAGCCCGCCCGCCTAGCACGGCCAGCTGGAGAGCGGGGAGAGGTGTAAGCGGCTGCGATGGAAAATGTCTGGACGAGGACAATACTGAGCCCCGTTCCTAGAGCCGGACGGTGAATGTAGGGGAAGGGCTGAGCGGGGAGAACGGTGTAGTAAAGCAAAGTCAAATTTCCCCCTGAATCCTGCAGGCAGGCCTAATGGACACTGATGTTGTGTCGGGGTGGGGAGGGAAGGGTGGAGGGAAAGGAGTTTTGGGGGCTGCAGTCTCAGAGGCTGGTATGGGAGGAAAGGGAAAAGAGCTCCAGATCTTTCCTCCTCCCCCTAGACTTACTGGGACTGAGATACGGATCATTAAAAAGGAGCAGCATAATGCAATTAAGTGTCTGACAGTCCCTACTGCAACACTTATCCATTGTTCCTTGCTCTGCCTTCTGCCAGAACGATTCTCGTCTGGACAAGTATAATTGAACAAATAGTTCATTTCCCTGGCCATTTGCATCTGTAGTCTCTCCCCTGAATGGCTGGCTGGCTGCAAACACAGCAGCATCCTCAGACAGAAACGGAGAACTGGGACCCTCTGGTGAGACTCCTGCTGTCGTGGGCTAGCCAGCAAGAGCAGCTCTGAATGGCTGCTCACCTGAGTTGTTCTGATGGCAGCAGCAGAGCAGGTTTGCTCCCTCTGGTCCTCTCAGCTTCCTTGTGGGAAGTGTGACGAAGAAAAATAACAGGTGGTGAGGCAGGTCCAGCCTACAACTCGAAGATGGTATGTGTGGTCCAGGCAAGTCCTCTCCTTTCTGTAGTCTGTCTCTTAACTTTCTTTTTACCCTGGAGGATAAAGGATTTCAGGCTGTTTTGAGGTGATGCTGTTTTGGTGGAGTTTGCCAGCCTGCCCTTCAGCCTGTGCCTGCAGTGGCTGGGTGCCCTGCAGCATGCATACACACGCACAGAGGCAGGAGTGCACGAGCCCAACACTCCTGCTCTTTCCGAGAAAGCTCTGAGCAGCTGGAAGGGTTGCGGCTGCACCTGCGCCCCATGGCACATGCTTGGCTGGAGGCTGCGTCCTTTCTCCTGGAATCTCCTCCTGGTTCGCAGCGGCAGCAGAGCTCAGCGCGTGGGTATGCACAGATGCATTCTCTGCACTGCTGCGAGACACGCTCAGCACTGGGAGGCTGCTGCTTTTGCTCGGTTCTGGAGATTCTTATCACAAGTCTGCATCATGCAGCTTTCCTCCTTCTGTTCTTTCTCCTTTACTCTTTCTTCTTTGTCTGTAGGCTGCCGCCTGTCCCCCTTCACTCTCAGCTTCTCCTTCATTTTTTCCTGCTTAATCCATTCTTTCACCTCAGTTTCTTTTTCTGTAAGGAGACCTTGTCGTCTTCAGTCTGCTCCTCTCAACACTGGAGAAGCAGCCCAGCCCCTCATCTCAGCAGGAGTATTCCTGCCAACTGTTTACAAAAAGTAGCACAATACCCAGGCTGAACGCTGACATAATTACATACCCAGCCAGAGAGTGTAGTAAATAATCCTGCCTTTCAAGCTTTTGCCCAGTGGTGAGTCTTTTGCCATCTCCTTTGCCCATGGGCTAAATGCATTGTACTTGCTTGCATTTACTTGTATTCTGGAAACACTAAGTCAGCACAGTCAGTGCACAGATACATGGTATCAAAGTGGATGTACGTTGATGTCTTGCACCATACACACATACTGTGCCTGTATGCATCGTGTGTCTGAATATGCATCATATGGCTCTGCTCCTGGGTTCAGGCTCTGACAGTCATGCTTGGCAAGTGCAAGGGCCGTCAGGGAAGGAACAATTGCTGAGGTGTGGATATTGTTCCAGCAGTGAAGGAAAGATGGCTGTGGGGTGAAGGTCAAGAGCGCCAGCAAAAAGCGCAGGGCTTGGCTGGCTGTGTTTGCATTGGTTAGAGTACTAGCTAGTTTTCCAAGGATCTGTGTGTACGTATGATTGCAGACTGTGGGTATTGTCAGCATGGTTGTATTTCCAGTTGTGCTTGTGAGCCTGAGTCTGTCTGCAGTTCCTTTGATTGTGAGTCAGTCTGTCTGCAGTTGCAGTAGCTGTGAATCAGTGTCTGCCTGTAATTATGTGGGTGAATCAGTGTTGGCTTGTTACACTTTGAGTGCAAACGGTTTCCTGTAGCGGTTGTGGGTGTGAATCACTCTACAGTCCCTCTGGATGTGTTTTTGAGTAGAGAGATGCAATGCTGGGATTAATTTTGTTTTGATGAGGAAAAACTGTCAAGCGGCTTCTCGTTTTGAAAAATTAAAGCTGGGTTGGGAGTTGGGCACAGAGCTTGTTTCTCTGTTACCAGCTTTCTACAGAAGAGATCCACTTTAAGGCTTGCTCCCAAGATTTCCATGTTGATCTGAATCTTTTAATTTCTTTGCCTTGTGCCTCTGGTTCCAAGTGTCCTGTTCTGCTGGCATCTCTTGCAGAGCTGCAGACAACACATTCAGTAACCATCACGTGTGCATTGTACCTTATGTGTGTGGCAGATTCATCGGAAGGTTGTTTATGGCTTGTGCAGTGTGTGTGTTTGTGGGGACGAGCCAATGTGTGCCTCTCGGGTAGGTAAGCACAAACATTTTCATGCTTGTGAGTCGAAGATTGTGTGGTTCCTCTGCCATGTGCCTCTTGCTGTGAGGCAGTGCTGTTTCTCTAAGTAGATGGTAAACAGCAAGTTTGATTCAGGTAGGCAGAGGTACTGCTGCCTGTTTCTTGTTCTCCGATTCCTATAATACACTGTAGTAGCTCCTGGCCTTCAGCAGCATCTGTATGGCACAAAGCAGCGCTAAACTGAGAGGCAAGTCGGAGAAATCTGGGCTATCTCAGATGATGGAAGCAGAGCACTCCCCTCGGTCCAGGCTAACAAACCGAGCCTTCCCCCTGTGCTGGCTGGTGCAGGTATAGTACAATGCTGGCAGGGCTGGACTGCTTCCAGTACGTGCTGGCTTGGGTGTCTCTGCCTGTGTTGTGCAGTGTACGTATGCATCCCAGTTAGCTCATTTCAGAACAAAGGGATGCAAACAACCAGTAGGACAAAGGTCTTGTGAAACACCATGGTGTCTTATTCTATCATTTCCAGGCTTCCAGATGAGCCGTGTCTGCTCACTGCTGCCCCTGCCCTCATATAAAAAGATAGTTTTATTCCAAGGGACCCTCTTTTTTAGCTGAAGTGATTGAGAACTGAAGCAAAACCTCCCCAACATGGAAACAGGGCAGCATGTGCATTGCCTGCATTTATTGCTGCTGCTGCTGCACTGAGCGCTTGCTGGGTGCCCATCTCTGCAGAGAGAGCTTGGAGCTTTACCTGAAGAAACACTAGAAGAGGCATAGCAGTGATCACCACAAGGCTGGTGTGCTCACAGATGATCAGGGACGGTTCGGCAGAGCGCAGCCTGAGCAGTTTGGATGATTTTGGAATCCCTGAGAGGTGTCAGAGGATCTCTGGGTCCTGATGCCTGTGACCTGTTTTGCAGAGGGTCCAGTGCAATGAGGAAGGGCTTTAAGGAGCTTCTTGTGCTGTGCAAGTGCACCTGACTTTGGGGGTAAATATGCAGGTGTTGTGAGGTCACCTATAGTGCTGTGCTACTGTGCAGGTGGGTGGATGTGCTTGGCATCCGCCAGGTCTAGATCACCCTCTTCTCCCTGCATGGAAGTGCTTGTATCTGGGCTTTTGGACTGAGGCTGCCTTTACTTCCCAGTCTGTTTTCCAGCTGGCTTCCCAGCATCAGCTCCTCGTTGCACAGCCCTCCCTGAGACAGCTGACTTGGCAAAGATGTGGAGCAGCTGCAGGTCCTGGGGGTTGTGGGCTGAGTGAGAGCTGTAAGTGCTCAGCACTCCTTCAGCTGATGCCACTGGTGTAGGTGCATGGCGCGTGGGCATGCTGACTGAAGTACACTGCAGGTACACTGCAGCATCTCTGGGTGCAGTGATGGGGCAAATAGGTCCTTTGGGCTGCTTCATGAATGCCGCCTGCATGATGAGACTATTGCTAAGTGAATCAGATTGTTCCCTTGGTTGTGCACATTCCAAGGAGGCAGTAATTTGGGAGACACACTGATGTGACTCTCACAAATGTACCCAGGTGGGTTTATGAGCCTCTTATGTCTTCATTCCCTTTGTGATGCTTGCAGTCTCCCCCACTCTGGGCTGTTCTCCCAAGATTCTTTTGCAAGCTTTACCTTTCAGTCTCCACCTCTGGAGCTCTATCTGTCTTTCCCTTGTCAGCAGTAAGCCTGTGCTAATCACTCTTTGCTAGGAAGGCATTTCAGAATACTTAATAGTTTCTAGAATAAGGATTTCTGAAAAAATCAGGCTCAGTATGCCAAGTCAGGAGATACCCAATGTTAACACAGTTACTAGGGTACCTTGCTGATCTGGAAGGTACCAGCACTTTTTTGGTTCCCAAACCCACCTCAGTAGGAGCAGGGGCTGGAGCATGTTGCTGTCTTGGGGAGAAGGAGGCTTTTCCAATTCCTCATTCCAAAACTGCACATCCAACAGGAAGGTTGTATTTCTCAGGAGTGTTGTTATGCTATGATGCTCTGGAGACTGGACAGACTGTGTGTGTTGGAGAGGAGTGGGTATGTTTATGATGCCTTTAGGTATGTCGTTATAAAGAGACCTGCCAAAATCCAGAGTGCACAGAATTGTAAACTTCGAGTACTGCTGGATTCCAGCTGCAAAGTGTTAGCAGGGCTCCTTAGAAAATCTGCATTTGATTCAGCTATGGAGGTTACCAGCAACTGCAGAATTAGTGATGAATGCATTTGCTAATTGTGCCATTAAGAAATGAGCAATGGACAGATGGAGGAAGGAAGTGCAGAGCTGCTTTGAACATGTACCATCCCTGTAGGCTCCATCTTGCATAGGCATAGACGAGAACCAGAAGCTATAGGGTGGTGTTCTTTAACTTATGTGACAGAGAGGTCAGTTTAAGGAGTGGTACCACCCTTTTCTGAGCTTAGAAATCTTTGCATTCTGCTTTTTTCTTCATGGATACTATGCAGTTTCCTTTCAGTGAGACCTAGTGAGAGACTTTGGGTTTTTTTCTTCTTTGAGACTATTACCATCCAATTAACATTCCTAAACCCTCACTCAGTTACATGCAGTTAAATGCATGTTGCCTGCATCCTCCCTCCCCTTCCCAGAGGATCAGGGATCCCTGCAGGTATTCAAATCAAGACATTGACTGTTTCAGAGCCTTCCTGAGTGGGAAGTGACAGCTGAATAGCATTTTGTTTAAGCACCTTCTGCAAGGACAGCACCAGTTCGGGCTGGAGGAGCCCCAGTGTTATTTTTCCTGAGGTACACTTGTGGGTGTTTCCATTCCTTTCCTTTGCTTGAGATGGTGCTGCACACCGAGGGACCCCTTCCTGCCTGCTCTGCTGGAAGCAGTAACTGCTATGGGGCTGGCAGTCCTCTCCAAGAGCAACTCTTTTGTGCTAAAATCTGATGAGCTCAGTTACTGGGCTGTTGAAACCAGGACTGGTTTTACAAACCTGCCAGGCCAGAAACCTTATTAGAGAGGCTGTGTGGCCAGTAGCTATTGGGCTTATAAAGCACTTGCACTAGCTGAGATTTTGTGTGTCCCTGTGGTTGGTGCTGGGCCTGGACTAGCAAGAGCCCTAGGAGAGGGGAGAGGTGATGCTGAGAGCTGTTGTGCCGTGGGGACCACACTAGGCTCTGGCTATGGGGAGCTTTGGAAGATCCCTTAAACTGTATGAAGGGTGAAACCTCCTCCTCTGCAAAAGCCTCCTTGCATCCTCCAGAGACACATTTCCTGCCCGGCAATAGGGTGATGAGCACCAGCACTGGAAGGGGGTTGTTCCTTCTACTGCTCCCCCAGCACTGCCTGGCCAGCCCTGGCTTAATGTCACAAGGCTACCAGGGTTCATCACCAACAGTTAAAGCCTCTGTGTTAATTGGGAATGTCAACCACAATCCTCAGGACCGGGTCTGCTTCTCAATCCGTCTCTAAGTGTAAAAGAGCCAAAGGACAAGGAAAATGCCACGCAGCCTCTTGTACCCAGCTCCCCAGGAAAAATATGATACAAGAACCAAAGGAAAGTGGTAGAAAACAGTGCCAAACTATTTTCCATACTGTGTTGTCCTTCCCAAGTCCATAAGCGCAGCCATAGCAAACCAGCCATCCATGTACTCTCACACCCCATTTTGGGGGCATTCTCTGTGCCAGCAAACTGAGCCATGGCTGGCAAAGTAACCACTTAGGCAAGTAGTGAAAACGGATTTTTCTCCCAGTACAGGTATATAGAACTGGTTCTGGTGCTTAAAATGAGACTTAAGCACGTATTTAACTTTATTCAAGCAGCCCTGTTATCCTTGGCTAGCACCTTCCTCAACAGAACTATCCAAAGTAGAAAATAGCCCTTCATCTCTGTATAATATTGAAGGAAAACTGTATGAACAAGGTTTGGTGGAAATGCAGTTGTTTAGAGCTTCTTGGCACAGACAGGCATGTCTTTTACACCTTCCAGGTAGGCATGTATGTGCTTCTGGCTTTTGTCACTGTTCCTGACCCTATGTCTTTCTGAATTACCTTGCTGCCTCATTTTCTGGTCCTCTTTTCTTTAGCTGCTTTGTCCCACCTTTGGTGTGTAATCTCCCCAGCCCATGGTCTCACCAAATCTAATAAGGGTGGTCCAAATGTTCTAGAGGAGTCAGAACAGTTCCTGCAGAGCCAGGAGACACCTGCTGCAAAACTAAAGGGTCCTCATTTGTGTGGATATCCCTGGTCAAAAACTTCTGGCAGTGCAAATTCTGCCAAAACAAACCATTTATTGAAATCAGCAGTTGAATGGGAAAGTGTTGATTTCAATGAAATTTTTCAATGGTGGTGTGGGGAGAGGAGAGGGAAGCCAGCAATGTTTTTTCTGCTTTTGGCTAGTGTTTGAAATTGCCTTAGAAAGAAAAAAGAAAATCAATTAAATCCTATTGTACAATATGCAAGTTTAAGTGAAACGAAAGGGAAAAGTTGAAAGGAAATCTGTTGAGGAGCTGCTAATTGAAGGAGTTTTGAATTTGCCTTGTAAGAAATATCAACATTTTAGCTGTCCTTGTTGTGATTTGGAAAGAGTCTCCCCTAACTGTTGGAATTCCGCACAGAACAGATGTTCAGCCTCTTAATTTGTGCTTCATCAGCAAATACTTGAATTTCCCAGACTACGTGTCCCTTCTCAGTTGGAGGGTGGCAGGAGCCAGAGGAGCCATCCCGAATCAGGGCTTGTCTCACCAGAGGTGTAGGTGTGCCCATGCCAGAAGGCTCCTACAGCCTCGGGTAAGCATGTGCTCCTTTGGTGTGAAGGCTGCGCTTCCCTAGGTAGCATCCTGGTTAAATAAGGCCTGAGCACACCAGCAAATGCTCACATGCACAAAATTAATCCATGCACTGATATTTGCAAGCATTTTAAGTGAGTGAGAGGGAGGAAGATAAAGGTAACACATGTCTGAAGTATGCTCTATGCAAGGCAATGCTAGGGCCCAACGCTATTTTTTTTTTCCTGTGCCTGCCATTAGTGAATATCTTGCCAGAACAAAAGCTGAGGTGGGTGGATAAGGACTTTGTAGTCTCTTGGCTCTTACCTTCTGCCTGTGTGGCAGTTCATGTCCTCCTAGAGCTGTACTGAGCTGAAAAGTAAGGATCAGGCATGGCATCCAGGAAGACTGTAGGCCCAAAGTGCTGTGCGGCGACCAGGGGTAGCTAAATGCAGAACTGTGGTGTAACACACAACCCAGCCTGGCCTTGTGCCCTTTCTCCTCTTCCAGTCGTCTGTGGCAAGGGTAGCCAGATACACATCGCTGCACATAGATGATATACATGATCTCCAGGTGTTTCCGTCCTGCTCGGCTGAGCTCCCTGCTCTCTCTGCGTGGGATTTCTGCTGGGGGTTCCCGTCTCCCATGTCTGTGTGCAGAAACCCCTGCTCCTTGGTAGCACTTGGATAGCTCACCTGCCCCCTTCATCCTGGGGCACCCTCCGCTACCCCCACGCCTCCCTCAGGTGGTGGGGTTTGGCTTTCAGCCCAGCATCTCCTTCATTGCTGGAAGGAGCTTCCTGAGGCTCTGCAATGTTGGTGCCTATTGAGTGGGGAAATCCAGAGGTCAGATTTGGCTGGCAACAAAGTCTTGCAACAACATCTTGCCCTGGTTTCTGCAGGCTGTGATTGAAGTGAGCCTTCATTTACAGCTTTGGGGGCTCACACTGACTGGTTGTCCCTGGCTGCTGTGGTGCTGAGCCTCTGCTGGGCTGAATCCCATGTGTGCCAGACATGAGGTGTCATGTTGGGGAGACATCACGACAAGCTGTATTTATACAGGCTGTTGCTTGGCAGTGCTGTTCTAAGGTGCATCAACATAATGAGATACATAAAAGAGGAAGGCAGTTAAATGTGCAATAACATCACAATAAAAGTAAAACTGAGCATTAATGAAAAATCTGAGCACACTAAGTGCAGTACAGTCGAACACTCCCACTGCCTTGGGCCTCAGTGTCCAACCTTAATAATAATTTCTGGCACTGTCATTACCAGAATTAAATGAGGGCCTAACTGTCCAGAAAAAGATGTTTGGAAAAAATGAGTCTTGAGACGTTGCAAGTGGTTCTGCTGTGTGGGTGTCCCCAAGGCAGCACAGGTAGAAGGGGGAGCTGGGAACCACTGCAAGGGGAGGGTGGTGACTGAGAGTACAGGGTGAGGAGGAGGAGGAAGTGATGGGTGGAAGAAGAACCAGTGCAGTCATTTTGGAAATGGAGCTATGCACTTGCTGCCAGGTGCTGAAGTACCTGGGGAGCTGCTGGATGTGCTGTGAAGATGGGGTGAGGGTTTGTATGTGTATGTACATGCTTGGCTCTGACCCCATGCTGTGACTTCCCCAGGGTGAGCAGTGCTGCAGGGGATGCTGCTGCCTTTGGCCCGAGGGGGGGCTCTGGGACTTCAAATACAGGACCCCAGAAATACTGACTGCTGGCTAACATGGATGAACTGCTAGGAAAAACTGAACTAAGTGGACTGCTTTCCTCCTAGTAAAGAAAATCTCTTTTCTCTTCTCTCCTTCCCCTCTGTGCCCATCCTGGCAGGTTTTGGAGGCTTGCTTGCTGGTCACCGTGTGCTGACGCCATGGCACTGAGGCTCCTGGGAACGCAGTCACTCTCGCTCGTTAGCCTTGGAGTTCTAGTCCTGGTTTTGGCTCTGCGTGCTGATGCTGGGTAAGGTGGTGAGCACTGAGGCTGTTGGCTAAGGCTGCAGTCCTCTTGCTGTGCTTAAATATCCCGGGGCCAATACCTGCGTGAAGTAGTCCAGGCGAAAGTACTAAAAAGTGTCTCGGCTGTGTTTGACCCTCCCCTTGTCCCTGTCCCCATGCCTTTCACCCCGGGGACCGTTCAGTCCCTTGTGGCTGAGCTGACTGATTACATTAGCATTATTTGAGGTGCTCTCACTAAGGACAGTTGTCAGCATTTTTTTGCAACAAAACCAATTTTCAGATTTGGCCTCTGCACAATTCACGCTGGGCAAGGACTTGGCTTGGATGAGTTTTAGCCTGGAAGAGAGACTCCCCCCTCCCTTAATTTTTTAATACTCTTTTAAAGAAAAGAAAATGCAACTGCTTCAGCTGTTTGGCTGTTTATGGTATAATGACCCATGAGCAGCACACCTGATCTGCTGTAGCACGAAGTGGGGGGGCCTCTGGCTGGGCATGCTGCTCACCCTCTGCCTGGGTTGGTGTCCCTGGGTGTGCAGGCTCTGGCTGTCCCGGCACAGAGAGCACTGCCACCAGCCTCACCTTACCAGCCTCTCGGAGGCCTTGGGAGAAGACGAAAACCTGTTAGTCCGTGACAGGCTCTGCAGCCCTCCTCTGCATGCTGCTGGAGCCTCTGATGAGCCTTAGTGAGCTCAGAGACCCCCTCCAGGAAGGGAGGCAGAGACACCCCCAGCACAGCCTGCCAGCTGCGGGGAAGGAGGAGCTCTGCGCAGAGGGAGAGAAATACAAATAATACATGACTTCTATAAAAAATTTAGAAAAGCCTTTAAAGTGCCAGGTATGGACACTGAAATGCTGTCAGCTGAGTTACAAGTCCGGCAGTGATCAAGGATCTTCATGCATGAAAAAATGCCAGTGCTACCACTCCTACTTCACCCATGCACCCCTGTGCATGCAGCCGTTTGCCCAGCTGCACGCTCCTACCCCATCCTGCCCACACAGCTTCACCTGCTTGGATCTAGCTTTGCATAAGCAAATGCATCCCAAGCATGCCTTGATATGTAGATGCTGACCCTCGTATCGATGTACGGCTGCCTGCCCCTGCCTGCATAGGCACAAGCAGCCCTGGGCACTGGCCTCTCGCCTTCCCCTCCCCAGCCGTGCCGGCTGCGGGCGAGTGTCAGCAGCCCCTGTGCCTGCATCCCTGTCTCTGCCTTCCCCACCGCTGCTCTTCTGCTTCCCATCACGTATTCACTGATGCTGCTCCTGCTGCTCCCTCGCTGCCTGCCATGCAGGTATCGCTCTGGTCCGCGGGAGGATTTGTTTCCTAAATTGCATACGAGGGGACCCTCGTTCGGAGGTTAGCGTGCTCATGTGGCACCAGCTCTCCAGAGAGCATGTGCACAGGGACGGGTGGCAAGGTAATGACTTTTCCTCAAGCCTATCCTAATTAAATTTGCTGTAAACCTCTGTCTTCCCTGCCTAAAGGCTTTTAATTATTTTAAAACCATGATCCCTATACCTCTTTGCAGTTCCTTAGAGTTCTTCACTGCAGCTTTGAGAGAGATAAATGAGACCTGCTTTTACGTCTTGCTAAAGGGCAGCTTTAGTTTTATGTTAAGGTTAGGTGAGCCAACCCAGACCTTGGCTGGACTGGGGAATTAGCCCAAATCAGGTGCCAGGCAGAGGTGCTGCTGGCTCTCCCCTGCCTGCACCTTTCTCTCGCCCTGCCTGCACCGCTTTTTCCCCAGCACCTACTGAGTGAATGCCACGCTGCTCACATTGAAGTCGAAACCTCAAATGTCAGGCTAAGTAAAACAGCTTTGAAATTTGTAAACTCATTTTTTCCCATCACTGCTGAGCCTCCGCCAGGAGTTCCTTCACAAAAATCTGTCCTCTCACTCTTTATATTACAGGTAATTTTTAAAGATAGCTTATAAAACATTAATGAATGAGCTTTCATGAGCATGCTAGCTATTCATAAGTTATAGATGGTTATATACCCATCAGCAGACACCTGTACAGATTGCTTTTAACCATGACATCTATTGAAAGATGGTACAATTGAAACCGCACTAATTATAGTAGACATTTGTTAAATTCCTCAGAATTCTACTTACCTGCAGGGAGTTCAGCTATTTCAAATACTTCAAGTCCAGATGAAAAGCCAAAACCAGTGTTTTGATTTGAATAGGAAATCTTGAAGGCTGTGATACAGTTCGTAATATCAGCGGTGTTTTGATGTTTCGGATCTGACAGGTTGCATTAGGTCTGGGACGGGTGTTCTCCTGGCCATGCCTCACCCCCCATATCCTATGGGAACTGCAGTTTAAGCATTTTATTAACCTCATTTGGCTTTTGTAGGCTGAGCTTCCTGGCTTGACCACTTCTCCCTTTATAGCAGGTATTGGTTTGCTAAAAACCAGAGGCCAAGTGGCTTTGTGAGAAGTGGGATCTGATCCCTGGAGAAGTGAACCTCAAGCACTTGAAATGCAATTTCTCGGAGTGTTTGGTCATTGATGCCGACGCAAATTAATGTCAAAATTTCCCAAAATGGAATATTTCAATTAGCTGCATCATGCTGAATAGTATTGATTCAGCATAACTCTAAAAATACCCATACCCTGCTCTCAATTTTTCCTCTTTTGCTAGAAAATACTTTTTGCTCCTCTTTTATCTTATAGAAGCTGGGTTTTCTGTTGGGAGAACATTTTGATGAAAACTCCAAGCCAGCTCTGCTACTTGTCATCCTACTGACCCTTCACAGAGTATTTACAAATGGATCAGTAGTGTCAGGGGTAACTAGTCTAACCAGATGGGATGCAGCAGGATTAAGCTTTGAAATCCTTAAATGATATTCCTCTTTCTGTCTTTTTTTTTCCCCCCAATTACTTCCTGATGCATGCTTAAACCAGCGGCTGCACACATCAACTGGAGCAAGAGAAAATGAGGCTGGGAAGGAGAAGGAAAGGGGCAGAAGCGTTAGAAAGCAACAATTTAGGGGCTTCCCTTCCCCCAGCTGTGGGGAGTGGGACCCTGCTTCAGAGGGTCATAGGTGCCCTCCCTGAGAATTGCACCCACGTCTTGCACCACCAGTGTCTCTCTAGTTTGCTGCATTTGTGGTCTTCACCTGAGCAGTGCTCATCTCGCCGGTTAGTGGCATGGGGCTGATTTGCCAGTCAGGGCTGCCCTGCTCCTAAGAGGCTCCTGGTGCTGCTGCTGAGGATCCCTCCACTCCAGCAGCCTTGTCCCCCCCTGCCTGGCTGGGCTTCCTCAGCCATCCCGCTGCCTGTCTGTGCCTCTTAATCTTTTTTTGGCCTCATTGGTATCTCTTCTATTTCCTCTTCCATCTTCCTTGCAATCTCTGCATCTCTATAGATTTTTCTTTTGGTTTTCTGTTACTTAATCTTCTGCCTTTCCATTTGTTTTGGTCCTAACAGCTATTTCTGCTGGGGAAAGCTGTGCTTGAAGCCACAGCACTGGTACTCTGTGTTGTCTGAAATCTCTTCTAGAGACAGCCAGTTTCAGAAGGATTCACAGGCTCCTTTTCTGTTGATTGAAAGGGAGACGCAAAATGCAAATGTATTATTTGAGCCCCTTGGGCTTGCAAAACTGCAATGAAGATTTTGTTTGGTGAGATGAGCTTTATTTGAGAAATTTACTACTTATTTTATTCCACCTGGGGCAGAAAATGCCCTTAGGAAATTATCTTATTTGGGGGCTTCCAGGCTTCTTGCGCTGAGCAGAGATAGGAACGTGAAAACTCATTTGGTTTTATAAACAGGGAAAGTTCAACAAACCACAGAAATGGTTCACGAAGACTTTTAATGATGGACTCAGGCTTCAAGCCTGCTTTACTGAATTCCTACTTTTCTGCCTCCCTTCCCTCTTCCCAGGAGCAGAGAACTTGGAAATGGCTTGATATAGTAAATAATGAGCATCACTTCTTCCATGCTGCCTGTAAGAAGATACTGGCGCTTGAGTAACTGAGGTTCCCACAGCCTCTGTTCATAAAATGCCCTTTAGGGGCAGATGAGGGATGCTGGGGCAGGGGAAGTCTTCCTGAAAAAACAGGGCTCCTAAACCGCTACTCACGGTGCTGCTGGCCCTGAGTATGGAAAGGTGGGGAGGAGGCAGCGGGGATGCCTCAGCTTCCACGGTGAGGGCTGTGGTGGCAGAGGCCAGAGGGGAGTTGGTTCGAGATGCCCTGTGGGGAGCCCTGCAAGCACATTGCCTTATCAACAGGTGTGCCCCATCCTGCAGTTCAGGGCCCACTGCAGCACAGGCTGGAGCATGAACCAACATCCCTTCATTTCTACTAACTGTTCAGAGCATGTAAAGAGTAGGTTTCTCTTCTGATGATGTTTTTTCCTCTTTTTTCCCTCGCGTGCCAGGCTTTCTCAGAAGCATGTTTCAGACGTTGTCGATGACAGCAAAGATAACATCACCATTTTCACCCGCATCCTGGACAGACTGTTGGATGGATACGACAACCGCCTGAGACCTGGACTTGGAGGTCAGTTGGGTGGAGAGATGATGTTTTCCACAGCTCTGTAGCTTCAGAAATGAGAGGCTGCACAGATGACTTTTTAATAAGTCTGGTGCTGTCGGGAGGAGAGGCTGGTTCAGTGCCAGAGTCAGTCTGTTGCTGGTTTCCCCATTTTGAGTCTGTGCTATCTTGTTTGATATTCTGTGAGATGAGAGGTGCAAGACTGCTGTGGTCTTCTATGACATTACATTGATTGGCCTGTAGATGGAGCAAATATGATTAAACTTATTTCTGCTACTTTTATAGGCGTTACCGTTTCAGAAATGATGATACTACCAGTTTTCAGGACCTTCAACTCATGTTAGTGTTGCTTTTTAGTCAGTGGGCTTTGCTACAGAGCCTCTATCTCAACATCTTCTCAGTTATTTCCTATGTAGCTGTCACCTGGCAAGCTCTTCTCTGTGTGCCGGTCTGGGCATCGTGCGGTCAGCTATGCTCTGCTGTCTCCTGAGCTGCTTTTAACACCACTGCCATTATAGCTACTGCTGCTGAGTTTCTCTCCAGGCACCTACAGATGTTTAAGGTGCTTTAGAAAGCAAAACCATGGTAGTCGTCTCCCCTCCCAATGCTTATGGCATACATTTAACGTGATGTAAGGAGGCAGAAGCAATGGGGAGATGTGTGGGGAAGACAGACGTGAGCTTTCTTGGTGAGATGAGGGAGACACGAAACCCTCGTGTGGTTTCTTGGTGCGTTGTTGCCAAGGAGCATTGCTGTGGCAGAGAAGATGACCCCTCTCAGGTGCTGGCGACTGTGTGCCACGGGGGCCGCTGAGGTGATGTCCCTGCAGTGCTCTGAGCTCTCCTGCTCGGCTGCAAAGGTGTGGACCACAATTCCCACCAAAAGCTGGAGTCACCGTGTGCTCCCCCATTCCCTGAAGGTCCCGCTGCCAAGGGAGGTTGGGAATGAGCTTTCCTGAGCTCTTGCATGCTGATGGGGGCTCCAGTGATATAGCGCTAGACTGGAATTGTACCCTCCGTTCCTCAGAGCAGCCTCGTTGTCTCTTCCCAGCCCCATGTCCACCTCTGTGCCATGGTCCTCTGCCCTGCACCTGTCCATGAGTACCTTGATCCCAAGCAGAGACCATGCAAAATCTGGGGAAGAAGGGTTTCTCCAGTGAGCATCCTCACCTCTGATGGGCTGCCATGCTGCAGGACCCGGACAGGAAAGGGTTACCATGTCTGCATAAGCCATCCATCAGTTTTATTGCTTTTGTTGCTTGTTTCTTTCCCCAAGAATTAACTGTGGTCCCACTAATAGCTTTGCTTTCTCAAGTCTCCCCGATGGCTGTATTGATTTAACTGAAACGAGTTCTGAAAGGGGACTGAGGGGGCATTTCTGTTCACCGTAGGCTTGGTTGCAGACAACCCTGTGCAAAGTATTAACAAGAGGACTCCCAGGAGCCCCTTGCTGGGGAAGTTAAAACCTTTCTTGGAACATCTCTGCTCTGTTGCTTTAGATCCTTTAATAACGTGCTTAACATAATAAATTGCCTTTGCCTGAACCAGACATTGCATGTTTAAAGACTGCTTTCACCTCTCATTTCCCCTCATGGAGCACTCTCGTGGACCCAGATGGGAGGTTTTGACAAGGGCTATGGGTTTTGGGGGCTCTTGGCTGGCAATGAGTTGTCCTCAGTGTGTGTGTGTGTTTGGGGCAGCCTGATGAGCCAGGCTCTCCCCACTTTTAGCTGGACCTCTTTTCCCCATGTCTGGGCTTTTATTCCTTGGAGGTCTGTCAGGGCTGCTATCAGGAAGAGCATTAGAGGGAAAGACATTTCCCACTGCTGCTGGTGGCTAGAGAAGCAGAAATGGTCCTGCTGCAGACTCCAGACTTAGGGGTTAATCAAATAGTCTGGGATGATAGTCAGCAAGAGATGGGCTTCTGCTGTCCAAGGTTGTGTGAAATCTGTGAAAGGGATTGCTTTGCTTCAAATTAGTAGCTATGCTGCTGGGTGATTCTGTGACTTACAAGGTACATTGGTTTTCCTGTGAGACAGCACTGGGCAGTCCCTGTAGACCCAGCACTGGTTCTCCCCGTTTCCCTTGGGAATATCTTCCACTTGCTTTTCTGAAGATGCCAGGCAAGAGCATCCATTAGCACCATGCAGTCCTGCTTTGGTGTCCATGGAAAGGGCAGACATGGTGGTATTGTGCCCATGCGCAGGCTAATGGAAAGATTGACTGGCCTAAATTGTGGGTAACCGGGAAGCAGGACACACGGGCTCCCTTCTTGGCCTTGGTTTCCCTGCTCTGTATGAGACAGATCCCCCTGAAAACACTGGGCTGGGATACAAAGGGCTGAGCGGGGTGCAGGGCTGCAGCACCTCTCGGGGCCGTGTGGTGCTATGTGTGCCTGGGCAGCTGTCCCCCGTGTTTGGCAGAGCCATTTCCTTGTGCGCCGGGAACCGAGCAATGTTTGTTTAGGCTTTGGGAAAAGACACTGTGTAAGCAACAGAGTGTTGATGTGGCGACTTCTCCCCTCAAGATAGCCTCTTTGTATTTATTTTCTTATCCCCTCTGTTTTCACCATCTGCTGCCACCCACTCTAATAGCTCCCATGCCAGAGCTCTTCTTCCTACCAGGATGCTGCAGACACAAACTGAAGCAAACCAGTGCTGAGGCTGCTTGGGAGTGCCCAGCGCTGCAGAGCCAGGCTCCAGGTGAAGGTGGTCCTGGAAGCAGAAGCCTTGCTACTGCTCCTGCCCCCAGGAGGTGGCTCAGGACACCCTCTCCAGCGAGGAGTCCTTGCAGTCTTGACTGCATGTAGAGAGTTTTGAGCATACTCCAGGCTAGCTTAGAAGAGGAAAGGTGGGGCGGAGGTGGCTGTCAAACCCCTCCTTCTGCAGGAACACCCCATAGCACAGCGGACACGACCACTGGTGTCACAGAGAAGTCTTTCTGTGGCTGGTAGGAGGTTTCTCCCTGTCTCTGCCAGGTGATCTGGGGCTGGCTTGCTCTTAGGGACAAAGCTGAGTCTTTTGTTTGGACCCATGATGACTGAAATACAGTCTGGGCTTGGGGAAGGGATAGCTGCGTAAATAGATCATGTTATAGGACTCAGAGTGGGGGAGGAGAGGAAGGAACTGTCAGCAGATAACCTGTGTTTCCCCTGGGAAAACACGGGGCAGATTGGTTATTAAGTCAGAAGACGAACAGAAATGGACCCTGAGGGGATGGGGGCATCTATTGTCATAGCCAGCCTTGCAGGATAAGAAAATCTCCCACCAAGAGAGTTTCTATGGACAGTGCTGGACTCCACTCCTGGTCTGGAGCTGTGCCATCATGCAGATCCTCTGCCCAGCCCCACGGGGGCTGCGGTGAGTGGCATCTATTTCTAGCTCTCAAATTCTCTTTGCTGGGGCTCCCTGCAGAGCTGGCACGCGGAGAGGCCTCAGTTTTGAGCCTGGAGCTTGCCTTGCTTGCAAGAGTAGGAGAGAGGAGATGTGGCCAGGAGAAAGAGGTGTAGAACTGGTAGACAAAGGGAGAGACATCATATACCCAAAAAGAAGAGATGGTCAAGGAGTGGGATGTGAGCAATAGGACCATAAGTGATCCTCCAAGAATGACTGATGCACAAAAATACCCTGTATATCCCTGTGCTGCTTACTGTGAAGAGTGATTGAAGTTCTGCAATCCTTACACAGCCAGTGGGATGCCCAGCACAGTTACCATGACTAGAGATGCAGTGGTTGGGTTGTTTGAGGTTCAGTGATGGTTCCTGAGCAGCTGTACCTCTTGCAGCCTTATTTCCTAACCGATCGAGTTTGGGTCCATTGTGCTGCAACCGAAACACAGCCATCTTATGAATGCCTGGGGAGCAGCAGGAGGGGAGGTTTCCAGACTTGCCCCAGCCTCTTCCTTCCTTGCAGCCTTGAGAATCCTTTTAACATGCTTTGGCAATACAGAGCTATCGGGGAGCACCTTACTGCTCAGGGAGGAAGCACATGGGGCCTTTCCGTAGCTTTTTGCAAAACAGGGTAAGGATTTCTTCCAGCTCAGCCAGAAATTGTCTGCTTCACAGGGGCCAGGGGTATGTCTGAGGTGCTATTTGGTGTAAGGATGAGGAACCTAGAGGGCATCTGGAGCAGTGGTGGACAAAGTCTCTGTATCAGTGGTTGGGGGAAGCCTGCACTCCAGAAAACTGTTGGCCTTTTCCAGGGGATGCCAAGGAGGAAAAGATTTTGCCCCAAGGGAGAGGAGAGAGTAGGCTGTTCAGTTTTCTAAAAGATGGTCTGTAAACTTTCTAGATAAGCCAGTTTCTCCAATTGCAATTAAAGAGTAATTTGTACCATGTTAAGCAGCTAGGCTACGATCGATTGGTGTTATCCTTCATGGATGCAGCATCACTTACAAGGTAACTCATGGTATTTCCTTTAAGTTTCTACCATGTGTCTCTGGAGTCCCTAAATGGCTGACTAGGCCCCGCTGAGGGAGCGGTGGCTGGTGAGCATCCTGCTCGTCTGTGTCTGCACGATGTGCTTCTGGACAGTTGAGGGTTAGGAGCCTACTGAAGTTTTCAGAGCATGGGGTTTACTGGGACCAGCAAACACAGGCAACTGGATTAAAGCAATGCAATTCCCCAGGCAGAACAAGGCCCCTTTGGTTTCTTCTTCCTTGGTGTCCCCAAGGAAGCATGGTGCCCATTCCTTGTCCTCGGGGTTGGCAGCAAGTGGGTCCCATCTAGGCAGAGGGCAAGCCCCAGTTTGTACCTTCACAAGTGGGTATATTCAGAGAGTGAAAGCAACCCAGGCTTGTGGCTGCCTCCTCTTCCTCGTCCCACTGGATTACTCTTTGTGGCTTGGTGTCAGCATCTCCCTGCCCACATTGGGCTCAGCACAGATGCCCTTGAGCTCAAGCAGGTTTTGGTGCGATCAGGCTCTGCTGCTCACAATAGGGCTCAAATCAGGGATGCCTGACATGGGCCTACAGTGCCTTTTATCTAGCCTTACTATGTCAGCTCTGCCCTGCTAATGGTTTTGATCTGTAGCCACCTGTTAATATTTATCCTGCTGATGTATTCCCTTTTATACTTTTGTAAGTGAAGCGCACCTTGGTTGGAGTTTTTCTTGCCTCTTCTTTCTGCGGTGCAGTGTTTCTTCCTGCTTTTTTAATGATGGTGTAGTTTGGCAGGATGGCTTCTGAGCAAGTGAGAAACATCTGTATCCCTGTCTTGCCATCTGTATTTCACTGATTCAAGTGCTGACGGCCAAGAGATTTTGGACTTAGGTTAAGAGCGGCTCCCTTTTGGTTGAGGCATTCCCGTGAGATGCTTGGTGTGTTACACCTCAGTGCATCTGTCATTTTGTCCTGACCTCCTGCAGGTAATGGCTTTTCTGTTATTATGTGAGCATTAAGGCAGAGGGGCTGAAATAGTCAGAATAATTAAATTATAGAACTGCCTTCTCTCAAAAGTACAGTGCTCTTCAAGCTGAAACAGTGAGGGCTTGTCTGCCTGGCAAGATCCAAGAAGAAATCTGTTTGCAGTGAGAGTAACCTATAATAGTAGTAGAAATTGTTAAATTGTCCAGACTGAAGTCTAGAGAACTTTTATTTCCTAAAATCTGGATGAAATATTGAAATTGTCCTTTTCATCTCTGGATATGTTGCAAAGCCCTGGGGAAGGGACCCTCGAAAGCTCTTTGGGTGCATGTAAATTCGCAGCATGCAGCAGCCCAGCTTTTGGGTGCTCAGTGGTGGGCAGAGAGGTGGAGGCAGGGCTGTTCTTGGTGTCTTGGCAGAAACATTATGCACTGCCTGTCGCTGTGGGAACACCTGAGCGGTGGTGGCAGACTCCCAGTGCAGTGTGTCCCACTCCCCATTGCAGGAGAGCTGGTCCCCAGGAGTCCAGGGAGGCTGGTCTCAGTCTGGCCTTGAGCTCTTCTGAAGTTTTTTCACCTGTGCGTGATGAAGCTGCCTGTAGTTTGTCATAAACATTATCTAGATCTACTGTTTGTGCAAGAGAAACATTAGATGACAAACCCAGTGGTCCTTTGTGGTTCGTTATGATTTCCAGGGTTTCAGGACTGTGTTTAATCTGTTTTTCTGTCTTAATGTTTCACTTCTCCCAACTTCTTATCTCTTCTTCTCTGATCTGACTTCATGCCTTGTATTGATTACTCCAGGGAGGAATTTCATCCTTTCTTAGAAAAAATCCATGTCTTATCTCAGGTTTTTGTCTTTGTCTGAGATTCCTTGATGAGTTTTAATTTGAAGCTGAGGCATTGCCTGAACAGCGTTTTCTTCTATTTACCTTTCTGGACAACAGGAACCCTTCTCTGTCTCATCAAACTTCTGAAGTTAAGATCTATGAACAAATTAAAAAAAGGTTGTCTTCCCCTTGGATGCAGCTCTCCAAAGGCAGCTTTGCCATGCATTTGCACAGACCCGATGCTCTCCTCTGTCATGCAGAAATCCCAGTTGTGCTGCTGTTTAAACCCACAGTGTACAGGGAGAGGGAGCTCTGTGTGAAAAGGCATGCACGCATCAGAAGGCAAGTGAGGAGCATGGGCTTGACAGCTGTGCCTAAGGGTGAAAGTTTTCTCTTAAGTAAGTTATGAATTTGCTTAGGGCAACAAGCCTGTATCAAAGCTTCAGGGATATCACAAACACCCCAGAGGGGTCAGAAACCCATTGTGAAAAGACATTCATAGCTTTTGGTGTGAAACAGCACCTGGGCTTCAGGTCAGCACTGGGTCCTTTGGGGGCATCTCACAGCTGCCTGTGCCCCTGTAGTGCTGTGGGAGGAAGTGGACCACCACAGCAGGTCCCTGCCCAGCCATCCTCTCCATGGGGCAGTCATGTGGCCAAAGTTGATCACCAGCGACGAGGCTGTCCTTGGGCTGCACGCTCCTGGGCTCTCCAGAGGGGCCGCAACCAAGCCTCCAGGCTGCTGGGGTTGTGGAGGGGAAGGTGTTTCTCATGCTACTTTGGATGCCTTTTTTTAGATAGTGCCTTCATTTGCTGTGTGTGGTTCCAATGAGGAGTGTGCCCCAAGCCACATAGGCAAGAAGTAAGATTTTTTCCCAAAGGGTGAGAAATTTTTCTAGGAAAGTGAATCCATTTGGAGGAATTTTTACCCCAGTAATTTGTACTGGAGTAACATCTCAGAGCTTCAATGCTAGATCAGACACCTGCAGTGAATCAGTGCGAATGTTAGGCAGCTGATCCCTGCCTGAGGGGAAGCTGGTGGGTGCGTGTTGGAGATGGGATGACACTATTTCTTTATAATGACTTTGGAAGGGGGGAGCTGATGTTTAAGCATGTTGAACATGTGTTAGATAGTTTTAAGAACATTAGTAGATGATGTTATAGATGGCTATAAACTGCTTGCAAGGATCTCTTTATTGATCTGTTGGACTGTGGCAGCTACGCATTTATTAGACTTTCCATTTGTTTAGTCCCATGTAAAGGATTTATAATGTCTTTGATATGGATTGTGAAATAAGATTTTTTTTTTTAATTAGGTATTATAGAGTTTTAAAACAACCTTAATTGGTTTATTCTGGGAAGCTGGTGGTAAAACAACTGGTCAAATATTGAGGAAGCAGCAGTTATTTTATTTGTTGAGCTAGAGGATAAAATGTTTGCAGCAGTTCTTGTACCTATACAGAGGCACTGATTATGTCTGATGAGGCAAAGTCATTGATCGTGTTGGTGGTGAATTTCAGCCTGGTTCCATCTGGAAGAAGCAATCAAATCACAACTACCTGGGCCCCCTGTGGTGGGGGGATTAATGCTGCTGATTCAGACCTGTTAGCTTGTTAATGCCATTTCATTTATTTAAAGGTTATTGTTTGATTAAATACAAATATTGGAGTGTTTGTGAGGCTCTGGAAGATGCATGGGGCTTTGGGGAGTGAGTTGCTGCAAGACTATGAGGCAAAACTGTGCAGGGTCCTTTAACCAAATACTGTTAAAAGTCAGAGTGAAATTCTCACCCTGTTGCAGTCAATGGCAAAAGGCTCACTGAGTCTGGTGGGGCAGGAATTTCATGTAATGATTTCTTTGTCTATGTGTACTAACCTGTAGCTTACTTTAAAAATCTGCCTCTGAAGGACATACAGCTAGTGTTTATTAAAAAAAAAAGTCTTTGTGGAGTACTGGTAATTGTAAGCATAGAGTATAGCCTAGAGAGGGTTTTTAATCTGCAATTTGCATTGTGAGAAAAGGACACCCCGTTCACTTTACCTTCTGGAAGAACATAATTCAAACCAAAGTGATGAGAACAACAGGCATGGAAAAAGCATACATTTCTCCCCCCAACGTGCTGGAAAATCCTACTGATAACAAAGTTCAGACTGAATCAGTGGATGGAATGATTCAAGACTGGAGCGAAATAAATTGTGTCTGAAAATTCAAGACACTGCTTCAACCTTGCAAAAGTCATTTCAGATGCCTCTTTTTCGGAAGGATCAGTTCTGATACAAGAAACTTTGTCAAGGAAAGGATCTGATGACCATAAAAAAAAAAAAGCCACAGCAATTTGCAAAGGGGAAGGTGGCAGAGGCTCTGCACAAAGCTTACTGCACTCATCTGAGTTCTTGTCAAGGAAGTTTTTTGTATCCATACAGGCCAGATCAGATTTTTGCAGTCCTGCATTCCTACTTACTTACCTGAAGACGTCTCCTGGAGAGCTGTGAATGTCACTTTAGCCAGTTAAGGCCACTGTTCTGCAAAAATGAAGGTGCAAACTCTTCTTTCCACAAGTTGCGTTTTCTGTAAAGGGTCTATGCACATGTGGGAATTGAATTACAGGCTTTTGTGCTTGAAAGATTAGAGCTCTTCCCCTTGGAGAGACGCACCTGGTCTTGCCTGAGAATTTGAAAAAGCCTTTTCCTAGAAAAGGGCCCTGCCTGCTTGCATGAAGAAGGGTTAAAGAACAAAAGCATGAAATCTCCTTCCTTCTTTCCTGATCAATCTAGCCATCATTATGAGAGAAGCTTTCTGATAGCTTCTCTTTGTCATGTAACGTTAATACCATTAAGCCCACTTTGACAAGGAAAGCTACGTATAATTAATTTGCAAATCAGGAAAGTGGATGTGATTTTTATACAAAAGAGAAGGCCTTTAACTGCAGAAGGCATTGTGTGGGCATGGCCATGCTGCAAATGGGACCTCTCCTCTCCAGCCAGGCAGAGTCCCTCCTTGAGCATCCCCTCCCAGTGGTGGTGTCAGGACCACGAGGTCCCAGGCTGGGCTCATTCCCCAGTGTGCTCTCATCTCTGCACACACCTTCAGTGGGTCCTAGTTTGCTGCCAGCCAGAAAAGGGACTGAATCTAACAAATAAGAGGGGAACCAGGTGGGGCAGGAGTGAGGTTAGGAGTATGCAAGTACCTCTCAATACCTGCAGAGCAAGTTGGTTGAGCCAGGTGAAAGTATCTTTAAGTGTCTGCCTCCATCCACTGTTCTGTTCTTTTTTTTTTTAAAGCCTTAGCTCTATTAGAATTATTATTATTTTGATGCAGAATGCATTAAAAAGGGAAAGAAAAAAACCCAAGCCCTATCCAGACTGATTTGTTCCCAGAAAGATGTTTAATTTTGTGTGTATAATTGAAAGGGGCTAAATATAGCTGTATTAATATTTATGGGCCTTATGTTGGAGTCAATACAAGAGTTGCTGTTCAAGGCAATTAAGCTTTACCTTTTCACATCTAGGATTTCAGTGTTTGGAGATGACATTAGTTGTGTGACCTGCATCCATCCAAGAGAGAAAGAACTAAAAGCATGCCATTATCTGTTGAATATGATACCGTGTATTTAATGCTGTTTGCTGACGGGCAGTTTGTCTCCAGCAAGGGTGATCCCTCAGAAGCAGGACTGCTGTCTTAATAGGGGGTAAATCGGAGAAATCAGTAGGCTCAGAGGCTTGCAGGAGAAATGTCCCTGCAGCCGATGCTGTATTTTGGGAGGAACTGAGTGACTAGACTATCTCATGGCATCAGAAAGTGGGCATTGCCCACCTCTGCTGCGTTGGTAGCTGCTGGGGGTGAGGGGAAAATGATTACGATGGCACTTCATGGACTCCATTCACCTTCATACCACCTCCACCCCGGAGTGGGAGCATGGGAAACGCAACCCTCAGTAGCTCGTGTGTGGAGGCGCACGGGGCAGAGAGGGCTGTTTGCACCCTGTTCCTGGGCTCGGGCTATCTGTGCGTGTCTGCGGGGCTAGTCACAACCTTCATGTCATTAAAGCACAGGGAAAGCAAATCCTGTCCAGAGATCTGAGCTGCTGTAGGGAGCGTGTGCACAGGGAATTAGGTCGAGGCTGTAACGATGAAAACAAGTCAGTTTGAGTTAATAACAAAGGCAAAATGATGATGCGCTTGATTTCTAAAGCACTGTCTTTCAAGAGAAGAGTATCACTAGGATAACATGACAAGAGTCCTGGCAGTGGTTGAATTGCCCTGCATTGCCGCTTTTTGGAAGCTGCAGCTCCTCACTGCTCCAGTTAACAAGCTGTTAGACACTGTAAAATCTCTCACTGATAAGGACTGTCTGAATCCTGCCTTTCTACTAAATTTGATCAATGTGTCAGATTTTTCCTTTATTCCGTCTGGACTCTAATAACTGCCTTTGAGAAGGAGGACTGCAATAAGGAGCCTCGGTCACCACTGCTCTGCAGCCTCCTTGGGGAGCGAGGGGTTAACCTGCCCTGCCCAGGGCAGATGCTTACAGCCAGGGCTGCAGATGGAGGTTGTCTCAGGGTGAGCTTGGTGCTTATCCCTTCTCCTAGGACTCATGCACCCCACAAATTTTGAAGCTTTGTGTGGGTGTGTTTCAGTTCTTTCACTGGTGCATTGTATATTTTGGTAGCTGGAAGCCTTTTAACCCCCTTCAATAAGCATCAGGGGAATGCGTTTTCTGATGGCTTTCATTAGCTTTTGCTGTTGGAGCACAATAGCTGCTTAAACAGGGAGGGAAAAGCGGAAATCAAATGGCACACCCACAGAGGTAGAAATGGTGGCCACGCTCTTAGCGTTTGGAAATGAGTTTTCAACTCCAAATGGCCCTTCTGAATTCAGCCTTGGCTCTGGGCATTCGCACCAGGTGACGCTGACCCCAGCAGACCTGTATTACCAATTACGGATGGCAACATCCTTGCCAAAAGGTGTAGGCTTGATAGCAAAGGATTGTTCTTTGGTGTGCCTGAGAGTGAGCCAGCACAGGGCTGAGTTCCACCTCATCTCTGTTCCTGAACAAGGGCAAGCCAAGCTATATATTACGGAACAAGGAAATTGCACCAGTTAAATTTAAAAAACTCATTTAGCTAAAGCGGCACAAGCCCCCATGAATATTTATCTGATGTTATGGAAGCATGTGGACTCCCACCTAGTTTATTAAATTGATTTTCAATAAAAATGCCAGTGGAAGACATTTGATTAATGGCTGGTGGGACGGTACAATTAATGTGAAGTCTGGAGTCAGCAAGAAGTGTCCCCTGAGCCCATGTGTCCCAGCTGGAGACTGGGCTAAGAAAATATTTCTAAACTTCTCTGAGGGACAACAGTGATGTTTATCCATGTGGTTTCCACAATGGGGTGGACAGGAGCTGCTGTTTTGCTGCTGTTTGGCTGGTGGATGGTTTTGCTGAGGGCCAATGTCCTGACCTTGAAGCCGATGTGTGGCTTTTGCTCCCGGTGCTCCGCCTTTTCCTCTGCTTTTCACACCCCTCCGAGCAGGCTGCACCTGAGAATTAAGCACAGCAGCGAGCTTCAGAGATCATGTCGGGTTTGAGTGAGGCTCCCTGGGCCTTTGCATTTAAACATGCCTGGGATTAGCTCCATCAGCCTCCGGATCCGCTCAGCTCCTACCAATTTACCTGCTTGGATTTGTCTCCTGAAGGAAGGCAATTTGAAGCTGTAAAGTTACAGCTCTATTAGAGAGCTCCAGCGCGGTTTCCCGCTGGGACCCCTGCCAGGGCTGGCGCCGCCTCTTTCCGATGAGCTGTCGGGAGCTCGGGTGGGAGATGCTGAGCGCCGGGCGAGTGAGGGTCACGGGCGCTGCGGTACCCGGGGCCCCGCTGAGCCGGGGGGCCCGGACATCCCTGTTGGTGAGGGGCCTTCCCAGCCCCTGGAGGGCAGCGGGGCTGGGGGCTGCCTGCGCAGCCTGAAATAGAAACTCTCTCCGGGGGTCTTGCAAAAATCTTTGGAAGCTGCTGTGGGTGGGATGCTGCATCTCACTTTCTCTGCAGGGGGTTTCTGAGCCAGAGGCGTAGGTTTTTTGCGTGTGACGGTTAGGCGAGGACTGCGGGGGAGCGGAGGCGAGTGGCGTGCCTGGTGCGGCAGGGGAGGCAGCGTGTTAGGCAGGGAGGCGGGTCCGTCTCAGCATCCCTCGGCTCCACACCCACGGAGCCCAGAGAGGTACCGCAATGCTGTGAACCGCTGCAACAGGGGTGCCCGGGTGGCACCAGATAACCAAGAGCTGGGGCATGAATCCTTCCCCCAGCCGTTGTGGGAGCCCCATGGACAGGCTCCTGCACCGGGGAGCAGGATCGGTGCTCTGATGTGTTCACACCTTCGCAGAGGGCACGTGGTGCCCAGCGGGCTATGGCCCGTTGGCACAGGGAGAGCGGGCGGGGGCAGAGACAGTGCAGGTGCTCCTGATGCTGCCCTCTGAGGCTGAGAGGCTCTCGTAGTGGTCTCTGTCTTGCAGTACTTTAGGTTTTTCTCTGCATGCAGATGTATAATGAGGCCTGTGATGGCTCTCTGCCTGCAGGAGAAGAGGGTGTCCCCGGGCAGCACCTGTAGCAGCAGGCAGTGAATGGGTGCAGATAGTTTCAGCATGTGCTGAATTGGTTGGGCACTCCCCTGCTGTGCTTGCATTACCGGGGAGCTGGGCTGAGACTGGGCATGGGGGAAAGTAATGGGAACAGAAAGGAATTTAAAAAAAAAAAAAAAAAAAAAGGGAGCAGGTGCTGGCTAATATGTATGTGGCAGAAAAAGAGGGGAGAGTTCTGGTTGAAAACAGAAGCTGAGAAGAGGCAGATTGGCAGCCAGCATATTTCTGGAGACAGCTTTCTCCTCTGTAGGCTGTGAGTCGCCCAAGAAATGTGTCAATAAAGCACACTTGCAGGCACTGTCTCTAATAAATATATATTTAAGAGAGACATTTCTTTAAAACTTCTGCTAGGAGATGTCTAATTCTGAAGGGATGGCATGAAAAATGGCATCTCCAGTGGAAGCAGAGAGTTGCCATGGGAACTGGAACGCTTTGAACACATGTCGCTAAAACAAGAAAACATTATCCCCAGCAAAGGAAATTAAAAATTACATCTGGAGGCATCTGCCCTCTGCTTGTCTCTGATGGGAGTATCGGAGTATTATGCAGCATATCATTATTCATGTAGTGGGCAGAACTGAAAATTTGGTATTTGTTGCCGAATTTTTGTGAGTAACTGCGATAAAAAGCCTTCCTGTCCACAGGACAGACAATGCCAGTGTCCGAACAGTGCTGGGGAGGGGAAGATTTAGAGCTGTAATGGAATTTCCTCTAAAAGAGTTTTGCTCACTTGGGAATAAAACAACAGCCCGAGTGCACAAATAAGCCTGTCTCACCGCCTGTGGATCATCCCGCTGCTCCTGGGGATTGTGAGCCCCACTTGCTGGCCAAGGACTTTCCTGGGAGGCATAGGGAAGCGGGGCGAGAGGGGATGTGATGGAGGGGCATGGTGCACATCCAGGGATTTATCTTGCACTTCAGAGACTCTCTGTTTATCCTTGCAAGTTTGGGACAGCAAACACAGGAGGAGTTACTTCCATGTGGCAGAGGTGAACTCACAGTCCATGATGTCTATAATGCATTTCTTGGTGCATTGGCAGCAGCGTGCACAGAGGTAGCACAGGGAGCTAGGTGAGCCCAGGTGGCGAGAAGAACTTGCTGTGCTGTGCAACAGGACTCCAGCATCAGAGGAAATGCTAAATTGACAAGTGCAAGGCAATGTGAATTAAATAAATTTATTTGTACGATGTATTGGCATTGCTGCAAACTAAATGAGCAGTGACCATACAGCTCCGTGACCCGTGCATGACAGGGGAGAGACAGCTCAGTGGAGACCTTGGCTCTGTGCACAGCTCAGCGGTCACAAAGACGAAGACAACGTTGGGGTGCATAAGGAAGACAAAGCATTTGTCTGTGTTGCCCTGGGGGTGGTGGGGAAGGATGCCAGAAGCGTCACTGGAGGCACACCATCTCAGGAGCTGATTAAGTTCTCCCACTGAAGGAAATGCCAGCCAGGAGCTAATGGAGGAGATAAGGGAACCAGAGTGCAAATTACTGTGTTGCTCCCTGCTATGGTTTTCTTGTATCTTCGTCTCAGTACCTGGCATTGGCCTCAGGGGACAGGCTTGAGAATTAAATGGACTCTTCCTCTCAGCTATACAGCAAGCCCCAGGAGCCTCTTTCTTTTTCTTTTTTTCTTTTTTGCACACGACTGTCCCTCATGCAGTCTGGCAATCCTCAGCCTGCAGAGCAACCTGGAAGATATACCCAGAGGCATGGGAAGGCAGTGCTGAGGCCAGAAGGCAGATGGGGAAACTGAGGCACAGCAGAACTGCATTGCATGCTCAGTGCCATAGTGCAGATTAGCACCAATGGTGGGGTTGGAGCTCAGAGCTCAGCCTGCAAACCCCACACACTTGATTGAGACGTCTTGTTTATTCTTTCTCCCTCTGCAATGACATAAGATTAATACAATGCAGTGTGTCTCTCATTTGATTTTTCTTGCATTTCTCTGCTTGCTTTCCGGCTTTCCAATCTTTCCAGTTGTTTTCTATATATCAATGATTATCAGGTTAGAAACAGTAGTTTTGTATTGCACCCTTGTGCTTATCTTTTTCCTGGGGATCTGCCTTGAGCTCTGATGAATTACAGAGCTCAGTAATTGCTTTACAAATGCTAAGGATTTTGCTGGCACTGATCTGAAGTTTTTGCAGCTCCTCTTCAGGCATGTCAGTGTCCTGTTGGGAGGTGATGATTTCTGTTAAAGACTTGCTGAGAATGAGTTAACAAAGGTTCAGTGTTTTTAGGAAAGGGAGTAAGCAATAACCTGCTGGGGCCAGTCTGCAAGCTCCCTGATGGAGAAGCTTCAGAGGTGCACCGTGTCCATGCAGGTTCTGGATAAGCCTGGTCTAATGACTGACTCTCCCAGCTGAGTTATACACGTGTGAAGGGATACAGCAAAGGCAGCAGCCCAGTGGCTGATTTGTTCTGGTGCCTCATCTCTCCTGTGTATGTGCAACTTCAGCCACAGTACTGGGGCATGGGGCCTGCTGCAGTCTTTCCCTGAGGGTGCTGTTCACCAAGATCTCTTGATGTGGTCAACAAGAACATCGTCATTGACCCCTAAAGAGGGAAGTTAAGTGAAGATGAGGTCAGGAAGGCAGGCCCAAAACGAAACACAGGCATTTTGCAGGTAACATGCAGAGGTTTGCCTAATGCTGAAGTACCAGTCTGGCATTTTTGCCCTCATCTCATTGCTCCCTCCAGTGCATACAGCCATGCAGGCACCCTACAGGACTCTGGTCAGCAAAGTTCTCCTGGCTTTGGTTTCATTAGAGCCACAGCCGCCTGTGGCAGCCAGCAACACGGCATTGTCTGAATGCTCTTGCCCTGTCCACTGGGACTGGCAGGGATTCCCTTCCCCGAGCGCCTCTGGCTTAGCCATCAAGGACAGACTTTAATACTGAATATGTTAAATTATGCATGCTCATATTCACACGTTTTCTCATTGTATTTATAATACATAACAAACATGTTTATGTAGCATCTCTCTTCCATTACCACAGGGTCTCAAAGCACTGTAGAACCTCTAAAAGCATGCTCATACATACACATTCCTCCTCTGTCTTCATAGCATCTGAGGGTGTCCTAAGTCCTTAAAATAGTAACTACAGTAGCTTTGTTCATTCTGTCTTTTCTGTCTGTAGCAAAAATAGCTCAACTAATTTGTAGTCTCTGTTTGTAGTCTGTATGTGTGAGAATGAGGGGTGTGTGTAAAGCCTCCATGACTGCACATCCCCTAGCAGTTGCTTCTGACTCTCTCTTCTATCTGACTCTCTCTTCTATTCCGCCTGGACTTTATGTTTATCAATAACTTGCACCACATCCTGATTCTAACCTCTGGATGTGCATTTTACATCACTTAATGCAGTAATAAGAATACATGTGTGTGCATGCCTACACAGGGCAATGAGAGAAAGCTAAATAAAATTACATGAGCCAAATGCTTAGTTCTGTTGAGTCTTGCGGTAGTTTTTTGCCTGGGCTCCTAATGGAGTAAGGCTTATCACATCTTTCTTTCTGCCTTTTGTCTTCTAAAAGCTTTTGAGCCTGTTGGCTGATCTGAACAAAACCTGACAGAAAGGTAGATATCTCAGAGATTTTAAGTCCCTGCAAGATTTGTGGAATTATGGAGCTGAGTGGGAAAAAACCCAAAGTAGAGAGAGGTTACTGGATGGGATCAACTGGTGTTAGGCATCAGAAAAACAGGCAGGAAAAGCTGATCTGCGGGAAAGCAGGGTTTGTTGGCTCTGCTACTGGTAGAACAGCATCTTTCTTAGGCTGTTCTGCTGGATAGAGCTCTAACCTGCATCCCCCACTCTTGATAAATGTGGGAAAATGCCTTTCTCCAGCATGGGAGGGTATGAAATCCCTATAGTACCTTCTACAGCAACATGTGGACTTACCTACCACGCCAGGTATGCCTAGAGCCCCCTTATCCCTCGCATGTTGAGACAAAGGGGCAGTGTAGCATGCTCTGTACGGGGAGTTCAGACCAGAAAACTGGGCTACCCTGTGCTGTTATTCACATGGAAGTGCTAGGGAGGGAGTGCAGTTTCTCAACGAAAAGGGACAAGCAGATGCCCTGTGTGCCTCTCAGCACTGTGCTGGGACACTGGCTCCCTGCTCACTTGGAAGCAAGGAGGAACAAGGTGTGCCTGACTCCTCTGCTTTCAGCAGTAGTTATGACTTGATCCAAACTCCGTAGCCAACATGTTACGTAGGCGTGGAGAGAGCTCAGACCTGGGTCAGAGCCATGAGCCCATGTATAGCATGTTTGGAGACTGCTTAGGGATTTCTCTTCCAAGAACTGAGCTGATCTTCCTTACATAACCCAAGGAGTTTGTGCCCTGGGTGGTTTGTGCTCCAGGGATCACCTAGGAATTAGACATCTGTCTAGGCATTACGGTGTGCCATAAACCCTAGACAAGCCATGTTCAAGTGGTAACTGGGTCACTTCATAGCCCTGCATCTTGTTCCTGCAGAGGACACTGGATACAGCCATGTTAGAAAGCTGCATATGTGGCATGCTGTGTGAGACGGGGAATAAATCTCTTCATTGCATCAGCTCTCCCCTGGCCCTGCTAAGAAAGAGAGCCAGGGCAGCAGGCTGTCTCTCTGAGGGATTTGACAGGCATCATCTCACTTCATCTGGGCTGAAAAATCAAGCACATGTAATTGTAGACCATGCTGATGTCTCTTATCATGTGTGAGTGGTTTCGTTGTTGGCTGTCTCTTGAGAGCCCTGAAATTCTTTTGAACTTCTTGCTCCCCCTATGCTGAAATATCCAAGTTGGGGGGAGAAAGGAGAGAGAGCACAGCTGGAAGTGATACCACATGCGTATCTGTGTTTACAGATTTGATGACTTCTCTCTAGCCTGGCTGGAGGACATGCAATTGTAGACACCGATGTGCCATCACACCAGAGAGAAGGTAGTGATTCATCACCGCAGCTCACGGTGCAGCTCCTTGGGAACTGGCTGTACGGTAAACGCTGGCAGTCCCAGGGGATTCGAGCAGCAGCGGTGGGTGATAAGCCAACCCCTGTGAAAAGATGCCTTGGCACCCCAGGATGGGAGGGACAGGCTTGATGTTTTCATGGAAAGCAGCAGATAGCCTTGTTTCCTGTATAAATGTGATGCCTTTTTGATCATAACTCTGCAGAAGTCACTGGGAGGGTAACTGAGGGGGTCAGATCTGTTACACAGGCTGAGTTATTTCAGCTTTACAAGTGAGACAGGGCGACCACTTCTGTAAGCAAGCAAATAGCCGAGCAAAACTGCATTAGACAAATAGTTCATGACACATAGGCAGAGCTAGATACGGATCTGATCCAAAGGTCTTGTTGGCAACCCCCTGCAGGCTTTTACTCACCCCTGCTTTTGCTGAGATAAGACATTTGTTTCAGACATTTATATTGTTTCTTTCCTTGCTGCGTGGTTTATTTCCCAGTGTACACCCAGTGTACTGCGGTGTACAAATTTCCCAGTGCTCAGTCCTTGGCTGACCTCACTTTGCAGTGGATGAGTGTCCCGTCATCTTTAACTATGTTGTCCCAGGTGGGAGCGTGAGGCTAAGGCCATCCTTCATCCATGGGACCCTGGTCATTCTCATCTCTTCGTTCACTAGAGAGAGGCAGATGCCATCAGAGGTCTGGGTGGGCTGACTTACCCCTGGGTTTACCCTCCACCCATAGACAAAATGGGCCTAATGGTGTCTTGATGCTTCTGTCCAAGTGAGTTTTCCTGGAGACATGTTGGTGTTTTAGGTAGTTCGGGGAATTAAATCTGACGCTGCTGTTAGCTCTGTCTGGCCTGTGAAGGGTTGGGCCAGCTGCCAGCCCTCCTGGTTACACTCTTGGCCATGATCGCTGCCGTTTGGCACTGCCTTCTGTAGGCTGTGTGGTGTGCTACCAAAAGCCTTTGCTTCTTACTGATTTCAACTGTTTCAATTCTATATAATTCTATATATGGAGGCAGTTACAATTTATACCTATGTAAGGAAGGCTGGTGACAGGACTGAGACACCCTATGTATGTTCTGGGTTATTCTTCTAAGAAGAACATGTGCACGCTACTGTCCACTTTTGGGAAAGATGCCCAGGCTGAACTTGTAAAACCTGGGTGAATGTCTGTGATATGAAACTTGGCTTTTGCTTCTGAACAAGTAATTTTGTATTCAAGGATGCTGAGGCACTAAAACAGCCAAGCAACATCTGAAAATATGTATTTTGACTTTGGGACTGGGAGTTTGAAGAGGTTGACTGTGACCTCTCTATGTGTTGTCTAAGATCCCCAAGTCAAAACCAATTGAGGAGAGAGAAGGGGTGGTGCTTGAGAGCTGCACAGATCTCTCTACACTCCAGCTCTACTCTCCCTTTTGCAGATGCTGGAGAAAATGCCAGTACCTTCCCGTTTTTTTGCCATCTGTGTTCCCCAGCCTTCCCCTCCTGACCCATGCACAGCCTCTGCTCCCAGGATACTTGGTGTGAAAGCATCCCAGGTGCAGTAGAGATGTTTGTGGTCCTAACATTAGCAATAGCTCATGCTGCTTTGTGGCCTTTGGGTGGCAGGAGCTCCATCAGTCTATGTCCTTGGAGACAGCTTTATCCCCTGGCTGGGCTGGACAAGCCTAGGAGGTATTAACAGCACTGCAGTGATGTTCAGTGAAATGTTTCCTTCTGTGCTGCTATTCCTGAGCTGCCTAGCAAAAAATGCAAGAAAAGCATCTCTAATCTATGTGGGAAGGTCTTGCTGACCCCACAGCAGGAGAGCAGCAGTGAAGGCTACATCAGGGGTTTCTTTTGTGTGGTTGGTAATGTAGAAGATGTCTCCATTTCTGCAGCTCTTGCAAGGGAGGTTGTGGGGAGAGGCAAGGTTACCCTCTCCCCTCGGGCACCTACCCTTCTGCTTGTGCCTCCCTGTCCTCTCCCAGTACTGGCATGGCAGTTCCAAGGGCAAAGTCACAAAGGGGGTACCCCTGTGCCACACCATCCAGAGATGTGCCCTTCCTTCTTCAGTGCCTCTCTTCTTACTGAAAGGAGACAACTCAGCTCCTGTTTTCCAATAAACTCCTATTTTAACCTGTGCAGCACCACAGGTTAAAAGGCCATCTGAAAAAACAAGGTAGGAACTGGCAAAGGCAGCAGCCATGGTGCGATGGGACTGAAGCTGTCAGAGTGAGAGGAGGGACCCAAGGGTGGAGTTTCTGGCTAGGGGCTGCAGTGTGCTGCCTCTGAAGGCAAGCACTGCCCTGGGTTGTGGTGCAGCTTGGCTCCAATGGGCTCATGGGGCTTGTAGCAAAGGGCATGGAAGCCTCTTTTGTTCCAGAGGCTAAAATTGGAAGGAAAATTAAATTCCCCCAGTGAGAGGCTGAGAAAATGAAGAATGAAACACCCTAAAAGCTTCTGTGTGCAGCTGCAAAAATTACCTTCTGCTGTTTATTAATTAGCATGGCAAGGATTTGGGAGAAGGCAAGAGGTGGAAGTTGGCAGTACAAACCAACTTCTTGTGTTTCCCTTCCCGGAGACGCTGCGTTAGCTGTAAAGCACCATCCTGTCCAGTGTGCTCGCTTTGGGTTGTGTGACATGGGAAAGAACTACACAGCATCCCCTTTCTCTTCGTGGTGACGCTGTCCTCACCGCAGGCTGGTGGGAGTCCTTCCCAAAGGATTTTGTGTATTTGAGGGAACACTGGACAGGTCCTTGGAAGAGGATCACTGAATAAGGGGACCTTGTCAAGCTGAGAAACTCTTGAGCTGAAGCTAAATGCGGTTGCTGTCTAAGAGGGTGTTAAGGGGCATTATCAGCTTGTTACTGCACTTTTTAGGTTGTGACCATGGTTGGAGATGGGATATTGGGCTGGCTGGAGTCCAGAGCAGTTCATAGGGAGCCCAGTGCAGAAACATCTACTTCCAGGAGCTGGCCTGGAGCAGATTGAGGGTTTGTACCTCTGGGTGCAGAAGAGCCTGAACAGCACTGTTCTCCTTTCTAGTCTCAGTCATGCCATCATGCACAGAAACACCAGTACAGACAGGCTTGTCACCTCTGAGCTCCCTTAGGTCCCAGCACAGCCCTGGGGCAGAGCTGGAGCACTGCCATGAGGAGCACAGCCTCGAGGAGGTCCCCATGCCCTCGCTCATCCAGCTTATCTCCAAGGTAAGGCTGTATAGCCTCCCTGACGTCAGTGCAGCAGCCAGGAATCCCCTGCACAAAGCCACAGTGGCTTCGCCCGTGTTTTAATAGTGCACAACATTTGGGAGCCTTCAGCACTCACATGCAGGCACATGATTTCTGCTAGCTTGCGGCGTAGCCTCTGGGAACCCCCACCTGGGAAACGTGACTGTGTTCAGCACATCCGCAGACCTCAAGAGCTGAAACACAACCAGTCAAGTCGATTATATTACGGCTGAGATTCTTAAATAAACAGCACTTGATGAGTGCAGCGGGATGTTTAATAAGAGCCTCCTCAGCCCCCAGTGCCCCCCACCTCCCATAATCACTTGTAGAGGCAGCCCTACAATCTACAGCCAGCAAGGGGAGAGGCAGCAAGGCAGCGTAATTTGTATTCCAGTTTTGCTACTGCTCCTAGTGCTTCCAAGAAGCAAGTAAAAATAGCACTCCGTCATTTTGTAAATAATAGCTATCTCCTTGCAGGCCCAGGGAGTCACGAGCACTTAAAAGGGAGATTGTGGGAAGCGGGGGATGTCTGCCTTGAGCCAGGGCCAGGAAGATGGGACATGGGGACTTGGAGGGGGGGACAGGGGAGGGCCGGTGAAATGGAAACCGTGAGGCACCTCAGCAGCAGCCACTGCTGCTTTACACCTTCTGCACACACAAGGGAAGCAACCAACTCTGCTGGCATGGGGCTCGAGGCAGCAGGATCTGGCCCTCCACACAGAGCTAATAGGGGTGTTTATCGCCTGCACAAGCAGCTAGATCTGGCATAGCAAATTCTTGGAGGAGAGGGGTAGCTTTTAAAGAGCAGGCAGGTGTAGGGAGTGCCATGGTAACACTGTGGGAAGGGATCTTACAGCTTTTGTTTTACATTTGCATTGCAGATCTGCCCAGCTGTGGGGGATTTTGCAGGCAGGAGCAAGGCAGCATTGCCTGGCAGGTAGGGACGGGGCTTTGTGCTGTGTGGGAAAAGGGGCAGCTCTGATTGACCTGCAGCACCTTCTTCCTGCTCACACACTTGCTCCAGATGACTTTAGAAACACAGTTGTGCTGAAGCTTGGGAATAAGCTGAGCCTATAAATGGGAAAAGCCCCCAGTCAAGGGAATCAGCCTCAAACAAATGGCTTGGGAACACGGCATGCCACTCAGGGGCCCGTGTTCAAACGTTGAACCTGAAAATCTCTTGCTCTTCTAGTTTCATGACTGCTTCAGGATCTTTTTTTACTTTTCCAGTCCCCAGGTAGTAGCAGCTTGGGGCATGGTGAGGTTCAGCAACGTGGCCAGAGTGTGCCAAGAGCAATGCTGAGCCCTCAGCTGCGCACCAGTGCACCAGCCCGCGCCATTCCCTAGGGCAGCTGGAGGAGCTGGGCTCTGGTCCTTGCTCTGCTCCAGCTTCCTACCTGAGCCAAGGTCTCCTTTTTTGTTTCCCCAGGTGTCATCCGCCTGTCACCCCAGCAGGCTTGAAGGCTCAGCTTACTTGTGCATGTAAAAAAACTTCGAGTCACAGGGAAGGATGATGCTAGGAAAGGAAAAATGCCATTTAATGTTCTGCAACAGGTCTAGGGAAAGTGCCTAACTCTTTACAGTACAGTCCTTAATTATTAAATCTTTGGTGAGAACTGGGCAAGACAGCCAAGCTGCAGTGTGAGCGTGTCTGCAGATTGAGGAGACAAGGATTTCCTTGCCATGTCTCTGAGCAGAGGCAGGAGATGCTCCTCTCTCAGCTTTCTCTTGCTGCAAAAGTAGATGCAGTTTCTTCTTGTTCAGGCTCAGGGTGGGTAGGTGTGAGGGTAAGGACGGGGGAGGCTGTCTGAATAGCTCCTGATTTCTCTGGAGGAGAAGGTCTCACCATGACAGAGCCGATGAGTGCGGGCAGGCTGCAAGCAGTGTGGATGCTCGTGGCCTGTAGGATCATGAAGGAAGCGAATCTCTCAGTCTGGAGCTCTCTCTGTTCTGCCGGTGCTTTACTTATATCTGGATTTCCCAGCTCTGCTGAAATCCCTGCTTGCGTAGCAATGATTTAATTTCAGAAATCCCTCCAGATCCCAGCCAAATCCTGCCCTTAGGAGCACATATTAACATGGAAAGTTCAGTCTGGCTTTTGCCATGAAAGGTGCAGGGAGACCATTTTTCTGAGTGCTAGGGGACATCAATAAGCCAGCGACCGAGCCAGCCCCCCCAGCTCGTCCCTGCACCAGGCGCTGCCTTGCAGGTGCAAAGGGGTCCCACCGAGTTTGGCAGGTTCGCATGGCCTGGCCTGGGGGGTACATCTGCAGTCTGGAAATGGGGGATCCTCTTCAGACCCAGGCTGTAGTTAATTATTATTAATAATAAATTATTGATATTAATAAAATAATGGCATTAATAAATACCATTATCTTTGATTGGATTTGCCAGTAGATTGAAGGGGCAGGAAGGGGTCTCTGGAGCTCTATGACACCCAGGTTACAGCATGATAAGGATGTAAAGGCTCAGGTAAAGATAGCAGGATCATATCAAAAGGTGTTCAAAACTAGTTCTGCCTTTTTACCTCCTCATCACTTCCTGAATCCCTTCCCTCGTGCTTGGACCCCGAGGATCGCATTGTAAAGCATGGGTCCTTTTACAGACCCCTGTCCCTCTGCCCCCTCGGGTGCAGGGGACAATTCATTCTGCGCTTCACAAGGACTGGTTTCACTAGCCATGGGTGGCCATGGATCCTGATCTCATAACCATGGCTGTAAATTATTTATCTTGGGCAAACTGAATGCTAAGAAGGGAGAAGGGGAGGGGAGAGACAGTTTGTGTTTTCTCTAAAACATAATTAGCTTTCTCTCGCCACGTGTTAGCGGAAAGAGCTAACTTCTTCACTAAACGTTGTTCTCTGCTGTGTATCTCATTTGGGGACTTGTTTGGAAGGAGGCAGAGAAAATACCCTGAGTGTTTAAGTCTTACAGAAGTAACTCATTTTGTTCAGGATGCTGTCTTGTTGGCTTCTGGGTGTTTCAGAAAGTGTACCACATACATATTTCTCTTTAACCTTCTTTTTATTGCATCAAGATGAGATCAAGGGTTACTTATATAGCACAATAATATCAGCCACAGGCTGCGTCAAAAGCTTTCCAGCCATAATAACTAAAGACATGTATACGTACATTTTAGCCATTAAGGAGAAAACCCTGCCAGAATGCATTATCTTATTTTTGGATACAAAACTTTGAAATACAAAACTAAGCTTTGTAGTACTGCAAAATAACTGACAGGGGACAGAAGGATTTCCATAACTGAATTGAGCAATGGGCCATCCAGGCTACTTGCAAAGCTGCTGCAGTGGCCAAAATGGGGTACTATGCATAAAACATGAACTCTTCTTTGGGGCTCTAAATTGGTTCTTTCATTGGGAAAGCAGCTCTGAGCCAGTTAATGCCGTACAAAAGGAGCACGATGGCATGATCTGTCCCTAAAGTGGTGAGGATTTACTGTAGCGTAGTGCTAAACTCAGGGCCCCTCATCCATCATTTTTTCAGTACAACCCAGTGGGCAGAGCATAGGACCATGAATCTGGCAAATCATCGTGCCTTGATTTCCATGCAAAATGGGACAGCAGCAGAGATTTCACTTAGGAAACATACCGAAATCATAATGAAGTCAAGAACGAGAGCTGTATGTACTGTTCGGCATGAATAATACCTGCTGGTGGTTGTGTTCTGCAAAGCACTTCAGTTTATCTTTACCTGAAGGCAAGTGATTAAGATTGCCCCTGGGTTTTAGTGCTGAGGGCAGGAACTGGGGCTCTGTTGTTTTGCTGGAGCAGTGAGGCCGCCGTTCAGCATCCACGAGGGCGGCGCAGCCTGGGATGCAGGGGAGCGTGTGATGCAGGCAAGCAGCAGCTTTGCAAGAGCAGCCACTCGCCAGGAGCGAGGCACTTAAGAGAACAGCAAACACGATGGCAGTAAAAGGCAATCAGAATATTGATTCTTTTTACATACAGATAAGCCTGAAGCTGTAAGAAACCCAGGGTTTCCTAAAACTGGTGGAACATTGCTAGGCTGTTTATCAGGCTTGGAGACACAAAGGGATTTCAGACTAAATGGAGTTTCAAAGCATCAGGGCTTACCTCGGTATTGAAAATGTGGATCTGTACCACGTTATGTATCGTGTAGCTGCCTACATTTTGTAAATATGCATTGTCTGGCTGTGTGGGACATATTCATCCTCCGTGTAAGTGTGGAAAGCCGCAGAGCTACATCAGAGATGAATTTGCCCAATTATGAGTGATAAAATCAGCCCTTGTTTAGGGCACAGCAGAGAGCACGATGCCGGCTTGCTGAGGGCTCACCAGGGAAGCGCCTGGCAGGAAAAAACACCGCATAACAAAACCCAAACCCTTCCCTGTACAAGCGAATTCAGTTCTCTAATTGCTTTTTTCCCTTTTTTTTTGTCCCAGACAGCGTAACTGAAGTCAAGACAGACATTTACGTGACGAGTTTCGGCCCTGTCTCGGACACAGATATGGTAGGTGCCACTGGCTGGTCGCCTCATGGGGAGGGATAGCTTCTCCTGTAGCTGCAGCGAACGTGTCCCACCCTCGTTCCCAGACAATCTGGGCAAAAGCAGGATTTTCCGAAATGACAAGAACACAAGCAAGCATCCCAGCTGCCTGCCTGGGCACAAATATACCTCATCATCTTCTTGAAGGCCATGGGGAGCTCAGTGCGAGTGGTAGACAAGGATTGTTTCTCAGGTGCGTTTGGGCTTTTAGAAACCAATTGATAGTGGCAAATGCAACCTTGGAGGGTTGATGCCTTTGCACTGCTCAAGCATGCTGCAGCCTTTAGGGTCTTTTTCTTTCCTGCAAGTGCAACCTAATGAAACGGGGAGGTCTGCCCATGGGACCAAGACCTGTACATAGCATGCTACACCTATTACATGCCTTGGCAAACACCTTCACTGTAGCCAGCTTTTTTTGACCTGACTGTGCATGGAGGAAGGAGGGTGCTCCTTGGGAAGAGAGGGGAGGATGACAGAATCTGGCCTGTTTTGGTGGCAGTGCCAGAAGAGAATGGTTCGCCATTGTCTTTAGTGCTTGAACCAGGAGGGAGGCAAAAGAGAAAAAAGAAAAAGAGTGAACTGATTGCAATACTTTGACATGTTCAGGGAAAATTATTAATGAAAAGGCCTGAGGTCTGAATTTAGGCTTGTATTCCCACAACAGTTTGTATTCTAATTAAAACAGGACTGTGGAGCATAATTAATAGTGAGCTTTCTCAACAGCGTTTCTTGCAGCTTATATTCCACACACACCCAGGCACACAGAGAGTTGTCTGTTGATGGTTGCTCAGCATTTCAAAGGTGCCACATGAGGACAGTCATGCATTCAGGACTGAGACCCTCCTGCGCATCCAGTCCTAGAGGTGACCTGGTGCTGGCATAGCCTAGGCCAGCAGTGAGCAGTCCTGGCCTTGGAGGTAGCCCACTTCGGGAGAGGGAGGAAGCATTGCTCTCACTAGCTAGGTCAGGCAGGAGCAATGTCCTGCGGCTCTCATGGCCTCTCCAGAGCTGGGAGGTTTTCATTTTCTGTGCTTACGTGGCCATGAACATCTATTCAGCTGCCCCACCGACAGTCCTGTGCTAGCAAGCGGAGGAGTTGGGGGAGAATAAAATCTCTGTGTTTCATTGAGGTGCTAGCCCCATCACGCAACCCCATGTTGCTTTGGAAAGACCGCTCCCTCCAGGGTTAGAAGTTAACTTGATGTCAGCATAGCCAAGAGTATTAATCTCATCTGAGTTCTCTCTCTATATCACTTGCTTTCCTACCGCAGTGGAGACCCATAATATATTCAGCAATCTTAGCCCTTGGGGAGTATCTGATAATTACTTCCAAGGTGGAGCATATTTGATTAAGGGAGCGTGTATAATGAACTGTGAAGAAGAAATATGAGGTATTGGAAAGGGGAAGGTATTCTCTGCAATGTGATTTGACAAAATGAATTTAAAATTAGGAAGACAGTTAAAGAATAATAAATTATTTCCCCTTCATGTGCTTTAGTTCCATGCATTTTACAAATGCATAGCGAAATGTTTTAGTGTGCCATTCTGGTGCTAAATGCACTCAGAAACATGAGAGAGAGAAACCCCATCTCCTCGGAAAGCGTGGGGAGAGCCTGCTGTTCTGCAGAGGTTCCTTTCATCTTGGGAGTGGGGAAGTCCCTCCTTCCCCGCTCACATCTGCCTGGTGATCTCTCTCCCATCCCTCCCACAGCAATTACTCATTGCGATGGAAAGCCGCTCCTGCGTATCTTGATGCAGACAGAGACTGTAATTATGATGATGGAGGAGAGGCAGGTAAAGCTGATGTGGATAGCAGAGGAGAGCAGCTGGTTACAAAGTGTGGAGGAGGACGTGTAGACCTTTTCCCCGAGATGCTCCAAGGGACTTCTAATTTCTCTTTCAGTTTAGTTTGGAAAGTAGAGCCTGATAGGACCTGACATACGCCTGAATCTTCGGTAGTGAGCTCTTGCAGCTTTGCCTCAGTCCCCAGGAGATTTAAAAAAAAAAAGTTCAAGGGAGTTTTATGCTTTGGTGGATGGACTCTGGAGACAGACTCAGTCTTGATGTTTTCAGTCACTTCTATAAGGCGGTGAAGAGCATAACAACATAGAACTAAGTGTGCTCCTTGAAAGGGGTGACTTGGGAATGATGCTGTCATGGAAAGAAGTATAGAAAAGAGGGGAAGAATCTGAACATGATTTCTCTTTTCTTCGCGAATTATTCCTTAGCATAAAAGAAGAAAAACAGGGCCTGGGAAGTTGTTATAAAAGTTGTGCTTCTTTGTTTGTTTTTTTAATAGGAACAGGGAGTTCTGAATGAGGTTGCTCTTCTCCTGATAAGGACTTTTCCCAAACCTACTTCCTGGGACTGCACACAGGCTCATTCCTTTGGTTTTATCCCTTTACTGAGCTTAAAACCACAAAGTGAAGATCACTTCCATGAAGGGGCAGAATATCTTGTACAGGGCAGAGCCTGTGTGAATGTAGGATCTTCTCTTTCCTTCCCCCAGCCAGGCTCCAGAAACTTCACATTTGAGCAGGAGTGGCTCTGTGGCCACGGAGCAGGGATGAATTTCTTTACCGAGATGCTTTCATTCAGCTGCCATCTGCTGCAAAACCTGTAGGAATTTCTATGACCTATAGGAAACTGATGTGCAGCAGCTTTTAAATGCTGCTGAGAAGAGCTGCAGGAAAGAAATCACTCACAATGATAAGTTTAGTTGGTCCTGCAGCCTCCAGGAACCCGTAAATAAAGACTATGAATCTGCAGCAGCAGGGGAAGAACAGCTGGGACAGACAGATTTTCTGAAACCCCCGCCTCTCTCTGAAAGCCTTGTGAGCTAATGAGATCCTTCATTACCAAGAGAAGGTGTTCATTGTAGAGGTGAGCAGTGGTGCAGCTCATGCTGACGGGCTGAAGACTTTCCCTCAAGTGACATGGACCCTCAGAGGACACGGGGTGGCTCAGGTCACAGGGAACAGCAGTCCCTTATGGCAGGCACTGGGCAGATTGGTATAATTTTGCCTCAGGGTGGCTGTGGAGCTGTAGCGCCTTTGCTGCTTGGTCAAGTGTTTTCTGAGGCTGCACGCACCGAGTGAGGAGCTGGCCCTGGCTGCAGGGTTTCAAAGAGATGACTGCTATTTACCCCAACTGGAATTTGGCCTAGGAAATGGGTTTCTACACTAGCTGAAAGAAGAAAAAAAAAAGAAAAAGAAAAGAAAAGAAGAAAAAGGAAAAAATAGGAAAAAGGAAAAAGAAGAAAAAGAAAAGAAAGTCACAGGACCTTGTAATGCAAGTTTGTGAGGTCCTTGATTCAGTGCTTTTCTATAGGTGGCCTGGGGAAAAAAATAACATTAAGACAATGTCATGAATCTTTATTTCTTTTTTTTTTTTTATGAGCAGGGGTATAATTACCAGTATCCTGGCCAAATTCCATCTCCAGGAACTTATTTTTGCCTTTTTAAATTCCTGTGTAGCTGCACACAATGGTTCCCTCCCCTGAAACATCTGGATAAAGGTGGTGGTGCAGCAGGGCTACCCCAGGACTGGCCACTGTAGGCTGTATTGCAGCTTGTCTGCAGTGGTCAGAAACAATGAAATGCAAATTTTGGCATCATATGTAAGTCATTATACAAAATGTGGTAAACGCCTTCTGTCGTCCACAGATTTTTCCACTGCTGTTAATCCCTACTTCTTGTTGCATCACGCTTCATGTCAGCCAAGGTGTGCCAAAACACAGTATGCTCAATGACCGAAGATATTTACCATTTCTTAAAGCGGCTTGGTTGCAATGAAGAGCTGAGTAACACAAGACTTATTTTTCTCTCCTTTCTCCACAAAGGAATACACTATTGATGTGTTTTTCCGGCAGTCCTGGAGAGATGAAAGGCTGAAGTTTGATGGTCCCATGAAAATACTTCCCCTGAACAACCTGCTGGCCAGTAAGATCTGGACTCCTGATACCTTCTTCCACAATGGGAAGAAATCTGTTGCCCATAACATGACAACACCCAACAAGCTGCTGCGCCTGGTGGACAATGGCACCCTCCTGTACACCATGAGGTAAGTTTGTGTCTCCTGGGCCAGGGTATTCCAGGTCCCTATACACATGCAGGCAAGGATGGGACCTCAGGGTACATTACAGCAGGGTTTGTGCAGACTTCTACTGACTGTTAGCACACAGAGTCTTAAGACTTACTCTGTTAGCACACAGAGTTGAGTCTTACCCTGCTGCCTTCCCTGCTATCCTTGTTTCCTACCTATGTAGCATCACTGATCCTCAACTTAAGCACATTTTTACAGGTAGCTTTTTTCTCATCACTCATGTTGATTTTTTTCTTTTATGTGATGAGGTAGAAGTGTTGGGATCTATAGTATGTGGAGTTGGTGCGCCACCCAACTTATTTTTGTTCCTGACCTCTGATGGGATATGAAGTCAGGTTTCCAGTGTTGGTAGGGGAACATTAGGATGGGAGAATTTGTTATTCTCCAGCAGCTTGAGAACCGATCTAAAACACCGGAGCAGTTTGAAACATCTAATGAGACCAAGCTTGCTCATGAGAACAACGGGGGTTTTTTTCCTACTTCATGGAATCAAAAATCCAAATCTGTGTAATCAATGCACATCATTAGGAAAAAAAATCACCAGCTTATTAAAAACGGTGCTTTGGAGGTGCCAGGTTTGGAGAGGCTGTTGGAAGTTCTCACAGCCCATGTTGTCCCCAGCTGAGCTCTCAGTGGGAGCCCCGAACATGAGGAAGCCCTGCAGCATGAGACCCCAGGCAGTGATACAGCCTGTGCAACCGCACTGTGAGCTCCAGCAGCTGGGGCCTTCCTTCTAAAACACGAGTCACTGTTGGGGAACCATGCTTGGGCAGTCATCTCCTCTGGATATCTCAAGAACAGCCCTGGTACATACATTTATCACTAAGCTGCAACAGGTGGAAAGCATGAAGAGAAAAGTGTTTGGGTTAATTGTACATTCGTTCTGGAACTATTCAGATATTCCTGTATGCCTGTAAGCTATTCACCCACGTAAATAATGTTTGCCACCTGGGGTTGATGTACTAATTTGCCTTCCAAGGTAAATGGGCTTATAAATGAAACAACAAGCTACTCATAGATGCACATGAAAGCTATTGAGTTAGTTTCAGAAAGGTGTAAATCTTTGTTTTCAAAAATTATTTTCTCTGCCTCCATCTTCACGCCAATCCTAACAAGCTTCATTGTGGATTCTGCGTGCTGAGATGCTGCACTTTCACCTCTGTTTTTTGAGGACCAGACAGAATTTCATCTCTTCATAGTTAAGCTGGCTGTGAATCTACATAGTGTCAGCAAGTTTTACAGCCTACATTGATAAACAATGCTCTGCTTTTGTGCAGCAGTTCTCAAATATGAGCTAATCCTGCAAGTGCCCTGGGGGTTTAGGTCTCCACACATCAGTGGTCTCACGTTACTGAGGCAGATGGAGTAAATGAAGGGAGAAGCCCAACTTGACTTAAGGGCTCGGTTCTGCTCCCGGCTCTCTGACCCGCATATGGATGACTAACACTTACCCCGTTGGTATCAGTGTCTGACTGTAAAGTATTATAGGAGCTACTGGCATAAGACAGCAAAAAAAGGACTCAATTTCAGGGCTTTTATATCATTTCACTTCTTCTTTATTCAGCAAACAGCCATTAGCTTCAGCAAGTTTTGTGCGACTGAGAAAGTATTGGATTTACTATTTAGGGCTGGACAGGTGCCAGGATGGCAGCATCAAGAGGCCCTTGGGAATGAGCTTCTTGAAGAAAATGGAGTCATGGGATTTTTTAAATAAATTCAACACATCTTTCAGTTTAGCTGTCTCCCAAGGAAGGAGGGGATGAATGAGAGTCTGGACCTCCCTTTGCGTCTGCTCCTGCCTCCCTTAAATGTACCTCTAAGGTTTTGTAAGAGGTGAAGAGCCCACTCAGAGATACCCAAAGGTTGAGGGTGGGATATCAGGCCTTTTGTCATGTCTTATATTGCACAGTACCAGGAGCTATAGTGCACGGAGATCTTTTCCTTACCCAGCACGGATTGCTGCTGTGCAGATGTGTGTGAAGCTATCCTGGTGGGGATCCAGGCAATATTGGACCAACCTGATGTTGGAGATGTGGTTAGAGCTGGCCAGATGGCCATCTGGAAAGCACTGCCCACCACACAGGACAGTGTGTCAGGGGCGAAGCAGGGCTCCTCTTGGTTTGCAGTTCAACACATTCAGGATGCGATGTCTGTCCTGGTGCATCTGATGATTGCCCTTCTCCCTGCTGGTGAAGGAAATGCCTGCTCAGGGCCACACAGGGTCTTTTGAGTGGGGGCTCAGAAAGGAAGATGCAAGGGCACAGACTGCATGGTCCAGGACTGTGCATCAGGCTGAGGCTCAGTGACCAAGTCCTACCTGGCTCTGCCACTCGTAGGCACTCACACCTCAATTCCCCTGTAAAATGATGATGATGGTATTACCCTCCCTTGTTAAGTGCTTTGAAAGGAAAGGGCTGGAAGGAGACTCATGTTTTATGTCCAAGTGGCACATTCACTGTTCTCCCCCATGCCCAGGGGCATGCACATGTGTCCTTCTCAAAGGAACGAGCAGGACCTCGAAGCCAATCTCAGCCCCACACAGCTGACATCCAGCAAAGTGCAAATCCCAAAGAGGCACACTCTGTCCTGCTGACTAGGGAGAGAGTTTGGACCGCCACCAGATTTACCCTGGACTGGCAGGACTGCCCAGGTGATCCCTTGCAGGCTCAGTCTGGACTGGTACGTTGCCATGCAGTTTGACGCCTGACACATATCCTACTCCTTTACCTTGTACCAGCCAATATCCTCGAGGGATCAGCTCTGCTGATGTGCAATTAGAGGCATGGCTCTTGCTATTTATCCTGCTGTGAAAGCCAACTTCTCTTAGTCAAGGCTTACATTTATAGATGAAGTTGCTCTGGTGGAACAGCAACTCTGACACATGCATCCAGCAAAACTACACCTGTGTGACAATATTTATAGCTCCTGGAGAGAGCCTCTTTATCACTGACCTGAGCTTCAAGGAGTCGCACACCAGCTGTAGCTGAGCATCCAGAGGTTTCCTTTAGTCATGGCATAGCCTCCTCATGGATCGGTGCAGTGTCACGGTGCAAACATCTGATCACTGACTCAGGCCTTGGGACCTGGGTGACAAGATGGCCTTTGTGACCACAGCACAAAATTGCATTTCTCTATTCCCCTCCTTCTGGCTGCTGAGGAAGGGACAGGATTACTGATCCCTCTGCCTCTTCCCTGCTGCTCCAGCTGCCTTAGAAGGCATGGGGAACACAGTTTTATTATGTAGCCCTGCCTCTGCAGTCTTGTTTGTGGAGCTCCTACGAGTTCCAAGTAGTTCACAAAAGCCCAGCTAGGGCCTCAAAGCGCTGGTGTCAGACCCGAGTACAACAAACTGGGAATTGTGCGTGGATTTACATAAGGTACAGACAAAACTCAGCTGCTGCAGCGATCTCTGGATGTACTCTCTGGCTTGCATTGTGTGGGGCACATAGATAATTCCGTGGGGCACATAGATAATGTTCTGGTTCTTCCTGCCTTTGAATCATACGAAAATAGTGAAAGCTTAATGCTGTGCTGATGGGATTCAACTTTGTGAATCCAGGCTTTAAAGAGCTCTCCTGCTCTTCACAGGGACTGTCAGAGTGGCATGTTGAGGCTTTGTGGTTATTGTCAGAGTGGTTCCCAGACAATACGTGCTCAAGTTATGCACTTAAAGGATGTTTTCTTTAACTGCCAGGCTGACGCATTCAGCTGCATGCCCAAAGACTTTGCCTCAAGAACCTGTATTGCTAAAGACAACATGAAGTCCTTAGTGGCAGTGCACGAGCACTTGGGAAGGAAGATTGGTGAACCCCTGGGTGAGGCACAGGCAGAACAGGAGGGAAAGCTGAGTACAAAGGCACCCGGGGCACGTGCAGTCCTACCGGGGCTGTTGAACCCCAGATAACAAGTCCTGTACCTCCTGTGGCATGCTCAGGGGTGTGAGCTTCCCAGGCTGCTTTTTGAAATCACAGAGCTTCACAGTGTCTCTCCCAGCAAAGGCTTTGGGTTGTCTTTACTGCCTGTTTTTTTTAAGCCCCTGGCAATTTGTGAGAGCTGTAGGCTGGAGCTTGCAGAACCCTCCCACACAATGGAGGTGCAACCATCATTCTCCTTTCTGCAAGAGCAGCAGCTGGGACATCCCAGCACCTCTTCCTCTGGGTAGTATGGACTGGCAGCTATTTGGCTGCATCCCACATCAGGGCTGATCCTATGCAACAGCATAAACAGACCCAAGCAGACCAAAGCTAGACTGCTAAACACACAAGCAGACAAATAGACAAGATGAGATTTGCACAGCCTGCTTTTCCCTGCCTTACAGCTTCCAGAGTGGATCCAAAGGCAGAAATGATATATTTTCCAGGCTTGGTTTTGTGCAGGCAGGCTTTTTTAAGGAAGCTGTCCCAGGAGGGAGAAATCTTCAGAGATCACCTTATCTCGCTGCATTTCTGCCATCATGGCTTGAAATCTCCAGGGGCTGGGGAAGGATGCAAAGTGAATTCAGTGCTTTCAGATCCAGCACAAGGATCCTAGAAGCAATTTGGCTTTCAAGCTCAAACCCTACCAATTAAACCTAACCTAGATTCTCACACAGCCTAAACCATAAACACTGTTTGGCCTGACTGTGGTTATTAATGAATCTCCTAGAGGAGAAATCAGGACAAAACTCAAGCAATATCCCTGGCATAAACAAAGTCGGTTCTGCTGTGCAGAGTGCTGTCATGTTTTTGTACCACACATACACCAAGGGATTATTACATTTGCGTCCCAGAAATCGGACTGAGACTCTCGCTTATCCTGCAGCACGACGCAGGTAACGACAGGGGCTCTAATGACACATCAAAGGCTTCGCTAAGCTCCTGGTAACCATGAGAACGAAGCTGAAGTGGTTTGTTGTACCGTCAGCCCTGAGAGAGGTATGTTTAGCCTGATTCACGCTTCTTGCCATTGTATTGAGCAGTTCAAAGGACTTCCCATGACTTTAAAGAGAAAAACTTGGTTTCTTTCCTGGATGTTCCACTTTTGGTGCCATCGTGCCTGCAAAGCGAAGAGAAAACATGAGGAGTTTGGGGTTTGATTTCAAGACAGTTCTGCATAACTCATGGCTAGCGCCTGCGACAGAAGCCAAAGGATACAACAGCTGGGTTGTGTGATTGCTGGCAGCTTGGCTATTTTTCACATGCTGTTTAGGCTTTATAATGACATTTCAGGGCTCAGATGTCTGGACCTGAACAGGGCATTGGAGCAGTGAAGCAAACCTCTGTGGCTACCTGGCCATAAGCTCCCTTGCACAGGATAAGGGGCAAAGATGAGAATTACTGCAACAGGCTTTTTTACCCAAATGCTGCAGAGGCAGTGGTAATTGTCTGGGAAGCAAGATACATTCCTCTTAGTTTGACATTTTGACATTTCATTAGGCAAAGCATATGGTGCTGAGGAGTCCTTCGCCAGCAACACAAGGTGGTGGGGAAGGCCAGTGGAGGGGAGCAGAAGGGGAATGTGGGCACTCTCCTGAGCAGTGATTGATTCCACAACTCACTTAAATACTTCTGCTAATTAGCGCTCTGAAAGATGAGTGTGTGCAAGAGAGGCTGCAGGAGGGGGGTGAAAGATGGCCGATGCGGGGGGCAGAGGGGTGAGCAGGAGCGAGCAGCATTGCATGCACTCTGGTCGTGGGGAGAGCATCTCGGGGAGCCAGCACACCCTGACATGCAGAGGGGCAAAGCGAAGAGGTTTCAGGCAAGGGAGAGCACCTGGGAGGGGGAATGCCTGTATTGCTTCCCCCTTCAGCAGGGAAGCTGACTCCATTTGCGTGTTATCTGTGAACGTGCTGACTTCTGGCTGGCTGAAGTTGCTGAACCAGACTCATCTCATTGGAATGATATGGCATTTTCTTTTTTATTTAATTTCAGGAGACTTAAAAGCTCCTTCAGTTGTAGGTGGAGAAGTAGCAGATTAGGTTGCTTTTTCAGTGGTTTGTTGATGGATTTATTGTGTTGTTGTTTACTGGCTCAGCTAATAAAACACACTTTAGATTTAAAATGTGACTTCTGCATTCCCACACACCCCCAGAGTCATCCAGCATCCATATAAAGTTGTCTCCTTCCCTTGACAACACTTGCTCTTGTTGGCCATGGCCTGGAGCAGGCAGGAGGGTATGGCCAAGGCCAGCTTGTGCCCAGCTGGTCTCTGCTGCCATCCTGCGCCCCTCTGAGGGTCTTTCTGGCTGCTCTAAATGGCAGTCAACTACCGGTCCCAAAATCTGTGGTCCTTTGAGTCGTTCAGCCTTATTCGTAGTGGCTGTTGATTACAGCCGAAACTTGCAAACAGTACAGTGAATGAAAAAGGCCTTTCTGGTTTTGGGGGGGAGTTCAGGATACATCAGAAGGAAAGCACTGATCAGAGGAGAGGTCCTTTGGAAAAGCTGACTTTGGGAATACCCACCTAAGAGCGTTTTGAAATAAGAAACTAATTAGTGAAGTCAACGAAGGAATAGGAAGGTAAAAAGGAAAAGTCTTGTATGGCCTGCTGAGGGAGACAGGAAAAATGCATCAACATTTCCTTTACACAAGTGACAGTGACAAATATTAGAAGCAAAAAGTCCATTGCAGTTGGAAAGGACACAGAAAGAATTGAATGGTAAGATCTGTGAGAACATGTTTGACAAGCTTGCCAACCATGAAGTTCCCCAAGTGAATTTTGAGCTGACAGAGGAAAGCATCACAAAAGAAACAGAACGGGAGGACCAAGGCTGTTGAGTCCACATCTTGCTGCCAGGTTTTCATACTCGCTTCTTGAAATCCTAATCTTCATCCAGATTATGAAAGAGATGTGTCAAAGCAAATGAGTAATTTGTTCGTGGTGGCCTTTGAGTGTCCAGAAGAAAATCATTCCAACGATGTGCTTGTAGGCTTGTCAAAATCACTGTCAGTCTTTTCATTGACTTCAGTGAGTCTTGGTTGAAGTCCTAAAGATCAGGTCATCTTCTCTCTCATGTAAAACAGGTACATTCAGTCCAGAGGTGAAGAAGAGATCGGCAAGTCAGAAAGTTATTTGTTTCCAAGGAAGTTACATTGGCCACACAGTGGATTGGCTGAGGAAGCCAAACTGGGGCCAGACATAATACAAACAGGACAGTCATCATCACCTCTTTGTCAGTAGAATGATTACTACAGGACATAGTGGTCACTATCCATGTATATGGATTCAGAAAGGATTGGTAGACTCAGAGCAGAAAAGGTCCTTGGTCTCTGGTGCATTCAGTTGCCTGGATACAGCCTCTGAATCATGGAAGCCGTAAGACACCAGCTGCTGGGAGACAACAGCAAGGTGTGGTTTGCTCTGAATTCATGCAGGTTTTGTGCTTCTCTGTAAGTACCCACTGGCCTCCTCTACCGGAGGTGGAGTCAGCCTGCATAGACCCAATAAACCCGCTGTGATTAACCTGGCCAGAGTATGGGAGCATTGCATCAGCCATGGTTGGGCTGTAAGCCCTTGGGACCCAACAGTGAATGGTGACTTAACAGCCAGCCCTTCAGGGCTTCAGTGCAAGTAGTCCCCATGGGACGTACAGGGACCATGTCCTGCTGATGCTGAATACCTAAGAGCTGTTCATCAGGACCAAACCTGTCCTGAGTTGCTTTTACAGGCTTTTTTTTCCCCGCTGTGGGGTAGCTCCTGGGGCACAGTGGGGTGGATGTGCCCAGAGGAGATGGTACATTGGAACCTGGCACTGAAAAACAGCAGAAATGAATATGTGCTGCTGTTGCATTAAGGAGCAGGGAGGTACCACTGAAACACTGTGGGGCTGGGTTCAGAAGGTCTGTAGGTAATTCACTGCTTTCCTTTGCCAGCTCATACAAGACTAAGGTGTAGACTTCGCCACAGTGCAATCTGCTCTGTGGCACTGTGACCCCAGTGACCACTGCAAAGCTGTCATGTCCCTCACCTCCCAGACATTCCCAAAGGCTGGGTTTACTGGGATTTAAACCCCTGCTGTGGGTGCTGCAGGGGCTTTGGGTCACACAGGAGGGTTTTGGCCATCCAGGCCTGCCCCATCAAAGTTACGGCAGCTTCCAGCTCTGCTGCTCTACTTCTTGATTTAATACGTCTGCCTGTCTCTCGCAGGGATGCTAGCTTTCCTAGACCCTCTGAAAGAAGCAGATGAGGCTGGATGTGGGTCTGAAATTGCAAGTTTTGTTTCCTTATCTGGCAGAGCAAAATTCCCAGCCAGTGGAGAGTTTCCAGTGCAGCCTGGGCTGCTCGCGCAGCCGACATGCAGCAGCTGTGCAGGAATTTGCTGCTGCTCCATCCCTTGCTTGCACTGGTGTCCGCCTGTCACAGCACCATCTGCCGCCTGCAGCCACCATCACTGCAGCCTTGGAGATCCTCTGCCACCTCCAAGCCACGGTTTGTTTCCCCACAGGGGTTTTTAGAGCCATTTGTGAAGTGCTTGGTTTTGTTCACCAACTTTTTTTATGCCAAGTTTAAAAAATGGTCCTCTTTTATTTTTTTTTTTGTAGAATCATTTAAGGTTTGTCTGCCTAAAAGAAATAACTTATTTTTCTTTTCTTTCCTTCCTTTTTTTTTTTCTTCTTTGCTTTTAGCAAACAAAATCTGAACCCTTTACTTTTTCAGGGTTTGTTTTGCATTTGACTAAGCCTCAATATTTTCTATGAAGAATAACTTACCTGAACATTTTTCCAGCTGAACGAAAATATCTCAATAGAAGCTTTCCACTGTGCTTCTCGACCTGAGTTTTCCACAAGCCACCTTCAGCCTTAGGTCTGTGCGCTTGCCCTTTGCATTCACCTGTTGCTCCTGTCATGGTTTATTTGTTATTTTGCTGAGCCATCAGAAGTGGGTCCTTTTTTCTACAAATGGTTCCTTCAGAGAAGATTGTATTAGACATCTCCTGAGAAGCTGTCTGTCCTGGCTCCCCCCGCCCCAGGCTGCAGGCTTTGCAGTACTTCAGGAAGGAACACAAGCTTAGAGATATCTTTTTTAGAGCCTTTTATAATGGATCCTTTTATGCCTTTATGGCCCCATGTTCTGCAGCACACTGCTTTTATGGTTGTGCCTCCCACACAAAACCACTTCCTGACAAGGTATCCTACTGGGATTTGGTGGATGTGTAAAGTGCACAAGTTGTCCTGCACGCCCTAAACAGCCCCAGGACATGCGGTTCTGCATCTGCCCGCCGCATCCTCTGCAGTGCCACCAGCGAGGGAAGAGCCAGGGGAGATGGGATGAGGTGCCCCACATGCACAGGGATGTGTTGTACCCTGATGCAACACCTGCAACTTCATGGCTCTGACTGACTTTGTTCAGGAAACCCAGCAGCGCTGTGGCTTTCTGACTGAACCATCTGCCAGCCCTCGGCTCCTTCCAGACCACCGGGAAGAACAGGCCATGTTCCCTGGAAGCCCTTTCCCTCTGCTTTCCAGCATGGTCCGTGAGATGTCCCCTGGCCCCAGGCATTAATGAGCAATTTGTGCACAGTGCATAAGCAAACAGAAGTCCTGGGCTTTGGCAGATTTTCTGATTGCACTGAGTGGATAAAGATAAATTCAGTCAATAGGGCTGAGTTTATGCAATGGGAAAGGTAGCCAGATCTGTGTGCCTGCTGTTCTCTCCACAGCTGATGGCCTTCTGCCCGGAGACCCAGAGGTCAGTGACTGCACTGAGGCCTTTGTCGCCTTTGACGGATGCAGAGCAAAGACGCCGTGGCAGAAGGGCCAGGTGGGAGCCTCTGCAGCCATGTGTTTCTGATCATGCCCTGTGTTTTGTCTTGTAGGCTAACGATTCATGCAGAGTGCCCCATGCACCTGGAGGACTTCCCGATGGATGTGCATGCTTGTCCGCTGAAATTTGGGAGCTGTAAGTACCCTGATCAGCCTCTGCAAGGAGGTGGGTACAGAGCTACAGAACAGTCCTTTGTGGGGCTAGTGTTTTCCAGTATTTTAGTAACAGTGTTATTAATTATTGCTAATGATAATGTGATCAAAAATTTGTTTCTGGTATCTCATGCATGCAATTCCTACCATTGTCAGAAATGGGCAGCAAGCAAATCTGTGGTCAGTTCAGGCTCACAGGATGGGTTAGACACCTATGGTTTTGCTGTAAGTTTATTAGGGAAGTGGGAAGAGCAGCTTCCCGTTGCCCTCCCTGCCTTCAGTGGGCAGTGCTGCCTCTTCAGCGCTGCCTCAACAGGACCTGCATTGGTGGAAAACTCAGACATGCTTTTCCTTCATCACAAGGTGATCCTGGGGGGACAGATTCGGGAAGACAGCAGTGGTGTCTGCTGCTAGGTGTCCTGTCCACCTTCCCTGCATCACTCCTGCCTGAAATCCCTGGTTGCTCTGGTTCCGTGTTCCAATGGAGATTACAAACCCCTTGCTCCTCTTCAGTCTGTCAGGCAGGCTGCTCTCAAGTAAAAAGCTTGGAAACTGTGGGAATCTCAGTCCCAACACCCAAGGGCCCTGGTTTAGGGAAGATTTGCAGGCTGCTGGTGAGTTGAAAGCTGCTCCTAGCTTCCCAGGCTTGCAGCTGCTCATCGGCCTGGGCTTCCCATACCCTGCCTAGGAACAAGTTCCCTCTTCTCTCTTGTACGCAAGTTAAATTTCTTTTGGTTTTGTTCCTAAAGTGAGTGGGAAACAAATTCAAAGCCACTGGTTCACCATAATGTGGAAATAAATTTCCTAGTCCCGCTCTGCCTGGAGTCTCCTCCAGGTCCAACAAACTGAGCACCACTCTCAGTCTATGTTTGCATTAGATGGAAGAGTTACCCACCTCCAACTAAAGAATGAGGCCCCACCAGTAATCTCCCTTTTGGACTCCAAGAAAACAGAGAAATCACAACCTTTCTAAACTGATACTTCCTTCCTGTAGCCATTTGTGAGTTAACTAAGGAGAAAGTTGAAAAGTTTGATTGACACTAGAAGAAATCATGTTTATCACGTGCACCTGCTCCTCTGCCTCATGACAAAAGGCATCCATGAAACTGGATTATTCAAAACTACTAAAACAAAGTTTTTTCTTAGGCAGCATCTAATTAAATGTAGAACTCATTGCCACAAGACATCAGTAAGGCCAGTAAAATAGCAAGCCTTAGAGAAGGATGAATTATTAATGTTAATTGACCTTGTGAGGAGAGATATAAAATCTCATACCTCAGGCCTAAACTCTGGGATTATTACAAGACTTGCAGGAAGGCAGGTTACTCCACATCTAATTGCTTATAATGTTTCTCAGTGAGGAAAAGAGATTAACATGCATATTCCTGCTGCAACATCCTTCGGGGTTGTTCTGGGTATTTTTACTGATTTGGCCTCTGAATGATGAGAGTTTTGACACAAGCAGCTCAGAGAGCTGCCCCTGATTAACATTAGTACAGCTCTTTCTAAAGCACCCATCCATATAGCATCCGAGTTCACCTCTCCTGTGTTGGAGTAGGATTAAACTAGTGTTTGCACCAAAAAACCATCGACAGCTGGAAGCTGCTTATTTGCAAGAAGCTTAAAGTGGGTCAGATTTGTAAGTAGAAGGACAATGCCAGGGCCAGACATGTGCTGTTCAAAGGATAGCTGAATTTGCCTCAGTGACCACCTTCCAGTGATCCCTACAACCTGAATGGCTCATCAGTGGCCTCCTGTCCCTGTGCCACCATGGTAGCCACCCAAAGAGGGAAGACAGAGAGCTTGCAGGAGAAGTAAAGGGCATCAGGCATTTCAGATAGCTTCAGCTGCCCACCTGCATCATTCCTTGGACCAAATGCAGTGGAGGTGGTGGTTTTACCTATCATCATGCTCCCTAGAAGATGGATGTACGCAGCAGAGAACAACTGTTTCTAAGCCAGTCATAGGGCATTTGTACAGCAGCTGCCTGAGACTAGGCTAGCAGATGTTGCTGAAGTTACCAGCTCCACTAAATGTCAAAGAGCTCTCCTTGTTTGGATTGGACTAGACTGCATTGCAAGCGAGGCATTGAGCAGAACCAAAACAGCTTCATGGCATTAAATATGTTCCAAGCATCCATGCCATGCCTATGTGACACCAGATATGCTTCTGTCCCAGACAACCAGATAAGCAGACAGCTGCATTTTCAGGGGTGATGGCAATGAAACTGGGCAAGTTTCCTTTGTAGACTAAGAGTGGCAGTGGGTGAACCATGACTGCTAGAGCAGAAGGTGCTGCCCATCAAGGTGGAAGAGCATTGGCAGAGCTGTGCAAAGCTAAGCCTGAAGGAGGATGGTGGTCTCCAGAAGCATGTTGAGAGCTGGAAGGAGGGGTTGGAAAAGCAGAGTGTTGCATATCAGATGAGAGGTGCCAGCCTGCATCAGAAGTGCTTAGGCAGCATGCTGGCATGCTGAGAAACATTGGCTGATCATCAAAACCACTCCCCCCACTTTGCACAGCACCTGCTTAGTATTTAACAGGTTTGCCAAATCCTACAGTGCAGGGACAACCGTGGTTGTTTTAAAAAGATCAGAGAAATATGGTTGTCTCAGGACACGTCTTCCACAAAGCAGGAGCTGACACATTTCTGCAGTAAACCTGACCCATTGCTTGACCTGACCCCAGCCAAAGCATTCCTTAATGTGTTAATAGGAGAAGCTGGTTGTAAAATGAATTAAAGACTTGTTTTAGTGAACTTTGTTCTTGCCTAAAAAACTGGTGCAGAGTGGGTATGGACAGGAAGCTTAGGCACTATGGGGAGAAGTAGCTCCTAGTAGAGTCTGGAGAGACTCAATTTCAGGATACCATAGGACTGGCAAAACCAAGAGCATGTGGGCACTGTTGGGAAAGGGAGTGGCTACGAGGACAAGCAGGGGTTTGGTTACAAAGGCTTGTGAAGGTGATGGCGACTGTGTGTGTTAGAGAGAGGTGTTTTTGCATTGGGGAGTTAGGTTTTTGCATTGGGGAGTTGGGCAGGTGGGGAACTTGCAAGGGGAAGGAGCCCTGGCCCTGAGCCTGGCACTACCCCACGCAGCAGTCCAGTGGCACTTGTCTGCTGTTTCTCTTGCGATGTGTGGGCAGGCTTTTCTCAGGACTGCCCTCCCTCGCTCCCTGGCAGATTGGCCTGGAGGCTGGCAAACACAGGGTCACGCAGGGGAAATAGCATCTTGGTGGAAGGGCACACCACCTCCACAGCTGAGAGGCTTAGAGAGGGTTGGTTCTGAGTGAGGGTAAAGATTTTTAACTTCTTCTCCTTAACCTAAAATTCAACCCTATTTGCTTTAGCCTCTCTCACCAGCTGCTGCCAATGTGATTCTCCTGGTCCCTGGCATGGCAGGGCTGTGGCCGTCCTGCTGCCCCAGCAGCTTGCTGGTCTGGCCACCTTCCTGTCTTGTCTCTGCTTGGAGCCAACCCTTGCAGAGTCAGCACGTCAAGGGGACAGTGTGTCTCTCGACGACAGTGCTCTGCCCCCTCTTCCAGCTCCCTTCTGAAAACCCCAGCTCCCTTTTGCTCATTTGATTTAACAGTTGTTGAACTGCCTTGGTCTCTGGCCATGCTTGGCTGTGCTCAGCCATGTGGCTCTGAGGAAGGCACAGCAGGGATTAATTTGGCTACAGGCTCATTTTGGTATATTTTAGATCAGGCAGAAGCACAAACCTCATTCTTCTTTCTTTTCTGCAGATGCCTACACAAAGACAGAGGTGATCTACACCTGGACACTGGGGAAGGATAAATCAGTGGAAGTAGCAAAGGGTGGATCTCGCCTGAACCAGTATGACCTGCTAGGCCACGTTGTTGGGACAGAGATGGTTCGATCCAGCACAGGTACTTGTGGGACCACGATGCGATGCATGGGCTGAGCACACTGTCAGATGAGATGGACCTATGGGCTTTGAATGCTAGGATTTGGCATAATTATAGAGGCAGTACCTGCGGGCAGTGAGCACCACAGTACTTCCCAGGCCATGTGCTGTTGGAGAATATGGCTGGTGGCATCTGGAGCAGTCACCAAGAGGCAGCAAAGGGTTTAGCTTTTAGTAGTTTCCACTGAAAGAGCCTTATCACCCATACCCTCTAGAAAACTGATTTCAAGCATCTAAAAATGATCTGTTGTGTGGAAAATTTGCCCCACCTTGCCCAGCTGGTTCTTGGTACTGTGGGTTCATCTGTCTTGGATACCTTTCCAGTCCCTTAGCACAGCATTGCGGGCAGGGGAGGCGAATGCAACATAATGTTCAGTGTGATTTTCACTGCATCAGCTTACACAAATATTGTCATAGCTAATAGAAGATGATCCCAAACAAATGTTTCCTCTGATTAATGACCAATATTAATCATCTTTCTCTCCCATCTGCTGCTCCTCCCTTCCCCTCTGAATCCAGGTACTGATAGCTTCTGTTATCTCATGTGTGTCTCTCATCTTTCTTTTTTCTTTTTTTTTTTTCCCTTCTGTATGCACCAGTAGTTCTCTCATTTGAGGTTATTTCCTCTCTGGTGCACTTGATTTTAATAGCGTCTGTCTGTAACAACTCATATCACCTCCCTTGGGGAAATGTGGGGAGTCCAGGGAACTAAATGTCATAATATCTGGCCCATCTCTCTACTTAAGTTGTAGTAAAATGTACCAATGAATAACCTGAAATGGCAAGAAAGCTGCTAAAGGCTCCTGCATGTCATGATTTAGCAGAGCCACGCTCACAACAAAAAGGCACAATAATCCAACAAAATATCTGAAGTTTTGAGTGGAGGAATAGGCCGTTGAGGGAAAATAGGGACAGCTGCTTCTTTGGTTTACAGCCCAGACCTTTAGCAACAGAACTTGCCCCGATTTTTGAGATGGCTGCAGTGAGGAAAGGTGGAATATTTTCAGGATTGTGAGAGAAAATACAATCCTTTGTCCTGAAATCCTGCTGAAGCACTGCTAGGGTCTCTCTAGGCTTGAAGGATCTTACCCACAAAGTGGCTCCCTGGGCTGGAGCAGAAAAGGGATGGGACCTCGATCGGGAGAGACCCCCAGAGGCATCTTGTGCCTGGGGTGAAACAGGGAAAGCCTATTGCCCAGCTGTTTATTGGCATTGATTTGCCTTTGTCCCACAACTGTTTTGTAATGAATTAAAGAAGTCTCCAGAGAAGTGTTTTGAAAGGACAAATGCTATGTGGAAGTCACGCAGGCTACACTGGGGCACGCACCTGGCATGGCACAGCAGTTGTGTGTGCATGTGCAGGACATGCAAAGTAAGTGCTGACGGTGTGCTGCAGCATGCATCCCTCCTTCACACGGCTGTTAGGGTAGCCTGCAGTACTGAAAGATATCAGAGCATGCCAGCCAGTAACAATATCACACACACACTGCAATTTCATCTAAGAACTTGAAAGTTTGTTCAGGACAGATCTTTAGTGGTTTAGTGGGTCAGCTGGCCCCATCCTGGAAAGGACCAGCAGCTCAGCATCTCTAACCGTCTGTCTCTGCAGGGGAGTATGTCGTCATGACCACACACTTCCACCTCAAGAGGAAGATTGGGTACTTTGTGATCCAGACCTACCTACCCTGCATTATGACGGTCATCCTGTCCCAGGTCTCCTTTTGGCTTAACAGGGAGTCTGTTCCTGCGCGAACGGTTTTTGGTGAGTCTCAGAGCACGGGGGCATCCTCTCAAGTCGGGGGAGAAAGGCACCACAAATGACGGGAAATAGACTGAGCATCAGAGCTGGTCTTCTCCAGGCATTGACCTCCATTAGTGAAGCTGCTGGCCGTTTCCCAGAATAGCTCTCAGTGTCTTACCAGTGCCCCTGCTTCCACTGAATCACTGCAAAAATACTCCTGTCCATGTTTCTGCTACAAGCCAAGCCATAAATATTAACAGTAATCAAGGTATTGATCATCTAATTATTTGCATTTGGCTGTGTCTGCTTATTTATATTGGCTTTTGAGTTGAGGAGAGGATAGGTACATGGGGAGGCATTTAAAGCTCTACCTTTGAAATTGCTAATGTGCCCCTGGTCAGAGCTCCATATAACAAGTTTCTGGGCTGAGGCAGTATAACTGCATGGTAAATATATTGTTATTATTTTCTCCAGCTGGTTTCAGATCCTCTCTCCGAGGCAAAGTGTCAGGCTGGCATTGCACATATATTAATAGCTTTTACAAACATTTAATAACAGAATTGCTTTGTGCTTTCCTGACAAGACCTTTAGTTCAGGATCTACGCACACGTGCTCACAGACCAGGTGTGATGCTGCAGGACTGTATTTGCTGGAAATAACAGTGCCCAGCAGATACCACTTAACAGAGAGTATTTTGGACAAAATTCACCAAGCAGAGAGGGAATATATGGTACCACCTGCTTGTGTTTTTGAATGACAGAAAGTGGTGTGGTTTCAAAGATCATGAGGCATTTTCTCTGCAGCGAGAGTCATGATAGAAATACTCCCCCAAACCCAACAAGGCTGATGTCCTCCTTTCCAGACCCTCTCCACAGGTCTGGACCTTGTTCCTGTGCTGTGGACTGGAAAGGGACGCAGGGAGGGTCACAGGTGGTTCTGCACCCTCCTAAATGAACTAGAAGAGAATCATGGTTTTTGTGTTCACTGGGGCTTGTGAAATGTAGGTCATGAACAAGCTTTAAAATTTACAGTTGAGCGCAGCTTCTCCCCATTAGCACCACGTTGCCTTCCCTTCCCTGGTGATGCAAATCCTACAGCGATCCCCAGGGTCGAGTGCAGCTGCAGGGAGCTGGGCGGTTAGTATGACCAAACTGGTTTGTGCAATCCAAATTGCAAAAGCTGCGTTGAACAGTGATAACAGTGAAGAAGAGGGGATACGGCCCTCTAGCACCCACTCTTTAGTGTTTTCATCCAGCAGAATGGAGTAGGGGGGGCTCAGACAGAAATCACGTGGAAAATAGGACCAGCTCAGGCATATAGAGAGTCATCAATGAACTTTCCTCACTCATCTATCTGTGAATCACGTGCAGCTAAACCCCACAGAGTGCACACTGTCTGTCCATGTCTGTGCATGCCCCAGGTGGGCTCTTACATCTGCATTGGTTCTGGAGTGTCTCTGCACTCCCGACACCAGGGGCAAGTCCTTCTCTGAGGATATTTGATTCCCTCCTGTGTTATCCTGAGATTTGCAATTAGACAGGTTTCCTCGAGTAGCAGCTCAGATTGAGCAGGAAAGAGCTGACTGAAAAATTAAAACCTACCTTTGTGAAAAACACCTTTGCTCCCAAATTGCCTTGCTTTCCTATTAAGAAAATAATGAGAACTCCAATGGTTTATTCCTTTTTTTTGCCTCTCAGAAAGTATTGTCAACAATATTATTGAAACTCTTCAATTACCAGGAGTATGGCTTAAGGGAAGTGAAAATTAGTCAATATTTTTATAATGTTTTAAATGCATTTTTAATTGAAAAGCACATTATTGGGGAAATGGATAGCAATGGTTGCTTGCTTTAATGGAAAAAGCTTTAAAAGGCATTTTGCAACAGATCATTTTTTTAAGATAAATCATAGTGACACTCAGTCTGGCAGCTTGGGCCACTGATGGGTCCTGGCTGTGCTGGCAGGACCCAGGTGTCCATCCATGCAGGTCACAAGACACTATTTCCAAAATGTTGAGAGAACCACATTGGATGAGTGGCCAGTTTCTGGTCCTCCATGAAGTTCCCAACCATCTGGCTGTCCTTTTTACTGTTATTTTATTACTTTTATTTTATTGCAAAAGCAACCAGAGGCTTCTCCATGGCATATTCTACATAAGGGAGCTGGGTCTAGCATCACGCAACTTACCCTACTAGCAGATGAGGAATTGAATGTGAGTGCCTACCTGTGAGCTACAATTCTTTTATAGTGAGCAGAGATGTAGTCAATGGATTTTGGGGAAGATTAATCTCATCCTAATGCAGATGTTTGCCATTGGTTATATGAATTGGAGATATTCAAAACTGAATGAGAGAAGGCCCTGAGCAACCTGAAGGTGGCCCTGATTCAAGTAGGGGTTGGACAAGCTGACTTCCCTTCCAACCTGGACTGTTTCATTATTCTATGAATTGCACCACGGACTTGTGCTGGGTAAGACTCCCTTAATTACAGTGGGAATGTGGGCCACATGGCTTAGAGGATGGCTCCTAAATTTACATGATGGAAATGCCAGCTGTGTGGTTTGAGGAGAAACTTGGGTGGGTAGGAGTGTATGGTCTCACACCATCCTTGTCTCCTGCTATGTTTCCACAGGTGTCACCACCGTCCTCACCATGACCACACTAAGCATCAGCGCAAGAAACTCATTACCTAAAGTGGCGTACGCGACGGCCATGGACTGGTTCATAGCCGTCTGTTACGCCTTTGTGTTTTCTGCGCTGATCGAATTTGCCACCGTCAACTACTTCACCAAGCGCAGCTGGGCTTGGGATGGCAAGAAGGTGCTGGAGGCCCAAGAGATGAAGGTCAGCCCTGTGGCCAAGGCCAGGGAGGAGGGGGCAGTGAAGAAACGCTGCACGAGAGAGCTGTGCTGGGGCCAGGAGTGGGTAACATGCAGCCCCACAGCACTCAAGGAGGCTGGATGCTACTTACTGGGGTCCCCAGCTCAGGTCTCAACTGGAGCGGTTCTTGAGGGTCAAGGGAGGAAGGGCTTGGAGGGCTGGTTGCTGTGCTTAGCTGGAGAAAAACACCCAGGCATGACTGCTCATTTTTCCCTCTGTCCTTCTGCACGAACATTTGCCGGTAGAAACATGAATGCGTGCATTTTTTGGTCTTGCTCCGCGGGTGGTCTTCTCTCTCCTTTCTTCTCCCTCCAACCCATAAATGCCCTGCTCCATGTTGCTAGCATGCCACACAAACCCAAATATGCCATGGGATGCCAGCCTCGCCAATGGAGACGGTTCCACTCTGCTGTGTCCCCTGTGGCTGGTATCCCCAACCGCAGGTCTCCCCTGGCACGGGCAAGCATGGTGCAGCGATGGGGAAGTCTAACACTCATGCTGTTGCCCACAGCTGCTGGCAGCTGCTGCTTTGTAAGCTCAGGCCAAGAGGGTGGGTGGGAAGCAAACAATCAGAAACGGCAACTGACAGTAAATTAGTGCCTGGCATCACCCACATTTTCCCTTCTCGCTTGGGATCTGCCTCTCTGGCAGTTTCCTTCCTGACAGCCACTGCTACCCTTGCTTGTGCCCCCTCCCTCCTAACTGATTTAATCTCGGCTGTGCAGAGAAATCGCTTACTGTTTATATTTATTGAATCAATTTGAAAATCAGCTTTGTCCTTGTTCTGGAGCCTTTATATTTTACTCCTTTGCATTTCAATGTGTTGTGTAAAATTGTTGTGGGGCTGTATGTAAATACGTAGCAGAATTGCAGTAACTTTTGGGAATACAACAGCCAGTCATCTCTCTGGTATGGAGGTCAAAGCAGGAGAACAGAGGCCTTATGGAGAACCACAGCCTTCACTGAGTGTTGAATGCTTCTCTCTTGTGTTCCTTGGACTCTCTCTATCTGTTTGCTTTTGCAGCTGTGGTCTGAGCAACAAACTCATGGCAGAAAGGCTCCAGAGGAGGCCAGTTGATGGTCTGCTACTTCCATCGTGAACAATAATGCTAATCTGGCCTCTAGAGATGACACAAGCCTTTCCTGGGTCATTGGCATGAGCGAAGGATCAGAACAGGTCCTCAAAGCAACCATGTCCCTTTCAGGGATGGGAAAATCAGCACAAAGTCAGAATTCACACAGCCTTGGGCAATTACGTGAACTGGGCACAGCCAAAAAAACAGCAAAAGCTCAAAAGCTTCAATTTGTCATAGAAACATGCTCTTTAATTTATTCATTGACCCAGCACTGCAAGACTAACAGTGCTGAAACAATAGGGTAAGAGCATGCAGAATGTTTGCGCTTGTGGGAATCAAACAAGAAAACAAAGCAGGACCAGGAATGTTTCAGAGGGAATGCTCTTTGTGAGTTTGCTGCAATTGGTATCAGGCTGGAGAATCAGGAAGGACTCCAAATTTGTGGATGCTTTTTCAACCCACTCCTGGTCTCTGCAGCTCAAGAGAACTCCCTGGAGAGTGGTGGGCTTTCAGGGAGCTTGGGAATACGATGTGTCACCATATTTGCTTTTCATCTTTATTCCATTGAATATTTCCAAGCAGTGAATTTGCTACGCAATGAAGGTGCCTCACTGGCTCAGTTTCAGCCTTTAATTAGCTCTTCTTGAAACAATTGACAAGCCAGGTGGTTGAAATGACAAAAGAAAGAGGAGGCAGAAGAATAACTATTGGCATTTTAAAGTGTTTGTACCAGCAGTAAAACTACCAGTGACAAGCCCAGGCTGAGCCCTGGTCTCTGGAGAGCCTTCTCCCCAGCCAAAAAGAGCGCTCTTTATTGATGTGATGGCAAGGATCCTCACTCCAGGTTTGATTGTTTCCTTGCATGAACATGAAAAAAAAATCAATAAGCATCAACCCTTCCCTCACCTCAAATGTAGGCAGCAGCAATGCTTCCCATCACATTTGAAAGAAATCACTGCCTTGCAAAAGCTGCTGCTTGCTGACAGGCACTTCCAGAGTGTTCACTCTCTCAGGGCTGGTTCCATTCTTTCTTCCTCCCCTTTAGCCAACCCATCAGTTTAGATGGGAACAGAGCATTTTTTCAGGTAGAATCTAACATGATGGGCTGATCTTGGTGAATCGCTGATCTCTGCATCATAAATGATCATGATGATGTTCTGGCTATAGCCACAGTTGGATTCTGGTTCTAGCTGGGAGCTACTCTGCATGTTCTCTGCAGTTCTCTAATGAAAGGCAGACAGATATCACCATAGATGTCACCAAAAACTCCCTTTAGCACACACTCTGATAAGATTTGACTAATGCTTCTTGGACCCAAAGATTTTCCAAGGCTTTCCTGCCTGCCACCAGTAATTGCTAATTGTGGATGAAGGATTTCCTCTCTTTTTGTATGGCAGAGTGACTGCAACCAACCTAGAGGTGCAGATCGAATTGGAGAGAGGTATCTGGATCCAATGTGGAAAACTTGTCAGTAAAGATTATTTTTAAAAAAACATCATCAGGAGGAAGGTGGGAGAAAGCAGTAGTTGGGGAGGAGTGAGAGGCCAAAAAGATTGAAAGATGAGTGTTTTCAGTAGCCAAGCAAAGCTCCCTATCTCCAGCATCCTCAAAATATCTTGTTAACAGGATCCACTTCAGGACAGAAGGGCTGTGTCTGAACAGAGTGAGATCCACTGCATCCTATAGGGATGGCCATCTCTGGACCCAACAAGGTCACTTCCTGAGCGGCTGTTACAGGGGGGATCCAGAGAGACAACCATTAACGATGACTTCGCCACTGGGATACTCATGAAGTCTGCAAGGATGACATTTACCAGGGAGTTCCCTTCAAAAAAGTGCTGTCTGTTCCTCAGGATGGAAGATGCTTTGGATCTTTGGAAGATGCTTACTTAAACCCAATTCTGCCTGCAACACAATGTCTGTGCATAAAATCTGATTTAACTCTGTATCTGTGCTTGTATGACGTTGCCCTGAAATCCTGGGTGGCAAGAAGCAACAAAAACAATACAAGTATCTGCAGTCTTGATAACTTGAGAACAAGGAAGAACACACTTTGGATGGAGGAATAGTCCTGGATCTTTATCCTTCTCATCCTTAAGACAATAATCCTGTAGTGTATAGTAAGAAGGTTAGGTCCAGGCTTTTTATGTACTTTTCACATGTCTTTTCACTAAGAGAAATTCACCAAAAAGTATCCTCCAAACCCCTCCATTGATATGATCATCGTGGTTTTCTTTCTTGTATTTTGGAAGTGACAGGCATGCTAGCCATTTGTACTAGGTGCCTTTTCCACACACTGAGTAAAGCCTAGCTTTTTGTCCAACCTGCTCTTCAGCAATTCTGAAGTTTGCCCCTTGATCCAGGTCACTTAGGAATCCTTCTTCTTTCTCCTTTGTTTCTTTCTATTTGTGGCATCTTTGTTTCAATCCCCTCCTTGCCAACAGAGAGGAAGTAGAACCAACCTTGGCAGGCCACCATTTTCAACCAGTTTGAAGTCTTACAGACTCACGGGGTGGTTCAGACCCATCTCTTTTTTTTTTTGCCTCACTATGGTAAATACGTCTTTGCTGGGACTTCCCCTTGCTGACCATGCTCTGCAGCCCATGTGTCCTTTGTCCTACTGCACTTGCAATCACCTGTAGCTCTCCGTAGCACTGCAAGTTATTTATGTTCTCACCGTCTTCACTAGAGTCCATGTATCATTCTTCAACAACATTTCACCCTCTTTCAACACTATCTGCGTGGGGTGTTGGGCTGACTATTGACTCCATCCAACCTCTGAGTCTTTGTCTGGTGATCCAGGGAGCATAACATCATTGGGCTCAGTCCCACATGATCTGAATAAAGAGATGGGAGGGATGAGTGATGGCAAAGGTTACACCAGCAGCTGACAGTAACCTGGCATTGACGTAGCCTGCTTATTAATGCAAGATTGCATTGTTTGGAGCCTTTGGCTCTGCTCAGGGTACAGGCGTCTCAGTATAAAACACTTTGCTGCTATTTTCTGATAGGATCAAGTCTCTGGCACGCTGCAGAGGGGAGCTTTAGCTGGCATGAGGAAGGAGTGACATGTTTGCTGGAACAGCAAGTGCAGTTGCTGGGATTTGAATTATAGGATACAAGTATGTTAGAGACTAGAGCTGCTTGGAGGTCATTAAAGTGACTTTTCTCTAGAATGGCAAGTGGCAGATACCTTGCATTTCTCAAGTACTGCAGATATTAGTGATGGTGACCTTCAGAGTGGTCTGTCAGAGGGACAGTGCTTCCAGCCCAAATTTCTAGCCAAGGAGCAGGTGCGGAGAACTAAATCTCCAGCAGATCATAGGCAGAACCAGTAGTTCCCATAATTTAGAGGTTCATCTGTTAGCTCCTCAACAGAGAGGCTTGAAGACAAGAATATTTAACAAAAATGCTATTATTTTCCAGTACGCATGTTGTGGAAGAACTTGTCAGACTGCAATATCCAGGGAACATATTTATCTCCAGACCAGCTTTCGCAGCTTTTCCCTCAGGAGAGCAGCACAGGGACAGCTTTGTGCAGTGGTTCAGTCTCCCTGTGTCCAAACTGGGCCATAAATGCAGGAATTGCTTTGTAACATAGATGTTTTAAATAGGACAAGTTTTCAAAGCAAATGTGGGGTTTCCTTCTGTTTCAGTAGGATGTGGAACCATAGATAAAGGTGCAGGGGGAAGGCCAGGGGCTACTTTGCAGCTGACAGCAATAAGCACATTTTGCTTTGTATGATTGTCAAAATCTTGCCTGAAACACTTATTTATAAAGCACAGCCCGGTAAACTTCAGGCTGAACCATTTCTTCTGACATCTCAGGAGCAGACCACATCCAGAGCACACACATGTGCTTTAGTGTAGGCAGTGTGTGCTCTGGGTGCTTCCCAAAGGCTACCCAGGCTCCCAGCTCTGACCAGGGCAGAAGACTCCATAGGCAGCTGGAAAAAGGCCCCGGCTGTAAGCTCCCAAGCCTCTGCAGTACCTGAACAGCCTGATCTGAGGTCCAGGGAAGCCCAAGCTGATGCCTGGGGGCTCTGGATCACACTAATAGGAGCAGTAGCTTGCTGTCACCACCCACAGCATTCATATTTGCCTGACTTTCCTCCATTTCAGCCTGCTGTTTTCAGATGCCTTTGGCCAGGCAAGACAGATCCATTTTCCAAGCTCTGGGGCAGAAAAGCTAGCCAGGTTGAAAGTGTCATGTCACTTGTAGTCATCTTATTCCTGTAATGAATAACGTGGCTGATTAATACTAAAATAATCACAGTGCACTTCAAATTACATTCTGCGAACAACAATCTGTTTTTTGTTTCATTACTGATTATTAATTATTTTATTACCTCCTGTAGCTGTGTTAATAAGTAATCATACTTAAGCATATTTAAATGTTTTAGAAGGTGAAACATCTTTAGTCCTTTATTTGCTTCTTGTCAGCTCTTTAGCAGGAAAAGTTCACCTCCTATGCAGGGGGTACAAGTTAACATGGCTCTAATAATTGCAGAAATCAGTCGCTCAGTTAATCGTTAAAGATCATAACACCCTCTCCCATAAAAGACTATGAATATGGTCTGATCAGTGGTTTAGTCTGATCTGGAGTCTGAAGACATTTAGACCTCCTTCTAGTAGCAAGTTAATTTCTGTAATTGCTGGCATTATTATGAGGCTGCAGGCCTGGCTATGATGTTACTGGAGAGGGGTTTAAAGATTGCACAGAAGTCTGCTTTTAGTGTCCCTCTGAAAATCACTGTGGAAAATTCATTTCCTAAGGCAACCAGAAATATCCATGGTGATTGTGGACACATTTAAAATGGAAGTACAGCATGAAAGCTAAAGCCCTTGGAGTATCTCTGCAGAGCAGACTGGGTGAATCTGGCCTTTCCAGCTCTCACTACCCAGCGACGCTGCCTGCTACCAATTTCCAGGGTAGGATGGGGAGATGAACGGGTCCTGGTGGCTGCACACTCTCCCCTTCTCCTGACTGTCACTTTGTACATGGTTCCCTCACATGTACATGCAAAACCGTGCCAAGCACCCCTGGGAAATGCCTGGATGAGCCTTACCTTGTGTTTCAGTAGCTTTTGAATAGAAAATGAGATCCAAAGTCACACCTTGTTCTGAATTTAGATATTAGATTCCCACCATGAGTCATTGCTGTGTCTAATGCTGGCTCTTGGTGTAATTACAGTGGACACCACATGGAGTACATGAGTGCTGGGATGTGTAGAGTGCCTGATGTCTGCATATGAATAGATTTCATTCAATGGGCTTCTCCTGGTAGACCTGGATTGCTTTATATGATACAGTCTACGGTGCAGCTGGTCTCAGGTCCTGGACAGCAACAGGAAGATCCCCAGAGTCGGGGCAACACCTACCATGACTTCCTAGCTCTGTCTTCCTGTCCACTCATCTTCATTAACATCTGAACTGTCTTCAGCATCTTCCATCATCCTTCAGTACATGTCTGAAGCATAAGTGCCTCTTTTGCAATTTGCTATGCAAGCTCTCCTCCCTTCAGCCTGGACAGCATGGCTGTCCCTGGAGCCTTGTGGCAGGGATGCACTTATCTCCCTTGATTTGCAGCAACCCATAGCTATGAAGGCAAGATGAAAGGCCTTCCCTCTGCCCTATAGTGCCATGTTGAGCAATCCTGAAATCCAGGGCTAGGGCAAATGCCTTCCATCTGTTCTGTATCTTACCTGGGTAGGTCATGAGGTGCTCTGAAGGGTCCCAGAGGCTTTTTGGACATCATGACGTTAAATTGTGAGGTATTCCTGTGAGGTATTAGGGGCACTGAGGCAGTGTATGATATGTCCTTGTAATATGGTGCAAAAATATTGCAATGCTGTCACCCACATTCTTAAAGCCACTGGCTTTCTGCTACAAAAAAAAATAGAACTATAATCCTCTGTGATGTCTCCTCATCTCACCTGACCCAGGAAGCAGGCCAGCAAAGCAGAAAATCAGTTCTTCCCCCAGGATGACCATACGGGGTGTCATTCTTTTCTAAAGACCACATTCCTGCATCATCTCTCTATGGCTGAACCTTACATGCAACAAACACCACTGCCCAGTTGAGAGAGAAAACAAGGAGTATGTATAGTTTGAGCCTGCATTCACTTGTACTGACCTGGCAATATGCAACATAGACCTGACAGCACTCGTCCAATCAAGGAGTCACCGTCTGGGGCAGCTACTGCTCGAGTGCCACTGCACACACCTTTTTATACCACTGCTCTGATCTAAGGGGCTGCAAGGAGGCTACAAACCCAGCTATGTGGCTCCAGTTATTTGACTTGCAGCAGGACCTAGCTGCCAGGCCAGGACCTCTTTGTGCTACATGCTGCATGTCAGGCTTACCACGAAGTAGCTGATCCACCCTAGTCCAGCACGTCTTTATGCTCCAGCAGCCCTCAAGTGGCAGATGTCATGGGTTCTGGCCATCTTCTCACCACATTTCCTTCCCTTCCACAATGCCGCCTTCTTGGTCTCTTGCTCCTCGCACCCTTTTCCATCTTCTCATCTGGGCAAGCAGGTAAACTCAGAGGACAAAATGTTCTCCAGGCAATTCTACAGTCATTTCATCTCTATTATGTTTTTTTTCTTCCACCTTCCCTAGAAAAAAGAGCCAGTGGCACTAGCGAAGAAAACCAACAACACCTACAACATTGTTGGAACCACATATGCCCTCAACATTGCCAAGGACCCTGGCCTGCCCACCATCTCCAAGAGTGCTGCTGCCACTGCTACTGCCACCAACGTACCCCCCAAGATGCCCCGCATAGAGGAGAAGCTCCCAGAGAGTAAGAAGACATACAACAGCGTCAGCAAGGTAGACAAGATGTCCCGCATCGTCTTTCCAGTCCTCTTCGCCATTTTCAACTTAGTCTACTGGGCCACATATGTAAACCGGGAGTCAGCTATCAAGGGAATGATCCCCAAACAATAAAACCGGTCATACAAACCTTCCATCAGTGAGCACCACCCAGGCAGGAATTCTCCAGAGCTTTCTTCTTTCCTGTTTTGTTTAATTATTATTGTTCATTTGATATTATTATTATTACTATTAGATCGTTCTTTTATAATGTAAACAAAACTGTGATTTTAATTTAATCCTGTATACTTCAGTTTCATTTTACTTTGTCTCTGATGATGAAGGGAAAAAAAAGAAAAGGATCATAACAAGTTGTGCCTCTAACATCGTGAGTCTGATGTCCCCCATCTGTCCAAGTCACCCTGTGCTTCCATCTCTCCTCCTCCACCTCCTGCCGTTCCCACAGTTTGCATACCACTGCCATTCCATGCTCTGCTCTGCTGGGGTCTGCTGCTGCAGTCTATCCCCCTCCTCCTCTTCTGTGATGGACTGCCCTAGCATGGTGGATGCTCCTGGTGGCCTGGGCTCAAGGATGTAGAGGCCTCCAGAGTCAGTCAATCAGCCAGGCTGCTCTTCAGTGCCTGGTGCTTTGTGCTAGGTGGTACTCCCTGGGCTGTGGATGCAGGTGAGGTGGTCCATTGAGGGAGCAGTGCGGCATGCGCCAGCCTCTAGCCCAATGCCTGCTGGGGACAAACCCACCACTGCTGTAGTCAGTGGAGCCATTGCAGGGGTGGAACAGGGTGGCAGCATCTTGTAGGTATCTACAGGGCTTCTTCCTCTCTTGTCTTCACCAAACCCAGCTGCTGGTTTCCTCCATGTCTCTCCCTAGACAAGAAGAGGTGAGAAAGGTCTTGTCTGTCTGCCATCCTGCACTCTTGGGGCAATTCATGTTAGCGGGTGGGGTGGTTCCTACCAGAGAAATAATTTTTCTCTGAGTCAGTCAGAAAGTCAAGACAGAAGCTTTATTAATGTCTTGGAGGAGATAGTAGCTGTGAGGCTGCATGCATTCAGCATCAGGACTGGAAGCCATAGACTTTGTGTTCAGATGGGTAGTTTATCACTTTCTCTTGGCCCCATCCACTTATCCTTCTTGGCATCTCTTCTCTGTTCCAGCCCCTTCTCCCAGCTCCCCATTCATCTTCCTTTGGCTACACAGCGGCCCTCAGTAGTATCTCACTGCTCGTGGGCAGATTTAGGCAGGGAAGCCCCTACCTCTCAGGTAAGCCACACTGGCGGGGAGGAGCACAGCCCAGGGAAGTCCAGCTCATGGTGCATCCCTGCTCCAGTGCACCAGGGAAGCAGCGATGTTGGTTCAGGCCAGCTCAGGTGCAGGCTGTTTCCTGTGGGACGCACCAAGGGCCACTCTGCCACCTGTGGGGGTGGGTCGGGGGACAGTTGGTACCCAAGAACCTCCCTGCCCCTGGTGAACAGATGCAGGTGAGCATCCTCAGCACCATGGGAGAACAGCAGAAGGGCCTCTTTGAAACAGCAGGGTGATACTGCTGTCCCGGAGAGCCACATGAGCCAGATGCCATCCCACAAAGCCATTGAGATATGACCCAAGTCTAACACCTGCACACTCTTCCAAGGAAAGCCCTCCGGTGCCTTGGAGAGAGGCTTTTTCTGCCTTCCCAGCCACCACAGTCAAGGACCCAAACCAGTGATTGTCCCCTTCTGAGCAGCAGCACAAGATGGTGGCATCCAAGCCATCTGTCCCCGCTCCCTGGTGCCTCGACCCACGGACACACTGTCCTGCTACAAGGAAGGACGTCCTGTGCCTGGTGAGTTCTCGTCCCCAGCCCATGGGCAGCACTGATCCTGCCAGCAGCCCTGCTCCCAGGGTGGGATGCACCCCCTCTTTCCTGGGCCTCCTTCTGACCCTCCAGCTCCCTGCCTTGAGCTGCCCCCAGCATGTTTTGGGTGCGTGCAGCCAGGCCGTGGTCCCAGCACCCCCAAGGTGATGTCTTCAGCATTGCTTTGAGCCACTGTGCCAAGCTGTTTCCCCCTGCCCATGCAGGAGTGGGGCTGAGCACAAGGCACAGGATTTGCCCCACCTGGAATATCCATGGGGATGGCAGGATGGAGCGGGGAAGGCCAGGGCACTTTGTCCTGCAGTGTGGGTGGCATTGGTGCATGTCCTGCCCGTCCCTTACCAATCTTGCTGGCTCAACAGCAGTGCAGTCACTCCCCCTGCCTACAGCTGCAGTGAGGAGAGGCGCTCGGAGACATTTAGTTCAGCCCCCAGTGTGTTCAGTCCACAAGCGCATCCACACCAGCAGGCAGCATCAGGCAAGAGGTGGCAACCCGCCCCCCCCCCAAGCTGATGCTAAGGAAACCAGCTCTCTCCCCATCCTCCCACCCCAGCATCCGCACCCAAACCACCCATGACATTTCTACAGTGCCTTTCATCCCTGAGGGCTCCCCGCTGGGTGGCAAGAAGGGGAAAGCCTGGGAGCTCTCCCCCTTTGCACCCAGCATCAGGTTGGAGGAGCAGAGGGAGGGTGCACCATCCCCAGTCCTTCTGCCAGGCAGGGGAGACATCCCGGCTGCTTTTGCACCTGGGACACCCGGTTCCTCCTGGCACTGGCCACCTGCTGCTGCTGCAGCCACCCTGCTCCGACAGCCCGGCCTCCCCAGCACTTCCCTGCTGCGGCCCCATACACTTTGCCACCAAGGCCCCCTGTCCGCCCTCCATGCTGGCACCATCCCCTCCAGCAGCAAGTGCCATTGCTGCTGCCCTTCTGCTCCCCAGGCTTTCCAGTGGGAAGTGCTACACTAACCGGCCGTGAGGCTGTTTGTTTTGGAAACTACTTGGATGTCATTTTCTTAAATAAGCTAGATGAAGTGTATCTCATAAAACATTCATGTCACTATAATACTCAGGCCTAAGTGAATGGAATAGAAACCCTATAAAAAGCAAAACAAACACAATAAAATGGTAACAAAGAGTATATTGTGTTTACTAACAGAATTACATCAAAGGCAAGTTTAAATATGGGATCCAGTGACTTAGCTGACTTGAGCTGGCCCCGGCACAGTCGCGGTCTCTTCTGCTAGCCTGGGCATTCCCCAAAATCCCCTCTACCCCAAGGGCTACCACGCATTGCCTCACTACATGTTCCTCTGTGTGTTGGTGCCTGCTTCATAGAGCTCTTTGTAAACTGTCAGGTCTTACCGTCGGCTTCTCATCAGCCTGAGCACCCGCAGGCACTGCCTTTGCTGCTTACCTGGGACCACACAGGCTGAGTGCAGCAGGGTGATGCCCAAGGTGCCAGGGCTGGACCTCTCTGCGGTGCCGGGCACAGTGTCGGGGCAGCATCTGAGCCTCCTCCCTTCCTGCGGGTGATCCAACCTGTCTCACCAAACTGAATCTCCTGCCTGTCTCTTCTCCCAGTCCTTCCCTCCTTGCGACACCGAGACTCTTGTCCCTCCCCAGGACACAGCCCACCGATCTGGCTTGCTGGTGACACCTGTCTACTGGCTCATCTTTGCTCTTCCTGACTCCAAAAACTTTGCTCTCTGCCTGACAAAAGGCTGCCTTCCTGGATCTGTGTTAGCATGCCTTGAAAGCCAAGTCTATTCCCACCAAAGCCTGGCACTGGCTCTCAGTCTTTTTGCCAGCTGGAAGCAGAAATACCGGCATCCTTTGGTTAAGGACAACAAACGAAACAGGATTTGTAGTTTGGCTTCCAAGCAGGGAAGCATTTCGGGAAGATAGTTATAAATAAGTGGTTTAACATCTCCTGCCAGCAGACATCACAGAGAAGATAATGTTCCTTTTTTTTTTAAATCTGTCAGAGGCTCAAATTGGGACGTTTCCTTCCCAGCTAACACAAGCCTGCTGATGGGGGCTTCTTCTAAGGGCACGCCAGGCCAGAGCTAACCTAGCATCAGTTACTGGGGTTTACTGCTTGCTGTGATAGTATCTAAGGGCTCAATTTTTATAATTGATCCTGTATAGGAATAGATCTGTACATGGCCATTGATAGTCTAATCCACAGTTGAGCACAAAGTAGGCACTTCATTTTGCTGTGAACCTCAATACTCCAATATTTCTTTTCTTCTGGCAAGGCCCAAAGCCTCCCTGACTTGATGGGAGTCTCCCAGGCAGGAATTAGAAATCTTTGAGGGTAATAAAAATTATCTGTTCAGTCCACGCTCCTGTTTTGTACCTCGCACCACCTGGGACACACACAGTGCAGTCCAAGCCTGCAGTTGCCTTCCTCCTGAAAATGTCAGAGGGACATTTTGGTGGTGGCAGTTTGCCTCTTCCCTCCTCTGAAACCGCACATGGGCAAAAGCAGTGTGACTTTCGGGAGCTCCATGCCCCGGGGAGGCAGAGGACAGTTCAGCTGAGGTCCTCCAAGCAGGCAGGGGAGGCAGCGTGTGGTGGCTGCAAGCGCTGTGTTAGTGCTGTGACATTTCTGTAGGGTGACATGAGACGAATAAGACAGAAGCAGTCCCTTGGTGACACCCATTCTTCTAAAGGGCTGGTGGAGTTACCCTCATACAACGTCTCAAAGGCTTCTTCAACGTCACTGAGCAGGACTGTGACACCTGAGACAGAGCTTCCCAGTTCTCCTTCATGCACTGAGCTCAACATAAGCAAAGCTGGCTTTGCCACTCCCTAGGTTTTACAGAAAAGTGCTGTGGCCAACACAACTCACCCCCATCCTGATCCCCGCCAGCTTGGTGGCACTGGCAGGGTCCTAGTTCGTTTGCTGTAGGACATCCCCTGTGTAAGCAGACCCCATGCTTGCTGTTCCCAGACACAAGCCACGCATGCAAACAAGGTCATGACCAGCCTGTTTCTGCAAGCTTATCCTATGGACACAAGGTGCATTCATTTCTCATCTGCTGCCTTGATTTCTTCTGTCCATATCCTGGATTTCTTTCAGCCATCCCTTGGGGAAGATTATAGGGCTGCATCACATACCAGGAAGGGATTTCTCTTGCTCCAGATGACCTTGCATGGGAAGACCCTCTGTTCTGCTAAGAACCTCTCTGAGACCTTCAGTAACCTGGAGTTATTGCCTCTCCCGGAGGGTGCTGTAGAAACAGCCTCTTTGCAGTGCTCTTTGCAGCTACTGGAAGAATAGAGCAGTTAAACACACATTGCTGTTAAGGGAAGGATCATGGTCAAAGGCGAGTGGCTATTGAGGACAGGTACCATGCTCTCCCAGCTTGCCAGGGCATGCCATGAGCAGTAGAGGACCAGGCAGCTCCTGATGGGCTCACTTGGAGAACGGTTTGGCAGGGACATGCTAGTGCCCCGCTTTCACGTGCTTGGTCCTGGCAGTGGTGGAGAGCTGGCATGGGGCTGTGGGACTGGACCATCACAGCATGCAGCATCAGGCCAGCCCTCGCTCCAGGCCCTCTTCCCCAAATTGTATACCTCTCTGGGGCCACACTTTAACCCACCCAATCAAATATCTGTGTGGATTTTGCAGACTGGAGAGAAACATTTCTGTGCCTCCTTGGTGGCTCTTGGGGTTGGGAGGGCCCAGCCAAGGCGAAGGACACATTCATGAAAACATAAATGCTCTATCGATGTCAAAGTAGGGAGAAAAAAACCCCAAACAATTCACCACCCCTCTCTCATATCAAGCTAAACTCCTCCTGAAGGCATTTTTGGCAACAGGCCACAGCACAGATGAGATTGATGGCTTCCAGGTATAAATATTTACTGTTTGACCTTGTTATTGTTCAGTCAGCCAAAGGTTTTTACATATATATATATATGTGTGTGTGCATGTGTATATTTATGCTCACTAACTCTTTATATCCAAAAGTCAAACCTCTTTCTCTTTGAAACAGAAAATGGCCACTTTCAATTGTTTTGCTTCCCTTTTATTCTGTTTGCTAAACCTCCTGGAAGGAGGTGCATCCCTCTCCGCTGGTCCTCAGATGGCTTTGACAGGCACAGGGAATAAAGGGAGCAAGGTAGAAGAGCCTCTCTCCATGCTGGGGTCTCAGTGCAGGCTTGCTGCCTGGACCAAGGTCACTGCTGGCAGCACTGCCCAGCGCCTTTCAGGAAAACTTAGTCCCAGATGTCACAACTTCTCCAACACAGCCCTTGTCCTGCCCCAAACACTAGGATGTTCCCAGGAAGGCAGCATGGCTTTTCAACAGCTGAATGCCATAAGCAATTAGTCCTCACCCCATAGCACAACCAGGGAATGTGTAGCTGAGTGCTGCAAAGGGGTGTGAGGTCTCCATCCTGAGCCTGCTTCAGGAGGGAGCACAAAACTTGGAGGGATCCATTCCAGCTGTCCCTGGCCAGAGGAACACTGCAGGTACGGGCTACTCTTCAGCTTGGGCTCTTCTGCAAAGCAATGGGAAGTGCTGGCACTTGGCCACTGTTTGCTGCTCATCCAGGTGAGATGTGCTGATACATGACTATGTGCTAATTGTGGGAGGGGTCAGCAAAAGCATAGGCCTTTGCTGCCACTGTGTCCTGGACTTGCACCTGATTTCACCTCAGCACAAGCAGGACCAAAGACAGATGCTGAGCAGCCCATGAGTGGCAGGGCCACAGTAAGTGAGCAGTGTGCAGCCCCTAAGAATGGTACCCAGCATCAGCTCCCTTAATGTCACCCCTTCATCTCCCCCTGTCTTAGGAGAAACGTTTAGGCAGTGATGCTGCAACTGCACTCGTCCCTCCTCTGCTGCTGGAGATAGGCTCTCGTGGTCAGTGGCAATCACCGCCTGTGCCTTGTGGTGTCCCAGCCATGAGAATGAAGGATGTCACCACCGATAAGCAAACAAAGCCTGTTCTCTTTCTGGGTCTATGCCTGCCTCCCACCATGGGAATCTGTGCTGCTTTAAACAGCAGAGAGCCTTAGGTTTAGATTAGTCCTAACATTTGACCTACCATCCTTCACCACAAGCAGGGTTGTGCTCGTTTTTGCTCATGAAGCTCTAGGACAAAATATGATGTTCTAGCTACTCTTTCCTATTCCCACTGTCCCGGTCCCCACCAGTGCAGATCTCTTCTGTACACAGCTTTAACAATCCCATCTGCCTAGAGAGGAAAGTCTGGTCCCAGGTTTGCTATGTGAGCCAGGATGCTCCTACAGTCTTCCAAGGCTCTTCGCTCTTCTCTTCACTGCTGCTTGAAGGTCCTGTCAATGTGATAAGTCCATTGGCTCATGTTACACTGCTAGCAACACTCTGTTTCCCCTGAAAAGTCTGTCGATTTCTTGTGTCTTTTTGCAGGGCACCCAGCAAACGTAACAGCAATCATACATTGAATGATTTGATTTTTGCAACCACAAAAAAGTAGGGGCAGAGTTGGGAAACCTCAGTCATTGTCATATTGCCTTTGCCAAGCTGTATTTAGAGTTCAAGAGCTCCTCTCAGTTGTCACAAGGGAGTTTCTCAGCCCACCAAATCTAGTCAGGTGGCCACAAGTATCCCTTCATCAACTAGATTTTCACTGTTGATTGACTTGGGGATAGCCACAGGCGAATGTCCTATCTTGAAGGTGAGGGCACCTGCTGCTTCTTTAGCTGCAGCCCTGGTGCCCAGGGTAGGGAAAGTTGCATTAGCATCACGCTAGGGCAGCCCATCATGGGAAAGAGCACACCACAACAAATAACCGGAGAATATGCTCATTTTCACTGCCTCAGGTTCAATCTGTGCCCCAGTATGTCTTCTGCTTTGTTTTCCATCTTGTGACACTCTACTCTACTATGAGAAAGAATCTAGCCGGCAGCAGTTTAATGCATGACAATCCTGTTATTACAGCTGTAAATAATTAACAACTAGAAAAAAAAAGCATTTTTAATTTTTTTTGTTGACTTTATTTTCTCTATTGACTAGCTGGTAGCCACTTTCTTAAGGGATTTCTCACAGAAACTGTGACCTTTCTTCTCTCTATTTCTCTGTCTCTCTCTCTCTCTTTTTCTGATATTTGTGTTTCAAATGCTTTTTGGTGCAATGTTCAATGCCTGTTTGTATTTTTGAATCGTATTTTTCAATCTTTGCTGGAAAAAAAAGAATTGCCCATTCTAATTGGCAGGATTTTGAGTCCTGCAATTTTTTTCAGCTTTTAGCTTTTTCAATAAGTTAAAGCAACAGAAAAATGTCTCAAAAAATTACAGTGAAGTTCTCAAGAGAGATTAGAAAACATCAGAAACAAGAACTACATGAATAAGATCAGCAAGCTGAGTGGAGGAGGAGGACTCTTCTGACCACCTACTAACCTCCTGATCTAACACACAAGGCAGGACTAGACCTCTTCACTGAATTAAATCACTCCGCTTTTCCACTCTACCCACTCTCTCGAACTCCGATCAAAACAAATAAAAATTCATATTTTAAAAAAAAATCTGTGTCATTGTTTTTTCTATGATCTGTTTCTCAAAGCCAAATGATGTTGACATACAAAGGGATGGGGAGCCAATCCTCTGGGCTTCAGGCTACCTGCACACCTGGGGAGTTTGTCCCAGTGCTTTTTTCAAGCTACCCATGAAAAAATAAATATTCTGGGGGAAAATAAAATAACTTGAAAATATTCCATGGTTCCCCTTGTGTTGTGTTTAAAATGCTTTCCCTTCCAATGGCAGGAGAGTGGAGGGCACAAAGTATGGTCAAGGCAGATTGGCTGGGGAGTTTTGGAACCAACTCAAAGACAGGATGGTGGTGTGATGGGTGGGCAAGAAGGAGACCCTGAGGTGCACTCTTTCCCCGCAGTGGAAGTGGAACCATGGGGTTAGGCTTTGCTTCTCCAGTAGAGCTCTTTGGCATTTCTCTATGTACAACATGAATTGAGCTTTCTCCTGCTCTAGGGGCAAGTAGAAGAGGCCCTGGCCAAGATGCTGGTTTATCCAGCCCAGCACATACACTTCTCCAGCTGAATCATGCCTTAAAGAGACCCTGATGGGGAGAAGGACATGGAGGCCCTTAGCCCAAATATCTTTGGCCATGTGGTAAATTGAATGTGTGCCAAGGAAAGGTTGTGGGCAGTTCAAACCACCCTGCTGTGCTGTTCAGCTGTTACAACGACCTCCACTGTCACTTTGGTCCACCAGCTTCCAGGTATGACTTGGGATTTACCATGGTCCAGAGACGTTTGCTGCAGGGAATTTCAATTATGGCTACCCTGGTTTTGGAAATTTAATAGCACATAGCTGGCCATGCCACATCACTCGGACAGTGTGACGTATCCAGGTGACTGTGTGGTCTGCTGGCAAGGAAGTTCAAGGTGTAGGGGCCTCATTTGGACACTTCATTGCATCTCCTTGGATGCACAAGAAGTTATATTTAGCAACTAATAGAAAGAAGGATTTTTCTCACTGGGTAGGAAGATCTGAAATGAAGTAAATCTCTTCAAATTCAAAAGTAGAAGAAAAATCACCTGCACAAAATGCTGAAGCTCTTCCTATTGCACTAAGTTTGAAACATCCTACGTTCCACTGTGATTTTTTTCTGCATTTTTGGCTACTTTTTAGTTAAAAGTATCGATGATTTACCCAAATCCCACATATTCAGTGAGGACTTTTTCCCCCCTCAATTACCACTGGGAAATAGGAGGAGAAGCAAATAACTCCAGTGACATCGTCAGTTGTTTTCCATGCTTGAAGAAGGAACAAAATGCCCTCCCCCTTCCCCAGATTCCCTGAGCACCATCTGGATGCTGCACCAGGGACTTGCTGGCGGGACAATATCTCCAAACATATTGCAACCTTGAAGAAAAAAGTTATGCATTTGAATTTGCTGCATTCAGCTGAATCCTCCTTCTTGCTCAGAGATTCGGATGACAGAAGAGGCTTGGGAGCGCCGGGGCTTGCAGCTGCTGTGGCAGATGGATAGTTACCATGGGTCTTAGCAGTACAGGCTGCATACTTATGTCTTCTCGAGGAAGGAGCATAGCTTGTGACCTCCGTAACAGCAGGCAAGGAAAGAGCCCCCCACTGTTTTAAACCATAAAAGCTGGAAACTGAAGTTTTCACCCCGTTCCCCGCCACCCCCCCACCCAAGTCCTTCTTCAATCAAAACCACATGGGGTTGGTCCCAGCCTGAAAAGATCTTCCTGACTCAGAACACAAAAATAAACAGCAATGTGAAAAGCTTCCCTGCATTATCACTTCTCTATTTGAACCTGGAACAAGGGCCCTGAAGAGGAACAGAGTGTAATTGCAGTGTCCACAGAAAAGAAATACTAATGAAAACAGGCAGAGCCAAGAGAATTGGTGGAGAAGAGGCATAGCTGAGCAAGTATTTATTACTCTGGCACCTAGTGCTCAGGCTGACAGGTGTCTTAGGAATGCAATAGGCAGGTTTTATTATTAGGTGCTTATACTACAGCAGTGCTCAGTGCCGGGGGAAACCATTGATGTGTGGCTCCTGAGGTGCCAGATGTTGGGGAGCAGATAAATGTGTCTCATATGCCAGGCTGTAATGTGGCTGGTGGGGACAGCTCAGCCCCACAGCCCCGTGAAGTAAAGGGTCCCCTGGGGCACTGTGGTCATCTTCTGCCTTCGAAGGGTGGCTGTTCCAGAAACCTCTTCTGCGAACCGCCTCCTCATGAGGTGAATGCCCCAAAGCCAGCCTTAAGCTAGACTTCATGCATTTGGGTGGTATGATCAGAAACCCCAGCATGAAGGTAGGGTTCCCTCTGCGGAAGGAACTCTCTTCTCTGATTCCTTCACCCTGTAAGACGAGTAGGTCCAATGCTGCATGACTCCTGTTCACAGGGCTCTTCCCAGGACCATCGTCATGCTGGCTGCCTTGTAAGCAAACAGTGCTTTCTTCTGCAAAGTGCAATTCCTCCTGACCAAATTCATCCATCAGCAGCTTGTCAGCAGGAACATGGTTTGAGACTTTGCGGTCACCCCACTCCACAGAGAGCACCCTCACTCGGCAGATTTGTGGCTCGCTGGGATTCATTCTCCCTTACACTTTCACGCGTTGGCAGGCTGCAGGCTGCAGGGGCTTCACAGGGGGTCCCAGGCTTCGCCACCACTTTTCCCACACTCACTGCAATCGGAGGTGGGAAAAAGTGGCTCTGACTTTCCTTCTGTCCCCACCACCTTCCTTTTTCATGCTTGGCAGACAGGTGATGTGTTAACATCAGCCAGAGCAGCAAGGGGGGATGCTTCCCAGCACAGATGCACTGGGCTCCTTCTGCGGATCCCCAGTGTCCTTCATGGGGATGAAGATGTCCTCTTCTCCTCCACCCCTAAGCAGGCAGCAAGTGATGGGCTGTGGAGGGGACCAGGCGATGTGCCTGCAGCAGTGGGTGTGGGTGTCAACCACAGCAAAGCTCCTTCATCCAACAGCAGCAGGGAATGCCTCCCTGAGCGCCCTGGTCAGGGGAAGCAGGAGAAGGAGCCTGCTCCAGCCCTGCTCTGACCCTGCAGCAGGGGAGACATCTCCAGTGTGGGAACTGCGGGGCTCCTTGGGTCTCATTCTTGGACAACCCTGCAGTGTTACCAACAAAGCACTACCCTGTGTACTGCCGTGGTCCCTGCTCCAGGGGAGGAGTACTGCAGGGGGGATACAGGTCTCCCTCTACACCCCACCCCGGGGCTGTGATGGGTGTTTTGCAGTGGAGGGGTGTGGAAGCCACAGCCATAGGGCACTCGGGTGGGACAGGGGAGTCAGCCAGCCTGGGGACGGCAAGGCCCCTGGGCTGAACAGGCCTGCGCCACCCCCATCCCCACGGCCACCCTTTAGGCTAGCAGAGAGAAAACGTCTCTGAAAAACAGCACCGGGTGATTTTCTTCAGAAGGGGAGAGGCATAGAAGCTAGCTGAGCATTAGGTATTTTATAAAAGCACTTTGGGCTCCCTGATAAATAGCAGTTTAGGAATTGACAGCAGTGGTTTCAGCAGAAGCGGTATTGCGACTGTGATAGTCTAAGGACATAAGTGAGGCAAGACTGGTAGGAAAAAGCAATAGTTTTTTATTACACAGGCAGCACAGCTGGGGAAAAGAAGCCAAACTTTCAGGCCTACAAACTCTCCTTCAGATGTGGTGCTGTAAACTTCAGGCTTAAGCCTGGGAAGGACTGGTCTGGGCTAACTTCATTAATGAGGCAATCAGAAAGCAAAGGCTCCTAGCTCCTATGCAGAGTGGCAAGTTGCTTATAAGGAGAAAGGCACTTCTTGGGCTTTTGTGAAGAATGGGTGAGAATAGGAGACAAAATAGTATTGGTGAGTTTATTCAGAGAAAGAAAGAAAAGCATGCAGTGATCTGGATTTAAAAAAAAAAAAAAAGATAAAATTGCATATAATACAGACAGAAACCTTCTCTAAAGTCAATACACAATTTTTTCAGCACATGCAGGTTTCATACTTGCTCAAGAAGCCTGGGAGCAGTAAGTGACTCCAGCTCAGCTATACATCAGCCCAGACCTGTGCTGGAAATGACCATAACTCATCAGCCCATCTGCCAGCATTCGAGGGAAGCTGTTTAGGCTCCTCTTACTATTTCTCTTTGCTATTGTGAATCTTTAAATATCTGTGTCAGACTGTAATCCCCAGTTTGACTGTAAAGCTAGCTTTTGCCTTCATACTGCCTTATTACACCCAGCTTGAATTATGAGGGGTAGTGAGACAGGGTTGATAAGGAAGATTTATTATGCTTGAATGACCATCTATAGCAACTCATTGCTGAGTGACTCCCTCTCCCTCCTCTGGAGAATAGCTGCTGCCAGAATACACTCATTTGCAAGTGTGAACCCTCAATCAAGTAGGATCGGAGGACCTCACTCACATCCTCATTGGGAGAGGACTGGGTTCATGTGACCATATTTATAAGGGGAAGCATCTCTAAACAACTGGCCTGTGAGGGCCCTGGCCCAGAGGAGATATGGAGGTTAATCTGCAGGTGGTCCTGGGCAGGGGAAGCCCTAAGCTGGGGGTCTGTCATCGCATGGTGGTGTTTTGATGTCCTGGGTAAGGAGCAGAGATGTGCAGAGTCTCTTACTTTGGGGTAAGGATGCTCTAGGTGCTGGGGGGAAGGAGCCCTGTGTGCATCATGTGATGGCCATGGGAAGCTCAAGGTGGTGAGAAGCTGCATTTCACCCAAGGCAGTAACTCCTCTCCCTCTTTGGGTTTCCATGCAGACAGAATAATGCAACCCAGCTTCCTGGAAGTGTGCTGGCAGTCCGCATCCCCACTGGGGACACTAGTGGCTGTCTGCTGGGATGTGCAGGCAACTGTGCCACCTCCTAGGGTGGAAATCAAGTCCAGCTTGTAACAGGACAGAGCTGGTCTACTTCTGTAGCCCTGCAGGGGTACTGGGAGGAGGTCAGCCTTTTTGGTGTGTTTTTTAAAGAACTGTTGCTGGGGAGTTGGGTGACATTTTCCTTCCTTTGATAAGTTTAGAGTGTAATTGTTATGCTGCTTGTTTGGGCTTTTTGCAGTCCTGCTGTCTGGGGATCTCATTTGCGTAATTTTGTTGTGTCCTGGTAATAATGATGTCATGTAAAAACAATTCATTCTGCTGGACCAAAAGTGGGCTTTGTTGTCATGGTAACCTTTGATTCGGAGACTTGTGGGAAGGAGACAGGCAAGTGCTTGAAATTGCCATATTTCAGCATGGTTTCAAGTGCCTCGGAAGTCTGAGGCCCATTTTTGCATAAATGAAATTTCAAGACTTGTTGAAGTACTTTGTAAACAAAATTCATTTATTGCCTGAAGAAAATGGAGTAGAATTTAGTTGAAGAAAATACTTTTAGAAAAACTAAGGTTTTGTGAAGCACTCTACAAAATAACAGGAGTTAAACACAATCAGGATGTGCTAATGCTGCTTTGTTCCCCAAAATTCAGCCCTGGAGAGAAGAGATCCTTTCCCTGTGAGGGGAGATAGTCCATTGGCCCTCAGGGGGCCAGTAAGGAGACCTATGTGTTGGGGGAGTATGAAGTGGGACAGAAGCAGGTCTGATCAGAGCAATCTTTAGTTTCAAATGCATCCCCCACAAGTGTGCTGTGTTTTACCCAGTCTGAATCAATGAGCCTCTCTGTTCCCAAAAACTGGGTCAATGTGTACTACATTAGGCAAAATACTCTGGAAGCCAAGATATTCACTCAGAGCTAGATACCTACATGCTTATTCAGAGATCTGATTATGAATGCTTGTGGCTTCTCTGAAAATTGAACCGGGATGATGTTAGCCCCTCTGGATATGAGTTCGTCTGAACTGGGGTTGTAGGGAGACATTTCCAGCTGGAAAGCCCTGGAAGAGAGATTCCCAGTTTGGAGATGCTGTGTAAAATCAGCAAAAGCTCTGTAGTGCTGAATTCCTTTCAAAGTGAAAATCAGCCTGAACCCTAAGGCATACTGCAAAAGTCAGCATTTTGCATCTGGATCCAGACAATGCTTTGGTCAAGGGTCTTTGATTCTGTAGCCCCCTAAATATTCTCCAAGGGGACACCAAGAATCTGTGAGTGAAGTTGTTTGGCGAGAACATAGTGTGAAAGGAGAACTTGGTGCATTGCTGTTACCAGGATCTGGGTTGCAGTGTTTATCCAAACACTCTTCAGCATAACTTACTGTCCCTGAAATGCTGTGTCTCTTCCTTTGCCTGGAATAGGCTGGCCATTTAGGGGAACTTTCCTCCAAAGCTAAAAGAATCCCTTGGCACTTTAACTCTTGCACAGAAAATGTCATTTTGTTCAAGGCAAGTGGGAAAGGAAGCTGTTTCAGCTCAGCTGCAACTGGTGGTTTGGGGAGGGAGGGGGATAATGAGATGAAACCTAAATGGGCCTGTAGAAATCAACTGCCCAGGTGCCAGCTTGCTGAGCCCCACAACTGCTGCAGGAAGCAGAGGCGCCATGTGGAGACTATTTAGGACATGGCTCAAGCAAAGGGGTTTCTGGGGCCTGGAGCGCAGGCTGCAGAGGACTGCAGCCAGTGCAGGGACTGTGGCAGAGCTGGAACAATCTTGTGCCTGTTCAGGGTCCTGCTCCAGCCTGATGGATGTTCAAAGCAGCTCCTGTGAATTGCACCAGCCCTGGCAGGGTGAGAGCAGGTTCCCATGGCAGTATGGAGTGTGGTGGTGAGGAGAGAGCTCTGGGGGGATATCACCGCAGGGGAGAGCAGCAAATTGGGTCTGTGTTTCTTGGGCTCACAAGGAACCTATCCCTGGTGTATATGGGAAGTGCCTGAAATAGAAGCATTTTGGAAATAGTGAAAAAGGCATGTTTCTGAAGGACTCCAACCCTTCTCCATGTGACTCGCTCAACCCTTCAGAGCGGTTGTTGCTTTTTTTGGTGGCAGAAGCTATTCAGGGAATTTGACCTGAATTTTTGCATCACTTTGGATGCCTAGAAATTGCATTTATTTAAAGCAAATAAGTCATTTGCTGAAAAAATATTGCCCAGCTATGTGTAGGAGAAAAGGCAGGTTTTCCTAAAATTAACCCAACATTAGTGCAAGTGTTTGCTGGGCTCACAATCTGCAGGTACAGAAGAGCTGCTATACTGGGAGAGCCCAAAGCCTTGTCTAAACAGCATCTGACTTCTGATAGCAGTCAAACAGCAGATGCTTCCTATAATCTTAGGCTCTCTTTCACTCTTGTGCATCTTGTAAAGCTTCACCAGGGTAGTTTCCCAGCCTCCAGCAATCTGTGGCTCAGGGACTTGCCTGTAAAAGCCACATCTTCATGTTTAATTATGTTATGTTATCCTTATGTTAAGGAGGCTGAGGGGTGACCTAATTGCTCTCTACAGCTTCCTGAGGAGGGGAAGTAGGGAGGGAGGTGCTGATCTCTTCTCCCTGGTACCCAGTGATAGGACATGTGGGAATGGTTCAAAGCTGCGCTGAGGAGGTTTACAATGGACATTAGGAAGCATTTCTTTACCGAGAGGGTGGTAAAACACTGCAACAGGCTTCCTAGAGAGGTGGTTGATGCCCCAAGCCTGTCAGTGTTTGAGGCATTTGGACAACACCCTTAATTTGCTTTAACTTTCAGTCAGTCCTAAAATGGTCAGGCAGCTGGACTAGATGATCATTGTAGGTCCCTTCCAACTGAAAATATTCCATTCTAATAACTCTTGATGGATTGTTGTTGTTCTGTGAGTTGGTCCAGCGGCTCCTTGAACTCATATCAACTGTGTCCACAACTTCCTGCAGAAAGGAGTTTCCTGGTTTAATTGTGGTATAAAGAACCACTTTATTTAGGTTTGGGGGCTATGATTTTCCCCTTCCATTTGATGTTTCCTTGTGTGCTTGCATTAGAAGAGAAGATGAAGCCTTGATCCCTGTCCGTCCTCTGCCTGCCCCACACAATTATACACTTGAACTTTATGCACTATATCCCATCTTAAGTATCTCAGTCATGGCTCTGGGGGCATAGCCAGTGATCTGGCTGGGACAAGCTGTGCTGACTGTAGTGGATGAAGGTGCAGTGTGTTTCCTTCTGCCTATGCCTCTGAGTACAGTAGCTCCTGAGCAAAAACTGAGTGCTGGGGAGCTGCAGCATGATGTACATATGGCCAGTGCCCAAAGAAGCAGGGTTAACGTGGTACTGGTCCAGTGCTATTCAGCTGTGTGCCTGCTGCTTGGTGCCTGACTCAGGGTTTTTTGGAGTGCCTTTGGTGACGTTTTGTCCAAGCGGAACCCCCAAGTTCCTGTGCCCATGTGCCAGGATCTCCCCGTGGCCAGTGGGATGTGCAGTGCTCCTGCAGCAGCACAGCAGAGGATGGTTTCTAGGACACCATTTCAAAAAATGGGTTCACGTCAGCCTGGGAAACCCCAGAACATGTTAGGACTTCTCATGTGGCATACAGGCTTGGTCCCCTTGCTTTCCCACTGTCTGAAAGGGCTGCAGCTCTCTAGCAGTCTTGCCCAGGTTGTGGTATTCACACTGGTTGTGCAAAGTGGCTTCCCAGCCAAAATTTCAGTAGCAGGAGCTGACCGTAGCCCTCTCCTCTAGGGATTGGTCACCTCTTCCCTTGGTTTTACAGGCTGCAGAGTCACAACCTGTTGCACTGAGGGCTCCCCGCCTCCTGCAAGGAACTACGGAAGAGCAGAGCCTGTTCTGCAAAGTGCTGTGTTTTGCAGGAGCATTGTCACGCTGCAGCTCTTTCCTCTGTTTGCAGCACTTGAGGTAAATGAAGCTTACATAAATGGGGGACAGATGAGAGCTATGTGGGGGCAGTGGCAATGCATGGACATGCTGTCTCTGAGTCTCCCTCTGCAGCGCTGGTGGTGGCCCTCTGCCCTGACCCCAGCTTCCCTGCTATTCTGGTCCAGGCTGCTAATGATGCTGTCACAGTTCTGATGAGGCACCTCTGTCCCCATCGGCACCCCCTAGCTATTTGGCCCTCTCTTTGCCCTTGCTCTGCTCAGCAGGGGCACTTCAAGCTCAGGCTGAAGGGCTTCTACGGTTTTGCTCCTGGCCGCTGACTGCCAGTCATGCCCAACAATAGCAGGGAGTTTTAATGATGTAGATAAATATTTCTTGAGTGCATGGAGTTCACTTTATTAGTGATCAGGACAGCTTTTCAGGGACAAAACATGGATTTAGAGCTTAATCCCTGGCTCCTGCTGTGTTGCAAGCACTCTCTAAAACCTTTGTGGACACCAAGGCCATTTTGGAGTTTTAAAGTTAAACAATCCCTCTCTCCCTGCTCCTTGTAAACATCAGGAGGACTGGAGAATCAAAGTCTCAGTTGTGAATATATTCTGGTTCTTGGGTGTCTCCCTGCCTTGAACCTGCTTGTGTGGCATGACTCCAAATCTTCCTAGCTTATTTCCTGTGCTCAGGGCTAGAGCTGGTCAGAGAAGTTCAAAACAATCACAGCCCCCCTGATGCACAGGTATGTTGCAAACAAAAGGGACAGTGAATTTTAGCATAAATATTAATTTGGGGTTTTGAAACTTTTCACTTATTTGCCATCTGTGATTCTTCTGATTAAAAAATCATCCCATCATCCAGTCAAAGACAGGAAAGGACTATCTGGAGCTTCACTGGCTGACCCTGCAGCACAGATCACCTTGCAGACAGATGAACCCAACGGTTAATCTGTGCCTGACAGGCTGAAAATGGCTCATCAAAAGTACCAGGCAAAGAGTTAAAAATTTGCCAGGGTGAATTCAACTGATGCAGTCAGACTCCAGTGCAGAGTTAATGTCCCCTTTAGAAGTGGGGGTTCAGATCAGTGAAGCCCTTGCTTTGAATTACACTTTCCTGGCCACCCCTAGACTTCTGGAAATATCCTCCAAATGGAGTAATAAGATGCTTGGGAAGAGAGAGGGGAAACACAAAAGGTAACCAATAAAGTAATCTGCAAGGAAAAAAATCAGTGGACAAAAGGCTTTGCTTTGCCAGCAGTCAAACCACTCAGCCAGCCACAATAGCGTGCTCCCTTCCCATTCTTTGCACCCCAGCCCCGTGCATTTGTGGTTATTATCTCGCCTGGACCAGACTGGTGTTGACAAACAAAACCCCAGGTAGCTTTGATTTTCCTTGTGTGCATGGTCAAAGGGAAGGAGCCATCTGCCCTCAGTGTCTGATTTTTTTCATTGTCCTCACTCTGCTTTATTCCCTCTGCACCGTGGCATGGAACAAAGACTTGAATTATGGCAGAAAATAAATGAAGTCTTTGAAAAACTATTAGAACAATTAGGCACTGAGGCACAGTGCAGGGGGAGAGCAAAGGGGTCACCACTTCTAGGGCTTGAGTGCTCTGAGTTTTGGGAAGGTTTGGGCTGGCAGTGGAGAAGCAGAGGAGTCCTCCAGAGGAGAAGCAGAGAAAAGCCAGGAGTGGTGGCAGCTGCTGCCATCAGCTGTCCTGTGACTGGCTACCTAGATAAGGTAGCCTGACAGCAGTCAAAGTCTTTTTTGGCTCTGCTTCTCCATCCTGAGCTGGTGTGGGAAGCAATTCCCAGCCCTGCCAAGGGAGAGGGAGGAGTAAGAGCCTGGTAAAGCAAGGTGACAACAGGACAATGGCAACTCATGAGAGATGAGTTGCTGAAACATGGAGGGTCCTCCTGGAAAGGGAGGAACTGTCTGTATACCTGCCCCTTTCCTTAGCATCTCTTCTGGGCAGCCACTGGGAGTGGGGCAAGAGGCACAGTGAGGACTTGGCTTTACCTCTTCTAAAATGTGCTATTATTGTGCAGATCTCCTGTATGTACTTGGAAAGAAAATGTCTAACAAGGACAGTGGTCGATGATAGCAGCACAGTGTTCCTCAGTGCTAAGGGCACATGCTAAAGATGATTATTTCTTCCATTACACAGCTGGGGAGCTGCGCACTGAGAAATCCCCTGCAGGCTCCAACCAAGACAGCTTCAGAGCTGCAAACAGCCCTAGACCATGATATTTTTCAATGGACGATGCTTCTTCATATGATGGGAGGAGGGTCTGGCAATCTCTAGGGCACTTAGTTGGCGAGCAATAGCAGTGTGGCTGGGGGAGCAGAAACAAAGACCCACAGAGTCAAATTGCTGCTGGAAAAAATGCACTGAGGGTGAAAAGCTAGAAAAGGGAGTAACCCTAGCATAGCACTGCCATTAATTTAATGTTCATCAGATGTGATGGGAGGTGGGGTGGTGTATAGGTTTCCCTTCTGTGCTACTGTCCCCAGAGCACTCCCTTTATCCTTTAGTCCAGGTGTGGAGGAAAGCTTTTACCCCCCCAAAATCAGACTTTGTGGCAATGGAAAATGAGATCATGACTCTTTTGCTGGCAGAGTGGTGTGAAACAATGGTGACATAAAAAAATAGTAATCTTTTTAGAAGAGAAAGGCCTAGTCTCACATGGTAGGTGTTACTTATTTGTCCTAGCAGAGGGAGCAAGAAACTGCAGCTGGAATCTCCAGTTGCTTCCTGAGGTACTACTGTGACATTTTAATGATCTAATTCCCCTCAAAGGTGGCATTTTCACTTGTTCCCCTGACCTATTGCTGTACATCTGCTGTGAAACAAACTATCTACTATCACCCCTGACATCACAGCCTTTTTTTTCTCTGAGCCTGAGATACTAATGCAATGAAAGGCTTTTCACTCTGTTAATCCTTATGAGGATGTAGCTGGCCGTCTTCCCCATGTGCTCTAGGGCCACATGCTCTTTGGGACCACATGTGTAATGCCGTTCACCTTTGCAGCTCCCACCAGCAGAGGCTGTGACTCAGGGTGCACCTGTGTGATGTTTCCTGGCCCATTTACATTCTCCTCCTGCATGGCTAAAGGTGATGTTCATGCTGGTGAGACCTTTTTTTCACTCTGTATTGTGGCTCTGCCCTGTTTGGAGGAGTTGCACCAGGCTGAAGTGTTGTTTGTGATAGGCATGGATTGGACAAGATGACCTGAAGAGGATGTGGCTTGCAGGATGCCCTGCCCCACAGCCAGGCTCTGGTTTCCATTCTCTGGAGATAAACTAGTTCACACCGGTGTAAAATGTGTGCAATGAATAACACAACTACAGCAAAATAGTTTATGTAAAGCACTGATGTGGGAGAAGTTTCATAAGAGGTTTCATACCTCAGAAAGGCCTTTTGTCAAAAATAGAAGCATTTTCTCTAAGAAAAAAAATATCAAGTTTCTTGCACAGTCTTACTGTCATGCTAGTGCAGTTCCTAGCTGCCATGGAGACCCTCTTTTCTCCCAGAGTGAGAGATGTTGTTATGGTCCTTTTCTGAGCAGGACAGAAAGCAGAAGCAGCCCTTTCAGGAGTGACTGAGTTGGGGACATGGGCTGCCACCCACTGGGGCAACTGGCCCTACAGCAAAGCCCATTGGGGGCTGAGCTCTTTGAGAGGTTTTGAGGGGGTAGGCTGGTTAGAGGGCATGAACAGGGGCTGCCAAGCAAGCTGGTCTGGTAGGAAACAGAGAGCCGGGGACAGGCAAGTTGCTGATGTGACCTGCGAGGGAGCAGAGATGGGAAAGCTGGCCAGGAAACAGTGTGTGGGGAAACATCTGCCTCTACCTTGAGACTGGGTCAAGCAAAAGCAGCTTGGTGCATGTGCTGCTAAACCTGCAGGTAAACACTGGTGTCCAGCACCAATATTTTGTTTTCTTTATCTGGGAAAGAAATAGGGATACAGCAAAACCCCAAATAAGCAAGACACTGGTGTTCCCGCTCCGAAGGGGCAGGGCAGCTACAGGGATGGGGAGAATCCATGCAGAGAAACCAGGCCATGGAAATCAATGCAAATTACTTTGATCACAGAGTTTCAAGCCCATTTGCTCTGTAGGAAGCACGGCTGTCAGCAGGGATAGGCAGTGAGAGGGGTGGGATCTCACAGCTTGCAAGATGAAATGGAGAATGTGGCAGATGCTTTTTTTTTTTCCTAGCTTTAGAGGGCCCTTAGCAAGAAGCCCTTAGCATCACTTTAATGGACCAAAGGGGGATAATTTCAAGTTCCAGCCCCATACCCCTACATTTCTGTTGGTGTAAATTGCAGCACTTTGGGCAGTGTTGGTACCACACCTGCACAGTGATGGACACCAGATGGGACTGGTGATGGGGAGGCAGTGGGCCCCTGACAAAGCACCTCTCCCTGGGGCACAGGGAGGCTTGGTGCACCAGAGACCTGCAGGGATGCCCGCAGAGCCCCTCCATGAGCAACATCTGGCAGCATGGGAAGGGAGGTTGCTACCTACAAGCGGGCTCTGCGCCCTGCGAACCACCCCTGGGGAGCGCTGGTGTGGGGAAAAACTCCAGTTGTCAGTCATCATTTCCAGGCATTTTTAAAAATAAATCCCTTTGGGGCAGGGGTTCTGTTTTCATTCAGAGCTGCACGCGATGGGATGTGTGCCTCTGCTCTAGTTTCTGAGTGCCACTGTTGTTGTAGGTTAATTATCATTAGTAATTAATCATTACCACTCACAGAAAGGCTCTTCCCTGCTGGTCAGGAGTTGCACGGAGCATTAACTGCTTTTTTTCCCCTGCAAACACAGCTCCAGTTTGGCCCAGGGACTCCTCTGGCCCTGGCAGCTGCCTCGGAGCCTGGCAGACCCTTGGAGGGTAGTTGAGGGGAGTCTGGGTTTTCCTGGCTGATTAATTTTTTTAAATATAATTTAAATACAGCTAGCTAAAATCTCTCTATGCTCATGTGAAGCTTTGCACAGGGTCTCCTAGACTAAGTCTTGTTGACTTTTTCTTTCTTTTAATAAGTTTCTGATGCAATGAGGCAGCTGGAACAAATCCAGTGATATGTCCAGTAGTAACACATCAGTTTTCAAAGATGTAGCTGAAAAAAACCCTAATAACTACTATAGTAATTGCTTTTGCTATACTTAAAATAAAAAAAAAGAAAAGAGAAGGAAGGTGCTGTCAGGATGTTTCTGCTAGGGCTACCCCAGGGAAGAAGACACCCCGGGAGACCTGCTGGCCTCAGGGTCATGCAGACATAGGCACAGCCATGAGCCGACTCTCCTGGCAGTAGCCACTTCCAGCATTGGCCTCTCTGCAGCACTTTAGGGTTGTTGGTTTTTTTCTCACAGATCCAGCCACCAGATCCTAAAACAGGTCAGGCATATGGGAGCATGGCATGAGCAAATTTGGCTGGCTCAAGTTCAAGTATGTAAGGAACTCTGTTGCCTTTTTATCTCTTTTTTTTAACTCAAACCAAATCCCAAACATAAATTATGGGAACCAGGCGCTTCCTGGTGCCTGCAGCTGCTCAGCAAAATTGACTTTTCCGTCAGCACTGCCGCTTGTAGCGCAAACCTGGCAGCTGAGCGCCAGACCCAGTTGGAGCTCTGCTTTTCGATTCAACAAAAGTTCAGCCAACTTGGAGCATTTCAGACTCAGCGAATTATTTTCTGACAAAAGTGTTGGTTTATTGGGAAATTTCCGGCTGGCTGTAATTGGGACAGCTGTTAAGGCAGCAGTTTTCACAAGAACTAAAAGTCGCTTTCAGATGAGTACAGCTCTTAAAACGGCTGCTGCTTTGATAGCTGCTCATTGCCTTTCTTGTCTGATTATTGAGCTTAGTATCTCCCTGCAAGCTTAAAAAAAAATCTACTTTGCCTGTCGCATCTTTCTATTCTCTTTACCAAATATTATCTTCTGCCCCTCCTCCTCCTTCAAGGAGATTCTGTCAGTTCGAATTTGACCCTAAATTTGAGCTTTGCAAAAATTAATGTGTATAGCACTTCAGATTAAGAGAATTTATCTTTTTTTTTCCCCAAGCTTCCCAGGGTTCACAAACACTGTTGAAAAGTCAAAGCAAACATTTGCCTTGTTGCTTTAACATGGGAGATCCTGCCAAGAAAATTAACTAGGCCTATCTCCACAAAGGGAACAAACTCATCTAATTCTGATGGTGCTACTGAGACATGCAGCTTGCTAGCTTTCTGTAATGACTTGTTTTTTAATTTAATTGTTTTTCCTTTCTAAAACCACATACATTTTTGCCACCAAAGCAAGGAAGTTGAATAAAGCATGTGAAGGTTCCTAAATAGCTCATACAGTCCCAGAGCCTATAAGCTGGAAATTTTATATCCTGAAGGAGCTGGGAGCTGTAAGGGCCTGACGAAAGCCCTTGATAAAAAATTATTATGAGTCTTACTCTGATCTGCTGGGAATTCTCACCAAACCTGCCTTGTTCCCCATGTGGCAATGGGAAGACCTGGGGCTCCAGAAGCCACTAGCATGTCCTGGCTTTGTAGTTCTTGCAGGAAGGACAAGAGCAGAGATGTGGTGTCCCTGGCTATAGCCCAATAGTCCGGGCTGGTGGCAGCCGCTCTTGCCTGGGGACACTACAGTGTCCCCACCTCAGCTGGGGATGCGCTGCTGCTGGGCTTCCCACGGGAGTGGGGCCATGCTGTCCGCTCCCTCTGCTCTGCCCTCGGCCATCTCACTGCTTAGTGGTCTTAATTTCTGCTGGAGTTTTACCACCAGCGGTCACTATTTCTCTCACAAAGCTGGCCCCATGCCAGATACCTGATCACTGCTGAGTTGCTTGAACAAAACTGTCCGAGTGTTGCCTGAATATCCCCTTATCCGGCTCTGGCTGTGTACACCAAGAGTGCACACAGGCTGGGGCTGCAGTGAGAGCAGCTCTCCAGGGAATACACATTGCAGATATGGAAATTGCTCTGGAGCACAGTGAGGAATGGATGAAATCTGGTTCAGATTGAATCAAAGCATCTATTTTTTTAATATGGCCTTCCAGTGAAACAGGAAAAATGAAAAAAATTCATCTTGTCTTCTCAGTATGTTGTTCAAACCAAAACAGTGGTTCTTTTTCTACCCTTTTTATTTAAAGAAAGTCAAGTTTTAAATGAACAATGGTGTGCTGAAGTGGAAAAACTTGAAGCGTTTAATTTAGAAAATGGATCGATGAAACATTTTGGCATTCTTAAGCAAAACATTTTATTTCAAAACAGGTTGAAGAAAGTGCTTTGATTGCAGCTGTTTTTTCTCGGATTGTGGTTTTGTTTGTTTTTCTTCTCACTTTAACTGCCAAATTCTGCCTAAATTTGCCAATTGTTTAGATGCCTCAGGACTCCATTGTGCACCAGATTTGCGGTTCATTTAAAATGAAAAATCTTTGACTGCAAATCACGCATATACAAGGAGCTAATGGGAGACCCCTGACTTTTGGGTCCTGATGTGCAGTTTTCTGCAGCTCGCACTGGGAATGGCTACCTGACAGCAGTGCATCCTGTAATTCCCCGATAGGCAATGCCCCATGGAGTGCAGTTTTGTTCATAAATAGGCTGCTAGAAAACCATGCAATACCAGTGTTGTCCCTCTGGGCTCTGTGCTAGTGCCTCTGCTGCTGCACAGCCTGTTCTCATGGGAAAAGAGCCCAGCAACCTCCCTGGGCGCCCTTCTGCAGGACTCTGGGACCTATGGAATATGTACAGTGCCTTGCACACCACTGTTGGCCACAGTCCTACCCCTGGGTGGCAGAGGGAAGGAATTTAAATAAAGAGGAGCAAAGTTTATATTTTGAGCCAGAGGATGCTCCTTCATCAGATTACATGAGTTTTAAGTAGGTCAGGCAGGAGACCCAAGATATCCACGTCCCCTTCAAAGGCATCTGTCTGTCACTTGTTATTCCAGGCTTATTATCCCTTTCGCTCTGCCTTCCTTTCACAGCCCCACAGCCCTTTGTCACTGCTTCTGGGCTGTGCTGGCTCTCGCAGTGCTTCCCAACACTTGCTCCTTCCATTGCCTTTCCCGGCCCCCGTTCCCCCTCCCGGCTCTGGTACAGCAGTGGCCTCAGCTGTGTCATTAAGCTGGGGGGTACTCAAGGCTGCTGTTTTGGGGTGCAGCCCAGCAGCTGGAGGTCAGATGGGAGGCTGCATGCATGGGGTGCGCCTCACAGCACCATGTCCCCCCATGTCTGGATTTTTAACCTGAACACAAATGGTTTTAGGTCAAAGCAAGCAATGATAGCAAGGAAAACATCCAAAATGCAAAAGAATTCCCCAAACCTCCCTGTTTAACCCTTTTATTCTGGGAAAATAATTGTCTGTGCTGATCAGTCTGAGACCACCTGCCTGCTCTCCCCAGCAGCATCAGCATCCAGACATCCTTTCCAGCCAGTCTTCCCTGTAATCAATCCTAATAATAAAGGCTCTGGACATGTACAGGACTCTTCCTGCATGTTCCCAGGCTGCCTCACAAACAAATGCACAGCAAGGAGGAGAATGGCTTACAGGGTCTTGTCTCACGGCTCTGAAATGCAACCCTGTCACCTTCGTTACCCAGAAAGACTTAAATCCCCTCTCCTTTGGCACGGGCAGGTCTGACACAGGCAAGGGAATCTGCATGGAACAGACCCCGAGGCTGATCCTGCAGCAAAGCACTTCAGCGTGCATTAAGTTGGTTTTTTTCACAGCTGACTGGGGTTATTTGAATGCTTGTGATTATGGGCTTTGTAGGGTCGCGGCAGGGATCTCTCACCTGGGAGGACCAGGGCTTTGCTGCTCATGGGAAGGATCCCACAGGCAGATTGGGCAGGTCAACAGTGCCTTGTGCCATCCCCGAGGGCAGGCATTCAGGGCAGCCTCCGAGTGGGTCCAGCACAAGCTTCGCTGGGGCCAGGGATGCTCCGGACCCATCTGTCGGCCGTGCTGACACTTTCCCGCACCAAAATCACCAGCAAGTAATACCCACTTGTTTTTGTCAAGCCATTTTCTTCACTTGCTCTCAGCCTATTACATTTTTCAACTCTTGGTGGAATTTTAATTTTTTTTTTAACTCAAGGCCTCCTTCGAGCTGATCACAAGGGAACGCTGAGTGCTTGTTTTTTAATATTCTGACAGGTGCTATTTTGCTATTTGCTTGTGATGATTCAGGACATTTGCATCTCTTTGTCCTTAATTAAAAAGCACTTCACCCTTGCTGCAGGGGTATGGCAGATTTTTCTTGATCTATTCATTTTGGGGGACTTTTAATCAATATATCCACTCTATTGGTGCGGGTGCATTTCTGACGGGGGGGGGAGTGAAGCTTAGCACAGCGTGGAGAGCTGTGTGGGTGTAATTATGGCTTGCTCTTTTTTTTTTTTTTTTTGGGAGGGGTGAATTTGACTGCTGTTGAAAGGCATTTTCTAACAGCCTCCTAGAATACAGGAGTCCCCTGTCCACCAAACACATGGGGAATGACAAAGGCAAAATTTGCTGCAAAGCCTGAAGCTGGAAGAGCTGCCTGCGGAGTCAGTACTTTGCCTCCCTGCCGCAGGCTCTAGCTGAAAGCCTGCAGACAGGCTTCCCCCATTTTGCAGGACTCTCATTAGATCCCACCCTGTTTGCATAGACATGATCTGGTTCAGCTTATCTACATCTCGGCACTTCGACCCCTTCTGTGAACACCCTGGGGCTGTGCGTGGGACAAGGTTGTTCTTGCTCAGTGTGCAGTATTGGGGTGCATTTGGAGTATGCCAGGGACAATCCCTGGTCTTTTACACACACACACACACACACACTTTTTGCAAGGTGAAAGGGCAGCACCTTTCATTGCAAGGCTTTATTTAATGGCAACACACATTGCCTTGGGCTGTCAGGGAGGCTAAAAGTACCTGTGAGCTGAGGAAAGGATTCAGCAGCAGCTTGGGAGGCAGTGACAAGTCATAGAATCATAGAATGGTTTGGGTTAGAAGGGACCTTAAAGATCATCTAGTTCCAAACCCCCTGCCATGGTCAGAGACACCTTCCACTAGATCAGGTTGCTCAAAGCCCCATCCAACCTGGCCTTGAACACTTCCAGGGATGGGGCATCCACAACTTCTCTGGGCAACCTGTTCCAGTGCCTCACCACATTCACAGTGAAGAATTTCTTCCTTATATTTAATCTAAATCTACCCTCTTCTAGTTTAAAGCCATTACCCCTTGTCCTACCACTACATGCCCTTGTAAAAAGTCCCTTTCCAGCTTTCTTGTAGGCCCCCTTCAGGTACTGGAAGGCTGCTATAAGGTCTCCCCAAAGCCTTCTCTTCTCCAGGCTGAATAACCCCAACTGTCTCTGTCTCTCTTCATAGAAGAAGTGCTCCAGCCCTCTGATCATCTTCATTGCCCTCCTCTGGACCTGCTCCAACAGGTCCATGTCCTTCTTATGTTGGGGGCCCCAGAGCTGGATGCAGTACTCCAGGTGGGGTCTCACAAGAGCAGAGTAGAGGGGGAGAATCACCTCCCTCGACCTGCTGGTCACACTTCTTTTGATGCATCCCAGGATACAGTTGGCTTTCTGGGCTGCAAGCCCACATTGCTGGGTCATGTTGAGCTTATCATCAACCAACACCCCCAAGTCCTTCTCCTCGGGGCTGCTCCCAATCCATTCTCCACCCAGCCTGTATTTGTGCTTGGGATTGCCCCGACCCATGTGCAGGACCTTGCACTTGGCCTTGTTGAAATTCATGAAGTTCCCACAGGCCCACCTCTCAAGCCTGTCAAGGTCCCTCTGGATGGCATCCCTTCCCTCCAGCATGTTGACTGCACCACACAGCTTGGTGTCATCAGCAAACTTGCTGAGGGTGCACTCAATCCCACTGCCCATGTCACTGACAAAGATGACTGATAAACAGCGCCCAGTCCCAGTATCAACCTCTGAGGAACACCACTTGTCACTGGTCTCCACTTGGACATCAAGCCATTGACGGCAACTCTTTGAGTGTAACCATGCAGCCAATTCCTTATCCACTGAGTGGTCCATCTGTCAAATCCACGTCTCTCCAATTTAGAGACAAGGATGTTGTGCGGGACAGTGTCAAATGCTTTGCACAAGTCCAGGGAGATGATGTCAGTTGCTCTTCCCTTATCCACCAACGCTGTAACCCCATTGTAGAAGATCACCAAATTTGTCAGGCACGATTTGCCCTTAGTGAAGCCATGCTGGCTGCCACCAATCACCTCTTTATTTTCCACATGCCTTAGCATAGTTTCCAGGAGGATCTGCTCTATGATCTTGCTGGGCACAGCGGTGAGACTGACTGGCTTGCAGTTCCTCAGGTCTTCCTTTTTTCCCTTCTTTAAAAATGGGGGTTATGTTTCCACTTTTCCAGTCAGTGGGAACTTCACCAGACTGCCACAACTTCTCAAATATGATGGATAGTGGCTTAGCAACTTCATCCACCAGTTCCCTCAGGACCCGCAGGTACATCTCATCAGGTCCCATGGACTTGTGCACCTTCAGGTTCCTTAGATGGTCTTGAACCTGATCTTCTACAGTGGCCGGTTCTTCATTCTCCCAGTCCCTGCCTTTGCCTTCTGCGACTTGGACAGTGTGGCTTAAGCACTTGCCAGTGAAGACTGAGGCAAAAAAGTTGTTGAGTACCTCAGCCTTCTCCTTATCCCGGGTAACCAGGTCTCACATTTCCTTCCAGAGAGGGCCCACATTTTCCCTAGTCTTCCTTTTATCACCGACGTACCTATAGAAGCTTTCCTTGTTGCCCTTGACATCCCTGGCTAGATTTAATTCTATCTGGGCTTTAGCTTTCCTAACCTGATCCCTCGCTGCTCGGACAATTTCTCTGTATTTCTCCCAGGCCACCTGTCCTTGCTTCCACTCTCTGTAGGCTTCCTTTTGTGTTTAAGTTTGTCCAGGGGCTTCTTGTTCATCCATGCAGGCCTCCTGGCGTTTTTGCCTGACTTCCTCTTTGTTGGGATGCATCACTCCTGAGCTTGGAGGAGGTTATTCTTGAATATTGACCAGCTTTCTTGGGCTCCTCTTCCCTCCAGGGCTCTGTCTTATGGTATTCTACCAAGCAGATCTCGAAAGGGCCAAAGTCTGCTCTCCTGAAGTCCAGGGTAGTAAGGTTGCTGTGTGCCCTTCTTGGTGCCCTAAGGATCTTGAACTCCACCATTTCATGGTCACTGAAGCCAAGGCCGCCCTTGAGCTTCACATTCCCCACCAGCCCCTCCTTGTTGGGGAGAACAATGTCCAGCATAGCACCTCTCCTCATTGGCTCCTCTATCACTTGGAGAAGGAAGTTATCTTCAATGCATTCCAGGAACCTCCTGGATTGCTTATGCCCTGCTGTGTTGTCCCTCTAACAGATATCAGGGTGGTTGAAGTCCCCCATGGGGACCAGGGCTTGTGAATGTGAGGCTGCTCCTATCCGTCTGTAGAGGGCCTCATCTGCTCGGTCGTCCTTGTTGAGTGGCCTGTAGCAGACCCCCACTATAACGTCACCTGTCCCTGCCCTCCCTTTAATCCTGACCTACAAGCTCTCAGTCAGCGCCTCATCCTACCCCAGGCAGACCTCCATGCACCCCAGCTGGTCATTGACATAGAGGGTGACACCCCTTCCTCATCTCCCCTGCCTGTCCTTCCTAAAGAGCCTGTATCCTTCCATTCCAACACTCCAGTCATAGGAGCCATCCCACCACATCTCCGTGATGCCAATAAGATCATAGCCCTGCAGGCATGTGCATGTCTCTAACTCCTCTTGTTTATTCCCCATGCTACGTGCATTTGCATAGAGGTATTTAAGTTGGGCCCCCGATGAAGCTGGAGTGGAGTTACTGGCTGGAATGGCTGAAATTCCTTTGTGCTGCTTTTCAGGTTCTCTCCTGCTGACCTGTGATCCTTCTCCAGGCTCTGGGCATCTATTGCTGGCAATGGCATCAAAACTGTGAGTGGGATGGATTGAGGTTCCCCTCCCCCGGCAACTTCAGTTTAAAGCCCTCTTTACTAGCTTGGCAAGCCTATGCTCTTCCCCTTCCCTGACAGATGGACCCCATCAGCCCCTAGAAGACCAGGTTTCTCAAGGCAAATCCCATGGTCTAAGTAGCTGAACACCTGGCTGTGGCGCCAGTCCTGTAACCATTTGTTGATTTGCCAGATTTGACTGGCCCTTTCAAACCCCTTCCCTTTGACCAGGAGGACTGATGAAAAAAACTACCTGCACTCCAGAGTCCCTTACTGCCGCTCCCAGGGCTCTATAATCCTTCTTGATACTCCTCAGACTGTTCCTGGCTGTATCACTGGTACCCACGTGAAACAACAGCAGTGGATAATAGTCAGTGGACTGTACGAGGCTTGGTAGTCTCTTGGTGACATCCCTGATACGAGCTCCCGGTAAGCAGCACACCTCTCTACAGAGTGTGTCAGGTCAGCAAATGGGTGCCTCCGCAGCTCTCAGAAGAGAGTCACCTGCTACTATCACCCGTCGCCTTTTCTTAGTTGTGCTGGTTGTTATACGGGGAGCAGATCGGGCTGCCTTACTCAGCTCCAGCGTCTCTCCTGGTGTGACGGGTCTTTCCTCTTCGGGCTGCAGAGCGGTGAAGCAGTTCTGCAAGGGCACCTCAGGCTTCGGGGGAATTCTCTTCCTCCTGCTGGTCCTTGCCATTGCAACCGTCCATTATTCTGCATTATTGGCCCCCCTCCCTTCTGTGTGTGCCGGTGGGGGAGTTTTTGGCTGTTTGGCCGTGGGTTGTGGGTCCACTGCAGACTGCGCTTGGAACCAGCTATCTAACTCCTTCTCAGCCTCCCTGATGTTATGCAGCCTTCTCACCACCTCCTGCAGCTCAGCCACCTGCTGCAGGAGGTCCTCCACCTGGGCACACCTTTTGCAGGCAGGTCTGCCGCCTGTCCCTGCCGCAGGAAAAGGGTCTAGGCACTTCCTGCAGTCAGGTCTGCACTGCAGCCTCTCCCTTCAGCAGCTCCCTCTGGGTGGAGGCATCGGCCACTGCTGGGGTAGATGGTGCAGATGCCCCCGCCGGAGCTGCAGCCTTTGCTCTCAGACGAGCGCCCACCGTTCTGCCTTGAGGGTCAGGTAGGATGAGTGCCCTTGACCTGTGCAGATGGTCACAGAACGGTGCCCGGTTGCTGGGTTATGTGTACTTCAAGTGTCCCACTCAGCCTGTGGAATGCCCCTCCTTCAAAGAGGTGCCCTCCCGCTCAAACTGCCGCGCCATGCTCTGTTTGCCCTCCCTGGGGCTGACTTCTGGGGGGCCGCCGTTACTCCTGGCCCCGCCTGCACCTCATCAGCCGCTTTTGTGAGAGCTGCCGGCTCCTGGCAGGTCTCTGCGCTCCCCTGGGGTTTCCCCGTCTCAGGAAACCCCCTGTACACCGCGATCCCCCTCTCCGCTGCGGAACACACCTGCACCGGAGCTGATCGCCTCTGCAAGTGACCACTGATCACCTCTGCGAGTGACGTAGTCTGGAAGTAACTTCCACTGCAGCAACCCCCCAGGCCTCAGGGGAGGATACCAGAAGAGGGGAGACCCCTCCATGTGTGTCCTTCGTGCAAGGGTGAGAGAGTGCTGGCACGGGGCTGTCTGCAGGGATGCTGCAAGGCAATGGGATGCAGGAAGGGTGAGGCAGCCCCAGGCAGGGTGGTGGGAGCAAGGTGCTGTGCTGCCCTGGCTCCTTGTCCTTAGAGCTGGGGATGATGGGCAGCAAATGCCCTGCCTGGATGTAGGCAGAGGCCGTCTGCCCGAGGCTACTCCTTCCATCCCCCCAGAACAGGTTGTTTCTTTGCAGCTCTTTCCACCTGGCTGGATCCTGCTCGCAGGTGGGGCAGTGGGAAGGGACCACAGACCCGCCTGGGGGTTCTCACCCAGGGAAAAGCATCCAGCCCCTCATGTGTCGCTGCTCCAGCTGGTCCCCAGCCCAGTGGGGAAACAGGAACTGGGCTTTGCCTTGGGGACTGAACCTGCCAGGCAGCAGTGACCCCAGGGATAGGGTCCCAGGGGAAGGGGTCAAGCCCTGGGTGCTGAGATCCCATAACTGCTTTCTGATATTCCAGCCTTAACTCTTCTGTCTCCTTCCACAGAATACCAGACTAAAAAACAACTCCAGCAAGGCTCCCACTGCTATTCTCAGTGTTTATCTGTTCCGCTTTTCCAGGCCAGGGCATGCAGGCTCATGGGAACCTTTGAAGATTATTTCTCTTCAGTTTTCTGAAGCGACTTCAGCCTCCTCTTGAATCTTTTTATTTTACCTCCTTTCAACACATTGGCCCGATTTCTCTGAGACTTAACAGCGACGAACAAGATTAAGATTGGAGCTTAGTGAGTATTAGGAGATCTCTCATTCCTGACGTGCTGGCAATTACTGGATCCTAGTGCCAGCATCTCTCTTTTGGAGAGGCGCTGCATGTGCAGGCATTTCTGCTCTGATGACTTTGGGAGCGCGGAAGCCATGGCTCACAGTGTCGGCTTCTTTGCACTTCAGCTGCCACTGATTGCTTTCGGCAACCAGAGGGGCTGGGATGGAGGGGGAGAAAACTGAGGGTGAGGGGGATGGTGGATTCTGGGCACTGTGGCACTGGCTGCGTTGGCCGGACGGGGTCTGGATTTCCACCCAATGAGGTGTGAGGACTATTCCGTTGGAAAGTAGAATCCTGAAGAGGGGCGGTACCTGAGTGGGTCTCACCATGCCCAGCAGCGACAGCAGCACAGCCCGAGCTCGTGTGCAGCGCAGGGTTGATCTAGGTCAGTGTTTCACGGGAGATCCTGGAGCTGAAGAAGGGAGCAGTGCTGGCATTTCTCCATGTACTCTTGTGGGCATGGGCTGAGGAGCATCACAGATGCTCACAAGGGTGTGGAGGTAGAAAGGGTCCAAATGGCAGTGCCAGCAGCAGAGAGCAGCTGGCCGCTGGATGGAATCTGGACTGGGAGAGTAGACCTGCTCTGCCATGGACTCAGGGGGAACCCTGGCGGCATAACTATGGGGGGTTCTCAGGGCTGCCGTGGGGGCCAACTGTTCTGCTGTGTCCCACCTGGGCCAAGAGGAGATGGAAGGAGAGGCGGTCCCGTTGCTTCCCCACATCTGCAAGTAGGTAATAGCAGCACAGAGGATGCTCTCTTCCCTCTTGAACGAATGATGCTTTGGGCCAGGGGTGGAAGAGGGGCTCCTGAGCTGCTCCAGGCGAGGAGCAGGCGCTGCCCCTGCCCTGAGCAGGCATGTGCTGGAGCGCTCACATGCCAGATGGGCAAAGTGCATCAAGGTGTGCCAAGCCCTTTCTCAGCTGATCACCTCCCCAGTGAGCTCTTGCTAATGCAGCCCTGTTGGGGTGGCACCGTGGACTGCAGCGCCACAGTCCCAAGCACTGCCTCCCTAAAACACAACAAAAACCAGCCCCTCCAAAATGTGTCCCTTGAGTTCAGGCACTTGAGCAAGAAAGGCATTTCGCTCTTGCTGGGGGAGACACCAGAGGTTCACAGGGGAGAAAAATAAAAAGACCCTGAAAATGCCTAGTAGCTCCCAAGAAAGAAAGCGGTGTGCTCGCTGCAGGCATCTGTCCCAGGGCTTCAGAGTCAGTCCCATAACAGACAGCAAAGCAACACAGCTCATGTGACCCCAGCTCATCTGGTACCTGCCACAGGAGGGACTGCATGCAGAACGGTTCTGGGAGGACAGCTTCTTTCACTTGCCAACCACCCTGCTGTTATCCTCAGGCTGATAAAATATCAAACTGCCAGGCAAACCACAGAGCCGGGGCAAGAGGCAAAGCAGAGTACAGGACCCAGATCAGCTGCTGGAAACAGTTGTAATTGCAACAGCTAAACTCAGCCACAGATGAGCAGTTAACATTATTTACTGGTGTATAAACATTCCCTAGCCAGTGTAGAGAGAAGTCATTGAAATCCCCGCATCCCTGGACAGAAATGCCTAAGGGTATTAACAATAAAAGGCAACTGTGCCTCACTCTCTTAAATCCTGCCAGGGAGACCAGCGGGTGATGATGTGTCCTCAGCTGTGCCTTCAGAGCTGCAGTACGGAAAGGGTCAGGCAGGGTTACTGCTGGCCAGGTCTATCCATGGGATTTTGGTCATGAGCACCATCTTCTGCATGTGTAGCCTCTGCTCTGAATCCCGGCGTCCTCTGGAGAGGCCCAAGCCCAGGTTTTTCCCAGGTGTTGGGGAACCCTGGGAGGAATCACTGTGTGAAATACCATTTGCATCCCAATTACAGTTTTTGTTGCCTCCATGACCTTCCTGGCTCCTTTTCCCCTACCCTGAACTATTGTGGCATGGGTTGACAAGGAGCTAGTGTGTCGCCATCCAGAGGCAGCTGCATTTCTACAGTGAAGAGAAGCAGCTGCTCCTGTTCCTGCAGCTGTGTGTCCCCAAAGTTTGTGTCAGCAGTTGCACAGTATTTAAAATACGGATGTACTGCCTGGGAGTTACTCTGGCCAAACTACCAGCTCATGGTCCTGTACTGGATGTACGACATCAGATGTATGGATGGCATAGCTGCAAATTCCATTTGAAAAAGTATTGAAACACCTGGTGCTCAATTTGCTGAGATTTTCCCCTTTTTTGTCAAATGCTGCCAATTCTTTTCCCCTCCCCACCCTTTCCCATGTATGTTTTCTCTTTTCATGTATTGATCCCTGGGAGGAATGTAACATGTTAAGCCCTGAGCTGGGGAGAGCGCCAGAAGAGCGGAACCATAAAAGTGCAGGAAATAGCATCTTTCCCATCCCCAGGATGACAGCGAGAACTCTTCTGACACCCAGGATCAGATCACCTATCAGTTTGCTGATCTCTTCCCACTAAGCAACTAATTTTGAAGAGGGACTGTCCACAGTGGAAGGGATGTGGAGACTCCTTCAGGCCTGGCCTGACGTAGCAGCAGAGGATGAAAGTAAAGTTCTCGCTCCCGTCAACGCTCTTGTCACCCTCTGGGACAGCTTGCACCAGCTCTTGCTATGGCCTGGGCTGTCCTCCCACACCCTTCATTCTCCTTGGAAAATGTTCATGTCACATTTGTTCAGGCTCCAAACACATTTTTTTTATCTGTCAGCACTGCAAGTTCACTCCAGCACCTAAAATCAAACTGTGTCCTGTCTGCTTCATATATCATCGCTGTCCATAATGGTGGGAAGCTAGAGCCAAGCTGGAGTGGTTATTGATGTCGTGCAAGCCCAGATACAGCATCTGCTACTGTGCCTGGTCTGCCTGGTGAGCCTGAAAAAGACAAGACCTCGGCTACGTTGAACAAATGCCCTGGTAGAGTAAACAAATGTTTCTACCATGCAGGACGTGCCCCAACTCAGAGAAAAGGGTTGAGGCTTATGCAGGGTTTTTCATCCTCCAAGTTTTCCAAAGGGACCCTGTAACCAGCTTCTCCTCAGATGTCCTTCGCTCTCATCCTAGGCACATCGGCATACTCAGCCTCACGGATGCTGCTATAGGAGACTTGCAGCCTGACCAGTCTCTGCCTTCTGCCAGAGCCCACAGCTCTGGGCATGGGGAGGAGATCCATGGGAAACCTCAGCGTGGGAACCTGTGTTGCTCCCAGAGGGTACACTGGCTAGGTAACAGCACGAGCCCTGGTTCCTTACCAGGAGGAGAGTGAGCATCAAGGACAGTGACTCTAACTGCTCTGTCCTCAGACAGATGACGTGGAGCAGTGACGGGAGCAGGGGAAGGCAAATTCACCTCCATGCAGCCCTTCAGAGCTGTCTGCTGCATGGCTGTCTGCTGCTGTCTGCTGCTGCAGTGGCTGCCTGCAAACACCCTGGCAGCTCCTTGTCCTGGTGTCCCCAGCTCTGCCAGCAGCGCTCTCAAGCCTGACCTATTCCTGCAGAGCCCTGTGGGATCTGTCTCTGCCTGGGGTCCTCCAGTCCCGCTGTGGGTCGCCTTGCTCCTCCACCCTTGAAAGGTATCTGTCTGAGGAGGATTTTGCAAATGCCAAGAGCCTGAGTTTTCTCAGAAACAAGCTTCTAAACACCTTGGGTTAATACTTTTCTCCACTTTTATCTATTTTCCCTCAGTACAGCACTCCTGACATAGCCCAGAAGAAGAGCAGTATCCTTGGAGAGAGACACTCCTTGTCTTTGGCATTGCCTGAGGCAAGGAGTGACCAGCCGGTCGCACAAGGAAGAGGAGGGCAGAGCATTGCCTCCTGCCTTCACCTGCTGCTCCAGCCTGCAGTCATAAACACCACCCACCAACGCGGGAGCAGGCAGCACAGATTTCATGACTGACACTGCAAAGGAGCTTTTGAGAGAGCACAGCGGGATTCAGAAAGGGTTGCAGGTGTGCCCAGACTCACAGGTTTCTCTGGCTACAGGGCGGCTCCCTCCGAAAGCACTGCCAGCCTCGCAAGGTTTGGGATCTTGGGCCAGGGCTGAAATTGTCTCCTCGACTCCCAGGGCTAAATCCTGCAGTGAGGACTGCATGATCAAACCCTCATTTACTCTGGCAGCATGGCCCCCCAGGCTCTGTGCTCATGAGGACTCTGTAAATAATAGGTTTTATTAGTTTGCTGGTTAAACTGAAATACCAGAAGGGACAAAAAGCATCTTGAATAAAACATTTCATCTCCTGTTTAAGTTTGGAGAATCCCATGACAGTAGACCTCAAAACAAATGTCTCTTCAAAGTGGAAAATAGGGGCTGTTTCCTCCCAAAACACTGGTGCAGGACATTTTGTCCTTCTCAGCATTTGGACTGAGGGTAGTTTTTCTTGGTCAAAATCATTCACCATGAATTTGAAATGGGTTTCTCCCAGGCTGAGCCTGTGCTGTTGGTAAATAAGGTGTTTGCTTGAAAAGCAATGCTCTCCCCTTGCTCTCCTACACCATCAACACGGTTCATTCTTATCCTTGGTCCAAGTAAAAGACTCAGTATCAGTTACAACAAGAAACCACTGTAGATGAAGGAGAAGACCAGGGAGGACAGCTGCTCAGATGTTCCCGGTGCATACAACTGCCTGGAAGGTGTCCCCAAAACAGCATCATAAATGGATGCTGTGATTCCCTAACACTGCTCAGACCATCTCCAGCTCTCCAAGCACCAGTCCTCCCAGATCTCTCAGTTCTCAAGTAGCAGAAGGGGTAGTCAAAATAAATCAGTCCCATGAATTTCCCCACATATCACTTCACATCCTGCATCTTGAGGGGGAGCTGAGAGCACATATATGAACCCCTGGATTTTCTGTGATCTGTTCATGACCAGAATCCTCCACAGCTATGTCCTCTCTGCAGCTGCTCCTGCACCTTTCCCAAGGATCCCTGAAGAACTTCTGGGGCAATCCAGTGGCTTCCTTTGAAGCTTAAGGGGCTCTTTTCACCTTCACTGCTGCTTTGATATTCATTATTTACTCTTTTGACATGTGCTTCCTGTAAACTCTGCCATCCCAGAGCTGGCTTCTTTGCATGCAGTAAAGGAAACGTAATCTGCAGTTGCTTCATTACAGGGAAATGCCATCTAGGAGCTGAGATGCCTGCAGCTGGCTCCTATGGCTTTGAGGCTGCTCAGATCTCATGCTTGAGGGCTTAAGGTGATCATTGCAAGAATCAGCAAGGGAGAGCCTGCGTAGGAAGAGCCTTGAAAAATCACCCAGGTGTGCTGCTCTTATTTACTGCTTGTACTCCTGTAGCACTCCTAGTCCCCACTGAGACCAGTTCTGGCTATTAGGCACTGAACGTGCCTGGGGAACAGGTATCTCCCTATCCCGCCGAGTTGAGCAAATGAGACAGTGGTTACCAGCATGCTGCAGATGGAGAGCAGAGAAGTGATTTGCCCATGCTTGTGTGGGGAAAGCTGTGACAGGGCCAGGAGTGAGAGAGTCAGTTGTCCGTGGTCCCACTCTAGTACCACGAATGGTCCCGCTCCAGTCTGGAGGGGTGGCACCAAATCCCCATTTGTCATTAGTGTTACCAGACCCTCTGGCAGATGCAGGACCGGGCCCCTCTGGGGATGGGCTCCTGCAACTCACGGCTGTAACCAGGTGATGAGGGACAATTATTGGTACCTCATATAGCTGTAACAAAGTTGGTTCCAAGCAACTCTCACCAAAAATTCACCACGAAGGAATCTGTTATTCCTGTTTACAAGTCGGATGCCAGCAGTGAAAAGAAATGCCCAAGTGCAGCTTGGCAAACCCAGAGAGCAGAGCAACGGGCTGAAAACCCACAGCCCACCCGCACCGGCCGGCTGTCCTGCAGCTCCTACCCACGCAGCCTCCCGGCTTTTTTTGCGGGACAGCAGCCCCAACAGGTGGGAAAGGACCCTCTCCTGGCTGCGTCTCCCTTGCAGCTCAGCCCAGCGGGGACTGACGCCTTGCATATTTTAACAATAATTACCCACTCTTTTTTTTTTTTTTTAGAAAAAAACCCCAACTGCTATGCATTAAAAAAAGCGCTACTATTAAGAGAAATCAAGCGCCTCGTTGCGCAGAGGGGGAGCGAGAGATCCTTACACCAGCTGACGGTGCTCGCTCCCCGGCAGCAGGCAGATGCGCGGGTTCGACTCCGCCGTGCGCCCCTCCCCGCTGGCGCTCAGCCCTCGGGGGGGCGCGGGGGGAGCCAGCCCCTGCGCGGGGAGGTAGGACCCTGCGCCGGGCCCCTCCCCGCCGCGGCGTCGGAGAAGAGATGCCCAACTTTCCCCTTCCTGCCCGGCGGCGCGGAGCGGGGCGCGGAGCGCGGAGCCGGGCGGGCGGCGGCGGGGCTGGAGCGCGGCGCAGCGGGCAGCGAGGGGACCCCGCCGCCGCCCCGGCCCCGCGCTGAGCCCCGCGGGGGCGGGCGCTGCCGTCGCCCCCCCGGGGCCGGTCCTCGCCTCGCCGAGATGCCCGGGACGGTGCTGCTGCTCTGCCTGGCCCTCGGGCCGGTCCTGCGCGCCAGGTGAGCCCCCCCCGCCGACCGGGACGCCCCCGCCTCAGTTTACCCGTCGGGGCAATGGGAGGGGAGGGGGCTGGAGTCGCAGCGTCTCTCCCCGCGCCTCCCCCACCCCGGCTTCAGCGGGGGTTTGGGCACCTCTGTGCCCCCAGCGGTTCCTTCCAGCCGGCGCCGAGGCAGGATCAGGTCTGGTCGCGGCAGCACCTAGTGCCTGCATGTCCTTTGCGCCCCGGGTCCCCCCTTCGCATGCCGGGAATCGAGAGGACATCCCGTTTTCCACCCCGCCATCACCTCGCTGGCTGAATCCTGCCGGGGGCTCAGCCCCTTCTGGGGGTGCCCAGAGCAGGACCAGAGGGAGCTCGGCACCTCCCGGGGGCTCCATCCATCACCGGGGCATTTCCACACGGAGTCGGGCTGGGTGGGAAGGAGCTCGCGTCCCCTTCCCTGCACTCCATCCCCTGGCATCCCGAAAGCCCCTGCAGGGCTTGCAGCCTGGCAGGAGGAGGGCAGCGCGGACTCCTGCCTTGCTCTACAGGTTGGCCCCAGGTCCCAGCTCTGGGTGCCGGCTGGGAGCCCGATGCCAGCCCGATGCCACCGGCGCGCTGGGCAAGGAGGCGAGCGGAGGTGTGGGGCTGGCAGAGTACGGTTCTCTCCCAGCGCCAGCGGTTCATAGCGCTTCTCTATAAACAGCGATGAAAGGCCCCACGCACAAGGGGTTTTCAAGTTTCTTTTTCCCTTTTTTCTTTTTTTTTTTTTTTACAATTCCTAGCCCTGCTGGTGAGTTTAATGGCTAGATCGGGGAAAGAAAATGTTGTCAGCAGATTGTTGCCCCCAGGGCTCGGGGGAAGAGGGATTTTACTGGCTGAAGCTAATTGGCAGAATAAGCTGCCTTAAAGCCGATCAAATCCCATTACAAATGCAGTCAGGGACAGGGAGCATGAATCCTGCTACTAATGGTCTGCTCTGCCAAGGCTTCCTGACCTCGAGTGCAGGCAGAAAGTCTGTCCCTGCTGTGGTCCTCCAGGGCTTGGCCTTCATGTCTATCTCTTCCCTGAGCCCCGCTTTGCCAGGAGCAGTGTCTATGCATGTTTGGGGGGTGATGGAGCAGGAGAGGAAGCCTGTGGGAGAAGAAGGAGAAAAGGAGCAAGTTATATCAGGGTCTTACTCTGCATTCACTGCATTTTTCCTGGCTGCAGCTTGCAGGGGGCAAATTTCACCTGCTCTACACTTAATGATGGGTGCTGGGGTGAGGAGCCCAGTTCAGGTGCCGCATGTGTGCGAGGTCTTCTCCCAGCACAAGCTGCGAGACCCGTCCCCCTGGCGCTGGAGCGGGCTGGATGCTTTGTGCTGGGTGACTCAGCACTCCCCAGACGGTGCCCCCATCACAGAGCCTAATTCACCAGTGTTTCCCCTGGTACTGCCTCAGCTGGGTGCAAGGCACCCAACTCTGAGCCCTGATGGCAGGATCCCTGCACAGCATCACACCACTGGAAAGCTGGGCTTGACAGATGGTTGAAACTGTGCAGGCTTGACCATTGAGGTTTCATGGAGTGTTCTGTGAAAGGAGAGGTACAAAGACATGTGAAAGGGGTAGGGTACAGTTTAGTGAGCTCTCTGTCCTTAAATCTTCTGCCTGCTTCTAATTTAGAGGAATTTGTCTGAACATCCCTGTGCCTACAACCCTTGGAGGCATTGGGATGGGTGGCTAGAAGGACACATTAACATGTGATAATTAGGACTGACCACAGTGCTTTTCAACCAAGGAAATGTTGTTCTTGGATTTTGTGGCTGACTGTTTCTTGGGAGCAGGGGAGGCTTTGAGCTGCATTTGCACTGGGGCTGGACAATCACAGCCCCAGTATCTGCACCTGCTCTGGGAGTTCCTGCCTCAGGGCTAGGGATGGCTGTGAGGGTGTGTGTCACCTCCCCAGTGGGTGCAGGTCTCAGTACAAAATTTTACTGGTCTCAGACTTCGTTAACACACCAGGTTGCAAATAGTAGTGGGTATGCATCCTGGTCAAGCACCATTGTCTGTCCTACCAGGCAAGGAGCAGAACTGTCTTCGAGGGCTCGTGGCACATGTTGCTCTTTCCCTCCTCCTGCCAAGGGAAACCTTGTCAGACAGCTTGGGCACTAGGGGAGGAAGCCAGCCACCAGCTCCTCAGGTGGCTCTTACTTTGACCATCAGTGTGCTTGGAAACCTCAGCAAAACAGGTGTCTGCTTGAGTAAAACAGAATTAGGGAGGCAAGGCAGAGCACTGTCCTGCTGTAATGCCAAGAGTTGCCCAAGGACAGTTGGGCATGCAAAACCCCATGCATATATGTGAGAGCATCTGAAAGGACACCTCCCTGCTGTCCAGGCCTCCTGCTCTGGGTGCCAGCGGGAGCTGCCACGGCCCCGACCGCGTCTGTCAGACCAGGGGTTTCCTCGCAATGTCCTCAGCTCTGCCCTGCCGTCATCCGCCCTACCCACCCCCAGCCCACACTTGTGGCTGCGTCCCAGCTCCATGGCTGCGCGCAGGAGTGCTGTGAGGCGGATGTTTTGACATTTTGACAAGCGGAGGTGAGGAAACGTGGCTCTGCGTTTCCTCCTGGCTGCACAGAGACATATGAGAACTGGCTGTCCCCTGTCACCGAGCCAGTTGCTTTGCGCGAGGAGATGGAGCCGCCGGGCCAGCGAGTGTTCACAGCGCGTTGGGGATCACTGCAGGTTTGCAGTGTGACATTTCCATTAGCAGCTGTGGGGGGACATGCACATGTCACCTTAATTCCTCTCCTCTGCAATAGCTCTTGGACTCTTCCCTTTGTGATTTGAAGTGGGGCCACTGGGAAGAGAGACTGGGGAGGAGGCAGGGGCTTGCACAGGGTGGTATGAGTCACACTCCTGACCAGCAAGAGCTGGTGTGTGTCTGTGTGTGCAGAAACACCCAGCAAAAGCATATTTTCTCCAGCAAAAGCTGGCTTGCTTATGCTAAGATGGCTTAGTATGGTTTAGTAGTCCAGGATTAGCTGCATTAGCAAAAAGCATATTTTTGGTAGTGTCACTGCATCTGTAATAGGGATGTGACTCCCTGTACGTGCTATCCCAAGCCTTAGGGTGTTAATCAGCGACATGAAACGGGGGGAAGCCAGAAGGCTGAGGTCAGAGTAACCAGTCTGGTTTTGTTCGGCCTCAGAGGGATTTTTCAGACTCTACTGTGGCCTTACGACTTGCAGGAACTCGATTTTGGCAGGGCAGTGGGACACGCAGAGTTCACTGCTGGCAGGTGACCCGTCTTGGGCTGACTTCAAGTAGGGTCAAGGGAACACTGAGTTAAGGTTTTGGTGTAGCTGTTGCCAGTCTGCTAGAGGCAGCTTGCATCACCCACAGCCCTGGCAGCAAGGCAAAGCAGTTAGGATTGCTTTCCCCTGCCCTGAGCTGGGCTGTGGGCAGAGGCACATGTCCCTCTTTGTGCCCTCAGGAGCAGGGCCAGCCCCAGATTTTGGCTCTGGCCAGCTTTTGGGTGGGTGCAGCGGTGGTCCCCTGTGCCTCCTGCAGCTGCTGGATCTCACGGAGCTGTCTGCTCGGCTGCATTTTGAAGGCATGCCACAGCACGACAGCCAGGCGAGCCCTCACTGCCGCTGCTCAGAGAGGGAAGTGCATCCTGACAGCGTTGCTTAAGACTCCTTAAGCATCATTAGAAAGTGCAGCACAATCAGACAGGAAACAACAAGCTGACGTGCCAACACATAACGTGTGGTGGCAGGCAGCCAGCTGCATGCAGCCCAGCCCTTGTTGGGGGACCCATCCCAGTGTCTGAAAGCTGGGGAGATGCAAAGAGTTTTAAAGTGATTGTGAAAGCAAGTTTTATCTGGGGTTTTAAAAGAGGAGCATCTGATAAACTGACTGCAACATGCCAATTTAATGCTTTTTTTCCCCCCTTCAAGTACCTTTGCCAGGCTCTGCCTCCCCAGGTACTGAAGGGAGATGTGTATCGGTGGTGCCTGATTGCACCTCAGAGCTGCGAGGCTCCAGCTGGGAAGTGTCAACAGAGTGGCAGCTCCTGCTGTGAGACCCTTTCTGGCACTGGAGCAGATGACACACTGACATGGCAGACGTCGAGGGGGGTGTACCAGGTGTGGGATTGCTCAGCATCCTCTCTGGCATATGGCTGTGTCGTTCCGGGGACAACCTTGTGAATGAGCTGCCCAGAGCAGCAGCAGGTGGTTAGAATTTCCCAGCTGACCATGTGGACCTAATTTAATTAGAGGGTTTAAGAAAACTCCTTTAGGAAAAAGGAGGAGTGTGAAAGGTTTAGAGAGGGCAGTTTTGAAAGGCAGTGGGAGATGCTGTTGCTTAGTGGATCATGTCCAAAGGAGGATGCAAGCTTTCCTTGCCTGGGTTGGAACTGGAAGATCAGGATCAGGAAGATGATGCATCTTTAAATGGGAGCTCATGCCAAAGGCTGGGGAGGAGGAGTTGGTGAGTACAGGGAATGGGTTGTGGCAGGTCTTGGCCTGAGGGCAGCGGAGTTTGCGTTCCCAGGATCTGTGCAGGGCAGATGGCTGGGTTCCTAGCAAGCCAGGCGTGCCTGCTGCCTGCTTGGTTGTTTTAGGACCTCTTTTCTCTGAAATGCTTTTATTGTAAAAGCCTTGCTCCCCAAAAATGTTGTTTGGTCACTGTCTTATTCCTCAGAAGAAGCCCACTTCAGCTGCAAGAGGCAGGCAGAGTAGCTGAGGTATTTGGGGTTAACAGGCAGCTCCAGGAGCAGGAGCTGCTGGCAGTGGAGGAGGGCCAGGAGTGGGATGGGCAGGAGCAGGGCAGGGGAGGGCAGGGACTGGCTCCTGTGCTTTGGGTATGAGCAGTGCATCTCTAAAGGCAGCTGGGGAGGATGTAGAGCACCCCATGCGTAGTCGTGACTGCTGGTGGCAAGGCCCCTGCATGTCTGGGGACCCTGAAGTGAGCAAAGGCACCAGGTGAGTTGTGTCTTCTTAGCAGTGTGGCTGAGAGGGGATCCCTGAGCTCCTTATGTTCTGCCTTTTGGCAGGGCTGCATCCTCCTCCTTTAGTATCTCTGAAATCCAGCTGTGCCCCTACTCCCACAGAGTGCCAGAGAGATGCTACAGCAATGTCTCTCGCCCTTTGTCTCTCCACTCCAGGTGTGAGAGCACAGAGGAATATGATTACGATTACCTCAGCATCAATAAAACCTGGGTCCTCACTCCCAAGGCACAGGACACCGATGCCACGCAGATCCTCAACTCACTGCTGAAGAACTATGACAACAAGCTGAGGCCTGACATTGGCAGTAAGTGTCCCCTGAAGCTCCCTGTGGCTATGGGTGGTGACCTGGCCCGGCTGTGTCCTGTGTTTTCTATGCTCTTGTGACTGCTGTAGTTGGTATTTTTGGTGAGATGGAGCCTGATCCCAGATGCTCCCCTGGTCCTCAGCCCTTCACAAATGATCGTAGCCCCAGCTCATCCATGCCTGTTTTATTTTCTTTACAGTCAAGCCCACGTTTATCGATGTGGATATCTATGTGAACAGCATTGGGCCGGTGTCTGTCATCCAGATGGTGAGTGGTGTCGCTGCTGCAGAGTCGTGGTATCACCGCAACTGAGAGCGTGAGAGGTAGCTGGCCCAGCGCTGCTGGCAGGTTGTGTTTTGCTGGCTAGACATGGTGTGAAGGTGGTGTTGTCATGAGAAGAGGTGGATTTGTTTCCCTTCCCTTGGGAAGAGATGCTTTGACCTGCTGATAGCTGGAGCTAGAAAGGCTTGATAGCCATCCCTGGTTAGGAGCAAGGTCCTAAAGTGCCCTCGGTGAGCTCAGCAACCCTACCATGCTCACAAGCTCACGGAGAAGTATGATGATGCTCTTTGGTCTCCACTGGCAATGTGTGGACAGACACCTCTGCCTGGTGGCTTTGCCCTCTCCTGCCTGAGAAGCGTGCGGGCACCAGGATGCTCAGGGCAAGCTGCGCTGCTCTGGCTGAGCCAGTGCAGTGGTGGCTGGGAGGGGGAGCAGCGCACTTCCCAGGACTGAAATAGGTACCTGGAGATGGTTTCCATGGCAGTGGTCTGATGGTGTGAAACTTGGGTGCCCAGGCCTGGCCTGCGGTGCTGAGGAGGGGCAGGCAGGGTTCCTCGGGTCTGACAGCTCTTCTTCAGTACATAGCACCTTAGATTGATGCCACCATGACTGTGATGGTTTCTGCTCATGGCTGAGGACCCTGCTGTACCAGGAGCTGCAGAAACACTCGACAGAGATGCTCTTTGGTCTGAAGAGCCTCCAGGCCATGCACTGGAGAGCAAATGTTGATTATTTATTTTTCACAGGAAACTTCCATTATTATTTTCCCTGTGAAGTCACTTCTCTAGCAAGAAACAAACCTGACCGCTGTCAGGTTTTGAAAGAATTCAAAACCTGTTCCTGAAAGTCCAAAACCATCCTGAAAGTTCTCAGGATGGGCATGATATTTTTAGATTCCCAAGTGGAAAATTTCCACTGAAAAAACCCCTCTGGGGATGGAGGAATGGCACTGTAGTTGTAGTACCACTTTCAGTCCAAAAACCATTTTGAAGCAGCCCTTTTGACTGGCCACTGCCAAGCATGTGCCTCCGAGCAGTACCTGCTCATGAGCCACCAAATGGGTACCTGGCTGGGCATTCGCTTGCACGATGAGGGCACTATCAGGAGGCCCAGCAGGGACGGCCTCAAGGCAAAAAATTTCCTTTCATTGTTTCTGTGGGCCTAGTCTCCAGGAGGAGAACCACAGCCCAAGCCATGTGGATGTCATCCCTGGCTGCCAGCAGATACAAGTTCCTCCATCCCATGTGGGTGTGTGGACATGAAGCTACAGTGACGTAAGAGCAGCAGTACAGGGGGAAGGGTGTAGGGGCTGGGTGTACTCACCTCCCCGGCCACTGCTGTGCCTGGAGCATAAGAGTCATATGCAAAGAGCATATGAGTCATGTCATAGGTGGCTGTCCAATCTGCTTTGCACTGCCCAAGGGTATGCCAAGAAAACCACGCAAAGCCACAGTGTGCATCCTCATTCTTTCTCTTCCCTGTCATCCATTTACTTTACCCTTCCCACCCCTGTTGGAAGCTCTGCTCTCCCCCCTGTTGCAGGAGCACTGCATAGCCATGCAGGTGGTAGCAGTAGAGAGTGGCCTATAAAATCCAGTCTTGCATCCAGAGTTTATCTCTTCTCCTAAACGGAGATACCAAGCACTGCTGCTAGTCTGGTTTCCTAAGAAACACAGCTTATGCCATGGTGATGGTTATGTGAGAATGTACGTACGTTCATCCCAGTCTTTCAGTATTTTAGATCCACTGGGCTAATACCAACCATATATGGCTGCAGGTATAGGATCTTCAGGCATATTCAGCATCTCCAGTATTTTTGTGAAAACAGGATGCAAGGCAGTGACAACAGCCATCCCCACTGAGGGGAAAAACTGTTGTGTGAATTCAACCCTTACCAGACTCCAGAGAATCATATGGGAGAGTGCTGCTGAAGACAGCCCTGACCATTCCTAGAGCAGCTCAGCCCATGTGTTTAGCTCTTTCTAAGAGTCAGCAGAAGCTTTTACACTTCATGAAGTGGGGCTCCATGACTGCACATGATCCCACGGGGTCCCAGCACACTTCATGTGAGCCAGGAGTGTGAAGGCAAGACTGGCACTTGGAATTGCCTATATCTGCAGGGCTCTGCTGGGGAAGCTGCTGCCACAAGGCTAATCTACTCATCTGCAGCCTGAGGGAAGGTATTGCTGTTTGTGGGAATGGCATGGCAAGGAGCTGCTCAGGCAGGGAAGGAAACCACTCTGTAGAGACAGTTGAGGGACTTTGTGGCATCAGTCACAACTGGCTGCACTGTCTCTCCAAAGTCCCCAGATCCTACAAGTCCAGGGGTCCCTGCTGGGTCCCAACAGTCACCAGTGATCTGAAGACACCTCCATATGACTCCCCAGGTAGACTCTGTATGGACATGTCTCCTTCCCTGTCCCCTTAGGTAACTTCCTAAGCTTGAATCTGTGATGCCCTTGAGCTTTAAAACCTTTCTCCCTGAGATGCTGGGCTGATATTAAAGGTACTGAGGACAGCTAGACCCAGGTCTCATAGCCTTGGGTGGTAGCTTTCTGGCATCTGTACTCTGAATACCTCCCCCTGCTCATGAGAGAGGCTGCATCCTGCTCTAGTGACTCCTGAAGCAAGAGAAAAGGGCTGTGACAAAGCTGCCACAGTGTCACCTCTGGACTTGGCTGCTTCACCCACTTGTTTGTTTGCTTTTCCATGCTGATGCAACGAATTAAGTCATTCTGTGGGTTGTGCCAGCCACTGGCAGGCTGGCATCAAACATGATACGGATTGTCTTTGCTGTCATTCCCACTTTGTCCCTTTTTATATAGCTTCTCCCAACCTGAGAAGCTCTGCTTTCTCCCAGGTGTCAGGCCTGTCCCATGTGCCTGATCTTTCCCTTTTCCCATACGCAACCTGAGGAAATGCACATTTCTGAGGGAAGGGAACCAGAATTGCACTCGGAGCTAGATCTCTCCTGAGCCCATGGTGACATTTCTCTCTGCCACGGATACAGAGGCTCATGTAGGCTGGAAAGTCCACTGGGGGGGAAAATGTCCCATTGATCTTAGGTGCATTGTGATGACAGTGTCTCATGTAAATATTTCTCTTTCACATAGGCAGGCTATGTAGAAGATAAAAACCTAGTTCTGCTTTTGAGAAATATAGCAGCATTACTGTGGCTATTAGCTTGGACCAGCCTGGTCTGTGCATCTGAAGCTGAAGGCTATAGGATGGCCTGACATGCTGGTGGAAAAGAAGGCTCCAACTTAAGCAATGTAGTTTGAATACTGGTGTCCTGTGATCTTCTGCACAGCCCTCAAAGTGTTAACTACTCACCGATGCCTTCAGCCTGGTGATGCTCTGTCAGGGCTTGGAAGCTGGCCCTGCGTAGCCGCTGCTCAACCTCTAAATGATAAATCATGTCAGGATACAAAACAGATTCCAGTCCTTAAAAATGAATAGGTGATTTGAAAATGCCCTCTGCTGGGTGTGAATTCTGCATCACCCTCATCAATCACTTGTCATAAATAACATTAACATTCAGGAGTCAGCAGAAGGCAGGCAGGTTTGGAGGGGGAAGAAATGTAAAGTGCTTTCCTGGTATCTTTTGTAGACCAGAGCGGCAGTCTTGTTTTTCATTTAGGTAGTTGAGCAAATTTTACATTCTCTCCCCCCTGGGGAAAGGGCCAAAATGTGGCAGTAACCAGAAATAAAGCTAGGAGATGGTTAAATGATAGGAAGTGGGACAGGGCTTGGTTGGAAGAGGATGGGCTGAGAGGGAAAAGGGTGCAGAAAAGTGGGACCATGAGGTCCCACAGCTGTTTGCTCCTGTCGCTGCATGGGCTGGGGTTTCCTCCCCATCCCCATGAATCTGTTGTCTTTGGGTGGGATTGGGGTGCTTGGTGCTTCTTAGGGTGGTGGGAAGCTGCATTTACACCATCAGGGAAAGGATGTGCTCAGCCACAAGCCCTTCCAGAGCTGCCTGCTGCCGCTGGGTGCCGGCCAGCAGTGCCTCAAGCCAAATGAGTTATCACCCACAGTGCCACAGCTTCCCAAGCAGTGTCGCGGATCTGGGTGCCCAATTAGATTCCTATTAATACAGATAGTGTTTAGGTGTCCTTGGCTTATCACTAAGCTGAGCCTGGTGCAAAGACCCACCTTGCTTCTCCAAGCATGTTTGCAGGAAGAGGTGCCAGGGAGGGCTGCGGCAGCAGGGACCAATGGAGGAGACTTCGGGTTCAAATTTTTCGCTGACTGGTTGTTTGCTGGAGGGATTTACTCCTGGTTTTGTTTTGTAATGGCTTTATTGCTATAGATTATAGCTTTAACTGGTGTCAAGGGCACCTAGAGTTCTGGATCACCTTCCTATAGGGATGCTTAACTCTCAGGAAATGATGCTGTAGAAGTAAAGCAGTTGCCAACTATTAGGGCTGAGTGTCTTTCAGTCCTGAGGATGTCTGTGAAGTGTCCATGAGAGCCAGCATGGGTGGGAGTGGAAAAAGTGCTTCTGTTCTGAGCTTGGGGATAGAGCAAATCCTGCCCAGAGCTTCTCAGATTCTTCCCAGAGGTCAGAGCTGAACGTCCTTTTCTTCCTTTCTTGCACAAAACCAAGTATGAGGCTCAAGGAGTTGAACACAGAGAACATAGCCCAAACACTGTGGTAGCCTTATGGCCAAACTGAATGGAGACATGCCACTCATCCAGGGACCTTGCCTTGGTTACCTGCTTCAGGTGTCTGGGATCAGAGGTGGTGCAGGCTAGTTTAGATGCTGGAGACTCCTCTCTTTGGTATGTGCAATGAGATGCCCTTGTGTGCCAAATTCTGTAGCAAAACTTGATGACAGTTCTGCTGCTAGGATTGTGCGCCACCTCAATCTCATTACTTAATGATAATGAAGATGGAAAGAGCAAAATTGGTCTCCATCATTCACCAGGGACCAGATTCTGCTGCCTCTGAAGTGCCTGTGATTTCCAGGGGGTAGGGCTAAGCTCCTGCCTCCATTATTACAGCAAATTATTTTCTTAGCTCTGTCTGAGCGGGGGACTGGAACCCGAAGAGGCTGATATGTCCAAATACACGTGTTGAATATTCCCCCCCTTCCCTCTTTAGGAAGAAGATGCTGTGCCCTATTAAATTCACAATTCTGTGCCTTGCTGCATTAGTTACCATGCAACACACTAACGAAATTGAGGACGAAGAACATATTTTCCCACGTCTGGAGTACTGCAGAATAGATTTAATAGATTTGCACGTATGGTGCATTTGTGAAAACACTGTGTAAAAGGGGGAGGGAGGCAAGGGGGAAATGTTTATTCATTATCAGCTGATGAATAATTAATTTACAAACGTTGTCTTGTTAAATATAAATTAAATCCTCATTTGACACACTTTATAATTTAGAAGTATAAGCCCAGCATGAATGAAGAGAACTCCCCACTGACTGCTTTCATGTAAATCCTGAGGAGCCAGTGAGGGAGGTTTGGCTTTCAAAGTTAAAGCTGACAAGAAGTAGCGGTGAGGAAGGGGCTGCTGTGACAAAGCCAGCCTGGGGACCTGGGGCGCTTTGTCTTTGCTCGTGGGTGCTTTCCGTGCAGGGATGGCTTAGCAGGGCAGGGAGGCATTGGCTATCCGCACCACCTTCTTCCAAGGATTGCTCCCTCCTGCCTCAGAGCTGCAGGTGGCCGAGCTGCTGAATCACGGTTCTTTGAGTAAAATCCCCATCGATGCCACATTATCAGAGTGTACAGAAAGCCGGCAGCTGCTTCTGAGCTATCCCAGCAGCAGGGGCAACGATCCCCAAGAGAGGAGCTAGGCTCTACAAAAGTTGTATGGGGCTAAGCCACCCTTGCAGAGAGCCCTTAGGCAGTTTGAGGCATCTCCACACAGAAGCGGAGCTGCATCCTGAGGAACCATGGCTGTGCTTGGTTGGAAGGCAGTTAGTGTGGGAGCCGCAGTGGGAAGCCTTGGGTTACAGCCCTGGTGTCCTGCTGCAAGGCTTGGGTTAATATCTTTGTTTCTTCTTAATAGATGGGGAAACTGAGACTGGTAATAATTGTCTGTCTCTGAGGAATGCTTAAGTCTTGATTATACTTAGCTTTGGCTGCTTTGGAATAAGTAGGAAGGAAATGAAATGAAAATGGCACACTTTTTAAGATGCTTGAATGTGTTGCTCTGGAGCACAAGATAAGCCTATAGGTAAAGGAAACTTGTTACCGTCCCCCTTCTTCCCTGATAATAATAGACTCCAGTGGTTGCACAGCACTTCTCAACTGAAAGGACTTAAAAATGCTTCACAAATCATCTGTCTAGGAGGCAATAGCCCAGATGCACCCAATTCTAGGGTGTATTGCAATGCCTGAAGCATGCTACAATGCTCTGCCAAGGACTGCACGGTGTTCTTGGCCTGCCCAGTGTGCAGCGAGAGTCAGACATCAGCATAAATCTAGTGAAGTCGCACAGGACGTGCAGTCGTGTAATGAGCTAGGTTGGGTTTTGACCCCTGATAAAGATGCATATCATAGAAATTTAAAATGTTGGGAAATGGGTATTGCTCACTAAGGGCCCCAGTGCTTTTTCTGGCCATTAGTTTCCATGCCTGAGTGATGGCTCAGCACCGCCGGAGCTGGTGGTGCATTTATACATCTTCACAAATACTCATTTGCTTGGAGAGTGCTTGTATCTCTTGATTCCTTGATGTTCAGGAACAGTCACCTGAGCCCATTCCTGTGTGTCCAAGTGCTAGGAGAGCAACGGTTCCTCACATAGCTGCTTGCGTTTGTGTGGTGGTGAGATCAGGTACACGGAGAAGGGCAGTGGCCGTCCTGTAGTCATGGTTTGTCATTACCTTAAGAAAAAAAAATCATGAGGCCACTGAGGAGTAGCACCAGTCACGTGTGACTTGTGGGACAAATCATGAACCGCTACAGAAGGTCTACTGAAATAAATGAGTTACTCCCATCCTGAACGTATCCCAAGAGCTTCCGCAAGTTTCAGGGTCTGCTCCCAAACTGGAAAAGGACTGATTTATTCACTATGAATAATGCAACCAGCTCCTTTTATTATCCAGAACATACACTAATCCACTCTAGTTATTTTCTGTGTGACATCCATGTTGGTATTTTATTTATAGGCTGTTTATTGTGCAGAAAACACAAGGAGTCTGTTATCAGGGAAACTGAACAAAAAGCAGGGGGTTTGCCTCTAAAATTTGGAGCTAAATAAAATATGAAAATCAGGACAGTAGCCTCCTGGAGGGAAAAGCGCTTTTCTTCAGAGGCATTTCTGGAGAGCAAAGCCCTAAAGTTAATTAACATTTGTGCTCTCTCCAGTCCAACACTAAATGGGGAATGTGGCTGTACTCAGTCAGGTTCTTAAACTGCAGTGTCAGTCCTGGCACACAGATGCCTCTGCACGGCCCACAGCTTGGGCGGCCTCTGGCCCTTGGGCAACATGGAAAAAAATCAACGTTCATAGTTAAGTAAGCGGCTCTGGTAAATTCCTTCATGAATCCAATTTCCAGCCTTCTGCTGGCAGGAATGGCTCAATCCCACATTCATCCCATGCCAGCCTTTGGAGAAAACTCACATTTCTTCAGCCAGGCTGAATGCAAAGGGGGTTTTTGCCCTGAACCCTTGTAGGCAGCCCAGGAAGGATGCTTACTGTAGGCGCTTTCCAAGCAGCTGGTGTGCTCACCGTGCCTGACCTGAGAGCATTGTAACTCATAATTCCTCACTCTTACTCACAGAAAACCTTTCTAACACAGCTCATGACCACAGCAACTGCTCCTGGTCTCCCTTTCCAGAGGTCTCTGCTAGCAACGGGGTTTCTGCTTGTTAATAGACCGTGATGACAGTTTTCCAGTGACCAGGAGACTCTCCTTACTGGGGCCTGGATCAGGCTGGAGGGATGTCCCCTGCCCTGGAAACCCTGGCAGCTAGCAGCTCTCTCGGTTTGGTAGGAGCTTTTCCCTCTGGCAGGGCAGTAAAAGAGGCTTTGCTGTGATGCACAGGCATGGACACGGCTGCAGTCACTGGGCAGTGGGAATGCAACCTTGCCCATCACACACTGGTAGGGATGTGCCTGGGAGATGTGGGCTGAGGCTCAGAGCTGCCGTATGCAGCTGCATCTTGCAAAGAAAAGTGCGGATGCAGCCGTCTCCATCACAAGCACGTTAGCTAATGGAGTTGCTCTGTGGCTCCCCAATGGTCCTGCTTCTCCGTACAGAAACGTGTGTGCGTGGACAGGCCAGGAAGCATGTGTTTGATTTGGGTACTGATCTGTGCTCTGAACCTCATTAAACTGATTCTTTCAAGTCAAAGGGAAAGCACTATTGTGTCAAATTTGAAAGAGAGAGGCTCTGAGCTGTACCAATAGTTGTCACTTGATGGGCTGAATTATTTTTAAGGCAGACTTGATTTATCTGAACTGAAGGCTTTAGATCTCTCCACAGGAGAGGTCTGGATATTTCAGGTGTGTGAGAGCCAAGTCAAAGAGCTGGTCAGAGGCCAGGGTTTCTGGTCTAGGGCAAACAGCCAGCGTTGTAGGGGAGGGGGTCTCACTCTCCCCTCCCACTTGGGACAAACAGCCAAAATTCTTAAGCATTTCTGAGGGACAATGGGTTTAGGGACAATCAAAACATTTACATTTAGTATAATCACATTGTTTTGATTTGCTTTTCATACGGTGATAAATTTTGTCCTATAAGTAAAGCATGAAAATGAGTATTTGAAAATAAAAGTCAAAATGAAGTGAATCAAATAGATAAGGGTAAAGCAAAATATTTTGTTAGCTTACTGAAGGAAAAAAGTTTCTGAATGAAATTATGAGGTTGAGGTAATTAATTTTAGATTTTGACAATTTTAATTTCTTTTCAACAAAACTTCATTTTTTTCAGTAAAAATTGGTTCTATTTATTTCCTGCATCCCCAGATGAAGCAGTCCTACCATCTTCCCTAAAAGGCTGATGTGAAATCTGCCTGCTATAAATGTGTTATAAAATGGAGACCATTTCTCAGGATTCAGTGGTTGTGGGTGACCAGAGGCAATATACTTCAAGGACCTCTTCATGCCTTGATGTTAAAGGCTGAATATTTGGACTATCACATCCCATCTCCAAGCACAGGAAGGGTTTAATTGCCCATGATACAAGTTGCAAGCAAGCAGCAGTGGAGCAGTGATACTGCCAGCCTGAGCCTCCTCGTGGCACCGGGGCTAGCTGGGCTGAGGCAGCGCTTTGCTTCTCCTCCCTGCAACCCCTCGCATCTCCTCCATGCCTCCAGGCACTTTCTTCATGCCTCTGTGTCTTCAGCTTGGCGTCTTTTGTGCTGTTAGGAGATCTGTGTTAGGGTCAGCAAGTGGGTGGGCGGGTAGATCTTCACAGTCATCTGCTGTGATGCCTGACGCTGGTCGGCAGCAGCCCATCCTTCCCTGCTGTGGGTTTGCTGATGGTGCAGGCGTTTCACACCAGTGCTGCTGAGACTGGCCACACCAATTCCCAGTGCAACAGCTCCTCAAAGCCCCAAATAAATCATGCTGGCTGTATGGGGCAGTGTGGGTGGGAGAATAAGTCTGGTCAGGGATCTTGGGCTTGGTGTGTGCTGGTAGCATGGAGCTGATGGTAGCTGGGGTCCCTGGTATAAGCCTTGCTTGTCCATCTTTGTGGGAGGGTCCATCTTCATCCATCCAGAGGGCTTCGCTGTTGAGGATTTCTGTGGTTGTTCTGTGGTTGTTAGCTGGGAATGGCTCTAGCCATCTGATCAGCTTTGCTCAACAGGAGGATTGCGGGTGGTGATAATGGCTCACCCGCACGCAGATGCACATGGGATGTTTGAACCAAAACACTTAGGAGTGTGGCTGGGGGAACACCTTGTCTTCATGTAGCTGGGGAACAGGGAAGGTCAGAGCAGGGACTTTGCAAATGTTGTAAGTCTTGTTTCTGACATTCCCCCCGATCTGCTTCTCTTTCCCTCCAGCTTTGCCAGTGTACCTGTTACACCTCCTACACCAGACCTGTGTCCCTTGGTCTGTCATTCTCCTCCACAGACACCCAAAGCCACCTTAGTAACATAGTGAGGACAAGAAGGGGAAGCAGAGCGGTGGGGTAGAGAAGTGGGAAAAACTTGTGGGAGTTAGGTTGGTTGTTCCTACAGCCACAGGGAGGTAGAAGGGTGACATTAAGATGATCTTATCTTCATTTGCAAGGAGCAAATCTTTTAAAGGAGAAGAGAAAAGCTGAAGGCAAAAAGAACCATAATATTCAAGACAACCATTTCCTTTCATGATCTGGCAGTGGTGGACTGACAGACCTGTCCAGAACTTGCAGCCTTAGTTTGTCAGGTGAATCTGCACTTCGTGAGAAGGCACGATGGACCCTCGTTCCTCCTGGCACAACAAAGAGCCACAGTGGTGACATGGCTTAGAGCAGTGTGCCAGAGGGATTTGCAGAGTAAATCTCACCAGGAGGCTTGGGGAGGAAGGGTCTCTGCAGAGAAGGTGGGGGATGGAAGGAGCACTGGGAATGGGGATGTTGGGCACCCAGTTTGCACTGCAAGGGAGGAGTGAGCCATTGCATGAAGCCAAGATCCCTTCCTGCTGCTCACAGCTGTTCGGATGTGAGTTCTGCATGCAGCTTCCTGTGGAGTTGGCTGCAGGCTTCAGTCTAGTTCTGCAGCAGTGAGGTTGGGGGCCACTTAGATGCTGGTCCTCTCTCACTGGATCAGCAAGAGGGAAGATGAAAATACCTCAGTGTTGCTGCTATCACAAAAAGCCAAAGGCAGGTGCTGGGATTTGGTAAGGAGCATCAGAGAATGGGCTGTCCAGCTCCCGGGAACTTTGGGCTAAGCTCAAGAGCCAAAATTGTTTGGTTTCTTTGTATGTATGATTCTGGGATATACAAGCTCTGCCAGTGCATTCCTTACACATCTGTGTAGAAAACCTGAGCCTTCATCTTTTTCACTACTCCCCAAAGATGTCCTAAAGCCATCTAGCGGAGCTGGGGAAGGTAGAGTGGTTGAATTTTAAAGGTGGCATCTGCAGTAGGCTGGGTCTCTACAAAACAGTTGGGAGCTAGAAAAAAGGACTGGGAATACTGGCCTCCAGTTTCTGAGGAGAGACTTTTGCAGCCACCAGGTGCCATGGGAAGAGAGCAGCCCAGAGCAGCAGAGCTCTTCAGGTCCTGCTTGCCCTGTGGCTGGTGTCGTGGCTTCCAAATGACCACCACACTTGGCCTGAAGTGCGGATGTATGCCTGGAAAGGAGAATCAGGTGGCCTGGTGTCCATTCTGCAACTGCAGTCCAGCTTGCTTTGCCCTTCGAATACCCAACAGGAAAGACAGAAATTGTTCTTTCTCTGTAACCTGATTCATTTCTCCCAGCTGCTTTGCTGAGCCTGGTGCTCCCTTGAAATCTCATTAGGGCTGGGCTGTGATTTTGTGGTGGCTTGAAAAGAAGAACTGCAAAAGGAAAACCAAAATGAAGCAAGGAGAAGGAGATAAATCAAGGAACTGGAAGGGCAGGAAGAGAAAGCTGGCAAGCACAGCAAGGGGGCATGAGAGACAACATGAAACAGGTTTCCTTGAAAGAGTCAGTGGAGCAGAGTACACTGTCCTCACCTCCTCCTTCATCGGGGCCAGGAGAGAACAGTGTCAGGAGTGAGAATTTCTGCAGAGGGCACAAAACCCTCCACTTCTGTGAAAGCAGAACTTTCTCAGATTTTTTGACTGTGCTTTTTTCCTTGAGGATGAGGATTAGAAAGGGAGTTATACAGGCAAACAGTGGTTTTCCTCCTGGCCAGCACAGGCATTTCCATACAATGGATGGCATCCCAGGGACATGGGTGCACTGTGCTTTCCCAGACCCATTTTGGTGGGAGGAGGACAGAGTAGCATCAGGGTTTGGGAGGTAGGCCTCTCTCTTAGATGCTACCCTGGCTCACTGGTTCTTGGAGAGCTGAACCGTACTGCCTACCCTCGTTGGGCCAGTTTCCTCGTGATGCTTTGTGCTGTGTCATGACTCCTTGTGTGGGGCAGCCCATTAGCCTACTGCAGCCTGTGATTCATCTCCCAGGCGCAGCGCGGCTCCCATGGCTGGTGGTGAGCACCACTTCTTCAGTGCCAGTTCTGGGCTCTGCTGGCTTCTCCATCCTGTCAACGTGCTGCCTGTGAAGGTGGTTTGACAGACATCAGTGCTTGTTGGAAGCAAATGGTTCTCACAGAGAAGGGCATATTTAGGAGAAGGCTGTAGTGATTTTCCTGCTCCTTATACTCTGTGCCTAAGCTCCTGTGACTGGTCACTGTAGGAGGCTGTTGGGACAGAGGGACACTGCCTGACATTGTTTGCCCACTCTTATCCCCTCTGGTTTTCCATGCTGCTGTGCCATGCCATGCAATTCCTGCACTGGAAGGATGCTTCTGGCTCTGATTCACACAGAAAGCAGAGCTCCTATGGCTCCCTGTCTCTGCCACCCATTCCTTCCTGTCTTGACCTAAAAGCACAGCTTCTGTAGCAATTTCTTCATCACTAGGACTGCAGTGGGAGGGACTGAGTCTGTTCTCTTTGCATGACAGTCGGCATCCAGCTGAGATCACTAGACACCTTTCAGTCCATAGAGAGAGACAGTCCCTGCCCTGGAGAGCATATGGCCTTACTAGACAAAGCAAAGTCCCATGAGAAGGTGGGAAGGGGGTGGGAAATGAAGACAAATAGCCTTCTGGCTTGTATCAGAAATAGTGTGGCCAGCAGGACTAGGGAAGTGATCGTGCCCCTGTACTCGGCACTGGTGAGGCCGCACCTCGAATACTGTGTTCAGTTTTGGGCCCCTCACTACAAGAAAGACATTGAGGTGCTGGAGCGTGTCCAGAGAAGGGCAACGAAGCTGGTGAAGGGTCTGGAGCAGAAGTCTGATGAGGAGCGGCTGAGGGAACTGGGGTTGTTCAGCCTGGAGAAAAGGAGGCTGAGGGGAGACCTTATCGCTCTCTACAACTACCTGAAAGGAGGTTGTAGCGAGGTGGAGGTCGGTCACTTCTCCCAAGTAACTAGTGATAGGACAAGAGGAAATGGCCTCAAGTTGCACCAGGGGAGGTTTAGACTGGATATTAGGAAAAATTTCTTCACTGGAAGGGTTCTCAATCACTGGAACAGGCTGCCCAGGGAAGTGGTTGAGTCACCATCCCTGGAGGTATTTAAAAGCCATGTAGATGTGGTGCTTAGGGACATGGTTTAGTGGTGGACTTGGCAGTGTTAGGTTAATGGTTGGACTCGATGATCTTAAAGGTCTTTTCCAACCTAAACGATTCTATGATTCTGTAAATTATGTGATGCTTGAATAGGGCCGTTACAATTGAAGCTGCTTCTGTTTGAGGAGGGGCATGGGCAAGGCGGTAATGCCTTTCTTGCTGAGGCAGAGAAGCAGAGTGGTGAGCTACAGACCAAAGAGAGTGTGGAGAGGGGCATGGAGAGGAGGAGGAGGAAAGAAGACTAGAGCAGGGAGCGAAGGGAAAAGAGGTAAAACCCAAGAAAGCCTGGAAAGATGAAAAAACAGCAAAGGGAACTGGGCAGCAGATGTGGCCTGTTCAGTCCCTGAGCAGACAGGGAAAGGTGCCGAGACCTTTACAAAGGTCTACAGACTACTGTGGACTACTCTACTGCTCCAAAACCCTCAGTCCCCCCAGATAGGGACTGGATGTAAATGAGAATCAGACCCTAAATCTCAGAGGCAGTGTTGACTTTGCCACCCCCTAATCCATCTGGTGAGCCAGCAGCAGCAGTAGGCTGTACTGGGGTCTGGCAAAGCCAGTGGTGATGCCAGTGGTGGTCCCTTCTGTATGAGGTACCAGATTGGAGGCACAGAGACAGGCCCAGCTGGCGAGCCCTAAGGCTAGGAGGATGCTTGCTCTAATACTTCAAAACCACACAGCCACTTGCCTCTGACAGTTGAAGGCACTCATGTCATTTCATGGTTGGAGGACTTTCCTGCCTTCCTTCGCTTCACCTGAGGGCCATTTCCCTGCTGCTGCAACAGGATACTGCTCTCATTCCTGCATCTCCATTGCAGGGAGGAGGCGGTGAGGCTGCAGTGTCCAGCTCCTGAACTGAGCAGGAGCCTGCAGGCAGCCTCATGGGAATCCAGCAGCCCAGGACAGTGAGTTTTGTAAGGACAGAGAGATGGGGCAAGGAGCACGTCAGAGCTGGAGTAACAGATCATGTTCCCAGGCAACGACAGACTTGCAGATATCTCTATTGGGACAAGCTGACCATCCCAGGCACCCCTCCCCAGGAGTGTTTAGGACTGGACACCTTGGGGGATTCATGGGACCTCCTGCCTTCCTTTGCCTGGTACAGGGGAGCTGCAGCAGCTGCTCTCCCAGTCCTTGGCAGTATTAGACTGCCCATCCCAGTGTTTCATTTTAATCGCAGTGGGTGGCATAGGAATGGGAAGTGCAATTAAAGAAATTCCAGCTTCTCATCTGAATCTTGCCAAGCTGTCCTGGAGGAGCAATCTTGAGGAATTTAATTGTATGCAGTGAGAAGGTCTGTCTTCTAGCCCTTTCAAAGGAAATTTCTTTTTGTCTTGTCAAACACCCCATGAACTTAAAGGACAAATAAACAAGAGCACCTGCCTGAAGTGCTAAGTATTCTCTCCCAGTTATCCTATGTGCTTCTGTCCCCACCTCTTCTCTTCCCCCACCTGCTTTTTCCTTCCAGCACAAAGTTGCTTCAAGCCCAACATTGCTGGGAGCATTTAAGCATTTAGCAGTAAAGTTTGACATGAAAACAAGACTTTGGACAAGTGTGACTTTGCTCTGCAAGCAGCCCAGGCATTTTCCAGAGATCATGGTAACTGGGCTGCATCCTTGTTTTCATCAGAAGGTGCTTACACATAACTTTCCACCCAGGCCATGTCCTGTCCTGAGAGTGGTGAAAAACCAAACTAGAAGGAGGCAGCTCATCCCCTGTGTGCCTCACATAATACTTAATTGAAGTGTTCAGTATCTTCCCCTTTAATTAATTCTGCCCCATCTGCATATAGCATCCTGTGTCCATGCCTCTGCCTTTTCAGTAATAACCTTGTCAGGGACAGTGCAGACAGACTGTGCTTCTGTAAACCAGATTCTGGCTGATGTCATGTCTCAACTCAAGGACTTTCCTTGATCCTTTGGGTAATGACTGTTAATCAGATGCTAAAACACACACATCTAGGTCACATGCCCCTGGGGCTCACAGTGAGAGACTATGTTCCCATGAAAAGAACGGGCACCATGGCAATCAGTAGCCATCTTGGGGTTGCATGTGAGGAGATAACATCACTGAAGGACAGGAAGTGGTGGTACAAGGGGGAACAGCTCAGAAGAAAGGGTTTGAGGGGAAACAGTCTGGTGTGGTTGGCTGTCATGAGTATAAAAGCCTGCTTTTTAGATGTCCCTGCTTGCATATGCATGGGAGCAGGCATGAGCAGAGGTGTGTGGGAACAGGCAGGTAGAGATCTCAGAGGCCAGTACTTGGTTTTGAAAGCCCTGTCCAGTTCCTGTCTGCGGAGACTCCAAGGGTGAGCAAGCCATGACTGGGGAGTTTGCAATCGACAAGAGCACCATGTAAAGCATGTCTTGTTTGAAGGCTCCTGGCACGAGCACAGGACATGGTGATGGTTTTTAACAGCAAGTTTGTATTATAAAAAGAACACTATCTCAACTGAGATTCCCTGGGCAGAGGCGAAAGACATTCAGACAAGGACAGCGCTGCCGATGTTGCTGCAGGAGTGAAACAGATGGGAAGTTCAGTGTGTCACCTTGAAAACACAGATCATCAGAGCTCTGCTCCTTTTGTCCTTGCGAGCTCCCCTAGTCACTCCAGTATCATGTCCAGAAAGGTCTCTGGGGTCTGATTTGGAAAGAGGAGGACCTTGGAAACATAATGAAACTTACATTCTTTTGCTCTTTGTGTTGGGGAGACAAAACTCACCCAGAGCAGGGACACGGAGGCATCCACAAACAAGGACTCTTACACTACTAATGGGAGAACTGAGAGAAGCCTGATGCTGCCCAACCACTTGCTGAAGTGGTTAGTGTCAGGCATTAGCATATGCGGTTAGTACATGTCCTCTCTGCTTGCTGCCTTTGGAGAGTGCTTGCACATGTCATGCTAGAAGCACGTTCCTGCCCAAAAGCTGTGGGGACAAGAAGTTGTGCATCAGATTTGAAGATTATTCTAAAATAAGGTTAATTTCTTTAGTTACCTGAGTGTGGAGAGTGTCTCCAGACTTTTTGCTCTTATTAAGCGTGTTCCCTGGGACATGGAGCCAGCTGCTGGGAGCAGCCCAGGGTTTGTCAGAGATGTTTGCAGGCTGGGAAGGATGCATGGGATGTCGTGGAGAGGAAAATGCTTGCCTGTGCAGGGCTGTGGGGGTGTGGAGCTGCTGAACGCAGTTCTGTCTGAAAGGGGGATGCTTGGGCTGACCCCTGTTTTGCAGAAGAGGGGCACTGGAGAAGAGGCTTCCTGGCTTGCCTCAAGCTGCACAGAGCAAACTACTCCATTCCTTGGTCTCCTCCAATAACTCCTGAGATTTTCCTGAATTGCAGCACCCCAAAGAGTTTGCCTGTAATACCTGCTTTGCTTAGCTCTGTGATTGACAGCATGGTCCCATCAGATTCACATCAGCCCACCTGAAATGCTGGCCATGCTTCCCAAGAAAGCAGCCTGCTTTACTGGACTGCAGCAAGGGGTTTGCTTGGAGGTGCAGAGTGAAGAGGGCTCTATGAATAAAGACAAATATCACAACAATAAAAGCTAGAATGAGGACTGGCTAGGATATTAATCTCTCAGCCCCACTGTTAATTAGGATTTTTCCAAGCTATCTCTCCAGCAGAGGAAAATGGAGGAACCTGTTTCCAGGTCTCCGTCTCCTCTATTTGGAGGTTTTCTTGTTGCTGTTGAATACAAGTGAAGTTGCAAAACACACCTTTAAATCCTTAATTTTATCTTAATTTAGGAAGGCATCTAAGACATCTTAATCTCATGGCTTTGCTTCTCTCTTTGGCATTTGTCAGAAAGCTGAGCTCTTAAAGAACACAGCGAAAGAAGCTCATAGATGGGTACAGAGGAACCACGGGCTACCAACTCCTCTGTATCCCACTAATTGCACCCTTGAGAGGTGTCAGCTGAACTGCACACACAAACTTGCTTTGAGCCATTTGAAAAGGATATTCTGGCAGTGCACAGCTGTGTTTATTTGGTGTGTAAGATAACCTGAAAATACAAACTGCTAATTTCAAGTTGTGTCATGCTAACCCTGTGAGTTTAAGATGTTAGTCTGAAATTGGGTGGCCCTAACTCATATCTGCTCTGAACCCAGGGTGCAACTTAGTTGAGTAGAGTCCCTGGGGCCAAATCCAGCTGGAAATACAGGCTGATTCCCCATGTGTGTGCACATACAGACAGAGGTGAGAGAGCAGGTACAGGGAGGAGCTAACTGGGGCCAGGCTGGACGTCCTTGCTGTATCAGGAGATGAGGATGGGGAGCAGGGAGGTGCTGCAGGGCCATGAAAGTTCGGGCAGAGTGGCTAGGGCTGGGATGACCAAAGGAACAGGGCTTAGGGTAGCACACAATAAGAACAGTGGCCATCTCCCAACTCTCCTGTGCTGGGGACAGGACAACTCTCCTGTTTATTTTCTTTTGGATTGAAAAGTTTGGGATTTTCTTTGAAATTACTTTTCACACAGAAATTCCATAGCTTTTCACTTAAACTATGTTTTTAAAAATGAAAGGGTTTGAGAGTGCAGTAAAATCTTTTTGTTGTTGTTTTATTTTTTTCTTCCAAGATGAAATATTCTTGTCAACTCCACATCCCCTTATTTCCCACAAATGCCCTTTTACAGGACAGGTTTTTTTCCATTAAATGTTTTCAGATTTTACCATTTTCTGGAATTGGGTTTCCACCAGCATCTGTGCTGCTCACATGAGGAAAACGAGGACTGATCAGTGATGTGCAGCAGTGCCAGGTGATGACAGTGACCAAGGGCCAGCAGGGACATGCTGAAAGGCTGAGTTGGACATGAGCCCACACAACTACCAGCGGCGATGCTGCAGGGCATTCCTCAGCATTGGATAAACTTGTGTGATAGTGTTTAGGGTAGGCAGTCTTCAGTGTTTGCCTTATGGGTAGTTTGACTTATTATTTTATGACTGAAGTTTGATGTAATATTGCATGCATGCCAACATGTGTGCGCTACCCAACGTGTGATCCAAATGGCGCGACCTAACTCTTAGAGCAATTCCTCTTATTTTGCTAGCTCTTCTGTTGAAAACACTAAAAAAGTCTGTGCTTTTTCAGAGAAGTTAACAACCTCCATGTGCTGCATAGCAGATGGTACAGTAATGTTGGAGGCGTATTTTACAATAACCTTTTTCCACATGGGGAAATTGAGGTATTGAGAAGTCTCCTTCTGATGCTTGAGAATGAATCAGGGGCAGAGAGAAACTACAGGGGTGCACGAGTTCAAGAAAGAGCACGGCCGTAAGTTTTAGGGGCTGAACTCATCCTGCCAAAATTTAGCTATTCAGCCTTGATCAGCCTGCACTCTTCTAAGGTCAGTAAGAGTGTGAGGCATTTCCAGAAGACAACGTGAACTGCTTCATCTTGGGATCTCCCTCCAGAAGTGCTTACCCCTCTCCAATGACTGTGGGGAACCCATGGTCAAACACCTCCTATTTTAATCACCTTGGTCAGTTGCCTACAGCTGAGTGGGATTTGATTAATGCTCAAACAAAGGTCTGAGCACTGTCCCACAGCTGATCAGTGCAGAGCCACAGTCATGCAAGGTTCCTCAGCATCAGTGCAAACTGCACCTGATGGGAACACGTGCTAACATCTTCAGGAACTGTTGTGGTTTAACCCCAGCCAGCAACTAAGCACCACACAGCTGCTCACTCACTCCCCCCGAGCAGGATGGGGGAGAGAATCGGAAGGGTAAAAGTGCTCCCAAAGGCCAGAGCATTTTTGCAGAAATCTTGCCTCAGATAGTTCTGAATGAAAATACATTTGTAAATGCCAACATTTCCCAATGGATTCCCCACCTAGAGGCAAGGGAGCCAGCTCAGCTAGTCAGTTCTTCCTCGTGAATAGCTGTGCTTATAATAGCCACTGAAATTAGATCAAACCACAGGACAGTGACAGTAACAGCTCAGATTTTTCAGAAGAGCTGAATGACTTGTGCACTACACCTTTTGCAAAGGCTGGCTATGAATGGCACAAGAGGAGCTCTTTAATGCTGATCCCTTCTGAAAATCTGGGCTTGACAACAAATACTAAACCCCTGGGATAGCTGACCCTCCACTCTCCCGAAACGTTAGCATTGGTTATCCCAGACCTGAAAGTTGAACTTTACAGCAGGATATCTGACCTGACCAGCCAGCCCAGAAGCAAGATCTCACAAGTGACTCCAGTTAGGAGTTAGAAACTGATAGTGACACCTAACATGGATTTATCATTGCATTTTGGTTGCTTTCTCCTACACCAGAGATATTGCTGAGGAGCAATGTAAGCTCATACTGGCTCAAACAGGGTCTGCAGGGATGGGGGAGAATATGTCAAATGTTGTGTTATTTTGGCCCCAACAGCTGGCAAGGAAAAGAAAATGGCCCCAAGCAGAATAAAGTCAGCCCTCCCCATAGATGTTGTTTTCATAGGCTGCCATTACTCCATCTTGTCCCTGCTGTGCCAGTGATTCTTTGCCCACCTGTGGGCTCTATTTCACTGTTTCACAACCTGTTCCATGCCTTCATCACCACGTACCCTATGTCGAAGCAGTACCCAGTGCAATCCAGAGCATTCAGATGCTGAAATGGGCTCTCTCAACCTCCTGTTTTTGGGCAGTGGCCATGCTTGTGCACTTGGCTTTGAGGGTTGCTTCTATCCTAGTTCTGTTTCTCCTCATGTCTGTTTTGAATGAACTGTAGAGGCAATGCCATCACTTTAAACATGCTGCATCTGTCCCCATTTAGAGATATGTTAGGACCTCATCCCCGTCACCTTTGCTCATCCCTGTGTCTAACCAGGGTGAAGGATCAGCCCAGAGAGTGACTCGACTGCCTGATGGCAAATGCTCTTTTCTCATGATCTCATTCCTATGCAAGGGACATTTTCGGTACCAATCACTCATCACCAGTTGGCTGACAGTGGAGCGAGGGCGAGGAAAATGAAGCGGGGAGTCGTGCGCTGCCCTGCTTTGCCTCCCCAGGCAGGACATGCTGTCCAAGGGAGCGCACTAAGAGCACCGCATCTATTTTAACAACATGGTTTGAGGAAGTCAGCTCTGAACCAGCAGTGAGGGCAGCGGAGGGAGGATGTGTTGCAGTCATAAAAATTCCACTGAGATAAATCAATAGAGGGAGGAGGGAGAGATGGAAAAGTCAGACACTGTTCACCTCTGCCCACAGGAGAGAGGGAGACAATGCCTCTGTGGTCATGGGGTTTTAACAGGAGTGAAAGGGAGCAAAGTCCAAGTTAGAGAGGAACTGTCAGGAGCAGGTGACAGCCTTTAGTATGGGCTGGTGGAACTGGATTTGGGGGTCTGGTTCAGACAGCCACTGAGTGCCAGACATGCTCCTGTATGGCACTAATTAGCACCTTCTCAGGCAGGCTGAAAAAGAGGGTAAGGAGCAAATTGGCTTGCAGCAGCAAGGAGCAGAATGGTGGGCTAATGATGTGGACTACTGCCAGTCCAATCCAGACAGGTGCTGCCTCCTAGAAATGCTAGTTATGGGTGAGCTAGGACACCCTGTCTCTCACAAAAACCAAAGGTCCTCATTATGGTGGAAACTCTGTTTTCTCTCTGCAAAAGACTCAAGATTTTGAACTGGTTGCACCAAGAGCTGGGTCCATAGCAGCACCTGCCCCAGCTTCCTTTTCTAATCTTCAGCAAGGGGTATCTGCCCAGGAACCCTAGTGCCCCAGTTTTTCATATAAACCGTTTACAGTATAAGTCCTGCAGCAAGGGATGGATTCTCACTAGGTTTACGCACAACACTACTATTGCTTAGGTATAAATTAGGTGTATAGAGCACTGCTGGGCTGTATCCTAATAAATAACAGAAAGAGCTGTCTGCTTGCCTTCTCTGGTAAGGTGGTGAGCAGCTTTCCTTGCCTGTGTTTGAAAGATGTAGCTGAAGTCAGGACTGGATTCAGCCAACGTCAATGCTGCCCCTTCACACCTGTGCTTAAAAGGAGTGTTTGGCTTGAGTTGTCCGTCAAGAGGAAGTCCAAGCCCTTGTTCATATGGTCTTGGATTTACAGGCATGGGTCAGGCCAAACATGCTACGGCTCAGCCCACCAGTCAACACACAGTCTTTGGCTCTTCCTAAGTGTGCTATGGATGTCTTGATCCCGAGCTAAAGATGAGCCTGGAAAGGTGTCAGTGGTCACCAACACCTGATTCAAGACTTAAAAAGCAAATGTTTTGGCTGTGACTCCAAAATGGTGGCCTGCGGACCAGAGGACAGGGCTCTGCTTTGCCTGAATCCCTCTCAGAAAGACATGTTCTTCCTTCTCTTTCACAGGAATACACCATTGATATCTTCTTTGCTCAGACGTGGTATGACCGGCGTCTTCGTTTCAACAGCACCTTGAAGGCCCTCACGCTGAACACCAACATGGTGAGCCGCATCTGGATCCCAGATACTTTTTTTAGGAACTCCAAGCGTGCTGATTCCCACTGGATAACCACTCCTAATCAGCTCCTCCGCATCTGGAATGATGGAAAAGTGCTCTACACGCTCAGGTACATACAGCAGGCTGCTGAGGTGAGGGAACAAGGAGCTGGTCAAAGTACAGGAGGTTTCCACACGCCTGCCAGATGTCTCTCAGTGCTGATGGGAGTACACATGCAATACTGGTTGCAGAATGGGCTTCCTCTTCCCAGGATGAAGGCTTCCAAAAATCAAACTGTTTTTCCATATCATGCCTAGAAAAAAGTCAAAACTACAAAGAGTTTCCTAAACCAAAATCCTTTAAAAGTTTATGTTGGTCAGTCCAGCTATTTCATTCCTTTAATAAACATTTGGCTTTTGTTCCCATAAATTCTCACTCCCATAAATGAATCTGAAAAGCTCACTAAACAAAAAGGCTTTTTGAATGTGAAAATTAGATTTTTTTTCTCAGTTTGAAAATATCCAAACTTATGTTTTGTTTTGGTGCTGTTTTGAAATGTTCCTGCAAACAGAATGATCTTCAACAAATTAGTGTTTCTCTCTCAAGGAAGTGAGAATCCTTCTGTCACATTGTGGTGTTGGAATCAAACAACCTTCACCAACACAAAATCTCAGTCTCCCTCTCTCTCTCTTCTTCTCTCAGGCTGACGATCGAGGCTGAATGTCTGCTCCAGCTGCAGAATTTCCCAATGGACACTCACTCCTGCCCTTTGGTTTTTTCCAGTTGTGAGTATATGTATTTTCAAAATGGTTTTAGAAGGCAAGTAGAGAAACCTCAGTAGAGTAAAACTCTTCTGGGGAGACAATCCTCCCTTTTAGCTAAATTTTTCACCTAATGTCTATGACGCTCTTCCTGGGCCATTACCCGTCATGCTCTGAAGCATCCTCCCACTAGCAGAGGTCTAGCAGAGGTCTTCAGGGAAAGATTCACAGCACCTCGGAGTTTCTCCTTAATTTGGTTGGACGGTTGGAGGTGATTATTTCACTGACCTTCTGGTCACTCTGACCTACTAGACAGAATATATCCCTTCAGCTGGCAGACAAATGGCACCTGTCCTGCCTTGCATCTTCCCCCTTCTCCTGCCCTCTGAGGGGACAGATTGGCTTTCCAGACCTCAGCCCAGAGACAGGCCCACTTTCTGTGCCCAAGGCCATCACAAAGGAGGGGTACTCAGACCTCCACTCTCAGTCCCCACTTGTCCATTCTCATCAGCAGACAGGGCTGCTGATGTTGGCACATCTCCACTGGTAATTTTGCAGGGAGCCTTTCTGCACCAAGAGATTCCTGGCCTCATGCATTGGTTGGAAATCTGATTTAGTCATCTTAGCTCGGGTTCGCCTCTCCTGCTTCCCCTGCCACTGAAAAGATGCAGCTCACGTGGCTCTGAGGTGCTTCAGAGGGAGGCAGCATGCTGAGGAGGTACCATCCCCTCGTCTCCCACCATCCCTCATTCTTTGCTAATTAATAGTACATGCCATACATGCTTGATAATTAGAAACGCATTTTTAGTTAGCTGCCAAGCTCTTGCTCCTTCCCTCCTCTGAGGAACTCTCTCGTAGGTGTCAAGGTCCCTGCTTCACAGTAGGCTTGTTTCTTTGTCAAGAAAGCCAGAGCCAGGAGAAGCCATGTTCCAGCCTGCAGGAGCCAGGTCTCCTGCTCCATGGAGAACGCACCCCTTCTTTTCCATACATAGATCAGCTCCCAGGGTGAGAGGTAGAGAGACAGTCAGAGCAGCCACAGCCATGCTACCTCCCACGTTGGCAGCTTTGTAATCCTGGTGGACTCATGCCTGGGAAGGGAAGGTAGTCATGAGGAGTGGTGAAGGCCCCATGCTGCCCCAGGGAGCCAAAACCCTTAAAGATTTCAGGCTGGGGGAGTCTTCCTACAACAAACTAAGTCTCATTCCCACCAGTGCAGTCCTTAGAAAGGCTCCGTTTCTAACATTGCTTTTCCCATCCCTAGGATTTGAAGCGGCCCACAAGGGGGGATGCTGTCCCTACTCCCATCCATGTGGGGATGCCTAAGGGAATCTAAACAAAAGGCATCAGAAATACCTGCCTGAAAGCTTCATGTTTACAAAACAGCTAGAGTGGGATGCCAGTGCTTTTACAGTCAGGGTGGTGAATGAGGTAGAAGCACATGGTACTCTTTCATTGATGTCCTTGCCCCTTTTCCCAGATGGCTACCCACGTGAAGAGATTGTCTATCGCTGGAGGCGCTACTCCATTGAGGTCTCCGACCAGCGCACCTGGAGGCTCTACCAGTTTGATTTCACAGGGCTGAGGAACACCTCAGAAGTTCTCAGGACTGGGGCAGGTGAGGCAAAGGGAGATAGCCCACAGAAATGCCAGTGTGTTGGAGACTTCGTGGGAGGAAAAGGAGTCATCAGATAGCTCCACAATGGTGGGGAAGGAAGGTCACAACAGCACAGTTAGAGAATCGTAAGAATGAAGGGATGGACCTTTGCTAGAGGGAGCAGAAGTGATGGAGATGAAGGGTGAGGGGAAGACGAAGCAGGGGTAGGCCAGAACCACTGACATCTGTGAACTGTGGGGTGACAATGCTGATGTGAATGAAGCTATCCCTAACTGAAGGGTCAGGAGGGAGAAGAGATGGAGCTCAGATCCCCTCTTGCTGCAGTATGTGCATACTATGTGATCCCTGGGTTATGCTTATAATTGGAACAGGGGTGGGGAAATCAGAACTCGAAGGTCTCAGTCTTTCTTTCTGTAAAGTTGTGTGGGGCTGATGAACACCTGAATTATGCTTTAAAAGACAGGAACAAGGCTGCATGTGTGAAGAAACCAGGGAATGGAGGCCCTTCAGCTCCTCCTCCTCCTAATAGCTCACATCCCCTTTCCTTCCCACAGACAACGGAGGAAAGCCTCTTTGGGTTCCTGCAGGTGGGGTGAGCTCGTATTTTTAAGCCCTCTGAAGCAGCAAGTTCAGGTAGTGCTTCTGCCACTCTGCAGAAAGCTTCTGTTGCCAACACAGGCAGCCAGCCTCTAACCGGGGTAGAAAAGCAGCACAAACCAGGACAAGAAGTGGTGCAGTGAAAGTGGCTTGAATGCACTGGTGGCTGTCTGAGGTTTGTAATTCTCTTTTTTGGTAAGTGCTTGCAAGCTCCATCTTAACTCTAGAGCTGTCAGGTGGCTTTCTTCCAATACTCACTAGAAGGCTCTGAAAAAGAGGAAAAACTTCAGCTGTAAGTTGCCAAATGAGCAATTAGGATGTACAGCACTACATGCTTTTTCCAGTGGCAGAACCAGAGTCTCGATAAAGTGATTGAAGGACACCTCCTTTGTCACAGCTCAGGTAGTTAGTTGGCAAGCCAGGCCATGTAGCCTGTTACAGCTAAATAGCTTCTATAGAAAAGAAACCCTTGCAGCAATCAGCTTAAGATGAATACTCTCTATAGTTTCTTCCCTGAAACTTCTCCAGACGGTGTGCTTTTCAGTGTGCTTGGACACACAGCCAGGCCAGTACAAATGCAGCCTGGTGACCACATAGCCAGCCAGGCAGATAGCCAGTTGGGCAACCACAAAGTTAGCTCTTAAATTAGTCACAAAGGCATTAAGTCAGACAGCTACAGAGCCAGCCAGGTAGCCACAGAGTCCACTAGCCACAAAACCAGCAAGCCAGCCACAATGCCAGCGAGTCACCAGACCTACTCTGCCAGCCACACAGCTGTCCATGAAGCTAACAATCTGTGCAGGCACAAAGTCAGACACAAAACCAGCCGGCCAGGCACTTAAAACAACAAGAAAACCTCATCAGAAACACTCCAAATTCTGAAACTTTGCTGATTTTTGTGTTTTAGGAAGCCACATGTTATGATCCCAATGTGTCTCTTGCTTTTTCCTAGGGGAGTACATGGTGATGACAGTTTCTTTTGACCTAAGTAGACGTATGGGTTATTTTGCCATTCAGACCTACATTCCCTGCATCCTGACTGTTGTTCTTTCCTGGGTTTCCTTCTGGATCAAGAGAGACTCTACACCAGCCAGGACATCTCTGGGTAAGAGACAGGCTGTTGCATGTCTGATGCTTGTCAAACTCTGCAAGGCTAGCAGACTGGCAGTGTTGGAGTACAAAATCTCCTAAACCACTTTGCCATTTTCTGGCTTTATTCAGCTTACTGGAGGATAGTCCACTCCTCCATCTTTCTGTTTGTAACACTATCCTCAAGCTCAACTGAATCTCCAGCTGTGCTGGCTTGGAGTACTGGATTATTTCAGGATAGCACAACACTCTCATATCTTGATCTGAGACCTGAATACAGTCTTTTCCAAGCTGACAGTGTGGTATTCTCCTGCGCCAAAAAAGAGAGAGGGAAGGGGTGAGCTGTGGCATTGCAATGCTGGCCAAAGGGCTCCTGTCACATGCATGTATTCTGCATTTCCTCATGACCTTTCAAGGGCTCAGCGTAGGACCAGTGACATGAAGGTTGTAGGGTAATGAGCAAAGTTGCTTGTCAGTATCCATAGAGTCCGAAGCTCTGTCAGGATGTGGAAGCCCTGTCGGTACTGCCTTTCTCTGTCAGCCACACCACAGTGCGAGTCCAGGATGTGGCAACAGCTCTGCCTGTTGTTTAGATTTTCTCAGCAACCTGCAGTGGCTCTTTGAGGCAGGAAAAAGCTTATGGTGATTGAATCCTGCCCTGATAGACGCTAGAGAGGTCTTTACAAATCTTCAATGCACTTTGGCTGCATCTGCATTTTGCAGCAAGCTCTGCTTCCCAGCACTGTCCTTCCTATCATCCCCTCTGACTTTTCCTTTAATTGGAGGTAGCGTTCCCAGCCCTGCCTGAAGGCCTCTGCGGGGAGGGAGAGGAGAGGCGAGGGGCCATCAGCATCAGGCAGGGCTATTCAGAGCCCAGCCATTCTGACCATTTCCCCCCACCTCCCTATCAAAATCAATTTCTTTGGTGCCCATGGAGAGAGCAGGAGGAGGAGTGAGGTGTCATTTCCAATGGAGGTGAGGGTACGCCATAGTCTGTGGCTGGGAAAGGAATGAACAGCAAGAGGCAAAATGTTCTGCAATGGCTGACACCACTATGGTGGCTGTCTCAAAAAACAAAGGCAAGTTTCCCCAGGAGGAGGGCCCCTCTCTGTGGGAAGGGACCTCAGCACATCAAGAGTAATGTATTCTCTTCACAGCCCCTGTTGTACTTAATACAAATGATCCCCAGTACATTTCAAGCCCGTCAGCCTACATTAGGGAGATGTAAACTGGACCAGTTCCATTGGCATTTCAAATATATGGGAAGTCACATCACATCTGCTAATGCAAATACAGCAGGAAAATATGAAAATCTCTTGCCATGCTCCCACCCAGAGCCATTGGGGAGACCCCAGGAAAGGGTGGCAGGTGGATTTAGATGAATGCTAGAGAAGGAGGAACAGGTGGAGTTCTTGCTTCTTCTTCACGTCCTAAAAAGCAGTGGATGAGATCACAACACCAACTCTTGCAGCTGATCCTTTGTTGGCTCCTGATACTTTGGAAACAGGTCTGTAAGCATTACTGCTGCTGCAAAACCAATTCCAAGCCCCATTCAAATCAAAAGAGATTCCTTATCTCTTGTGGGAACCTTGTGGTTAGTGTTTACTACAGGCTGGCCAAACAAGGGGAGCCTATTGACAAAGCCTTCTTACTCCAGCTACAGGAGGCATCGCACTTACAGGCTGTCGTCTTGCTGGAGGACTTCAACCACCCTGACACCTGCTGGAAAAGTAGCACGGTGAGCTGTAGGCAATCCAGGAGACTCCTGGAGTGCATGGAGGATAAATTCTTAAGCCAGGTAAAAGACAGCCCTACCAGAGGGGATGCGTTACTGGACCTGTTGGTCACCAATACAAGTGAGCTAATCGGTGACGTCAAGATTGGAGGCAGCCTGCGCTGCAGTGATCATACACTGATGGAGTTCGTAGTCCTGAGGGATATGGGTCAGGCGAAGAGTAAAGTCAGGACCCTGAATTTTAGGAAAGCAAAATTCCAGCTGTTCAAGGAGTTAGTCAACAGGACCCCCTGGGAAACTGCCCTCAGGGACAAGGGAGCAGAACAGAGCAGGCAGGTCTTTAAGGACACTTTCCATAGAGCACAAGAGCTCTCGATCCCCAGGTGTAAGAAATCAGGAAAGGAAGACAAGAGACCAGCATGGATGAGTCGAGACCTGCTGGTCAAAAAGGACAAGAAGGAAATGTACATGCAGTGGAAGCAGGGAGAGGTATCCTGGGAGGAGTATGCGCTGCCCGGTTGTGTATGGATGGGGTCAGGAAGGCCAAGGCACGGATGGAGCCGAACTTGGCAAGGGATGCAAAGAATAATAAGAAGGGCTTCTATAGGTATGTCAGCCAGAAAAGGAAGGTCAAAGAATGTGTACTGCCCCAACGGGCAAACTGGTAACGACGGATGAGGAGAAGGCTGAGGTACTCAACAACTTTTTTGTCTCGGTTTTCCCTGGCAACCTCTCTTCCCACACCTCTTGAGTGGACGGACCACAAGACAGGGACTGGGGGAGCAAAGTCCCTCTCACTGTAAGAGAAGATCAGGTTCGTGACCACCTGAGGAAGCTGAACGTACATAAGTCTAGGGGACCTGACGAGATGCATCCCAGAGTCCTGAGGGAATTGGCTGATGTAGTTGCCAAGCCACTCTCCATGATATTTGAAAAGTCATGGCAGTCAGGTGAAGTTCCCGGTGACTGGAAAAAGGGAAATACTGTACCCATTTTTAAAAAGGGTTAGAAAGGAGGACCCTGGGAACTACCAACCTGTTAGCCTCACCTCTGTCCCTGGGAAGATCATGGAACAGATCCTCCTAGAAGCTATGCTAAGGCACATGGAGGACAGGGAGAGGATTCACGACAGCCAGCAAGGCTTCACCAAGGGCAAGTCTTGCCTGACCGACCTAGTGGCCTTCTATGATGGAGTGATGACATCAGTGGACAAGGGAAGAGCTACAGATGTCATCTTTCTGGACTTCTGTAAGGCCTTTGATACGGTCCCCCACAACATTCTTTTCTTCTCTCTAAATTGGAGAGATATGGATTTGATGGATGGACTGTTCGGTGGATAAAGAATTGTTTGGATGGTCGCATCCAGAGGGTAGTGGTCAACGGCTCAATGTCCAGATGGAGATCAGTGATGAGTGGTGTCCCTCAGGAGTTGGTCACTGGGGTGACCAGTACTGTTTAATATCTTCATCAACAATATAGACAGTGGGATTGAGTGCACTCTCAGCAAGTTTGCTGACAACACCAAGCTGAGTGGTGTGGTTGACATGCCTGAGGGACAGGATGCCATCCAGAGGGACCTGGACAAGCTTGAGAAGTGCATCCATGTGAACCTCATGAGGTTCAACAAGGCCAAGTGCAAGCTCCTGCACCTGGGTCAGGGCAACTCCTGATACCAGTACAGGCTGGGGGATGATGTGATCGAGAGCAGCCCTGTGGAGAGGGACTTGGGGGTACTGGTGGATGAAAAGCTGGACATGAGCCAGCAATGTGCACTCGCAGCCCAGAAAGCCAACCATATCCTGGGCTGCATAAAGAGAAGTGTGGCCAGCAGGTCAAGGGAGGTGATTCTGCCCCTCTGCTCTGGTGAGACCCCACCTGGAGTACTGCATCCAGCTCTGGAGTCCTCAGCACAGGAAAGACATGGACCTGTTGGAGTGGGTCCAGAGGAGGGCCACAAAAATGATCAGAGGGATGGAACACCTCTCTTATAAGGAAAGGCTGAAAGAGTTGGTGTTGTTCAGCCTGGAGAAGAGAAGACTCCGGGGAGTCCTTATTGCAGCCTTTCAATACTTAAAGGGGGCTTTTAAGAAAGATGGGGACAGGCTTTTTAGTAGGGCCTGTAGCGATAGGACAAGGGCTAATGGTTTTAAACTAGAAGAGGGTAGATTCAGACTAGATATAAGGAAGAAATTTTTTATGATGAAAGTGGTGAAACACTGGAACAGGTTGCCCTGAGAGGTGGTAGATGCCCCATCCCTGGAAGCATTCAAGGTCAGGTTGGACAGGGCTCTGAGCAACCTGATCTAGTTGAAGATGTCCCTGCTTATTGCAGGGGGGTTGGACTAGATGACCTTTAAAGGTCCCTTCCAACCCAAACTATTCTATGATTCTGTATTCTATGATGAGCTTTGCATTGGGCTGAATTCATCCTGGGAGCAAATGTTCAAAGACAAAGGGAGAACAAGAACAGAGGCCTTTGCATTCCAGCTCTGGTTCACATCAGACAGAAATAGCAGTCCTGTGTCATCTGAGACATTGCCATGCCTATTGCTGACTCATCACTGACTGAATCCCAACTCACCCATTGCCTGCCCAAAGCCATCCATCCAGTGTTATTGCCTCTTAGCATGTCCTTCCTTTGGCCTCTCCTCCCATCATCCAAGCAGTCCAAGTTCCCCACTTCTTTACCAGTCCACATTGATGGCCTGTGTGACACCTGGGTTTTGAACAGCTCTTTTTCCATAAAGCATTGTCAGAGGGCACCTCAAGACCAGAGTCTTGCTGAGTAGAGCAAAAATGGGACCAGACAACCAGAGGAATTTCTCTCCCACAGGAAAGGGGAAATGAGGATGTTTTGGGGGCTGGGTGCATGTAGAAGACAGAAGTGCTCCTCTTCATTACTTAAACCAGCTCTTTTCTCTCTTAGGTATCACAACTGTGCTAACAATGACCACCCTGAGTACCATCTCCCGCAAGCACCTTCCCCGTGTTTCCTATATCACAGCCATGGACCTCTTTGTCTCTGTGTGCTTCATCTTCGTCTTTGCAGCTCTCATGGAGTATGCTACACTCAACTACCTGGTCGGAAACAAGAAACCACTTGAGCACAACAACAGGAAAGCCAGGCTGGTAGGTCAAAGGGGCTAGCAGAGGTGGATGCTGTTAGAACCCCAAGCTATTTAGAAATATCCCTCCTGAGCCTGCATTGGAAACTACTGACGTTGTTTAGTGCCTGACCCATACTGTGTTCATTAGGTCCTCAGACCACTCTATGTGCTGGGTCTGAGCACCTGAAAGGTGAGACAGAACCAGAAAAAACAAGGAGGTCCCTGTCAGAGCCAGGCACCCTGCGCTGTCTTCAAAATTGCTGGAGAGCTTATCAGTACAGTTTAGGATGACTCACATGACCAAATGTAAATATCCACTTTAAGACAGGGTGATCCACACCCAGGTTCTTCCACCTGTACTGGTTTGATCTCTGTGGATTACAGAGGTATCTTAGGTCACAGAGATGCAGAAACCTACTTTCTTTTGTGGTCTGTCGATCAGAAGACTTCCTGAGTGTGGGGATAGTGAATCCAGAGTGGTCATCATCCTCTTGAGATCTGCCCAAGCTCATGGCAAGTAATTCTGACACATCAGCTGAAACAGGCCTCTGAATTGGGACAGAACTGAAACCAAAAAAGCCAGACCTGTTCTGTACCAGCCTCATTTCCCAGCACGGGTAGAGAGAGCTCTTCCATGAGGCTGATGATATGCCTCTTCTCCTGGACCAAGAGGTTATGAGTCATACACAGCATTTCCCCAGCTTTTCTCCAGCAACTGACAGCAACCAGAAGACACATCTGGACTGTGTGCTGTGTCTTCAGAGACAGCTGAGCTCAGGTGAATGAGGGAAGAGGCTAGTACAGCTAAAACCAAACAGGTCCTGTGTCTGCACTGACTATTAGTGGCAGAGATGGGGAATCAGAGCAATTAGGTCTTTGCTGACTAAGGCTGTGCCCTAGGGTGCCAGGGAGGAAACTCACAGTCATGCAGGGAGCTGCCAGTCCCCACCATATGCCAAGGTGGTGATTTACAACCAGGTGCAGAGATGGGGAACGATCAGTCATCCCCCTCTATTGAACTGCACCTATGCTATGAACTGATCTATTTCCAATTGGATGAGTTTTGGTATCTAGAACAAGTTTTCTTGCCTTTTCCTTCCCTTTAATCCACCTACCCCTCCTCATTACAGCCACCTGCTGGTGCACAGGTGATGCCATCCTTTACCACCATCAACATCAACAACATCATGCACTGGCCCCCAGAGATAGAGGAGGAGGAGGATGAAGACCCTGGCTCCCCGTGCCTGGAAGGAAAGGAATGCGAGAGGTTCTTCTGCTGCATTGAGGACTGTCAGACAGGAATGTGGCGGGAGGGGAGGGTTCGCATTCACATCTCCCGCCTGGACTCCTACTCTCGTGTCTTCTTCCCCACCGCCTTCCTGCTCTTCAACATTGTCTACTGGATTGCCTATCTCTATCTCTAGCTGTTCTTTGTCCTCAGCTGGAATTGACCGGAGACCAGCAAGATGGGCTTCTCAAGGAGCATAGAGAACAGCATCTCTTCTGTAGTCGATTGTCTGTCTGAGCAATCCAACCTGGTGATTCCCTCTTCCTGCTCTCTCATCTCTTCTGAGAAGAACCAGACAGCTTTTTTTTAGCCTTCTAACATATCTTTTTAGAGAATCTACCCTTCCCAAACAACCCCCTCACCAGCACTACCAGCATTTTACTCCTTGTAAGATTGCCCAAAACCATCCTATTCCCATCTCAAACATTAGGGATTTTGTCAAAAACAAAAACCTTAATGCGTTTCATTTTTCCACCGCATCCTGCTCCAAAATTCCATGGGAAGTGATGGCAAATGGAGTTTTCTGCATAGTTATTAAGACTGCAAAGGAAATAAAGTAGAGCTTACAACTTCTGCACCACTTCCACCAGAATAGACTTCGTGGAGTGCTAGAGGCTTGGAAAGGTCAGAAGGAAAGAAATGTGAAAGAGGGCAGCAGTACAGCTTTCCCACAGTAGCTGGGCTTGGCTAAAATGTTTTGAACCTGCCCAGAAAGCTGACAGTGGCACTGACAAGGATGGAGTAGCTGCAAGTGTCCACCAGCTCCCCATAGAATATCTGTGGAGCATTCCTCATGGATCACTCCGCTTGTTGTACCAAGTGGCACCCAAGGCATCCACTCACTGAAGCATTGCTGATTCTCATCAGATGGGTGGTAAAAAACACTTCACAAGTTTGAAGGGCCCATCTGCCTTACTGGAGCAGACTCTTCAGGGCCCATGGTGACATTCTGCTTTGTGATCAGGACTTTGAGCAGGCTATGCAGCTTACATTGGGAATAGACAAAAGAGGGAGAAAGTCCTTATGCTACAAAGACCAGAAGCAGTCTCATGAGCCAGTCTCATGAGAGGCCTGAGACAGGCCTCTTTCTTTGGCCTGTCTCATGTGAGCTGGGCCCTCTTGTACCATGCGTCATAGTAGGGCAGTGCTCTCCTTCACAACAACATTTGTTAAAACCATCAGATCTGTGCTTGGTAGTAGGTGCTAACCTGAGAAAGGGATACTAGAAAAGGGAACACGATCAGCTACCAGTGCTGCACCTACCAGTGGTGGGGACAATGTTCCTGCAGCTCAAATGTGTTTCCTTACTTCTTTTTTTTTTAATTACATAAAAAACAGACCTCACTAAAACTGTATGGCTCCTCCCAGTTGCCACTAATACTTGGCCCTTTTCTTCCCAAAATCAGGAAATGGAGCGAGTAGTCCTTGGTAGATTTCAGGAAGGGCAGATATAGTGAGATGGTACCTTATGGTCCATCTTAAAGGGCTAGAGAACTGCATAATACAGTCTCAACTGGGAAGAAACTGCATAATGTAGAAGAGGAAACTCAGGCCCAAGGTCCATTATGTGTAAATCAGCTGCCTCTCCATTTATACCAACTGCTGATGTGGCCCACAGCATGATTGCAAAAAGCAGTGTGCCATTAACAGTTACTGTGTAAATTACAAATAAACAAAAAAATCTTTGTAAAAACAGCATGTTTTAGAAACAATTAGTAATTAAAAGGCTCTTCACAAGAACAAAGCTGGCATGGCTGCAGAGAAAAAGTTAGCAATGGCTGGCTCACAGGACAGCTAACAGGGGCAGGAGGTTTTACATATTCTTAGAGAGCAATTTGATGTGGTTTAAAGATGGATTTTGACACTGTTAAGTCTGATCTGAATAATGAAGTGTCATGTTTAATTCATTCACAAATACAGCCTTACCTTGGTTCCAGAGGAACAGCTAGAGCACCTAATTAAGTATACAATAGTACAACACTCAGCTAAGTATAACCTAATGGGGTCAGACCGGCATAGCTCTGGAAGGGGAAATTGTGCCTGTCTAACCTGTTACAGTTCTTTTAAAATACCAAGTAAGAGATAAAGGTTACCCAGAAGCATAATTTGCTTAGCTACTCCGACAGCTTTTGAAAGGATGGAAAGAAATTATGGCAGTGGTTCTAACTGAGGAAATTGATTTAGCAAAAGAATTATTAAGGAGTTTCTAATTAGAGGAAATTAACTGAGGAGAGGGGAAAAAAGAATTGTTAAGGAGGCTCTAATTAGAGGAAATTAATGTTTTAGAGAGAAAGACACAGAGAGGGAGAAGTCTAAGAAAAGAATCAAAACAACTTCCAGACAAGGAGAGCTGCTGGGTGACAGTGCCGACTCCCAGCCAAGCGGGTTGATGTTCTGCTCCGGATAAGCAAAGCGCTATTAGATGTAGCAACAGGAAAACCTCCTATGACTCAACCATACACCGACAGGGAGCTGGATTAAACAGGGTCCTGTGATCTCTGTGGGGAGCCAAAAGGAAAGAGCATCCTATATTAAAACTGGCTCACACGACAGACTCTGAGTGAAGCAAGTCTTCACATATCAGAAGGCAGCTGCTAGCATGTGCGTGGGAGGGGGCATCCTGGTGGCAAACTAGGGCCCGTGCCAAATATGCTCATTAACAGTATGGTGGCATAAAAGGTGTGCAGGCAATGTAGGCTGCAGTGACCACAGGCAGCAAAATGTGGAAGGGGAACATCTGAGAAAGGGATGGTAGAAGGGAAAATTTAACATCCATGTGCAAAGGAGTCCAAACATCTGCAATTCACTGTAGCTTTGAAGCACGTGGGAGCCTTCATGGACAGAGATGATCGTCATGGGCACCAGAGTACAGACTTCAGCCCTGAGAGCAGCAGCTTGTTGAAATTAGACCTTTTACAGACTCAGCCAGGAGAGAAGCAGGGTGTACAAGAGACCTAAGAGGATGACTGGGACTTGGGCAAAGTAAACTTCAAAGATTATGAGATTTCACCAAAAAAAGATAAAGCCAACACACACCTAGGTAATTTAAACAATGATGGAGGATTTGACAGAGGAAAATAGCCTAGCGTGGGCTGGAGCACAAGGAAGCTGATTACTAAGGCTGGGGAAGGAGGAGGGAGGGGGCTTTTTGGCTTAGGGAAATCTGTGCCCATCATAAATAGCTCAATAAATAAAGGCATGCAGGAATTCAATCATGTTTTTAAGTTTCTACAGTATCTCAGAAAAGAAGAGCTAAGAAAAGACAGAAAAAAAAAATCCACCATTTTTTGGAATTACTTTGCAAAGCTCCATTTTCCTGAAAAAAGGTTTCCCTACTATCAGCAGGGAATCCAGAGCAGAGAGACATCCAGTAGCCATGTGTGGCCCTGCTCAGCAAGGTAGTGGGAGCTGAGCCACACCGGTCCCCTCCTACACCGGCATAAACCACCTGCCCTTCCCTGCATGCTGTAGTTTCTGCCATCAGGCTGGAGTGGGTTATGGTACCGCAGCATCTTTCAGCCTGGGACAACTGTTGCTTTTTCACCAGCTCCGTCTAGGGGACACAGCCTGAGAACATGGGGCAGAGCCATGCCGCGCCAGGCAGGAGGCACCTGGGGGGCTGCGAGACACCTGGGTGGCTCTGCTGCCTCCTCCTCTCACGTAGGTTTTTACTTTCTTGCCCGCCTGGAAACTTGGTGGAGGAGCCATGTATTGCTGCCGTCACAGGCGAGTTGGCGCTGGGCTTCCCTCACCTCCTCCCTCCCCTTTCCAGGGACAAGCAAGTCACCTTCCTGCCACTGGCGCCTACAGAGGACCTCTGTCAGACAGCTACTACAAGTTTCCTTGCTGGTGGCCCAAGAGTGCCTGATGCTGGCTATCATGGCTGATCCTGTAGCAGAAGAACACTCATCCCAAGTTAGTGAACTTTGCTGTGAATGTGGTCAGTTCCACCTCTTGCTGTAGAGATGATTGTCCTCTCTCAACTTCCAGGATGAAGTGGACGATGAATTCATCTGCCATATCTGCCTTTAGGCTCTGCTCCAACCTATGAACACATGTACTGTTTCAAATGCCTTGAAAACATCATGCAGGAGTATAAATTTGTCCTGTGGAGTAGAAAAAGCTCTCTTTCCAGCAGTGCCACAAGTCCAGCCTTCTAGTATGAAACCTGTTAGATAAGATGATTGTGTTCTGTCCTTTCAAGGCAGAGTGTCAGCAGACAATGCAGCGGTGTGAGCTAGCAGCTCATCTGCAGAACAGGTGTCCTGGTTTCAAGATATACAAATCTGAACTACAGCAGAAAAAGAATCCCATTTCCAAAGGGAAGGAACATCACCCTACCAAGGTGGAGACAAACACACCCAAGGATACAGAGGTACCAAGTGGAGGATCATCACTTGTGGCAGAAAGCTCTGCAGGTGCTGTGGTATCGCTATGGACTGCAGAGCCTGGACTGGTTAATCCAGCTTTTGAGACTGAAGAAGACCTTCCTCAGAGAGTTAGTCTTATGGCTGAAACGAACGCAACTGAAATCCACCGAGAGGACCCAGAGGAAGGTTGCATATGAGGATAGCTGGGGGTAAAGACACCCCACTGTTGTTCAGGAAGTCTTGAGGGATTCTGTCATTGCGGCAGATGGAAGAATAGCACCCGGGACCGTAGTCTTGAGGTGAATGGTGTCAACATCAGCAGTGTGACTCACTGCCAAGCTGTCTCCTTCCTGCGCCACCCAGGGCTCAGTACTGGGGCCAGTTTTAATATCTTCATCAATGATCTGGACGAGGGGATCAAGTGCGCCCTCAGTAAGTTTGCAGACAACACCAAGTTGGGCAGGAGTGTTGATCTGCTTGAGGGTAGGAAGGCTCTACAGAGGGATCTGGACAGGCTGGATCGAGGGGCCGAGGTCAATTGTATGAGGTTCAACAAGGCTCAGTGCCAGGTCCTGCACCTGGGTCACAACAACCCCATGCACCGCTACAGGCTTGGGGAAGAGTGGCTGGAAAGCTACCAGGCAGAAAAGGACCTGGGGGTGTTGGTCGATATCCGGATGAATATGAGCCAGCAGTGTGCCCAGGTGGCCAAGAAGGCCAATAGCATCCTGGCTTGTATCAAAAATAGTGTGGCCAGCAGGACTAGGGAAGTGATCGTGCCCCTGTACTCGGCACTGGTGAGGCCACACCTTGAATACTGTGTTCAGTTTTGGGCCCCTCACTACAAGAAAGACATTGAGGTGCTCGAGCACGTCCAAAGAAGGGCAACGAAGCTGGTGAAGGGTCTGGAGAAGAAGTCTTATGAGGAGCGGCTGAGGGAACTGGGGCTGTTTAGCCTGGAGGAAAGGAGATTCAGGGGAGACCTTATCACTCTCTACAACTACCTGAAAGGGGGTTGTAGCGAGGTGGGTGTTGGTCTCTTCTCCCAAGTAACGAGTGATAGGATGAGAGGAAATGGCCTCAAGTTGCACCAGGGGAGGTTTAGATTGGATATTAGGAAAAATGTCTTCACCAAAAGGGTCGCCAAGCATTGGAACAGGCTGCCCAGGGAAGTGGTGGAGTCACCATCCCTGGAGGTATTTAAAACACGTGTAGATGTGGTGCTTAGGGACATGGTTTAGTGGTGGACTTGGCAGTGTTAGGTTAACGGTTGGACTCAATGATCTTAAGAGTCTTTTCCAACCTAAATGATTCTATGATTCTAACATCTGGCCAATGATGGGGACTGGAAACAATGATCTCAGCATTTCTGTTTTATGGCAAAAGTTTGGAAGATGAAAGGAAGTCTGGAAAAAGGTTGATTTCTCATTTCTCTGTCTCCAATTCCTATCCTTCCCCTCCAAATTACGCCGTGTAAGGGACCATTTTTAGACTGTATGCTCTTCAGGGCAGGGACTCTCTTACTGTGTGTTTGTACAAGGACTAGCACACTAGGGCTTGATCCTTAACTGAGATTTCTGAATGCTACTTATTACAGATAATAAACAACAGTATGGACTACTCATCTTCAACACCACTGTTTATCAACATCTTGTAAGAAGGCTAAAAATTGTCCCCTGTCCCCCTCCTGATGGGGTTACTGGACCCAGTTAATATTTTTATTTCCATGGAGAAAAGTGTCTTGTTGGAAAGTGGGGAAAAATGTTGGTCTGATATTTTTGGGGTGGGTGGGGGATTTTTCTGATTTTTTTTTTTAAAGAAAGACAGAAGTTTCTTCAAATCAACACTACTCAGAAGCAGCCTCTACCATTTAAAATCACTGTTTCTAATGCAAGGAAAAACCCTTGCTTGGTCCCCTCAGTCTGTTGCCATTGTAAAGAAAATACCGGTTTCCCCAGGTGCTGGGGGGGGGCAGGGCCCCCCAGTGTAAAGTCCGCCAGTATTTGGTGGACTTTATTTTGGCCTTTCTGCTCCCCATCGTAATGCTGGTGACTTTTGGGGTGATCATAATCAAAAGGACAACCCCAGCTCTGAAGAAGGCCTCCCCCAAGAGCCACCCAGCCTCCTGTACCTGACCCACACGGAGGAGCGAAGGCCAGCAGTGCCTGCATGGCTGCTGAATCCAGCCCTAGGCCCACACAGCCACATATGTGAAACCCTACCGTTTGCTCCACTGGAGAAGCATTCATTAGTCATGCCTGATGTGCTAGAGAAATTAATTGGCCTGTTGCTATCCCCCCCCAAAACGGTGTCCCCCTCCTTCAGCACTCTCCCTCCCCGCATCCTGCATGGCCTGGCCATGCTGCCGTCTCTCCCTCGGCCGTGAAGCTCCCCTAAACATCCAGTTTACCAAGGGAAGAAGGGAGCATTGATGATAATGAAAAAGCCCCCCTCGCTTAAAAACATCACAAGATCATCCTAACACACAAAGCATTGCACGAGGCCTGCCTGACGATGGCCTGCTGCCCCGAAAGGCTCCTCCACCTCTCTTCTACAACCCATATGTGCTTCATGAACTTACAAGGGGATGTGACCCCGCCATCCTCTTACCTCACCCACTACATGGAGGGGGGCTGAGCCATCTCCAACACGCTGCAGCCCACACCACCTCCCGCCCCCTTATGTTATTTCCTCTCCTTAGTCTTTCTCTGGGGGCTTGTTTTCTGGGTTTCGCCCTGCCCGCCACCCCGTCCCGGACCGCCCGGGGTTTTCCCACCACACTAGGGTTCATGTCGCCGGCCGGCGCCCTGCCTGGGGCAGCTTCTCCCGCGCACGCGCGGAGCGGGGCCACGACAGCCCCCCCCCCCCCCCCCGCGTCGCTGTGGAAACCATTAGGCCGCGGCGCTGCCGCCGGCGCTTGAACTATAAAATCATCGTATTTCTGACGTGATTACCACCCCTTTCTTTCCCCACTTTTGAGGGCCAACGGGAGGCATCGTTATTTTTATTTGAAGCGCAGCGAGGGAAGGGCGCTGGTTTCTGAGGAAAGCCGGGGAGCCCGTGGGCCCTGGGGCAGAGGGCCCGTCGGCTCGGGGGAGGAGCTCCCTGCAGGCACAGTTCACACCAGCCCGGAAAGGGAAAACTTCCCTCCTTTCTTCGGCATACATTATATCCCTTCAAGCTTTGACAGTTCCCAAATTGTGAAAAACATGAGGTAGTGAAGGGGGAGGGTAGGGAGAGAAGAGAAAGTTATGTTAAGTCGTTACTTTTTATATTCCTAAAATACATTCATTATAATTTGTCGTCCTCTTAATGCCTCAGATTTATAGGCTTTGGGAAGATTGAATATAAGGAGAATGAGCTTGGCCAAAAATGTTTCAAGCTGTGCGCTGCAGGGCAAGAGGGGAGACATAAACACTTCTGCCCGCGCAGCCGCAGCGTGGCTGGGATGGGAGCTGCCACCCCAGGCCTGTGTCAGGGTGACTGCTATACCACACCGATTTGTTATCTTTGTCTCCTCTTGGAGAAATTGCATCAATCACCTGACAGCACAGCACAGCACAACTTCTGGCAGCCCATCAGGGGCAGGAGGTACCCGCTGTGAAGTGTTGGGGTATAACACCCTCAAACTGGGTGAGGAAACCCAGGTACTCACGGGAAATGCCCTTTTGCCTGCAGGCCTTCAATAAAGAAGTGTGTTTGGGAAAAAAAATTGGTTGTTTTTTTTTTTAAGGCTTGTGCAAGAGAAAATTTACTCAATTTTCTGTCAGAGGAATCTCAGGCCTTTCAGGTTGGGTTTTTTTGGTTGTTGTTGCTGTTGCTGGTTCTTTATATTGCTGCCTGACATGACTTTACCCCTCTCTCCTTGTTTTTTCCCCTTCTCCCCACATCTTCCAAAAAAGTAAATAATAGAGCCCAGGCTTCATCCGTCCCAGCCACACTTCTGGCACCATCTGAGCCCATATGACAATAACAACACGGCAGGATGGAAGAGAGCAACTGAAGCCTTAATAGTTGCTGTAAGCAGGTCGGCATAGCAACATCTCCAGAGAGAGCTCTCCATGGGGTCATTTCCATTCACTTTAAAGCCCACTTGGGCTGCTAGAGTGGTATAAAATGGACTCAGAAAAGCTGTTAATTAGGATTAGCAGCTTCAGGAACATCAAGCCACAGTGCTCCAAGCTGAGCCATTTATCTGAGAGAACTCAGGCCTCTTGACTACCTTCTGAACCGAGGCACAGGACGCCACATCTCAAGGCAGACAACTTTGAAATAAGATGGCAGAGCCGCCCAGTCATCTATGAGAAAAGGTTCCTACCTCAGTTGCTGAATGGCACTGCAGCACCTCTCCTGTGATCAGATCGCCCTTTGCTGGACTCAAATGGTTGGAAGGTCCAAGATCTATACCAGTCAGCTGTACAGGAGCAGGGGAGAAGGCACAAACCCATCTTATCAATACAAGTTGCATGTGGTGTGAAATCCACAGGGCATATGGTGGGTGCCCCTGGGTGACGTTTCTGGATGATACATATGCCATAACAGGTTTGTAGGGCTCCAAGAGAAAGCCACTGTGGACAAGAGATGGCACCCATGGGTGTCAGCATGCTCTTTCAAGGCCAGTTACAGACTCCATGGAAAAACAAGGTAGTGATTTGTGTTTCACAGCTGCTGGGATATAACTTTTATTCTGTTACCATGAGCTTCCTGCCCTTCATCAGTTTGCAGCATGAAAGGCCCAAGGAAGGTGATAAGTCCCTCGTGTGTAGTGGTAACACAGAAAGCCAGCTTTGCAATAGCTTCTGTCACACACATGAGCAAAACAGGCTGTAGGGAAAGGCTGAGCCATTGCCAGGCTGCCATTGGGCTGATTTGCATCTCTTGGGTTACTGACCCTGACAAACCTCCTAAGGCAATCTTTTCTGACACCTCCCCTTTCCAAATGCAAGGTGAAACACAGATGTCTCCCTCACGTTATTCTGCTTCTCTTGGTGTTTTCATTTCCTCAGGGTAAAACACTGCCTGAATCAGAGCTGTGCTGAAGGCAAAACTTCCCATCTGGGAGTGGAGTATTAGCTTCCTTGCATACGTCACTCTTGCTGGAGAAATACATTAGGTCTGGTCAAAGAAATACCTGTAGCAGCAATTCAGGCATTCACACTGCAATCTGGTTTTCAAGATCATGCAGGTCAGGGCTGCTGGCAGCCATGCTTTCAGCTGTGTCCATCAAAGGGAAAAGTCTTTTACCATATTGACAGCTGGAACATGTTCAGCCAGATCTGAAATCAATTTTAAGGCAGTTTGGGCCTAAACGCTTCTCCCATTTTAGCCACAGAAACTCCCAGTAGCCTCAAAGAATATGTATGGCAGCAGAGACTCAGCAGGCCAGGAAAAGAGAAATCCCTACCCAAGACTTTACAGTCAGCATCTTGAAAATGGTAAGTACCTGCTTTGGTCCTTGCCATAATAGAGATCTTCTATTACTCCTCTCCAGGAAATGTCCTTCACCAACCAACCCTTCTATCACAGAGCTTCAGCCAGCCCCCCAGGAGCATCAACAGAGATCAACAGCTCAGGGAAAAAAGTCAAGACAAAGTGTGAGAAGAAAAAGCTGTAGGAAGAATTTAGTAAGCTAGAACTATCACACCTCAAAAGAATATGTACAATGCTAAGTGACTAAGTCTGTGAGTAAGACCATATGTTGTGCTTTGGCCAAGCAGGTAGAATCATAGAATCATAGAATAATTTGGGTTGGAAGGGACCTTTAAAGGTCATCTAGTCCAACCCCCCTGCAATGAGCAGGGACATCTTCAACTAGATCAGGTTGCTCAGAGCCCCGCCCAATGTGACCTTGAACGTTTCCAGGGATGGGGCATCTATCACCTCCCTGGCAACCTGTTCCAGTGTTTCACCACTTTCATCATAAAAAATTTCTTCCTTATATCTAGTCTGAATCTACCCTCTTCTAGTTTAAAACAATGGTTTTACTGCTTGTCCTATTTTGGTGCTAAACCAAAAAGCAAAAGGAACCACACAACTCTTGTGGAACCATCTCAAATTCCCTGCATGCCCCCCCTGCCCAACACCACTGGGTGTGAAAAGCCTAACAGCTGAGTGGAGAAACATGCCAAGCTCATTCAGGCATTTCTCATTAGTTTCCCAAGATTTCTCAGTATTCTGCTTCTCAATATATTCATCTGGCAGCAAATTATAGATGAAGGAAAATCATCTCTCCCTAAGCCATCCAGAGAACACAAAGCGACAAAGCAAAATCATAACAGACAGGGAAACTTCTTGTGAGTCATCATCTTCCCTCCTTTCCCTCTCCCTTTCCAACATTGTTGATAGCCCCGGGATTGTTCCATGCAGCCTGGAACCAGAAGGTACCTATTCCTGCTGCAGGCATACATCACTTCACTCTAGAGGAGAAAAGAGGACTTTTAAACACGGCAAGACTTTTACTTTCATTTTACATAAGTAAAGGAAGAAAAAGAAATTTCATCTTTGTATCTCTCTAACTTAGGCACCTAACTTAGGGTTTTCTGAGATTGGTGGCCCAGTTATGCCAAATGCATGAAATAAAATAACTATCCCTTTCCCAAAACACTCTCCATTGTGTCCAATATGACCCCCCCAAAAAAAAAACCCAAACCAAACCAACAAAAAAAACCCAAACAAACAAAAGCAAACCAAAAGAACAAAATAAACCAAACAAGTAGATTCCTCAAAGAGAACACAAGCAGTTGTGATCAGTACAAAACAAGCCAGGGTGGCTACATATATATGAAGTCAAATGAAAGGAAAACAGCCTAATGTCTGTAGAACGGAGAACATGTTTTTGTCAAATCTTCAGATCCATATGTCCAAACTTCAAGGCATTTTCAATGGCATTGAGTTTGCTGTATCCTACCACATATTTCAAATTATGGCTTGATCACCAACTTTTGCTGCTCAAAAAGGAAGATAAAAACTTGCTCTAGGGTGATACATTTTAAAGAACCATTTCCGATTTCTTTGACCAGATTTTCAGAACAAATACATTTGTCCTTGATCTGCATTGATATTCACAAAGTAACCCACTTCTCCCTGGCTGAAGAGGCTGAAATGTTTGCTACAGAGACTTCAGATAAGCCATTAATACATGTTGCTGGGTTTAGGGGTTACAGAGTCACCTTTCCCTGTGGACTATAGGTACCCAACATTTCTACAGTGTTTAGGACCTGAATTTAAATTCAGCACCAGTACATATGTTTATATTAGGGGGAAACTTGGCAAGTTGAAACATAGTTCAGCATATTTCTAATGTGATTTCCTCAATGCGTTCTTCATTTCCCAGGGAACCTCAGAATTTGGTCTAAGAGGAGGTCCGAGCAGGGCCAGCATACCTTATCTGAGGAAGCTCTGCTCTTCCACTTCCACTTGCTGCACAGAGACTTCAGGCTCATGTAAGGAGTTACTTGTTGGCTCCTACAGCCCCCCCATTTATTGCAGCCCTCAGGTCTTCAAGAATCAGAACCCAGCAGATTTTATATTGGATTAATTTCAGCGACAGGTTCATGTGTTAGCTTGCCAACATCATTATCAGACTCAATAGCATGAGTCTATAGCCGTAAAAAGCAAGACCACCAAGAACTGTCACCTCTGAAGCTGAACTAGTGGCATAAAGTTCTGCCACATGCTACAAAGTCTCATAACCAAGTTTTGATTGATCTTATAGAATCACAGCTCACAGCATGCTACACATTGATCCCCATCCGTCATTAGCTAAAGCAATAGAAACATCTGGTTTGGAACTCTTGGGTTCCAAAAGTACAGAAAACTGAGTCCACACATGCTGTCCCCCTGGTGAAAAGACCGATAAAAAGCAGTGAGGCCCAGGCACAGCACTCCAGAAAGGGAACTCCATGAATTCAGCTTGTCTCTGGTGCCTGCCACCTCCTTTCTGCTCTGTGATTCATTAAATTTAGGCTATTGCTCTTGCAAACTGGAAATCTTTATTAAGTGATGTGCAGAAACTGTCTAAAGACACAGGAGGTTGCTCGCCTTGTTTGCTTCATAAGCCACACACATACACACACAAACACAAACACATTTTGCCACCAACTGTCTCTTGCAGAAACAGCTTTCACCTGCTGATTGTCCAGGCTCCTCTCCAGGGAAGAGTTTGTCTCAGTGACTCTTGAAAACACCGAGTCAGGAGAGACCTGTAGTGCTGTACATAATGTTTGTTCAGGCTGGGGCACTGGAGTGTATGGGACATGCTGGTTTTCACCATCTTAGGCCAGCCAGAGGTCCAGGCTCTCCAGGAGCTCTACAGAGGGAAGCAAGAGTGAATCAGCAAGGGTCTCAAGGGAGCAGAAATGCATATGGCTGATACATGCATTTACAGGATGAAAGGGGAAGAGCAGAATATGAGTTTAGAAGTTTTACCCAAAAAGGCAGCTGATGAATGCAGATAAGGCATCTGCTCTCACATGTAGTTCATGACTTTGGATGGAGCAAGCACAGAAAAAAAAAATCAAAAAATAATATAAAATTTTGGCCACCTAAAAATGTATCAGAACAGAAAGAATTTCTCACTGTCATCAGATTCTAGACCAAAGCCAGAGCTCTCCTCAGAAGATCAGGCTCTTTGTAGGCTGCTTAAAACAGACTCCATGAGGATGAAGCACAGGGACCTCACTTTCAAGCAAGTAAAGAGCCTACTGACCCCAAGCCACCCATACCAGCTCAGTGTAATATTTCCCAGACCCCAGCCTGGCCAGAATAAGTCAGTGGCTCCTACCCAGTCCCACTGCATGTGAGGCAGTTGAAAATTGCTCCAGAGACCTCCAGTACCTGGGAGCAGGTCTCCTTCCCCTACTGCTCGCCCACACTGTGCCCCAGGGGAAATGACTTTATCCCTGTGCTGTATTCAGACATCCTTCTACAGATTACCCCCAAAGGGTCTAAACTGAAGAGCAAATAATTTGATTCAGGCACTGAGACCCTGCATTAGATAGTCCAGGAATAGCACCAGCCCCCTCCTCCATACAAATGGCATCTAACTTCTCTGGGGCAGCCAAGACTCAGCCAAGCCTTCCCTGAGCCCCAAAATGTGACAGGGTCGATAGCAGGACCTGCTCAGTGCCTCCTCTCCGCATCTCAGGGACTGCTGCATTGTAAAGGCAGATTATTATACTGCAAAATTTATTTTAGCTATAACTGGAAAAAGTAATCAAAGCAAATGCAACAGCTCAGGAGGAATCAGAGTAGGATTAGACATTTATATGAATAAGAATAGCTTCTGCGCTTCAACTTGCTGTGATAAAAATAATAAGAACCTCAGTGTTCACGCTCCAGGGCAGAAACCTGATCTCTGAATAAGGTGTTAGAAAGAAATTTCCTCTCCCGGTAGTAGTCCCCAACTGTCCAGGCCACAGCATAGGGTTTAGTGGTGTCTAGTGGCCATCGCTAGAGACAAAGCTGTCTGGAAGCCCATGGGCTTGTTCAGGAGCCGCTGCAGCAGGGAGAGAGGTGGGTTGTAGTGTATCAGACATAAATGAAACAAGCCCATCACTCCCTTTTGTCTTTGCACTTCCTCGCTAAATCTTAGTCCCTGACAATCAGTGAGTTTCTGTACTGGATTCCAGGGATCTCCTTGCTTTGTTTGGTTTGTTTCTGTGCAGAGATGCATCACTGCTGCCCCTTGCCTCCTCTGCCCCCACACAAGCTGAGCTGTTAAGCTATAATGGCCTTAGCCCCAGCTGATTAATGAACTGGCTTGAGACTGCTGATCTCTTTGGACCATTAAACCTTTCCCCAGTGACTAGTCATTAATCCCCCAAAGAGTCATCCTAGATTAGGTTGTTGTTAGCCCCATCAATCCTTTTTAAGGCCTCAATTTGCAGCAGAAAGGAGCAGGGAAGGGGGGAAAGTCTGCATTTGTCAGGCAGTGACATCTGTTCCCCCAGGTTACAGACAGCTATGCCAGCCCCTGCATGCCAGAGCTTAGCATTTCCACCCACGTGAGGACTGTCACTGTGCAGCACAGACCATCCACCAAAGAGCAAGACAGTACCGCACCAGACATCTGGGATATTAAACAAGACCAGGAGAAAAAGCCAACATTTGTTTCTTTAATTGCAATGCCTTTGGCTGGGGCCAGAAGGCATCATAACATACGCTTACCATACGAATACCTGCCGTACCAATTTCAGCAGAGATGCTTTCAAACAGACAGGTTTAGGACATTAATTACCCAGAGCATTACTACCTATAGGCCTGAGCAAGTCCCCTTGTTTTCTCAGCTTCTGTTTCTAAACCCAATGTCTTTGTTATTAAAATAGTCCCCGTCTTCAGCCAGAAGACTGGATTTGCCTTAATGATGACTCTGGAAAGTGGCGTTTCAGCCACCCTGGCCATAGCCCCCCACACTCTTTCAGCCTCTTCCCCCATTGTCAGCACACGAACCCTGATTACTTTTCCTTAGCTCTTCTAGGACTTTTTGATATCCTTAAATCTCATTACCATGAGCCATGCTTAGGGGCTTGGAAGGAGGATGGTGGCAGCAGAGGTGTCAAACCTCACACTGTACCCTCTAAACTTCATCCTGGATGCAGCATAGAAATCGCATCTGCAAAACCACAGGCAAATGTTTCTGGATTTTCACCTAAAAATTCACAGCTATTTTTTCCCTCTCCTGTCTCTGGAAGGTTACAGCTTTTGAACTCTGGATTTTATGTCCATGTGAGGTTTTGAATGAATGAGTGGTGCATGTTTAAGATCAGGTTTTATAGACATGAGGTCATATAAGCCTGTCAGCTGGAACCAAGCTACATTTGTAGCTCTGCACAGAGCAAACTGTGCCCCAATCTGGTCTGCACTACTGCATATTCCACTGCTGTTAATGGTCTGCTGGAGCAATCATAGAAGGGAAGGGAGTGAGGGATGATGCTGGTGGACAATTTATGCTAGGGACCACAGTTATCTTCTGCAGCTAGTTGTGTCAAGGATGGCTGCTGTTGAAGCCCAGTGTTCAGGCAACATCAGAGAAAATAGCTTCAAAGTTTGAACTGGTAGCTTGACTTGACTTAACCATGATGCTACTGTTCCCGCAGCGTGTCCAAAAGCAGGAATGAGAGGGCAAACCTCTGGCACTAGCACAGCTTGGAACAGGACATCTCCATCCTCGGCCAAAGAGCTGGTCAGGGCTATGCTCTTCATTAGACTTCCCATGTGTCTGTGCCAGTGCTCTTCATGTCTCTGTGCCTCAGCTGCCAGCTACAATTTGGAAATGACCATGCCAGTTCTATCCTTTAAGTGTGAGACTTCTTGTACCATGAAATATGTCTTACCATTAACAAGCAAAACTTCTACACATTCTCATCAGAGGTCGTGGCATGCTTCTTTACTACCAGCACAGTGCATGACTTGCACGAGTGCATCACCAGATTAATGTGAACATGAGTCTTCAGAAATCATTTTGGCTTTAGCAATGGCTTGCCTGGTGCTGAGCACACCAAGTATAGCCAACAACAGCTGGACTCCACGGGGAGTGGGGAAAAAAGAAAACAACCACACACACATGCAAAAACCATCAGTCAGGCTCCTTTTAAATGATTAATGCAGTGCACAGTGAAAGCCTTTTCAGTTCTCAAATCTTCACATGATTATATAAACCTTAACTCATCCCAGCTACCGAGGACCTGTGTGTGTTTGTGGGCATTAATAGCTGCTGCGGTGTTATAATTAGAGCAGAGAATGAGGAGTCCCATGGGGAAATGGAGGAAACCCCATATTGCTCAAGTCATTTAAACATTCAGGGAGATAAAACACTGCAGAGTTCTGGAGGGAGCAGTGGTCAGGGGAGGGAGGGGTTACAGCCACCGCAAAAGTTGTTTCTGCCTCTCTTGGGTCCATACAATTAATTATGGTTATTAATTATTTAGGATGCTACAGTAATAATTAGTGCAATAATCATCTTAGCCACTGAAATAGCCCCTTGCAGCCCCTGAAGATCTTGCAGGACCTCACAGATTCCCATGCAGTCTCTTGCCTCGCTGCCTGTGGTCTTAGACTCCCCACTGCACCCTTGGGAAAGCGAAGGCTGGTGGCCCCAGCGGGGAGAAAGGACCACCCCAGCCAGGGCCCCACCACCCTCCAGATACATGAACAAGGGGTGGAGGACAACGGGAGCTGCTCCCACATGGGAGGGTAGCAGGGAACACATGGTTTGGATGCTGCAGCTTTCCTGGGAAGACTTGCTGGGTGCCAGCATGGAGTGGGGAGGGACCCTGAGGGCCTGCTAAACCAAAGCCTCTCTGGGGGCAATGGGGAGCTATGGCATGGTCCTGCTGGCCCTGTTCCCCAGCCCTCTCTTGGGCACCTGTCCGAGAAGAACTTGCATGTGACCTCAGATTCATCCCCAGAGAACGTCTTTCCCCAAATCCATCACCCATTTTTGTGCTGGTGACTCTCATGGCCTTTCACAGGAGTGCTCACGTTTGCAGCACGCTGCTGTGATTTCTCCCTCTGTTCTCCCTGGCCATGGGCATCATGGGCCAAGAGACACCTGAGGACTGAGGACATTGCACCAATGCCAGAGGTTTTGCTTCGTCTCAGGGCCTTGTAAGCAACTATGTTCCTCAGTGAGCAGCCAACAGCCAGAGGTCACTTCCCATCCCACAGCCTTCCACCTCCATCCACCCATCAGGTGAGCCCAGAGGACAGGAATGCCCCAACTTCCCTCCAGCCCCTTTCCTTCCTATCACATGAAGTGGCACCTCATGCATAAGGATTTAACTCAACCAAAAATTAACATATTTTACAACGCCCACACCCTGAAGAAACACCAGCGGACCCATACTATCAAAGAAATAACTCTGAAAACCAAGAATCAGCTCTCCTTCTCCACGTCCAGCCTCTCTTTCCTCCCCCAGGCAAGTCGCAACTGCTGCTCACAGGATCCACGGTCCTTGGTGCGACCCAGCAGGCCGCATCACCCAGCCCCCCGGGGCCTTGCGTAATGGGGAAGTGTCAGAGATTAGAGACAAGAGAGCAGAAACTGCAATATAAAAGCAAACTGAATAATTAAAGAGTGGAGCTGTTCCTTGCAGAGAACAAAATGAAAGAGTTGTGTGATTTGAGCAGAAGTGACCTTTACACTTCATTACAAGGAGGTGGCGTCCTTCTAGGGTTATTAATATTTCCAGCTGAATTAGCTTGGGTTAAAAATGGCTCAAAGGAATGAAGAAGGAGAGGGAGAGTGTGCACAAAAATATATCATTCTGGTTTTTTCTCCTCCTCTTTGCTTTTTACCTTTTTTGTAATTTGTTGCCTTGAAAGCAGAAGGGCTGAGTGGCCACCAGGAACAAGCCTTCATTAGAAAGGGTGAGAGCCGCAGAATGACCTGGCTGAAATATCTTCCCTCCCCACTGGCTGTGCTTCAGCAAGAAGCCTGTGTGATGCCTCTGTGGCTGCTTCCCTGTGATCTCATCTAGGGCATAGAGCGTGTCTTCATTCACCAAGCTGCAAAGACGTCACGGGACTGACGTCCAGGCGGTTTTGAGCCTGCAGTGGAGCTCAGTGCTGCTGCTGTTGGGTCCACATGGCATCTCTAGGGTCTCCTAGGGCATCACAGGTCTCGTGTGCTCTCATGGTTACTGTTGACCTCCCTCTGGCCCAAATGATTCCCCTTCCTGCTGCCCACAAAATATCTTCCCACTTTCATCAGCGGGGAAATGGACAACTCTGCTCAGCAAGCTGTACCCCATCAAACTGTGGGGGCATTTACACCCTGACACAAGGGACAGACGTACATCCTCCCTCCCAAATGGAGACAAAGCCAAGGCCTTCACTGAGGTTATTTTAGCAGAGGAGAGACCCAATGCCACAGAGAGCAGAGCTGCTTCAATGCTGTAGCTGACAGTTCATACACACACAGACACTTTTTCCCCCCAACATGCACACAGAAAAGGACCTTTACTTCAGCATGTCCCAGCAGACGCAGGCCCACACAGCCTTGCAAAAGCATGACTGTCAATAGTGTCCCAAAGCACTGGGTGAATTAAATGAGCAAAGCTGAACTCAGCCATCTGAACCTAAATCCAAGCTACAATTTTGCTGCTCAGAGCCTCGAGGTGTACACAGTTGTGCTTTTTGCTCAGATCACTCAGTCTCATATTAGTCCCATCACTGACTTCACAGATGCAAAAGCACTGCTACCTTGATAACTCATCCAGATACCTGGTTGCTTCTCCACAAGCCTGACCTAAACAATTCCTTTTAGTGCCCCTCTCTGCCCAGTGGTAACAGACATCAGGAAAATCCACCCTAGCAAACGGAAGAAGAAACAAACATGAAAGCAGGTGCACATCAATAAGGAATGAGGGTGCTGAGCTGGAGCCTGCAATCAGTCTCATGGGCTGCGTCGTTACCACAGTGGTTACTTCCACGCCATCCTCCCCAGAGGCAGAGCAGATCGCCTTCCCCTGCTCCACTTGTGGAGGGGGCTCTTGCAAATTTAATGCAAAAACACAAATCAAAAAGAGAGTTTAGGCTTTTGAAGTGATCATGAAATGGACACAGTGGCAGCTGCTGCTCCTCCAGTGGCTGCTGAATCACAGCCCCTCACTTATTTATAGGCCTCCCCAGGGTGCTTGCAGCTAAGCCGATGACAAATGCCAATGAACATCTACTCTCACCCCCACAAGGTGTTGTTATCCTGGCTGTAAGGGAGATGCAGAGCGACTAAATAACACACCGTCAGCTGCGCCAGACAGATGTAGCAGAGGCAGGCAGAGGACCCAAGACACTTCACCGACCAGCCAGTGCCTCCAGCATCGTCTGAGCATTGTTCCCAGCAAATGCACAGGTTCCAGTCTCTCACCCTACAAGATGTAGCTGTGTCCATTACTAAGCCCCACAGTTTTTGATGCTATCTTCACTCTGACAAAGGGCAATGCTCTTATGAATACAGAAAAGAGGACAGCGACACACAAAGCTAACAGAGGACTTACCTGAGTTCTGAACCAAGCAGGGAAACATCCCAAGGATGGAGGCCGAGATGCTCGTGCTCCAGAGGGAGGAGCAGGAGGAGATATTGAGACCCAAAGAACAGCCAAAGTTTTCCCCTTTTTGCTGGAGACTATTGTACATGGGCCAGGCAGTGAACAGTTCTGAGAGGAACAGAGGAGAAAATTCAGACTTAATCTGGCCTTGGCGCTAGGAGAAGGCATGAACATGAAGGGAGGGGAAGGGAGAGGCTGAACCTTCCCCAGGCAGGGTCGGGTAGGTAGGAATACCTTCCAGGGACAGTGAAGGTGAGCTGTACCACCCTTCTGTCCATAAGAGCATTCCTCCCAGGTGATGTCCATCTGGGCTGTGCTCCAGAAGGAAGAGGCCATTTCCCTCACCGTAGTGCCAGGGAGCTCTTTCTGGGTGTATCCACAAGATCTGGTGGTGTACAGCTGGCAAAAGTAGGAGTCAGCCAGCAGGATCGCCATTATTAGTGATGATTCGCAGGCCATAGAGATCACAGCTTGCCTTGTAGATGTCACTGGGACCTGGCAGTCGAGGAAAAACATCTTATTTATAAACTGGGATGAATTACGACTGCTGAGGTATAGCCCACACGGGAGCTCCTGCCTGCTTTGCAGAGCAGAATGACTCTTTAAATCATACATGAGGCTGCAGGACCCCTCCACAGGGCTCACTAGCTGGGAAACGGCCACCTGGGCAGGGTGTGCAGAACCCCGTCTCTCACTCACAGCCAGACCAGGGCTGGGCCTCTCTTTAATAGGTGTTAGATGACACTGTGCTGCTGTACCTGGTTTTTTATTCAAGTCGTCACTCATATATTAAATCTGAAGTGGCTGTTTGGACTAGACATGTTTTCTGTGAAAACTTTCACATGGGCTGAAAAAGCAATGGGTTTTACAAGGAACACCCATGGACTTGTTCCAGTGCAATTCCAGATGGACGCAGGAAGCCAATGAGCTGCTCTGCAAGGGAGGCTTGGATCCCTGTGAAGTTGTCTCCAGGATGAAAATCTTTGAGGTCTGATTTAGGGTTGAGCTCACAGTGAGGCCAACAAGACTACTGATAAAGTCTCTCCCCTGACTCTTCAGTTTCATGATGTTTATAAGTATACAGTTCCAGATTTAGGTGGAATTAGCTGATGCCATAAAGTGTTATTGAAGCAGGAGCTGGAGCCATAGGCAGAAAGGTCGTCTATGTTTTGTTTGCTTTGTTTCAACTTTCTTTAGCCAAACCCGTGGCTGATCTGAAAGGACTAGAGGCAGCAGCAGTCCCACACACCTGGCTGAGATCCACTGGGAAACGCAACTGTGGAGCAGTGGAGGGGGAAGAAAAAAAAAAAAAAAAAAAAAAGAAGGTTTAGGAAGAGGAGAGTTCAGGAAGGTGCTCATGTCTGACCCCTTGCTCATCTCAGCAAACTAGTCCCACTTTAACTCTGCTAACACAGAAAACAGTAACAGCAGTAGCTCATCATCTGAAGACTGTGACATGAAATTTATCTTTTTTCCTTGCTTTCACAGCAGTTTGCACTATGTTTGATAGCTGATGTGCATATCCAAATTCATGCAGCCCTACCATCCCTCTCTCTCTGCCTACTCGCATTCACCCACGCTCCTTCCGCGTGTGACTCAGGATGAAAAGGGATTTAGAAAGAGGCAGGGAACGTTTACCAGCCACCCACCATTTCATCCTCAGCCTGGATGGCCACATTAGCACCTCCAGTTTGCATTTAGAGGCCAGACTAGCCAGCATTTGGGATGAATCCCTGGGACAGGCATTTCTTCTGTCCCCAGCACAGAGAGGCACAGAGCAAAGCCTCACAGGGTCTGCCTCAGTGATTACTGTTGGCTGGACATTGCAAGGCTGGATTTGCTTTAAGACAAGGCAAGTTTCCCAACTTCTTTCTTGATGCCTTGTCCATGGGCTGCATTGCAATATCCATCCAAGGGTGGTCACTGCAGCAGACCCAGGAGACCTCCTGAATATGGTCCCACAATACGGAGGTACCTTGGTCACACCGGGCAGTGTAGGAGAGTGGAAGACATACAGCTCTGCCACATTTGCAAGAGAGCCATAGCCTGTCCCATTCAGGAGCACCGGTAAAACTGTGATTGTGTAAACATCTGTGGCTTTTTCTGGGCTGGCTGAGTGAGGTGTGAAGACTTGAGTCTGTGAACTCTCCAGCAAAATGTCTGCAGCATGGGGGCACTGGTGCAGGTTCCACCAGCACAAAACGAGCAGCAAAAATTCCCCCAGCAGCAGCTGTCAGGGACTGACAGGGGACAAGCTAACCAGATTTGGGTGACAAGCTAAAGCCAGTCTCCCCCTCTAACGCGGCTGCTGAGCAGCCATTTAGGGGAGCGCGTCACCACTAACATCATCCTGTTTCCATGGAGACCAGATTAGTAGAGTGGCCCAGAGAAGCTGCACTCCTCATCTCTCCCAGAGGAAAGAGCTTGCTGATACAAGAGACTTTTAAACATCTTTAATCCAAACTCAGGATTCTCCTTTCCATGTTCTCTCTAACCCTGCTAGAGGGTAATAGCACCTTTTAACCCTGAGCCCAGCAGCATAGCATCAAGCAGTGCAGTTACCCACAGCCTCTGCAGTCCCTTGCTAAAATAAAATCTGCCTTCTCTCTCTGCAAAAGTTTGGCTGTCTTAAAAATAACACTTAAATACCCCAGCCCATCATGTGCAAGTGGCTTGCAAAGTGATGTCTGCATTGGTGCACTCAGCCTACTTTCTGGTGATAGAACGAGGCACTGAGGACAGAGATGGAGGCACTACCTCCCATCAACAAAAAGATCCAGCTCCTGCCTTCTGTATTGCATGAGACACCTTTTATTGACTTTCTTCCCCTGAGGTTTTGCCTTTCCTGTGTAGCATCCCAGGTATGAGCAGATCACCACGAGAGTCCAGTGGAATAGTACGCTGCAGTTGCACAGTTTTACCTAAGGACTTGCTGATAATGACTTCCACGAAACTACGTTTGACCACTATCACTGCAAAGAAGTTCCCTGCTATACCTACAGTCTCACCTGCACTTCAAGTGTGTTGATTTTCTGTCCATTCCATGAAGAAGGTGCAGCCTGGTGGGAACAGCCACACAGCAGGTTACAACCCACCTACACCTGCCCTTCCTGGACCTCCACACTTTGTCTTGTCTGTGAGAGGCTTTTGGGCCTCAGGCCAAGGCAAGGTCTGGGGGACTGGAATCCAAAGCAGTCTCCAGCCTAGTGGTAAGAAGTCTAAACCCCTCATGAGAGGTCAGTGTTGGAATAGCAAGGGCTCCTGGATTTGGGTTGTGGATCTCAGCCTACACGGGCCAGGAAATCCTCCTTCCCAAGCCCTAACCTTCCTCAGGGGAACCTCCAGACCCCAAATTTAATTCTAGTTTGGGAGGTAGGAAGACAGTTACCATGCTCTCTACTTCTAGCAGCCCTGCAACTTTAAGTACAGCAGAATGGCGTCTGCTTCCCCTCCAGATATTTTTGGCTTGATCTGTCCTTTTCCTGATGGACAATTCATATCTCCAAATGCTTCAAGAGTTCTCCCCACTCTCCCTGCCCTTCCAAGGCAAGTACTCACATTTTCAAACCATCAGGCAAGGTCTTTGCCACACAGCATTTCTTGTTTTGTTTTTTTTTTCCCAATGGGATTCATGCTGATTAAGCCTCATCTACTTCTCTAAAACTCCAGGCAAGTGGGACAGTGCGCACAGCCCATTGTGCTTTCCGTTGAGGGGTACACTGAGCACCACAGATGTGGCTCCTACAGTGCTCCAGCTGTGCTGAGTCAGAGCCATGTGGAACAGCTCTGGCTGCTGAGCTGAACAAGACATCAAATGCTCTGCCACTTTCTTGCTTTTTCCGGAGGTTAAAAGGAATTTGACTGCTTGCTTTTTCTTGCCTTTACCCCAAAACCTTGTCAGGAAGTTCCTGACAAAATTTGATAGTGCCAGAAAGATGAAGAAGGAGAGAGTGTGACCAGGAAAGTTCAGTTCAATCTCAATTTCATTCCTGCTCCCCTTGCCAGAGGGGTTGATGATGTTCTGCACATATGGAGGCATAGTTATGCATCTGTGCCTAGTTTGCACAGCCTTGTCCCAGATGGTTGGAGCTTGCAAGTCAGCTGTACTACAAGGTCTCACCTGAGTCAGCCCTCTGGCCCTCCCCTGGGATCCTGCATGTGCTGAGGTTTCTCTTGGCAGTCAATACACATACAAGCCCAAAGCTTCCCAAAAGCACAGCTCTAACACAGGCATAACATGTCTCTGAAAAGTGCCAGGCCTCAGCACATCTGTGTCCTACAGCTGTGAGCAATGAAGGGTTGGTTTCCTCTCCAGGCTCTGAAAGCACATCTCTGAAGCACCAGATTGCTTCTGATCAGCATCTCTGATTTCAGATGAGAGCTCTGCTGTGGGATAGAGCTGGCTTGTGGGATAAGAGGGAACAAAATTAAATGCAGGATATTTGGTGGCAGGGTTTACTACATCTACTTCCATGGTCCTCCTTTGACTGAAGGGTCCCTGCAGTTTAGTTCCTGGCTATGCATGGTGGCTGGAGTTCAGCAGAAGTAGAAGGAAGGGGTAAGTCAAAGCAGAGTGCTGCAGAGGCTGTGTTTATAGCACCTGCACCTACAGGTGAGGTTTTTTGGGGTTTTTTTTGTTTGTTTGTTTGGCCAGATGATGGGCCCCTGGGCTCTGCCTCATATCCACAGCCACTCTGGGTCAGACAACCAAGACTATTTCATCTGAACATGGCCCCAGACTCCTCCGTCTCACCCCTCCAGCTGGTGTCTCTGAAAACATGATGCCCAGAACAGAAGATAAAACTACAGAATATTGTTATTATTATCATTTATGTGCAAACAGGTTGTATTGTCACCACCAAGGCCATGTCTAGAGGCCCAGAGACCATAATCAAGGACTTCCAGGAAGGATGATCTGCAGCCTAATAGTGTCTGCGGGGGTCAGCACCGCCCTGGACCTGCCCCTCAATCTGTCAGCCTGGGGCTGTCAGGGGAGGGGGCAGGGAAGGAGCTGGCCTGAGGATGCCACATAGGTAGAGGAGATGGCAACTGCCTTCCTACCTGCAGCTTCTGGGCACCTCGTTTGTCCTCGCAGAGCAGAAACAGCACAGGCAGGACGGCGGATGCGTTCAAGGTGCTTGTGGTGGCAGGGCACCTCAGGAGTTTCCTCCCACGCGGGGGCCGGATGCCGGGTGACAGCGAGCGGTGACTGGCTTTGCTGACTCGGCCTCAGCTGTCGGGCCCGATGTGGCTTCAGCGGGGTCTGTCACGCTCCGCTGCTGTGGCTTGTTTTTGCTGGCGGGCAAGAGCTCAGCAATGGACAGGCAACCAGAGGGAGGAAAGCGGGAAGAAGAGGGGGCAGACGAGATAAATAGGTAGTGTGAGTATAATAAAGGAGGACAGCTGGCCTAGAAAACTCAAAAGATAAATCAGCAAGAAAAAAACTGAAGCTAATTCCAAAGTGCAAGGTTCCTTCTGAGCCCACAGGAGAGAGGCACCACATAGCACCAGCTCCTGCTGCGACTCCTTGCTGCCAAGCGTACTGGTGGCCAGCACCCAGCCATGGTTGGCAGCTGCCAGAGCCCTTCACATCAGCATGATTTATAGCCAAGGAAAAGCAGGTGGCTGTATGGCTTTCCCCATGAGCAGGGGACCTGCTCTGCAGGATGGGTCGGCTGTTCAGTCTGCAATGCACCATGCTTGCAGCACAGACTCACCAAGCCTCTGCATACCAGCAGGACGCAAACAGGCCTCAAGTGGACTAGCAGGGACTTGTCCTGACCTCCGTACTCCAGTTCTTTCCTTACATTGTCATTATCCGAGACTGTCAACCCCACCAAAGGAGCCTTAGTGCAGTATTAAACCCCATGGAGCGCCGGGGAGGCCAGAGATGAGGGCTTGCCACCCTCTCAGCTGGGCCAGCGGGTCTACATGAAGCACTGAAGCAATACACCAGTGGTCACTGAAGCAATTGAGGCTAAAGGATTTTTTTTTCATTCAGGTTCTCTGATGCACCACAGCACAAGAGGCAAGAACATCATAAGCCTCTTCAGTAGCAAAGAAACCATGAAGTGCACCCTACTGACCTGAGCAGGATCTCACAGGAGGTCCATGGCCTGGGCAGAGAGACAAACCCGTGTCTCTCATCTCAGCATTTTTCCTGTGCAAATGAGGCCAGTACATAAACACACAGCACTGGTGTTTTCACAGATGGCATCAGCAAGCTAAGTTGTTTTCTGAGGTCACAAAGATGGAGGGAAAGTTAGAGAAGGAGGAAATATGGGATCAGGGAGCACCCTGTGCTTTCCAGGTTGACAGAAAAAGCAGGGGGGACTAACAAAGAAAACAGAGCATAGCTTTAATTCCCGTCCAGCCACCCTGTCCACAAGCCTCTCTCCCAGCATAGGAAAGGCAGTTCACACTTAATCCTCCCCACAGATATTCACACCCCTCACTTCAGTGCCTGGAGCCTGACTTGGAGAAGTGAAAACAGCTGCTACAAAGTCAAAGCTAAGTGGCAGCTTCCCATTTAACCAGCTCTAATTGCCAGCTGAGCAGACGGTTAATCTCCAAGAACGTGCTGTGATACAGGTGTTGCTGAGTCCCTGTAATTGCCTAAGAGCAGCCATCGAGGATGCCGGGAATCGGCCAATTATTCTCCCTAGTTTCTTCTTCTCCTCCCCGCCCCGCCCCCACCCCCCCCGCCTCAGTTTTGTGAATTAGAAAAGAGCTTTTTTTTGCGCAAAAGCAGCTGGCACAGGATCTCTCAGCAGTTCAGTAGGGATGAAGAGATTATATCTGGGCTGGCTAATCCTGTGTGGGCAGGGAGAAGAAAATGGGGGGGCAGCATTGGGGATCCCACTGTTGGCTGGGCCCACCATGTGGAGGGGGAGGTCACTGTAAAACCCTTTGGTATTATTGCTCTGGAAGCAAAGGGGAGGGAAGGCTGCAGTCACAGGTGGCACCTTGAACAGAATTCATCCCAGCAAGCCAGCGCTGGCCCTGAGTACAAATCACATCCAATTTCCATCTCCTCAATGGCTCTATTGAGTAATAAATCAGCTCTACGTCCAAGCTGGCTGAAACATTCATGCTTGCACAGTTATCTTATTCAGTGCTGAGAAGCTAAAGCCTTCTTGCCAAGGCCAGCAGGCTGGGGAGAGTCAACCATCCAAATCCCTTCAGAGCTCAGGACTAAAAAATAAAACAAAAAAATGCCAAAACCCACAAGACAGACAGCAAGTCCCTGAACTGCAGATCACCTGCACATCTCCATTTGTTCAGCTATTTTTCTCCACTCTGGAAGAGATGATGCAGTGGGCCAAGTATTCAGCTAGTATGTTCAGCTCTCTGCAAACAGCCAGGCCTCTGCCTCATGCAACACTGGTATACATGCACAGGTAACAGGGCTCAACTCCCAGCCCTTGGTTATCTTTGCAGCTATTTAAAGTTTGGTTTCCTCCCTAGACACTTCATGACCATCGCTTAGATGCCACTTTTAAGTCCCATCATAGCAGCACTTCTATGAACTGACCACACAGGCAGAAGTCTTCAAAGCCACCAAAAGGATTGAGGGACTCAAAATCTATTCATTTTAATGGGATCAGGTTTGTTCGTCAGTAAAGAGTTCCCAGAAGTTTGGGTACAGCCACATTATAGATGCAGCAATACTAAAGCACCGCTGACCTCCTGCAGCAGGCCCAGTCTGCCTGGGCCACCACTGGGTAGAGATGGGACACCCAGGTGGATTTGAGCTCTTTCCTGTGCTCTGCACCACCAGCACATATCCTAATGCAGCTGCAAGCCACAGCAACCGCAGCATCTCTACCTCCATCACCTTACATCTGTAAGTGGCTCTCCATCTCACAGCCCATCCCTCCTATTATTGTTCCAGCCCTTGAAGGCACCAGATACAATCAGTGTTATGCCAGCTCCTGCACTGGCTTAGTGTTGGAAACCTCTTAGTGTCCCCTCTCAGATGGGATGGGACTGGGGAGCTAACACTGACCCCAGAAGACAAATCCACCCCATCCCACTCACAGCAAGCTGGAAAGCTCCCTGAACCAACAGAGGATACAGGATCCTAGCAAGGGAAAAAACAGAGCAGAACAGGAGAAAAGATGACTTAAAATCCCACAGTGCACTTTCAACTCAATTAATGCCAACCACAGTGTCGCAGGAGAAGAGTCAGAGATCACTCAGACAGATCTGAGCTAGTATTTAGTTTATTGAGTTCTAATCAGTAAATTTAAGTATGTAAAATATTTAATAAGTACAGATGGATTGGCGGTCAATACTCCACTATTTACTACACTTAAAGTTAGTATGGGATACAAAGATTATTGCTTAAGCTTACTATATGTATCTTAAATGTTACATGCATGCAAAAAATGTCACTTACCAACCCATCAATGTCTGGTGTCAGGTAAGGGATCTCTCAGCCTCAAGGGGTAACCTTGAGAGGCATCCCTACTCAAGGGGAAATCACCGCCACGCAGCCAGCTGCTATGGAGGGAGAGCTCAGCGGACCTTGATGGTTGCAGATATTTATAGTGTAAAGTGGTTGATTTGTAGTCAGATTTTCTGCTGTGTTAGTGCAGTTTTGGCTGCTTATCAGCCCAGTCTCCAGCCAAACCGTTTTTTTGGTGCTGAGTTCTCACTGATAGCTTCACACAATAGGATTAACTTCGGTTAGGCCTACTTGCTGAGCATCTGCCTGGACCAAAGTTCAGTTAGTTCAAACAGGAGGAGTGCATCCATCACACCACAGTCCTAAAGCCATTATCACAGCAAACTGAGGAAGACTCATTCAATAGCATGCCTGATCTCCAGCATCAAAACATGCCCTATGGACACTACCAGACCTTCTAGGCAGTGACTGGGGGAGGTCCACTCTGGCAGAGCTGGGCTCTGCTCTTACCCATCAGCCACCCCCCATGGCAGGGGCTCTGGGGAGCGCAGCTGCCCTGGGGATGGATCTGTGAGTGACCAGGGCTCATGGGCCGCCACAAGCACATCTCCATCCTGCCTTTCATCCGTATGCAGCAGAGACAGCATCAAATGATGGACCATGAACGCAACACCAAGTGACAGCCTTCCTACAGGAGGATTTTGTACTTACCCAGCAAGGCCTGTGTTTGCACTGGGAAAGCAACAGTCCTGGGGCTCAACAGAAGCTCTCTGGGGACAGGACAGAAATCAGGGGAACAGGATAGCAAAGGTGTGGACGGCTCCCATCCCAAGTAAAGGGCTGTCTTTACCCACAACACACCTAATCTCTAAATCTCTGTACCCCCTCCCTGACAGCCCTTTCCTCCCCCTGCATGCCCCTGGTACCCACAACACTCCGGGGCTGCTCACTTCCACACCACAGACATGCTGATGCAAGAGCTACAATCAGCCCTCATCCAGCAACTTCACAACCTAAAAAGCCCCAGGGACAACTTTCTTGCTACAGCCAGCCAAAAATTACTTGGTGGGGGAGAGGGCAGAAAAATAAAGTGATGGCAGCCTGTCCTACACAACCCAATTGCCCAAAAGCTGGATTGTTTGTTCCTGCTGAGCTCTGCCTTGAAATAAAGATTACCCCCCACCCCCCTGTTTTCCTGCTGCCTCCCCAGGGAGGTGGCAGGATGAGGCTCAGAGAGACCAGGGCAGCCTCAGACCTGTGCTACCCTCTTGCAGCACCAGCAAGCCGAGGGGACCCTAGCAGCATGCCAAGAGGGTGCCCAGGGAGACATCAGTGTGCACTCTGCTCCAGCAGCCCACTCCCCGGCTGGGGGCACGCACTTGCCCTCCCTCCCCTCCAAAGTCACACACCCTGGGTAGCAGGGTCTGCTCTTTTCTCCATCCACAGCACTCATTTACACTTATTCTCATGCTGATACAGGGACTAAGCACCCTTGCAGGTGAAGGTCCCAACCCTATGGGTTACTCTGTGGTCTACGCAATAGCCCCAAGAAGTCTTCCACCTGACAGCTCCCTTCAGCTCTGGAGGAACCAAGTCCTACACCAGGGGGTTGCTCAGGTTGATGCAGGAGCAGAGTGTTCTGCCTAGAATGAAAAGATCGCAGCACTTTCATTTTGTACAAAGACAAAGCTGAGCCCAGCAGTAGTAGCCAAGACCTCCTCTTCGCCCTGCATCCCTCAGCCCTGTCCTCATGCTGTCCTGATGCTACCCTCCACCCCAGAGGCAGCTGCATTTCAGCACCGTTGCTCCTGGGCAAGGAGGAGAGCTGCGCTGGAGTCACAGTGATGCTCCCGAGAGCCATCCCTACTCTCCTGCTGCCTCATCTTGCCACGCAGTTGTCTAGTGCTCTTCCTTATGGATATTACACTTGGCTGACCCTGGGGAGATCCACTAAGCCTTTTCACAGCTGCTCCTCGTGCAGAAGCCTTTGCATGGGGTAGCGTTAAGGCAGGAGACCATATGCTCCAGTACGGGGGACAATGAGCCACTCACTGTGATTAGCATCGCTGTGATGAACCATTGTCATGACTGATGGCACGAGTACTCTGGGGGAGTTGGCGAGGGAGGAGCAGATTTTCACAGTAGATAAGCCCTAATGAACAGAGAAATAACTTCCCGTGATGCAGATTTACAGAGTTGCAACAGACATGTCTGGCCTTGCAAGGAAGGAAGCACTTCATTGCAAGCAAGGCCATAGAGCAATGGGGTAGAATAGCCAGGGGTGCTGAGACAGTGCATCTTCCTGCTGGGCTTGGGAGCGGGGGAATGAGCAAACACTTACATGGAGGAGGGGGAATAAAAGTGCGGGGTGGAGCCGCAGAGCAGAACAGGCTCATTGGGGAGTGGGCTGGGGTCTGCAGATCTGCCCAGGTGCTGCAGCCTCCCCTATTGCAGAGAGAGCAAGAAAACCATGCAGGTAAAACACACCCACCGGAGCACCCAGACCCCCTTCCAGAGGGGAAACCGAGGCACGGAGAAAAACAAAGCCAAGGAGTAATTTCTCCAGGGCAGGGCACACCCGTACTAGGGAGAAGGAAACTTCAAAACTCAGTATTGGCCTTTGCACCTCACGAGTCGGTTCCCACAAGGAATCTCTGTTGTCTAATATTGGCTTGAGCGCACGCTACAGCCTTCCCCAATGCGTCGGAGGAAACTTTGCCATGGGAACTGCTGCCGAGCCACCTAATATTAGAAGCTACTACAGCTCTGCCAGGAAGCCTGCCCCGTGCTTTCTATTTTTAGCTGCAGGCAGACCTATTCATATCAGTCACTGCTGAAACTCAGGTCCTTACGCACAGATTTGGTGCAGTAATTCAGGGCCATGAAGTCAGGTTCTCAGGTTTGAACACAGCTCACCAAGATAAATAATAAACCTGTGAGCCGAGTGCTCACAAGCCTGGGGGCGATGCACTGACACGGGGGGGGGGGGGGAGTGTGCTTCGCTGAAGGCACTCTCATCATGCACATTTATTCTGCAGGATCACACCACTACTTACGTGCGGAGTGAGGCATGGGCCTGAATGTGATTTACCAGCCCAGGGCCATAAACTGCAAGGGAAGCAGGAGAAATGGGATGAGAGAGAGGAAGGGTCCTGGGGGAAGCATAAACGGCTTTGCAAGGCTCCAAACAGTTGGTTGTTTTCCTGCTTGTTAATTATTTCATCTGAAAATGCTTTTAGAAGGGAAGCACTTAATTTGTGCTTAACACAGGACAAGTGAAAAAAGATGTCTCCTTTTACAGTTAGTCACTGTACATGTAGGAAGAGCAAATCTCAGAGGTCTACAATATCTCAGACTTATTTGAGTAAACCAATACGGGGGGAAGGTACATACGTTTGGTGATGGAGTTCTCAGTCAGTCAGACCTTGTTCTAATGATGCTTTATCACGCTTCCTCCTTTCACAGGCACGATAGCACTTGCCAAATCTACCCAGGTAACTGGTGGTTTGAAAAATAAAAAAGCTCTCAGCAGAGAGACTATGCACCTCCTTCCTAGGAGCGCTGACATGGCCCACCATCAACCTCCCCCTGCCTGCCAAGGGGCTGCAGAGCCCCCAACCAAGGAAAATTGTGGCACCCACATCCCCCCAGGGAGAGGGCGAAGCACTCCCTGCAAACTGCCCCTCTTCCTCCACCCATAACCTGCCTCTTCAGCACCTCCTCTCCAACCTGTGTGGGAGAGATTTCACCCTCTGAGCCCACAGCTACGTCACCACGGGGAGGGAGTAAATCAGTGCAAGCTCCCAGAGGCTCCCCTCTGTGCCCCAGTGGGAGCACTCCATTAAACAGCACGGGACACCAGACCTTCCAGGGCAGACACCTGAAATCAAGAAGCCCCCAGGTTTGAAGCTACGTATATTCATAACATCCTTAATTCATAGTTAACATCCTGGGGCTCTCAACAAGTGCAAAAAGCCTCTGCAGAGCCAAGAGGCCCTAGCTTGGGTGCAGAGCTGGGCTCCTGCTTTGGAGGAAACGAGAGAAGCCCCATGAAGGTGAAGGGGGCAACACTGATGCTGGACCCTGGTATTTACAGTTGTGATTTCTCTGTAGCTGCTTTGCAACTGGTTACAAAACATTGGTTACCAGTGGTTCTCTTTCTCTTCCCCAATGTCCTTCCAAGTGACAAACCAGAACATGTAAGTACTCCCATGAGCTCATAACTATAACTCTATACTTTGGGGAATTTAGTTCAGAAATCTTTTGTGTCTGATTTGATTCAAATTTTGTAGAAAACACTATCTGGAGCTCTGCTAGCTATTTTGAAGCTGATACAGGCTGTCTTTATCATTACACTTTATGACAGCCAAACTCAACCTTGACAAAGGAAACCTGAGTACCTGCTCACCCCAGAGAGAGTAGTGGGCTGGGAGGAGGAGAGCCACAGCCAGTCCAGCTGACAGGCATTTGCGTGGTCAATATCTGTGGATGTAATCCCACCAGTTTCCATGTGAAGGAAACTCTTCACACTTAGCTGCATAGAACAGCTAACGGGAATTCATCCTACCTGGCTGCACTGCCGAATCGCTCCTGTCTGTAGCAAGCAAGAAGCCCAAGGCTCTTCTGGTAGAGGGTCTTGCAGTCAGAGAGGCAGCAGGAGGATCTCCCACGCTTGCACAGCTAACTCCAGCCACTGCCCTTGGTCACTCAGCATGGGACTTGCTGATGGAAGCCCCAGCGCTCCTGACCCAAGGTGTTAGCAGAGCAGATGGGACAAAAGGACAAATGCTGCTTCTCTCATCCACACATTTTCCAGGAGGAGCAGTGACAAATTAGTGGACAAAAAGAGCCCAAAACAAAACAACAAAGAATGTGAGCATATTAAGTCCTTTTCCATCCCCAGTTTATGCTTCAGCTGCTACCTTGAGACTGGCATAGAAACCAACGTGCCATTTGCTTCATGCAGCTCCTGGGACCTCCGTGGCACAGTTTCCACTTGGGTAACTTAACTTCTGGAGGCTATTAGGCAGGGTAATTTCACCAGTTCCTAAGCAAATGCCTGGAGGGGTCTTTGCAAAGCCAGTTCAGCACAGCTGAAATATGGAGGAAATGTTTGTTTGAATCCTAAAGAGAAACATAACGAGTGCTTTGTAGTAAAGCACATTCAAATCAGCCCCATTTTGGCTGATCAAGGCATGATCTCATCAGCACTCTCCAACAAGAAATACTTCTGATCCAGCAAGTGAGCTTAACACCTTTGTGGAAGAGTTTTCATCAACTGACAACACCCAGTTTGGGAAAAATTAGCTCACAGCATCATTCAGGCACAGACTTTAAAAACAAGTGCATTTTTTCTATTTTTTTTCCCCTTTTGTCCTTTTTTTTTATTTTCTGGAAAGGTACTTGCAGTTTGATGGGCCCAACTCCACTGAGATGCCATCTGGCTAACACAGCAGCAAAAGTTTGCTCTGCAAATGGCTGTGACCCATTTATTTATTGACGTGTTGGTGAAAATGGTGCTCTGCAGAAGTGCTCCCTTGAGCAGCTTCCACACCTGTGTGCGGGTGCTGTGTCCCGACTAGGGTAGTTAGGAGTGAAATCAAAATGAGGAGGAGGAGACCTTGGTTGCAGTGGTCGGGAAGCTGGAACAAGCCCCTGAAAAGGCAATAAGTAGCAAGGTCCTGGGCCACCCAAGCCCACCAATACATCACGGAGGGCAAAAACATAGAGCAACCGTTTGGGGAACAAGCACCCAGGGTAAGCATCACTGGTGCCACCAGTTCAGCAGCACCACAAGGAGGAACTAAGTGAGAAATCCAAAGGAATCACTGTGGGTTCACTGGCAACTTGCAAAGCAGAGAGGAGAAATAGTCCCTGGTGGGGTATCTGTACTGATGTCCCCAGAAGGATGGAGGGGCTCCCCACAGACAGAGGAGGCAGGAGGGATGCTCCCCAGCCCATGCTGGGTGGCAAAGCAGTCTTTGGAAGTGGCAGTAGCTGGTAATTTGTTGGATCTTACTGTTATGAGATGCATATCTGCAGGTCCTCCTCACCAATGCTTCACTTGGGGATTGGAGTGCTCCTCACTCTGCCTTAGAAATTGGAAAACAGAAGCAGAGAGAGAAGAATGGGTGAAAACAGACAAGTTTATCCCACGGCTGATGAAGCAGAGCCTGCCTGCAGGCTGTCTCCTTCAGCTTATTCCACTTCATACCTGTTCCTCTGCCCAGCCAGGCACCTGCAAAGGCTGCTTTCCTCTTGCCCTGTCTCTCGTTTCAAACCCTGGGTTTGCCACCTGTGCCAAACAAGACAGTGTAGGGAGGGGAGGGATAGCAGACAGGTGGCTTGTTAGAAGCTGTTCCTGCAACATCCAAACTTGCGAATACTCAACATGCATTGGATTAGATAGATGTCTGGAGACCTGATAGAATTAATTAAAAGAGAGGGAGACAGGACAAGTATGTGAAAGGTGCTTGTGAAGAGGAGTGGGCCAGTGTTAGTGCAGTATGTGTCAGCAAAGGCTAGAGAGAGCTGTGGGAAGGAAACAGGGGGCTATCAGTCCTCCCATTGCTGTCTTATCCGGGCACAGACTGGTACTCAGCCTTGGCAGCTGTAAGCACTTGCCTGTGTTCATCTGTGTATATGTTTGTGTGCGATGGCATATAGATGTTTGGCTGTCAAGGGACCATGTATTAGCAAGCTTGTGCCCTGAAACATGCTCGTGCTCATGCAGAAGCATATGCCAGCAGAGAGCAGGAAACAAACACCCAAGAAATCGTTTCCTCTGGCTGCATGACAAAGCACGGGGCTGACTCCTGCAGGGCTTGCGGTAGGTATGGGTGCTGCTCCCGGGGCAGAGCGGGTCTGTGCTGTGCAGTTGCCCAGTGCCCCTGGCACAGCAAGGAGGATGGGGACCAAGTGTCCCTGAAGAGAAACCTGTTCAGATGAAGGCATCAGGCCAGGCATCTTGCCAGCTGATGCCTTTGAACAAAGGGCTCCACCAAAACAAACCTAGTATACAAGTTTGGGTGAAACTCAAAAATCCCAAAACTCAAAAACTCTGGTCCCCTCCAGAAAGGAGATTCTTTTGCTGTTTGCCCCAGTCTAATCCCAAGCAAGCTCAAACATCTGCCACTGAGCAGTAAGTGAGGAAGGAGGACTTGGCCCCTAGCTTTCATCTCTTCTCCCGGGTACCAGTGGCTGCATTGTGCTGCAGCTACCCCATGTTTTGGTATCCCCAGCACAGAGGGGCTGCTGTTATTGGGTAGAGGACTCAGCTCCCAGCTCCAAGGACAGCACAGCACATGATTTCCCTTTGGTAACTCCTACCGAGCTTCCCCTGACATTTAGGGAGATGGGCTACTTGATCTGTGTGGTATTTTTTCATCCTTAGCACTGACAATCCTCTGATACTGCCTGTGCTTTTTCTTTTTTTTACTCTAACCAGAGCCCTGAAGTTGTTTCTCATATCAAAAGCTCCCAGTCAATCTGATTTTTAGAAAACATAGCATGTCTAGGGAGAAACCTGCAAAATATAGAACACATTCCCCATTTGCATCCGAATGCTGAAAAACCCCATCACTCCTCTATGATACATTATATCAGAGCTACACCCACCATGAAATATTCATGGCCATTTATTATGATGGTTTTTATTATCCTCATAAAACTTTCCAGCGATCAGTGTCTCTATTTGCTCAGCCTCCAGCCTGGATGGGTGCTTTAGTCTCTCCTTCAGTGCTGGCAGAGTTTGAATTAATCCACGTCCCCCATCAGCATAAGAATAACCCCACTGCCCTCCTTGGCACAAGGAGGGGCTGCACTCCAAGGTCTCAGTCTGTCCCGGGCTGCTTCCCTCCCTATGGCATCAACGAGCGCTAACTGGGAACAGGAGGGTGACCACGACACACTCCATCTGCATTAGGTTGCTGGAAAGGAATGCAATTCAAACCAAGATTGTCTTCCGGAGCCCTGTGTGACAGCACACGGAGCAGAGGAATTAAATGTTGTTGCTTCTCCTGCATGGGTTGGGAGGGCAGCGGGAAATGCTGGTCTCACCATCCGTGCATCCTCCGTGTGATGTTAAAAAAGAGAAGGGAAACACTCTGTGAGGATGGGTCCTGAAGGTTTTATGGCAACTTCCAGATTAATTTTATTATAATCTGCTAAATGCTTTTCAAATGCACACCTCTCCATTTCCTCCTCAGCACCCTGCAGGGTCTGGTATGGGAAGAACAGCCCTGAATCATATCTGCAACCACCAAACTAGCCTCCTGGCAATGAAGTGGAGGCAAGGATTGAACGCAGAGGGAAGGGGTGAGAAAGACAAAGACAGTTTCTGGAACAGATGCAGTTTCTGATTCAGAGCAGTCCTTTATAGCAGGACACTTTGTAAGAGTCCCATTCTGCAAGCCTTTTATTCTTTCTGCAAGAGCTTGCGAGACCTGCCTTTTACGTGTGGAGGGGAGTAAAAAAAGATCTACGAGGACAGTGAGAGCTCTCCTTTCACAGAGACTGCAAAGCTGAGTCTCAGTGGAGTGACCTTGATACAACGTCTTGCTTCAAATGCACAGCAAACAGTTCTGCGTTGAACAAATTGCTGCAAGAGGATTCAGGCTCCTCGCTTGCCAATGCACTGGCACTGCTTTTCCCCAGAGCACGGTGTCTTCCAAAAGCAAACTGCATCAGCCTCCGAAAAATAAATAAATCTACTTTTCACATCATTTCATCTTCTGATAACAGTAATGAACTCAGACCACGGCGTTACTGGGAATTAATGACTGCCTTGCCTCCTGACTCACCAGCTCTTCCCAGGCTATCATAAATTCCCAGGAACTGTTGTGAACCACACATCAACCAGTAAGCTGAAAATAAAGCAATTGTCCAAAACCCTGGGAAAAATATACAACATGCCAGTCCCACCTGGAGCCTGGGAATTGAGATGAGCTCCCAGATAAACGCGCTCACTCTGCCTGGACGGCTCACTGGGGGCAGGTGGCGGGAGCTGCTTCCTGGGGCTCCCTGCAGGATCCCACCAGTGCTTCTGCATCAGTTTTCCAAAATAAGTCTGGTTGAAAGCAGCACACATCACCCTTGGGGAACTGTTCCTCTGGATAATTAAACTTACATTGCATGCCATACCTTTAACCTTTTTTCTAGCTAACTCTCTAGTCTCACGATGCTCTTGTCTGAGAGATTAAAGAGCCTCCCAGAAGCTCCCCCTGGATGTAGGTACTTCCAGGCCATTATCACATCACCTCTAACCTACTCTTAATAAACTAAAAGAAGATGCTTCATTACTGAAACCAAGCTTCACAGCTCATACCTGCTTGGCAGTTAGAAACCAGGGTACATCACACACGCGAGGCCTCTTGGACTTTCTTCCTTTCAGATCACCTCTGCGGGGAGAAGAAGGGTTAATAAAATTGACAGATCTACATACTTATTTAAATATCTAGATTTCCTGCTCTCCCAGTTGCAAATGTAAATTTGTATGTAACTAGCTCCAGTAATTAGGGTTAATGACTAAAGAGCATTTGGGGATTGTGCAATTCATGAAGTTCTCCATCAGAAAGGACAGATTAGATTTGCTACTCTTTTTGAAAAATACAAATTTCTGTCATCATCTGTGCATGGAACATGTCTATCTGGGCTGCTTGTCTCAAGAAATTTAACTAAATTAACACATGATTTTGTTATCAGTTATTAAGTACAGGCCATGTGCAGATTTTTATGAATCAGAGCATTCAACTGTCAGAACAGATAGAGGTATGGCAGATAGTGGAATATGTTTTAATTTGGAGAAAATATAGCTGCTACATCAAACCAAAAGGCTGAGCAGTTCCACTGCAGCCCATAGCTGCATTCATTTACTGTTGGGTCTCACTTTTACTGGAGTCATACATCCAAACTACTCAGGTTCCAAGGACAATCACTGTACAATACACCCCAGTGCAGAAGAGAGACTTGTCTCATGATGGATTATCCCCAGGCAGAACTGGCGCAACGGTCCAGGGGCTTTGAGAAAGCAAGCCCTGAAAAATAATCCTGCATACAAATGTGTCCTTCTTCCCCTCCGCAGGCACCAGCCCTGTCCTTGGACCCCTCATGGCAGAGCTGGGCACTCAGGGGGTCCTGGATGAGTATTCATCCCATTTCGGGAGCCAGCTCACGGATGCTGCAGAGTCATCCCTGTTTAACCCCGTAGCTGGAGCTGTGTCCCTCCAGGTCTTTAATTAAGGCAGCTTGGGCTTCCCAAGCAGTGGGGTGTGAAAGCAGCACCTCATAAAAACATCCCAGTCCCAATAACACTTCTAAATCAACTTCTCAGGATGCAGCCATAACAAGCCACATGGAGAAGCCAGGGGAAGGTTTTACTGGCTCTTAATTATGAGGTTTGGCACAACTCTCTGTGTAACCAGATGTAACCAAAATTATTAGTTCGTTCTTTTGTAACTAAGCAACATAGAGATAGGAGCGGGGTAGGCAATACTTTAATATTGTGTTTGTACACCTATGGCTATGGATATGCTACTATGCCCAAAGACAATTGGACAGGGAGTAGTACAGACATGCTGCTATGCTCCCAGTACAGCCCCAGCCCATCTTGACAACAAGTCGAGGGTGGTTAGAATAATTGGTTTGTGTTAAGGGTGCCAAATCATTGTTAGGGACCATGCACCATGAAGAAGGGAAGCAAGTTACATAAGCAAGGTGATACTGCACATGCCCATAAGAAGGGGTCAACTAAAGCACACACCTGTACGACCACCAAGGACCACCAGAGACCCCCACAGAAGCCCCTCGGAGCTCAAGGATGCATGCATAATGACCGTGCGAATATGATAATTAGTTCTGGGAAATAGAATGAATATGCATGATAATTCCAGGAAATTTGATGCATATGTATGTAATTGGACAATATAAGCTTTGGTTGATGTAACCTGCGGTATGCACGCTAGGTGGAAAGATCCCCCGTGCATCTGACGCCATAATAAAGAATGCCTGCTTCTTAATACTACATTGGTGTTAAGGAGTTTGATTCCCAATTTTGGTGACATCTGCAGCTGATTCTCCAGAAAACAGCAAGGAGGAGCCCTCCAGCACTGTGCCACCTCCACCAGCAGCTCCCCACTGTTCCCACACCCTCCCACACATGGGTGCAGACACTGCAACAACTGCATCCTATTTCTATTTCTCCAAAGACCCACAAACCAACAGTTTTGGCTCTTTCCCTTTAGTGGACCTCTGCTATTTTTCTGGTGGTGACGAGTGTACAATTAAGCGAAGCTTCCTGACATGCTAGCTGCTCCCAGGTGCCTTGTCGCGGCCCTTAGAGAAAGGTCCCACAGGTCAGCAGATCACAGACTAAAAGCTGCTGAAGTGAACAAGTCCCTAGGCAGGGAACCTCATGTTTAAGAGCTCTTTAACCTAGCCGAATGCCTGCCTGCAGGATCAAAGGTGGCAGCTGGAAGGCTTGATATGTTCAGAAAGGCATGGTTAATTGTGAGAGCAATTAGCTTCTGCAAGAATTCACCAAGTACATGACAGATTCTCTGTGCCTGGAAGTGTTTAAATCTCAGCAGAGATCCTTTGGAAAGATAAGCTTCTCTTTTACCAGGGTGCATGGGCCTGATACAGGAATAGCCCATTTTATGCAAGAAGAGATGAACAGAATGCTCTTTTGAGCTGGAAAATCTCTAAAATTTATGAAACTATTAATAGAGTGAGACATTTCTAGTGGGTTTGACAGCTAGATGACAAATCTGTGTTAAATTCCATGGGATCCAAAGAAACTACTCGGCCTCGTTTTCTGATATCCTCCAAGGGCTTTCCCAGTGGGGGATTTTAGGTTTCCATTTTTTAGCTTTAAAACAGTTTTCAAACTGGAAAACTTCTCCGTATTCCCTCCTCTTACCTCCCTCTGCTCCTCCATCCTCTCCTCTGTCTCTGGGAGTATGTGCCAAGCTGTGTGTGGGTGAACCCTTGGGAGAGACAGTAGCAGAGAGCTGTCCCACCTGTGTGAGGAACAAAGAGCACCTGGGAGGAGGGAGGAGAGACCCGACTTTGCACTTTCCCACCCCAGAGCAATCTCAGAGCCTGGGCATAACCACCCTTGCAGGCCCAGGAGAAGCCCCACGGCATGAGGAGCCCCGGAGTCACCAGGCTGCACACATTCTGCTGCTCCCAGAATAGCTTGGTTTATCAGTGTTTCCCTATCAGTAGTTCCCTTTTAACTCTGCTGTGAAGCTTTATCCTCCCAAATTCAGCAGAGCACAGCAGCTCTCAGTGTCTATTGTTGGGGGCATGCTTCTCATGCTGTCTTGCTGCCTGCTATCTCATCGACCTCGAATAATGCAAACAGTTGTGAGGCTTATTACATGATGCAGGTGATTAAGAATTAGTAACTGCTTCCAAGACAAATCGTTCCAGTCAAGACTGCTGTGAGTTTGTTGTTTTATATGTATGGTTTGAAAAAGATGGCAGATAATTGAAAATGCAGCATTACTCCCAATTGTTCATGATCTTCAGTGAACTTCCACCCCCATCAAAATATAAAATTCTCACTTAGGCATGCTGCATCCTCGTTCCTAACCTTCTTTTGCCATGCTTGCTTAGTAGGGAAACATTTCAGGGAAGCCTGACTTACAAGTTTGTACAGCACCAAGAGAACAGGCAAAAAGCATAACAGGAATGAGAATAACAATACCTTATTTGCGTGCAAGAAGATTGCACTCATGTGAGATCACATCTGCTCCTTAGCAAGATCTGGGAGGAAAGAAAATCCAACACCATCACTATGTGAACAGGTATAACCATAAACATAATAGTGCTAACAATGAGAGTAAACCTCAAGTGTGGCAAGACTGATGGGGCTATGCAGGGAAGAATGGGATAAGGGGAGAAATATGCCCACCACTGACCAGGCAAAGGAAACCACAGAGCAAAAACTCCAAGGGACTCTTCAGAGGTTAGTGGATGTGCTACAGGGTCTGTTGGGGAGTCAGAAATCAAGAGGGAGAGGTCTACTCTGTGGATATTTCTTCAATGGGAAGCATCAATTGAAAGTGGAAAAAATGAATGAAAAGGTGGCCAGGCCCACCAATAATAATAATAATAAAAAGATTTAGGACATGAAAAGTAGAAGCAGACAGTCTCTGAATTCTGGTGGGACTTCATGACAGGCATGACAACAGTACCCTGTACTGTGAAAATCTGCTCTCTTATGAGGCTGCCAGTCCTTCAGAAAGCAAAGAGGTTAATGAAATAGAGGTAGAAAAGATTTTAATGTTTCCTGCACTTTGTTGTCATTTAAATGTGTGCTAGGGACTGCATTCTTCCAGAAATCCCAAGTGGAAGAAGTAAAATAACAACCACTCGGAGGATTTAACCCAGAAGTCCCCAATTTAATTCATATTTATAATATGAAGTTCGTATAAACCTGTGAAAAGCCTGGGAAAAATATGTAAGCAGCAGCCACTGCTGGAACTACTGGAAGAGGAGTAATTTGCAGAAGGATCCAAGACTTGTTTCTCTTGGACATCCCTTTTGAAGATGACACTCTTCCTTCTCACAAAGGGGCTTGCGCTTATGATCATCCTCTGTGCACAGTTCAATGTGCAACATGGCAGGGATGATGGGAAAGGGGTCCCTGTGACACAGAGATGGATTTCAAAAGCATGCTGCCAAGGAAGATGCAGCCTGGCATTTGAGGATCAGCAAGATCTGGAATGATCTCCAAACAGAGCAGCAGGGTTCAAGTTTCTCAGATGGGTCTCATCACTCCACTCCCTGGGAGAGTTCTTAGCACCTGCCACTCTCAGTTCCCAACCATCCTCGTGATGCTCTCTGCCATCCTCACGATGCTCCCTACCACCCTAGCATTACTCCAGTGCCTTTGGAGAAGACAACCTTTGCTAGTCCCGCTTGCAGTTTGTAGCTGAGCACGTATGGGTGGCTGTGTCAGATCCCCAAGACACACATAAAGAGCAAACAGCACAGAGCTGCTGTCTCCCTGTCTGCTGCAGAGCAGCTTCATCAGCTGGGTCTGAGCCTGCCCCCCCCCACCCTGCTGCAGTCCTTGGAGCTGCCCACCCTGGGAATCCAACACCACTGAGGTGATTTACAGATGCCTTTTTTTCCCCAAAGCGTGCTTTGCATGAGTCCCAGGTACTGCAGCATTAAATCAGTTTGCAAAGGCAGAGCATAAGCAGGACCTGAGAGAGATGTGACAGCAGGAGAAAAGAGCCAGTTAGTGCCTGCGCCTGGACCCTGTGTCCAGATGCCAGAAGCCTCTGCAGCACCCTGCTGACCACTGCAGCTCTGGCTGCCTGGGGACAGCAGTCCCTCTGAGCACTAGGTGTTGCAGGATCAGCATACAAAGATTAGAAAAGTGTGATAGAAAGGTACCCATACAGCCAGTCCCAGCAACGCTGGTGCATATATCTGGATGGAGCTAGAACCCCAGGATCCAGGGTTCATCCCTAGAAGGGCTGATCCCTTCACTCACCTTTCTGCAAAATTGCTTTCTCTGATCTCTAATCTCTGCACTGACAGACAATGTGCCTTCTACGGACACTGTCCTCTGCCAGCTGTAACACCAGATGTTTGATAACACAGGGAGCATGTCATCCAGCCAGGGAAAGGCTGTGTCATGATATAACAGCTACACTTCTCTCCTTCCCCTTTATGCCACCCTAACATAGTGCAAGAGATTGAACCCTGTAGGTTTTGCCTCTATTTCTAGCTAGGACCAAGGAAAAAGTCCTTAGTGCTCTTTCTTGGGAGAGAACATGCAGTTTCCCAGCAGCCGGAACTACCTACATCAAAACATGGCTAGGGAAGGAGAGTCCTGTCCTAGGGCAGCTTCCCCAGAGACCCCAGACCAAGCCCACCACACTGGTGACCCAGCTAAGGCTGCAGCAGTGAAGGGCTGATGTCTTACTCCAAAGCTCCTGTTGTTCTGTCTGCTCTACCAGTTCAGGGTGTCTGGTTGCCTCCTCAAGACCTCTCCCACCTGCTTTGCTCCCTGAGATCTGGTTGGCATGTCTGTGACCACAGAATGGGTTTTCACAGTACCCAACCACAGAAGTGACAGCTGTGGATATGGCCTCTGCACCCACATCTGCCCCAGAGGCTGCTCTTCCACTGCAGAGCAACTGCGGGAGGTGGGACTCATCGCCCCTAACGTCAGGTGCCTACACACAGGCGACTCTAGATAAACCAGTCACTACAGCTCCCTTTGCACCTAAAGGTGATCCAGGCCATACTGACAGTCAGTGTGGGGGAATAATTTTCCAGATCCACTGTGTATTGATACTTCTACTTTAGGAGGGGATGTTTCCTGCCCTCATCTCTTGATGGTACAACCTGATCTCTATGAATAAGCGAGAAGACAGAAGCTGCTCTTAGATGGATCCATTCAGCCCAGCTGCTCCAGGTCCACAGTAGAGTTTTGTCTTTTTTTCTAGAGAGGATGCAGAGCAAAAAGGAATCAGCGTGACAGCGCCCAAAAGCACCTTTGCATCCCATCAGCTAGGGAAGTGCACAGGTTATGTGCTACCCTAAGGCACTGTGCCACTTTGCTTTTCCCGGCCCAGCCCTTGCCAGTGTTGCTTCTCCTAAGCACCCCTCCAGCACAATTCCAACCCAGCCAGGATTGCAGGCAGCCTTGCAGGGAGCAGCCCATCAAAGCATGCTGATGCCCAGTGCCAGCAGGAGTCACGCTCTGTCCCACCACCCCACATCAAAGGCTCTGGCTTTTAATTAGCCTCTTTGATGCACAGCCTGAGCCTGTACACACTTGGTATGATGGCTACTTGCATAGCCAAATTAGTTATGATCAAAGCCCACCTCATAGAATCATAGAGTCATAGAATGCTTTGGATTGGAAGGAAGCTTTAGAGGTCATCTAGTCCAACCCCCCTGCAATAAGCAGGGACATCTTCAACTAGATCAGGTTGCTCAGAGCCCCATCCAACCTGACCTTGAATGCTTCCAGGGATGGGGCCTCCACTACCTCTCTGGGCAACCTGTTCCAGTGCTTCACCACCCTCATTGTAAAAAAATTTCTTTCTTAAATCCAGTCTAAATCTGCCCTCCCTTATTTTAAAACCATTGCTCCTTGTCCTGTCACAACAGGCCTTGCTAAAAATTCTGTCCCCATCTTTCCTATAGGCCCCCTTTAAGTACTGGAAGGCTGCTATAAGGTCTCCCCTCAGCCTTCTCTTCTCCAGGCTGAACAACCCCAACTCTCTCAGCCTGTCCTCATAGCAGAGGTGCTCCAGATCTCGGATCATTTTTGTGACCCTCTTCTGGACCTGCTCCAACAGCTCCATGTCCTTCTTGTGCTGAGGACTCCAGAGCTGGACGCAGTACTGCAGGTGGGGTCTCACCAGAGCAGAGGGGCAGAATCACCTCCCTTGACCTGCTGGCCATGATTCTTTTGATGCAGCCCAGGATATGGTTGGCCTTCTGGGCTGTGAGGGCACATTGTCGGCTCATGTCCAGCTTTTCATCCATCAGGACCTCCAAGTCCTTTTCCGCAGGGCTGCTCTTGACCACATCATCCCCCAGCCTGTATTGAAACCGAGGGTTGCCCTGACCCAGGTGTAGGACACTGCACTTGGCCTTGTTGAACCCCATGAGGTTCATACAGGCCCACTTCTCCAGCTTGTCCAGGTCCCTCTGGATGACATCCCATCCTTCTGGCATGCCAGCTGCACCACTCAGCTTGGTGTCACCTCACCCCACTGAGGGAAATGACATTCAGAGACATCCCTGCGTTCACATGATCAAATGCTTCAGATACACCCATCATTCAGATGATCCCATGTGCTCGGTAAGAGAGAGGTCCTGCTCCCGAGGCTAAGTACCAGCAGCTGGAGCCACAGTACCAGCAGCTGGAGCTACAGAAGGGCCATGACAGATGCCAAGGGAGGGAGGAAGGAGGATCTGCTCAGGAAGGGAGTTGTAAGGGCAGGAGGGCAGCCCAGCAACAAGCCTGCTGTAGCAAAGATGATGGAAAAGGGCCTGTGCAGCTTGCAAATGGGGGTAGCTTTGGGCACCACTGAGCTTCAGGTGTCATTGGCTCACTAGAAATGTGGGATTAAGCAGGTGGTCCACAGGGCACATTGGGGAACATCAATTGAAACACTTCCACATGTGTCTTGAGGCATCTCATGGACATCCCAAGACAAGAGAGAGAGTTGGGAGGGGACCTCCTGCCATAAGAAGACCCTCCAACACCACAGATCACCCCAAGGTTTCCTTGGCTCTCTCCTGGTGCCTTCTCTGTGCAGAGATACTCACCACTCAGAGGGTCGACCTGTCGCTCCCCATCTCCTCTCCCTCCCTAACTCTCTGCAGATGTCAAATGATGGAGCTGCCAGGCAGAAGCTTGTCTTGCCTACTAGCAAAGCCAGCAGTGCCGCCCTCTGGAAGCCTTGCCTTCCTTCTGCAGGACATGTGTTTTGTCAGTGCACTGACACCAAGCAGTGTGGCAAGAGTTTCTCTCCCTTATTCTATGAGATCTATTCCTGCCTCAAGGAAAAGCAGAGAGGAGAGATGAACGCCAAGGCACAGCAGTACAGGAGTGAGGAAACCACATGCACACACAGCTCCTGGAGAGACTATCATGCTCAGACTGCAGCTAAGATACTGGTTTGTCCCTTGTTGACACACTATCCCCTTTTGCCACTTGCTTTCCTGGCCCTGGCAGCCCCTGTGAGATGCTCAGCGCCCAGACAGGCTTTTCCCAGGTCCTACGAGATACAAACACCCTGGCTCTTCCCTGGAAAAGCTGAGCTAGTCAAACAAACCCTGGCTGTGCTTCTGGCTTTGCCCACAAAGAAACTAGCTGATATTCACAGAGCTGCTCTCAGGCAGCAAAGCTTTTTTTTTTTTTCCCCTCTTTTCTACTTGTATCATCTTCTCTTGGTTCTTAGCCGGTACTGAGCACAACAAGAGTCTGCAGGAGGGGCCAGGCTGCAGCTGGTACACATCAACACAGCCTTGCTGATTCAGAGTGACCAAGCATCTGACAGGAATCCTCCCACATCAACAATGCATGCTTGGTGACTACTGGCACTGCAGAAGTGGAAACCACACAGAAAGACCCTACAATCACATTCAACTTCTCATCCCTCTCCGTACAGCTCGAGCCCTGGAGCCGCAGCAACAGACAGCTATGCCCACCACTCCTAGCCGTGTCGAGGATGAGGTTTGATCAAGCAGAGGGAAAGGCAGATGCTGTACCATCTCTCTCTGTCCTGGCAGGAGCACAATACCCTGTTTCAAAGACAGCAAGAGATTTGAGATCCTTCAGGTCACTCAAAGTGGCACTTACCCTCAGCTCAACAGGTCCCTGCTGCCTCAGTGATGGAGCACTGCAAGGTTTGTAGGGTAGTTCCCCTCAACAACCCAAGGCTTAACAAATCTTGTTCAGCTTCTCACTCCTTTTTGTAAGGTGTATTGCCTTCCCCCAAGCTGAACTATCAAGGCACCATCAGCAACAGAAAAATATCAGGTTCCTCTAGAGCTCTTTAATGGGGTTCCTGGTCTTATAGAGAAGATTTTCTTTCTCCAGAGAAGGCTAGAGAAAACCTTGGTGAAGACTGTGTCTTCCATCTATTGCTGCGGTATTTCCATGTCTATCTGTCTGTCTGCCCTCCCTCTTGTCCATTAGCTGTGAGCAACTTGCAGGGAAAACATGCACGAAAGCTCATGTGTGCTCATGACTTGTAACTGGGAGACACATGTAAATCAGGGCTTTGCCCAGCAGATCCTCCTAGTCCTTCTTGTCTTGCAAGAGCAGGAGAGGGGTGGTGGAAGTCAGGCCTTTAAAGCCAGAGGACAGTAAATCCACACGGCACTCACTCCATTGTCTGAAGATTCATAGCTTTGTTCTCTGAAGGTCAGCTTCGTCTGTTCTAGTCAATTAAGAATAATCTATTGCTTCTCCCTCTGCACCCTCCCTGGCCGTATGCTCCGTGTCAGCAGGAGACCATTGGTCAAATAAAAGTCAAAACTGCTCAGTGTCCCAGAGATATGCAGCGAGAAGAGCAGAAGGAGGCAGATGATAGCTCTTCATCTCATGATGGGCTCCCAGGGATCCTGCTTCTCTGAAAGGCTGAGGACTGGCAGAGGAGGAAAGTCCCCAGAGTGATATAAATGCCTAGGAACAATTTGCAGTGCGGGGACAGGAGAGGGTCCTTCTGGCTACACCACAAAACAACCCCAACACCTCACAACTTCTGTCACAGCACCATTCCCACAGATCTCATGGGGATCCCTCTAGCACCCAAGTCCCTTTGCTCTCTTCATCACTCTCATATGACCACATCTCCTTCAACCTTGAGCATTGCATCACTGGCTCACATCCAGAAATGCAGCCCACAGCCCCACCTTTCCTGTTCTGCCTGGAGCCCTGGTGCCTCTCTGTTGTCTTTACTGCTCATGGCCCCTGAAGCCTTCCTCAGAGGAAGGGCTACTCCTTCCTGCCCCTCTGCAGAGTCTCCCTCTGCATCTGCTTTTTTGAGTATTTCACCATTTGCAGGCAGAGATGGCAGTAGACCACATGTAATGCCCTCCTTTGAATGCTGGAGCTGGAGGAGCTCAGGGCAGGCTGGGAGAAGGCTGGGTGTTGGGGACGGCAGGAGGCAAAGAAGGGCTGTTAGGAAGTGGAGACACAAAGACAGGGAGAGGTCCCAGCAGGTCTGTCAGAGCTCCAGATGCCTGACAGACCCCAGTGCCACACTGAGTATACTAAAACCTGGATTCAGGAACTAATGTTGAGGTCTGAGCTTGAAACCCTTGACCTAAAGTTATTTTATCATGGCTGCTCACTTGGTGGCACCTCTAAGCATGGCCAAGCAACTGGTCTGCGTGGTTTGCAGAAGGAGTCAGTGGGACTTGGGATCCCACATCATTTATGCCACTGAAACCAGTAGCAGAGCAAGGACTACAACCCTGACCTGCTGACCCACAGCTGGGACCAGAGTCTAAGAGTGCCCTTCCAGTGGCTTTGGGTTCTGGGATTGCAAAAAGTATCACAAAACAGCATATCCTGAAAATTAAGCTCACATTTGATTTATGAGAGTTTTCTTAAAAAACTAGCCCCAAGTGATGTGGGCAGTTTTTCATCAGGGGCTGGAAGCAGGCCAGCGTAGGGGCAGTGGTAATGAGGTCTCTGCTGGAGTCACTGGTAGCAGGTGGAGGCATGAAGGAATGGGAAAGAAGGTGACCTTGGCCATACCCCAGGAGCTTGTGCAGCTGGCTCAGTCTGTCCTCTCGGGCCCAGCAGGGACCAGGAATTGGGGCACATTCTCCCTCTAAATTTTCTCTATGGGATGAGGAGGTGGAAGAGTTTCAAGCCTCCCTGGTCCTGTCTCTCCTTGTCCACTTTGTTGGCTCATTTTGTTTGTCTGCTTTGTTTTTGAGCAGCCCTCAAGGCTGTGTTTTGGAGAGAGGGTTTCATCAGGCAAAAGAAAGGTACAAAGACAAGTTAATGAGAATGATTATTCAGGGACAGCTGCTGCCGCTCACCCCCTAACAAGCGTAAGGCACAACCTTGCAAAAACAAGGCTTTCTCTTATGATTACGTTCAGGGGGATTAATTTAGGAAACTTTGCTTAAGACCTGCAGTGATCTTATTGGAAATCTAGTCAATGAGCAGGCAAGTACAGGGGAAAAACATACCGTGTTTAAAGTTCATTTGCTGGGAGCAGGGAGACCCTGGGGCTGGATTGGGGCAGACCAGAGATGTGCAGTCCTTGCTCTGCTGTCCCTGGGTTACTCACCGTCATGCCAGGGATGTGCAGCCGAAGGCGACGGCCCACCTGGAGCTCAGCAAGGCAGAGTCCGTTTGCAGAAGCATTTTCTCCCCTGACTGCTGCAGTCCACAAATCAAATCCTCTGTCTCGAGCCCAAGCAACCCAGGCCAGGGCTGGGGAAGGACTGGACCACAAGCTCCTGCAGTGAACACTGGCTCTGTTTCTCACTGCAGATAGACTCCTCGCTATGACTACAGTCAGCTCTGCTAATGATTATCTCTGTGTCCATGCCTGAGAACTGCTCATCATTGGCCTCTCCACACAGGGATGTGATGCCCAAGCTTGGCACATAATGCCTGCCATTTAATGTCCCCATCAAGCCACAGAGAAACCAAATGGACTGGAAAACTGGCCCAGGATCGGTGCTTTCCTTCCAAATTGGCGCCCACAGAACACAGGACTCCTCACTGTTTTCAGCCTGGCATCCCATGCTCAGCTGGGGATGGCTGGGGAGAGCAGCAGTACCAGATGCGGTTGCCTCTACCTATGCTGCTGGTGGTGGGACAGGGCCTCCCTGCTGCCTTGTGGTCTGGCACAGCTGGCTGGGGGGACACCCGCACCCAGGGGCTCTGCCCTGGCTGCCCTGGCACAGGCACGAGGCTCAGCTCCCTTTGGAGCTGGCATCACAGCCCTGCCACTATTCAGACAGATGGTGAGCAAGCCCGGCTCCATCTCCTGTAGCAGTTTGGCCACTACAGAGAGCTGTTCAGGCCAACCCAAATTTGGCTGGCAGGTGTCTGTACCCCAAATGCAAATATTTTGGCAGGAGCAGCTGTGAGCTGAGTGGATGAGAACTCTGTGTTCCCCATCAAGGCCAGGGAGCGGGGGTCTGCCCCACAATAGCTCCTGGGATTTCCTCACCTGGATGCACCAAATCCGATGCTCAGCAGCTTTTCCCTCCATTGGCTCCCATCCTCAGTTGCATTTCGGGCATCAGTGGCCCCACACTTTCTGCCAGGGCTGGCCCCGCTCCCAGGGCAGCATTCCAAAGCACTGGCCATGGCTCTCTGCATTTCCCCCACTGGTCCCTCTTTGAAACCATTCTCCTTGATTCATGGCTGTTTCACCTAATCTCCTCCCCCAGTGACCCCTGAGCTCCGGGGTCCCACTATGGTCTGTAGCAGTCAGTGCTAATCAAGTCCTGGCTGCCATTCATAATGCTGTAGGTGTTTTCTGGCTTTTTCTGCTCTGCTGTCTTTCATTTTGACCCCTTCAGTGCCTCCTTCACCCCCTCTTTTAAATCTGACAGCTTCTTGGATGGACAAGCACCCTCAGGGTCAGCTGCGAGCCCACGGCCAGGCAGCCCCGTGCATCCCCATCCCATCACCAGAGCTAACCATTAAAACTGACTGCAAACTGGTGACCCAGGTGCTCTCCTGGGGGACAAGCTTTGCTTCACCACAAGTGTATCAGGGGTGAGGGGTCCCACCACCACGTGTGCTCTCCTCTGTATCCTGAGAGGGAAGCCCCCCCATGCACTCTCCCATCCTGCTTCACGGTCAAGCAGCAGCTGAGACACATCAGCCCCATGATCAGCACTGCTTTTCCAAAGCTGGCTCTTAGGGGTGCTGCAGGGGTTTTGCTGCCACCTTTAAATCCCAATGTCTAGGAACTGAAATCAGAGTCTTCCCCCACACAAACCTGTAATATGCTTTGCACACAGCCAGTCCCTGTGGCAGTAAAACTCCCATCACTAGTCCATACTGCTCCCCTTCCTAGAGAAAAGAAAGGTGTGGGGTTACCATGCTCTCAAGGGATGAGGAAAGCATTATGGTCTTCTCTGTATATCCAGAAGAAACCTTTATCAGCCTATGTTTAGGACCAGAGGTCTGCAAAAAGCAATGCTCTTAAAAATGAAATAAGAAGCCTTGAAGAATTTTTATTTGCCATCTCTACTCACAGGCAATTAGAGGAGTAGGATATAAGGTCTGGTTTTATGTGGAGGCTTTTTTTCTTTCTTTCTTTTTCAGTTTGTTTTAATCATATAGCTCTTGTAGCACAGAAATGCGTCTTGCATGATAACTAAATACAGGAAGAACACTCACTCCATAAAAAGTCTAATCAATACCACTGGGCAGCCGGAGCCAAAAACATATCAAAAATTAGTTGGGAATTGGAAGAAAGTAACAGATGTCATTCAAAACCTCAAGACATGTTGAAGGGCCAAATCATGCCCTGCCTGGCTGAACAGCCCCAGCAGGATGGGACCTGTGAGACCAGTGCCTGGGAGAGGGGAATTCATTGGCATCAGACATTAGATGCAAGGGTGGAGGAGCAATGGGAAACCATATGAGCAACAACAGGGAAAATTGCCCAGCCAGCGCTCTTGCACCTGCAGAGAGTTTGGCCCTGTCGCAGGAGAAATGGGTGGGAGGGACAAGATACCAAGTGCACGATGGCCAACAGCATATGGAAGTGGGGGGCAGCAGGGATGTGCAGGGACCACAGGACGAGAGGAGCAGGGGGAGGTTACCCACTGCTGGAGATGGAGAGCGGCCACTGTGTGGCTGATGGCAGGAGCTCGCCTGAAAGAGGATAGTGGAAGGATTTATGAGCATAGCGATAATGAAAGCCAGTTATCCGTGACCATCTTAAATCTTGTCAGAGGGAGGATGAGAGGGGCCGTCTCCGGTGGACAGGTTGGGAGATTTAACACCGCCATTCTGCAGCGTAATCGCAAAATAAGCCCGCCCTGCACTGGCTGCTGCTCCATGGGAAGGAGCTTACACTCCTGCCCGCACTTTCAGAGCTGGTTAGGGCTGAGTGCCAGCTGCCGTGGTCAGAGAGGGCCAGCTCTCGGCCAGCTGCAAAGGGAGGGAGGTTAAATAACACAGGAGTCACTGCGGAGAGGCTCAGCATCTCTCCCAAAGACCAAGGAGGGTCAGGACACTGCCAGGCTGCTGCAGCCCAAATGCAGGATGCACCAAAAGTATCAGCTCAAAGGCTCAAAAGGCTCAGCTACTGAGGACGTCACACTGGTCCCATCCAGTGGCACACACCAGCAGCCCCGCACATCCATGCTCACACAGCCTTGATTAACAACGCTGCATTTCCAGCCCAGCCGCTGCAGTGCCCCTTGTCCCAGCCACCAGAAAGAGGACACAGCCCCGCAACATCTTCCCAGGGCTGGAGAGGGCCAGATCCTGAGAAGGTCCTTTCCTCACCAGCACAAGGTGTACAAAACCTCTGCCCCCACTAGGAGCCACTCATCTCTCTCTGCATCATATGGGTGCCGCTGAGCAGAGCCACATTGGGGTGCACGCACACCGCTCTGCCTGCGCCCCCACGTGCCCTCCCCTCCATCCCAGCCCTCAGGTCCTTGCACAGCTTGGCAAGCCCACAGGCCAGGGAGACGTGCCCAGTGGGTAGAGCTTTCATGGCAAGGACTTGGGGAGCGTGAACTCAGCAGCAACGAGGCAAACCCAGGAACCTCCCCCCGAGCCTGGGGTCCACATGAGATGGGTCGCTGCCACCTCCCGCAGGCCAGCACCAACAGCAAGGAAGGAAGCCCTGGGCTCCAGCCAGGGACACCAGGGCAGAGGGGACAGGGGAAGAGCAGCCACAGCCACTGCAGCACCCGTGTCCCCAGAGTCTGGCTATGGGAGCTGCCTGCCTCCCCCTCTGCAACCAAGCAGCCACGTCGTGCTCTCCCTGAGAGAGAAAGAAATCAGGTAAGCAATGTCTACAAGCCCATATGGAGGGGCTGGGATGCTGCCCAAGCTTCAACTCAAAACAAGTGCACATTTTATGGTATAAATATTTTGGTTTGCCTCCTCCTCTCCAGCCCACAAGCTCCAGCACGGAAACCACAACAGCAGCCCTCATCACAGCCGTTTTGGCAATCGGCTCCCTCTTATCCCCACAGTAACTGATGTTTGCTGCAACAAAAGCCTACGCAAACTCACCTGGCTGGCTGGGGCAGAAACCCCCACCTCTGCGTGTGACCCCCACCACTGCCTGCAAAGGCTCACATGCCTCCCAGGCACTGCTGTGAAGGAGAGGGGCTTCTGGCAGAGTGGAGGGGGCCTTTGGGCTCCTGGAAGATTCTGCTCTCCGTAAGGACCACAGCAATTACCACACTTAAGGCCAAGGAGATGGCAGGCTACCTTGCAATACCACCCAGCTCTCATGGAGCTGTTTGGTACTTTTTGTTCCTGTTATCCCCCATGACAGAAAAAAGCTGAGTCCACTCTCTTTCCTGTTAACAGCCTAAAACCTAATGCTTGCTCTGAAATTAAAATGATGGCTGCAATGCAACAGGGAATGTCTGCCTCACCAGCCGCGTCGTCTCACAGTGCTCCCAACATGAGCTCTTCCCATCAGCAGCAAAGCATCTCCCCGGGACACATCCCACTGCTGTGGGTCCTGCCTTTACCCCACACAACACATCCACCAGCCTACCTCGAGCCACAAGCCACCCCACTTTCCAGTCTCTTCCTCTTTTCCTCCTCCCTGTGCCATGGGAGAAGTGCTCGGCCACCAGAGCCGCTCTCTGCCATGGCAGGCACAGTATCCACACCACAATGTGTGAGTGGTGCAGGGAGGACAGGGATGTATCTTCTTTAACTATCAGAGCATCTGCGGCCATGTTTTACCATCACTGAATGCAAAGAGGCATAAGCTGCCAGCTCCCACAGGTGTATGAGGAGCACCGCGATTAATCCCAGGTGCCAGCCTAAAACTTCCTCCAAAGACTCAGGCAAGTGTGATAGGAATTTAGTGGTGTGAAAATGTATTCATATGATTAAAATTGAGAGGAGAGGAAATCTGTCAAGGGCTTTCTTCACCAAGTCCTCTTGGAACAAGAAAAAGAGAGGGAGAGAGAATTTGTCTAATAAAAATAATATTAAAAGCAATTTTTCACCAGTGTATGCTTTATAGCTTTTAATTCTTGAGAAATGAGATTGGGTCCTGCTTCCCCCAGCCCTGCTTTGGTTGTGAATGCAGCCGACCAGGCCCAGCCCTTCACCCTACTCCATCTGCACAGCAGGTGCCCGGGGAGAGACCAGGAGCAGCTCTTCAAGCTGCTGCTTTGCCTTCAGACGTCCAGAGCAGGACACTTAACGTGCAATGCTTGCTCAGGCAGTGCCTCCCTGTGTGTACGCTCCAAAGCCACACACCCAATGCAAAACGTGAGCTTGGAATCTGCACTTACCTGGGCAAATATTTGTTTTGTGCTCTAATAGCAAGGTGAATGCACTACTCCCCTGTGTAAACATCCACTCTCCAGACATAAGCACTTCTGAGCTGTGCTGCACTCCTCTGTTCAAACAGCCACTTTCTAGGTGAAATCTGCTGCATTCTCCTGTGTCAACAGAGTTGGTGCTTGGGGCTGTCCTGGTCTCTTCTGAAGTGTCTCTTGTCTTGGATGGGAACAGTCCAAGGGTGGCTATTTACCCGTGCAAATGCATCCCCTGTATGGGCAGTTTTTAGGTGTGCATTGTTCCTTGTGCCATCTCAGCAGATGGGGCTGCAAAGCAGGATTAGGAAGAAAAGGATGATGAACAGCATAGACACAAAAGAAAAAGTGGTTAAAACACATAGTGGGTTTATCCTCCCAGGCTAATATGATAATTGTCTTGAAAAAGAAAGGCAAAGGGAACAGAGCAGTCTCACCTCTCTGGTCTTAGTGCTGGTGCTCCATGGGAGATGGGTGACCAAAGCAGGAACATGTGGGGAGTGGGAGAACCCAAAAACAGCCAAAAGTGAGTCCTGGAAGGGGAAGAATGAGGCTGGAGGGAAGGTACCAGCAGAGCTCCCTCCAGAGCAGCTTTGTGACCCATACAAATTTTTCATTCGTGACCTCATGCTGATGACATTTGATGCTGGTACAAAGCAAGGAGGCAGCAGGAGCAGATGGAGGGTGCACAGCCCATCACCTAGCAGAAGACAGCTTGGAGGGGGAACGAGGAGTGCAGCGTGCAGGGCTCAGGCTCACGAGCATGGGGTTAGGAACAGCTGTTTCCACCACCTATCAAGGGCTCATCAGTTGGGAAGGGCCAAGGAAAAAAATGATCTGTCTATGAATCCAGGAAAGCCTTGATAAACTATGAGTCTGATGGGACCCCAGAAGAGAGAAATGCAAGTCTAGGGGAGGTGTTACAATCACACAGCAGTCTATGGGGCACTGGTTAGACCCTCAGGAAAGCCCTTCAGCATCAACAGATTGGAGAGGTGGCATCACACAAGTTCCCAGCTGCTGTTGTTTTCCCTGGAAAACTTTTTTATCATTACTTTTTCCCCCAGTTTTAGGTTTATGGCAGGACCTAGGATGTGTTTGGTGATGTGTGGCTGAGTCACCAGCATTCAGCCTACTCTGGATGCTCGTTTGGACGATCAGCTATTCTGAGGCTGCTTGCAATGGTCTGGGACAGGACTTATGTCCCATTTCACTTCAATTTATGTCTCTGTAAATTCACAGAGTATTGAAATGAGGCCTCATAAAGGACTAGGGCTGGGAAGGAGAAAGGTCCTGTACCTTCTATAGCATCTAACCCACCCCATGCCATAGGATGGGGTCACTGTCTTCTCTCTATAGGTGGGGAAGCTGAGGCAGGAAAAGTGAAATTATTTGCCCATGGTCACTCACCACATGGTGGCTAAGCCAGAAGGCTATCCACATTAAAGAAGGTTAAAAAGGAGCAGAGAAGGGCTCCTGAGTGAGCTGGTGAATGGAGGGCACATGGTATAAAAGCAGTATAGAAGAACATAGCTTGCTCAGCCTTGGTAAAGCAAACTGGTAGTGATGTGATTTTTTTTCTCTATAAATACATCTGAAGAGTAAACACCAGGGAGGGGGAAAAAGCTGTTTAAGCTGAAGGACAATAGTGGCACAAGAAAACATCCATATTAATGTTTGAAGAAGTAAAAGATCTGGTTATGAGGAGAAGGAAGGGAGGAATGAATGGCTTGAAGGAAAGACAGAGGAGATACAGGTGGGACAAACCAGAGCTGCCAAGCAGGGGCCAAGTGGGAGCTGCTTCTCCCAGGGGAGGATTCCCGTGGGATCGATGCCCTTGCAGAGCTCAGGGTCCACACACTTCCCACCTGACAAGGCTAAATGGAGAGGCAAAATTAGACAATCTTTGGCACCAGGTGGGAAAAGGCGGGGCAGGGGGGGAGGGCAGGAGGGGTCACAGCAGAGATGCTCAGTGCAGGACCTGAGCAGGGTGCGCAGGGAACACTGGGGAACAAGCTGGCTGCCGCCCTGCTCCCCAACATGAGCAGCAGGAAAACAGTGCCTGGGCCCACAGACGCTGATGCCTTCTGCCGTCATCCCCCCGGGCTTTCCGTATGCACTGGCAGGTGCTGGGGAGAGCCACAATGCCCCTGGGTTGCACAGGGGCCAGCAAGGGGTACAGATCCCCCAAAACGTCCCCAGCCAGTGCAGCATCTCCAGCAGATCCCATGTGCTCTGCTGCCCGCTTGGTTCAGAAGCAGAGCCAGATATTGCTTTCTCACTCTCCCTTCCAGGACCAAGCTGGGATTTCCATAACCGTTAAAAACAAGCCTTTGTTATTAGCCCTGTGAATTATTTATTCTATCATAATTAATGCAGGACCGTTAAAGGCCACAGCAGAGTTCCCCAGCTCGCCCATCTGCAAACACTGCTCCACTTCTGCTCACCATTTTGGCATTAAATATACATCAGGACCAATAAATGGCTCTAGCACACTGATCACCGTGAGCCTGTTGAACAAAGCGCTCTGAGTGTGGATACCTCCCTTGGGAAGGGCCATGTGGGGGCAAACCAGAGGCAGCCAGGGAGGGAGGCATCTCCCAGGCAGGACAGGCTCGCTCGCCTCTCACAGCTCACCCTCTCCCCTAGCCTTACCACGGAATGGAGACACCTTCCTGGAGATGCTATCTCAGCCATGCTCAGATAAATCAGTCCCCTTGGGTTCTTGCTTCATGTCTACCCTCTCTCTTTTCAAGGTCATGTTTGGGGCAGATGAACCCCTCTGAGTTCTCCTTGCTTTTCAGCCCTGCTAGGTTTGCAGAGACACCAGCCGGGGTGCAGCGTGACAGTGACTGGACAGTGACCGTGAGACACCAGCATGCTCTGGGAGGGTGCCCAAGCCTCCGACAGATGGGAGGAGCTGGAGGCTTCCCAAACTTCCTAAGCCTTGGCAGAGAAGGACTTGCAGCCACCTCCCTTTATCATCTCTCCCAAGCACCTCTGCAAACACTTCTTTGGCATGAGAGAGGATTTTGGTCCCCCATTCCCCCATCCCTTGTCACAGGGCACTCGGGTGCTCCTGGAGCTGCACCAGGGCCAGTCACTCCACCGCTTCTCGCCCTCCCAGCCAGCCACAGGGCAGTGTAGACAAGCCCACTTCTGCAGAGCGTGGTGCACTCTCACTTGTCCCCATCCACAGCCATTCTGTTCTGTCTAGCGAGCAGGCTGCAGGTCAGCAGAGCTGGAGGCTTTGGGTCTTCTCCTGAGGAGATGACTGAGAAAGGAGCCTGCAGAGCCAGAGAAGAGGCCTCGATCACATCCCCCAGAGGGGAATGCCTGCTCTGGCTGGGCCTCCCAGGACACATGAAGAGAAGGGTGGACTTCAGTTTCCTTCAGTGGTTTCACAGGGTTTAAGCAAATGCCCAGAGAGAAGGACGGAGATGAGGAGTAGCTCACCTAATTAATAAAAACAAGAGAAACTTAACAGCTGCTCTGAAGCTGGTGAACTCTTTCGCTCCTTTCTCAGACCAGCCCTTAAGAAGTAAAGTAATTCCAGAGTATGAGGCTTCCTCAAACTCAGTCAGCTTCTAGGCAGAGAGACATGCTGGGAATACCTGGGGAACAGAATCCCCTAAGGACAGGTATTATAGGATGCCTCAGGGACTCCCTAATAAGCTCACTTATCATTAGATTGGTGAAAAACAACCAAAGCCAGCAAGATTCAGGCTTAGTGCAACAAATCAACCTGCCAGGGATCAACACCTGGAAAGCCTTTACTCCTCACCCCACCAAACTGTGTCCTCCAGGACATCCTGTACCTGAGCACCCCAACGCTGTTTGTTCTACACTTTATTTCCTTTTCCAAAACTGCCACTCCTTCTAGTTGGCAGTGGCAGGCTTGAGAGAAAAGCAGGTTTCAATTATGGCTAAGTTTGATTTAAATCTGGAATCTGGCTATACAGCACATAGATTTGGTCAAGAGACCATAAGAGCAGCAGTTGTGCAGCCTGGCTCCACGAGATCACTCCAAGCAGCCTTTCACCAGCACGCAGGACCAAACCAGCATCCCTGGCTTGGGCCAGGAGGACGGGGTAAAGCCAGGCTAAGCTGGTGCATGAGAAAGGATTATTTCAAAGCATGTAATGGGCTGATTCTAACATGGAGGTCTGAATCCCATAGCCAAGAGTGGGGCCAGTGGAGCTGCTCCCATCCCACCACTCAGGGGGGTTAAAACAAGGAGAGAAAAAGGAAGCATTAGACATGTATTGTCTGGGCTAATCCTGGCCCAGCAGTGAAGTGCACTTAAAATGACCCTTCTCTAAGCTTCATCTCTCTCATTCGCTGTTTCTCTGATTTGAGGATCTTTCTGGCTGCGACATCTATTTCTCTGTCAACAGCCCTCAGTGCATCTCTCTTGCTATCTTTAGTCTTGGTTTATTGATCCCTCATTCCTATCTATCCATCTCATTCTTTTGTGCTTATTTCTGCCTGTCACTCAATTTACCACAGCACACCTGTCCTGTTTTACAATGTGTAGCTCATGTTGGCCTCCTTTTTCGCCTTTCCCCTTCCCTGGTGAGGAGGGACACCAAGCAGGGATCCTACTGCTGCCTCTGAATCCAAAATGCCAGCCATACCCTTGGAGATAAGGGCATCTTTGACAGCGGCGTCAGCTCTCTGCACTGGCTGGATCAGGGCATAGCAGGGCAAAGCAGGGAACAGGGAAAGGCAGATGAAAGGAGAAAAGAAAGACTGAGAAAAAGAGGGAGGACGGAGGTGTGCCCACAGAGCTGCTCTTGTTTTATTTTTGCCTTTCATGTCTTTAAAGGTGAACTGGGAAAGAGAGAGGCCAAGAACAAAGCCCTATCACTTACCCTGGCTCATTAACTTATTATCGTTAATGTGGGCCATGCTGTGGAAAGCAGAACAAGGGGAAGGAGAAGGATTTTCTGTCTCAAAGCAGGTGAATAAAGTCCCTCCTTACTCAGCAGGCAGCCACTTTTCAGAGGGCTTGAGCTGATGAATGCCCAGATTGCCCGGCCATCCCTCCCCAGCACTTGGCAGGGCTGAAACCCTCACAAAGGGTCTGGTCCATATTTTCATGCTTTTCTGTGGGACTGAGCACAGTGGAGGCCCCACATCTGGACACCACCAAAGCGCATGTTTAGTGTGCACGCAGCATATCGAGAGTGACACTGAAACCAATGGGACGTCCACCTGTTATGAAGGCAATCGGGGACTGGCTTACCTTCTGCTGAGGAACTGGGGCTTGGAGCACTAACAGAAGCTCAAACTTGTCAACAGCCACCACAGCTAATCGTGGTGGACGAGGTGGGGTTGGAAACCCAGACCCTGGCCAGAAGGTACATCTGGATCCTCAGCAAGTCTGTCCTCAGTGTCTATCGCAGCTTTCCTAAGGATGGCTCCTAACTGTAAAGCACCCTGTTGTTCTCCAGGCAGATCTAAGCAAGTAGAAATGCTCATGCACATACAGAGTGTGGACTCACCTGGAAAGCCAGCAGAAAGACCAGTGCCCTTCCTGAGTGAGACTGAGGCCTCAGGGAATTCACAAATCCTGACCCCATCAAGCACTGTGACATAATTGCTCCCAGGAGCACTGATAAAGGCTGAAGAAAAGTGGGAACATGCAGCTCCATGAAATATGGCCAAGGGAAAATCTGATGGGTTTGCACTGAAGGTTTTCCTGCAGGATGGTATCCAGGAGGACAAAGCACTGCAGACGTGTCCTGAGTCACAACAGCCTTGTGCAGTAGAAATCCTGGGGCTAAACCTTGGTTTACTTCATGGCCCATAGCAGCTCAGGGACAGAAAAGCTGCTATCTCCATTTCTCTGTCTGAACTACCAGATTGCCCCTGCTTGGGCCAGCAACAACCAAGACACTGACGCAAAGACCACTTTTTGCCCTCCTGTCACAGCCACAAAGGAGACATGAGGAAACAACCACCAGTGGCAGACAGAGATTGGAGAAGATTCATGCCTCAAATATAAACTCTCCCCATGTTGCAGTCCTAGCACTTCAACTGGAAATTGCTTTCACAGAAAAAAAAAACAATAACAGCAAGGCTGCAAGGGTATGTCCTTATTTTAAAAGTCCTGTTAGGTTCTTGGGAAGGTCAGGAAAAAGGGTTAGGATGCAAAGAAGGTTTATGTTCTGGCTTTGGGTACTCTAGTGTAAAACTGCAGTCTAGGGCTTCAAAATCAATGGTTCAAATTCCTCCCATGTTCTTTGCAAGCTGGTGGGCTTTGAAAGTTGACACGTGTGCTTCCCATGCAAGAGTCTCACCACAGCCCTGCTTGGTGCTCTCTGACATGTTCCCGGGCAGAGAAACTGAGGCCTGGATGGGTGATAGTGACTGGACTCCATCGCTGCCCCAGAGGGCTGCTCCATCCAGGCTGCAGTGGGCTACACAACAACGGGTACTCCCAGTATGTCCAGCAGGAGCCAGGCATTCACCAGATCCCTCTTCTCATATGTCTGTCCCCACCTCCAGCAGCAGAGCATGGAGAGAGGAGCCAGATCCTGCCACACACAAGAGCAGGCTCTCCTCCTCCCTTATCTGGTGTCGAGCAGCTCATTATCGCACTTTTCCACTATAAGCTCGTTGGCATTTCTGACATTGCTGTGTGCTGGAGTGGAAAAGCTCTACAGCCTCGGGGCATGAGTCTCACTTTCTCAGACACATCTCACCTTCAATGAAATGGTCATAGCAGCTCTTCCCTCTCTTGCCTCCCAAGTTCACACCGTGTTAAATGCCACAGTCGTCAGAAGTAACCTCCAGCTTTATTGTGGTAGGGAAATCCTTCCAGGATTCCCCAGATGTGCCAGCTCTTGTCTGAACTAACCACCGCAGCAGCCAAAGGCCAAAATAACCATAAGTTTCACCAGTGCAGAACCAGGACCCCGAAAATCTGTGGCTTTGTAACAGGCCCCAGGAGAAAAACAGGATGAGAATAGGAACAGAGCAAGGAGGCACGGATGCTTGCCCCATGCTCCCACCCTCCAACAAGTTGTGGTTCCAGGGACTTCGCAAGCTGACTTGTGCTCCAACATGGGCCATGGCTGGTTCGTGACCACCAGAAGACCCAGGTTTTGGGGACAGGACACATTAGGGAACCAAACACTCATCCACACTCCAGAGAGAACAGAAGGAAGGGAAGGAGGAGTGTGGCAGTAATTCAGCCTTAATTAGCCTATCAAATATTCATCTGGTAATTTCTCTGAATTTACAGAGAACATTAACAACATCAATACGATTCATTGACTCTTTGAAGATCCCGCAATGTAAAGCCAACCCACTACAAAAAGAGAGAAGAGGCTGGGAAGGAAGGGCATGGGTTTAAGCAGGCAGTGAAGTGCCATGAGGATGGGAGGCCCCAGGCACTGGGATTTGCTTTGGCAGGGCCTTTGGAGATGCCGAGCTTAACCTGGGGCCCTCCAGCTGACACGATCCCCCTCCCCTGCATCCCAGCTGTGGCTGGCACACGGGGACGTGGAGCCACAAGGACGCAGGACCAGCCAGCAGCTGGGGAGCACAGTCGCACCCAGCATAACGCTGCACAGCAAAGTCACGAGCTGCCGTGGCAGAAACCAATGCAGAATATCCCATGCTGGGGCAAGCAGGAGAGTTTTGTGGGTCAATGCATGGCAGCACAATAGTCAGCTTGGGTGGGTCGCTGGAGCGCTTGCTGGTCCTGGCCAGACCTGGGTCTGGAGGTGGCAGCTGAGAAATTTTCTGGGCTGTTGCTTGGCTCCTGAGATAACATGGCATGTGCTGATGAGCAGCTAGGAAACGTCTCAGGTGAGGTCTATCAGCAGCAGAGCCTCGCCATCCTCCTGGTCTGAGACCAAGGTTGGAGAAGGGAAAAGGAATAACAGCCAACTACTCCATGCAGGCAAGTCCGTAAGTCTGAGTTCTCACAGAAAGCACAAGCTATGCCCTTCGTGTCTGACAAAGCAATCAAGCCAAGGCCAACTTACAGGGAACCTTTGCCATTGCTTTGCAGTAGAAAGATTTCCATAAGCTGCTGGGTTGGTTCTTTTTTTCATGAGACATTTTCCCTCAATTTGTCTTTCACAAAAGGTCATTTTTAAAGACAGCAGCCCACTGGCGCCCATCACTCAGAGGCTCTGACAAGCCAAAAGGACTGTCAGACCACATTTTGCCTCCCGGCTACATTCAAGGTTTTGCATTTAATGTTTTTATTTTCCTAATGGAGTTTTCCCTTCAAGGCTAGTGCACTGTCAGAAACCAGAGAGCATCAGCACAAGGCAGAACCTCGCACAGGAGAAGTCACAGGAGAATTCACTTTACTGCCAGGGAGATGCTGCAGGAGGTCGCCACAGTAGGAAATCTCAAAGCGGATATTATCCAGGTAGCAGGATACAGAACAGTCCCAAATTTAGGAGCATCCAGATAATGGTGAGATTTGCAGGGATCACAGGGGGGTGAATAGGAATAAGACTCACTGTGTCCCAGATGAGCAGGGAGGGGAGAGCGTTGGGAAATGGCAGAGCTTCTGAAGCCTTTTCTCAAGGAGGGCATGTCTCTGCGTCACCTGCAGACTGCAGAGCAGGCAGGAGAGCCCGCTCGCTGAGTGCAGGGTGCTCCTCCAGCCCTGAGCACGGTGAAGAAACTCCGCAAGGAACTTGTTCTGCTCCTACCAGTCCTTCTGGAGGATGGTACCCAAGCAGGGACCACAGCTGACACAACCCAGACCAAACCATGCGCGAGCCAGCATCGTGGGGGCTAGCTCCAAGAAGAGTTTGTATCAGCACACATAATTAAGAATAATCATTTACACTTCTCTTTCATTGAGGGGGCTGGGACGCGGGCACGAGCCATGCCTGGGCTCCGCAACTAATGCCAGCCAAGATTCATGGGTTCACTGAGGATGCGAGGGGTGACCCAGGGACACCTGCTTGGGACAGCCATCAGCCAGGGACTGGAGACCAGGTAGGAGGGAGAAGGAACCGCCAGGGCAGGAGGGGAGCAGAGAAGGCTCATTGTGGATTATAGCACCTGTTATTCGTAACTGTGATATAGATAAATGATTAAAAAGTACTTAGTTGAGGTAGGGTGAACTACCTAAGGCGCCAGAATAAGCTGCAGTGGCAGCATTATGAGCCCGAGCCTCGAAGATGTGGGCACAGATGATGCAAAAGATGCCAGGGCTACCCACATCTCACGCATGGTAATGCAAACTTGGGAGCTGAGCAAAATTCCTCCCAGGGGTAACAGAAACATCAGAGAGCAGATGTCGTGTATATACATGGCACCAGATTTAGTCAGATGCAACATGAACTTGTAGACCAGTGAAGAAAGAGCTGAGCGTAAGGCCTGTTGGAAAACATAAAATCAGACCCAAGTGGACTCAAGCAAGAGGAGGAAGAAACCCCTCAGTGAAGAGCACATTGCTCCTGGCAAAGAGCTGATGAGGGTGATGGCTCATTGCCCCCACTGCCTGCACCCCAAGGCACCCGGAGGGAGCCCAGCATCAGGGACACAGGGGAAATACCGGCTTTTACTTGCACAGAAGCTTGTAACGGCAGCACTGCTGCTGGCATTTGAAAAGTATTGATTGCAGAATCAATAGGCTATCAGTGTTAGTATAATTTTAACTGTACCAATAATAACAACTGTTCATTGCATATTTGGTTATATTGTTAAAACTTTTAATTAAACTATCAATAAATTCTTGGTTTGGCATAAGAAGGTGTGTTTGGCTTTTGGTGGATAACATCCCCCAGCTAGGCTAACACATCTGTGCCCTCCCCTGCGTCCCGGGGTGGATGGGATGCAGGGAGCTGCCATCCTCCCAGTGGCTCAGCATCACCCCCTTCACAAAGACCCTTCTCGGAGCAAAGTCAGAGCTAACGCCTTGCAGCTCTCCCCCCTACAAAGGGACCTTTGTGGGTCAGGGAACAGACTAACTCACCGCCTCCACCTTGCACGGCTGCCTGCTGCGGCCGTTGTGACTTCTGAAAGCCCCTTCAGCAACCAGTCCCGGCCTTGCATCAGAGGCCTTGGCATGCAAAGGCATAGCAGAAAAGCACAGAGCTTTAATCTCAGTCTGTTGCTGACACCGCTGCAGAGGCAGGTTAAGGGGACAGCAGTGACTGGCTCACATCAGCCGTGCTCCAGGTAGCTGAGCCACATCCCCAGGAGCGGCCCAGGTCAGAGGCAGCAAAGGGAGGCTTTAAACCTCTGCAAAGGACAAGTCTGCCCATGGGAAAGCGTCTCTATATCCTTGAAGACAGCAGTGCCTTACCAGTTCATATAAGCTCCTGCGAGTATTACACCATGTTGAGCCCCTGTAGCAGCAGGGAGCCCTTTGCTCCCACACATGGGGATCAGCAGGATCCCTTTTTGGGGCAGAGGACATCCCCCTGTAGCTGCTGGGGCTTCCCGTCTGCAGACACCACGGATCTGACCACAGCATTAACCTGGCTCTGAGCAGGGCTGGAAGGACGCTGTGGGGCTGAGAAAGGGCTGAGTTCAGGCTATCTGCCAGCAAGCAAGAGCTCAGCCCCACACCAACCCCAAGCAGGGTCCATCCCTGTTTGCTCCATCTCCTGCAGCCTCCCCCAGGATGCTCCTGGGGGCAGATGTGACAGGTACCATCCTGAAGGCTGGCATGGGCCTCACAGCCCCCCAGATTCTGCCCCACTGTGCAATCACAAAACTTGGCATTGTGTGGGGCTGCTTAACACTGGCAAAACCCCTCTGTGTGCCCACACCAGCTGCACCTTCTCAGTCCAGAGGCTTTCCCCACCACGAAAACCAGGTGGAGGGGTACAGAGGAGCTTGGCCACCTGGCAGAGAGCTGGGTGGCCCCAGGTCCCTCATCTCAAGTAGGAGCACTTTGCCCAGCTCCCCCCAGCACCCCAAACAAGCCAGGCGTTTCTCCGGCTCCTTTGCCTGCCCCCCCCCAACTTCTCTCAGCCTCTGTCCTAGTGCCTGGCAGCCTCCCAGTCGTCCCCAGGGGCAAGAAACAGCCTGTGCTTACAGCCCACCCAGAGTAACAGTTCACCACAACATGCTCACTTTTAATTTGCTTACCCAAGCAGTAAAGCAGAAATGAGGAATGGCAGCTAATTAAAAGTATCGATTCATGTGGCATTCAAAACTATATGGAGCAAGCCAGGGGGAAAAGAGAGATGAGGAGCCTAGAAGAAGAAGAGGGGATAGCAGGGCTGCAATGCTCCAGACGGGTGTATCCTTGCTCCTTGTGATTTCTTACCATGGGGAAGACTCTTCTGCTCTAACAGTCCTGCTCCTACAATGCACTGTCCCCAAGACACTGGGTCTTTTCTTAACCAGAGAAGTCTCCAAGATTCCCATTACATCAGCTTCATGTGAACCCTCACTGAAGCTTGGCATGCTGCATGTACTTTTAAGACTAGCTGATGGTAGGCAGACAAATACCCTCAAATGGGGGAAAAGCACAGTTGGGATGCGTTTCTACAGCAATGGCACAGCACACTCAAAGGTTACTGCTCACAGTCCCCTCTGACCTTCACATTTGCGAAGCTGTATGCAAACACGCAGAATATGTTGTCTTTGTGACTCAGGTACATGCAGGACTAGGAGGGTGCCTGGGGCCAGCAAATCCAGACAACTTCTAGCCTAGATGGTCTACTGCTCATCTGCTCTCCACACCATTGAATCCTCCCTGCTACAAGAAGATGGTTTTTAGCACCAAAGTCAGTGCCTATAGCTCGCATGGGAATGGGAGCAGGGGAGATATAGGCCATCACCAGGGTCTCGGGTCTGCTGTGGCTAGGTTTCTCTCAGTAGAAACACCCAGTTCATTAGATGAGGAAGGTGCCTATGACAAGACGGGAGCTAAGACTGCCTGTGCCTGGCCAGTGTGGGTCTGTCTGGAGAGGAAGGTGGCTGCTGAATCCTCACTTCTCAACAAGAGCAAAAACTTTGTGTCTCAAGAGACAAGCCAAGTGAAGAGCATCTAGACAGCACTCTGCCAGTGACAGAGCTATGAATAGACTCAGAAGCACCCACAGCCACCCATGAGGTGAGAAACTGCCACTCTCTTGCTCCTCATTACCCGTGTCACCATCTCCCACCCCTCTGTCTTGTGTAGCTACCGACAGCTGTCCTCATGGGGTTGGAAAAGAGCCAGAAACTGGGACTGAAAGCTTGCTCCCCATCCCTCTGATCACACACACCAAGCAGATGCCACCATGGCCTAGATTACAAAGGGAGCAGAGTACCCAAGTGCAGCATCACCATCTGAGGACTCAGAAGCAAAGATGATCCTGCAGGCAAGGACTTTTGCTCTGGATATGCTCCAAAAACTTCTCAGAGAAGTGCCAGAGTACCTTCAAAACTTCTTACCTTTAAAACTGCCCTGGCAGCCTCCTCAGCAAGGTTTGCATCTACGTGATGGGCATGGGCCCTGGGAGGATCTTCACCCTCTGCCTGGTGTGTTACAGGGCTTCCTCTGAG